>NC_133156.1:221739850-222375850 GCF_040802235.1 Manis javanica
GCCTCAAGCAGTATGTGCCACAAGGGCACCAGCACGTTCTGGTAGAGAAGTAGGAGCAACTCCTTTAGAGAATGGAGCAGCTGGGTTAGGGCGTCAGGGAGCTGGATCTGTAGCCGGACCATGGAGGAGGGACGGGGTTAGAGTGTCCAGGGAATGCATCCTGGCCCTGAAGACCCAATTCATGTGGGGCTGCACCTTCCCAATAACTCAGCCCCTGGGGAGACCCGCCCTTCTGACCTCCCTGTCTCTGGCTTACTCTCTGGGAGAGGCTGGTGAGGCTGTCACCGAACCAGGCAAGGTGCGAGGCACAGTGGGCAGAAAGGAAGCTGACTGTGGCACTGGTGTGTTTCCAGGCTAGCTGCAAGCCAGGCCTCACGACAGTCAGCAGGTGGGAGCCCCAGGCTGGCAACGTCTCCTCTAGCCAGCTGTAGGAGAAAATGGAAAAGTGAAAGGAGAGCTGAGTTTCCTCAGACAATTGGCTCCCCAAGAGTAGGTGTAGGAAGGGAGAGGAAAACCACATTCACTTCCCACTGACTTGTCACCACCCTGAACACTTAAGCCCTGTCCTGCCTCCCTTCTCCCCTCCCTGGGAGATGCTTACCTGTAACCTTGCAAGCTGTAGAAGTAGATCTTGGCACATGCTTGTTGGCCAGCAGGCAAGAAACCAGATGAATGAAGCAACTGACCAGAAACAGAGGCTGAGTAAAAGAGGCCTCTGGTGAGCAGGGAGGTGGGGAGGGCAGTGATGGGGAGAAAGATGCTGCACCCCAGGGCAGGCCCAGTGAGAGATGTGGCAGAACTCAGTGTGCTCACGGGGCTGTAGAGCTGGCTCTAGTCTGCTCTGGAGCATGGTTGGAGGGAGGGATGCAGGCCTGGGGAGCTGAGCCCCCTTCTCCTGCTGGGCCAAGTAAACAGGAAAGTTGCAGCCAGGAGGAGCCCTATCCTTCAGGAAGCCTTGGGTTTGAAGGTCTGACCTTCTACTTACCAGCTGTGATCTTAAGCTAATTGGTAAATCTTTCTGAGCCTCAATTTCTTCTGGAGTTAGAAAGGAGATAACACCTTCTCCAACGAGACAGTGAATATGCAAACATTTCTATACTGCAAGGCACTAGTCTGACTGGAAGTAATCATGTGATAGTTGTAGACAGAAAAAATCTGAAGTGTTCCTTCTGCAGTATCAGGGAAAAGCTGCGTGTTGTGGTGGGGAGTATTACACCCAGCTCTCTGCCTCATCCCCATCCTAGCTCCCTTGCCTGACAATCCCTGCTTACCCTGGAAAGAGCTGTGTGACCGTAAGTCATGGCACAGGAAACCTATGGCGAAGACCAGCACCAAGAGGAGCAGCTGTGTCAAGGGCAGTCGGCAGCCCCATGCCTGTTGCAACAGACCCTAGAAGGATACGGGGTAGAGAGGACAGGTCAGAAGGGAGAGCTGGTCTTTGCTTCCTAAGGCAGGCCTCAAGCTAGGCCTTCCAGGAAGAGTATCAGGCCCTCACATTCCCTGAGGTAGAAGGGGCTCTACCTGTTCTACACAGGGACAGGTGGGGCAGGAATGTGACACAGGCCCAACCCAGGGTGCGCCGAGACAGACATGTAGGACAGAGTATGGGTTGAGGAAGGATGGATGCCAGCACCTTGCAGGCCACATCGCAGGTGACGACATCCTGGTTGTTCCAGCTGCACTTCCTTAGCAGCTCCTGGTTGGTAAGCTTGAAGGATTGAATGGTTTCTTGCAAAGACTTCCGTGCCTACAACATAAGAGAAGTCTGAGCTGGGAATGTAAGATTTAGCCCATGAGGGAACCTGAGTCTCTAATCCTGCTTTATTTTTCATGCAAAATGGGCTAACAGAGCACTTTCTCTAGGAAGTAGGGGACAGTGACTGAGGGTTATGAATCCAGAAACCAGATGAGGCTCACCCTGCCATGTCCTCCCAACTCCTCACCTTCTTGGGAATCTGCTTCCAGGACCTGAGCAGGTGCTCCAGCAGTAGGCTGTGGGAAAAGTACACCCCCTTCCAATCAGGGAGCCCACTTGGCCCCTCCCAACTGCCTGTCCTCCCATTAGGCCCTAGCTCCAATAGGCTGAAAGCTTTTAAATTCCCTACTGCAGAGCAGCAGCTTCCTAGAGGCAACCCCAGTGTTGTTGCCACTCAACTGGAGGCATGAACCTGAAGAACAATGTTAAGTGTTCCTCCTTGGTTTCTAGGCCCGGGGCAGACTGGGGAGCATGGATTAAGGCTTCTCTGTATGCATCAGAAAGTAGGTGACCCTCCCCAACCCCCACCTGCCTGGACTGTGACAGGTGCTTGGGGTACAGCTGCCTCCAGACACTGGCACTGAGGGGGTCCACCGTCAGGCACTCAGTCAGGCTGCTCAGGAGCTGCACAGGGGACAGGAGAAGGGAGAGACTGCTGAGGCATAGGGCTGGTGGACAGGGAGGGTGCTGAGAAGTAATCCTGCCTGCTAAGTGAGGCCACACAGACAAACATACACCTTCGAGGAGGAGGATGGAGAAATTGTGCCAAGACCCCAGAAATCTGAGGCTATAAAAGGGTGGGCTGCAGCTCCTGGGCTGGAGTCTGAGCTAGGAGATCACTTATCTATAAGTGGCAGGACAACAGAGAGCAGGCAGACCTGAACTCCCTGTCCTGCCAGCTCTGCTCTTCTGCAAGTGAAGTGTGAGTGCATGGGGCAGGCGGCTGCCAGGAATGAAGTAAGGGGATACCCAGGAAATGGTTCCCTGAAGGCAGGGCCTTTGTCAGCAGACAAGGACCTCTGTAGTGGACTCCTGAAAAGGAAAAAGGAGACTCCCACCATTCTCTCACCTCTTTCTTCATCTCAGGAGGGCAGCTTGGGGTGGCTCTGGACAGGAAGGAAGGGAAGTAGGTATGTAGGGTGGCTTCTGGCTTCGCCCCAAACGCCAGCACCTTCAGTCGGGGGTAGAGCTGACACAGCTGCTCCTGCAGGCTGGGGTGGGGGTGGGGTGGAGAGCCAAGCAAAGCTCTAAATGGAGCTGTGCAATGCGTCCCTTTTCCCTGCCTCAGAGGGATGGAGAAATTGTGCCAAGACCCCAGAAATCTGAGGCTATAAAAGGGTGGGCTGCAGCTCCTGGGCTGGAGTCTGAGCTAGGAGATCACTTATCTATAAGTGGCAGGACAACAGAGAGCAGGCAGACCTGAACTCCCTGTCCTGCCAGCTCCTCCTTGCCCAAGTGGGTTAGTTACTAATGGCCTTATAGTAGCTCTAAATCTTTTTAGACTTTCAGACTCTTTGGAAAATCTGTGGAAAATCATGGATCCTCCCCCCAGGAAAATTCCCCAACACCAATCAAGGGTCCATGTATTTTCAGGAGGTTCACTGATTCCTTGAACTTCCAGCTTGAGAATTTCAGATCTAAAGAAGGGACAGGAATATATTGTCTGCTCTTGACTCTCTATTGGGGTCCTTCATAGCAGGTGTGCCCCAGGGCAGTCCCTACCTGGGTGTCAGGGAGTTGTTAGGCATATAGGCAAAGTCCAGAAGTGGGAAGAAGTCCTTGGGACCGATCGTGCCAAAGCCCTTGGTGAGATTGGGGTGCATCCTGTTGGGGAGGACAGAAACAGGTTTGTTGGAGACTACCCCTCAGGCCATGATGCCAGCCAGCTATGACCAACATCTAGGACAAAGGGCATAAACTCTACCCTACCCCACTCCTTAACGGCTCCCTCCTTTGCTCCGCCACCATATTCTGAGTTGGGAGAAGCTGTTCTGATTTTCCTCACATTTATGGAGACCAAGATCACAGCATCCCATTCTGCTGAAACAGCCACTTGTAGACACCCTGGGCCTTTCCCTTGCTGCCCCCGACCCCCTCATTACTCACAGGAGCAGTCGATCCAGGTATGCAATGGCAAAGGGAGACAGAGACTTGATACCCAGCACAGGCAGCATGATCCCCAGCCACACTGTGGAGACAAAGGTTCAGGCTTGAACCCACTGGGGATGCTGAAGAGCTTCCTGCCTCCAAGATGATCCTTCTTTCTTCCCCACTTGTACCTTTCAGTCCCTCGGTGAGGTTAGCAAAACCTGCTTGACCCACGGCCCACATGATGGTCAGACACTTTGCTGGTCGGCTCTGGTGGGACCTCAGCAGTTCAAGAAACTAAGGAGACCAATGGGAGAGGCAGACTGGGAAAGGGCAAAGCACCAGGAGTAGCCCCAAAGCCAGGCAGGAAGAAAGATGTCAACTGGGAGAGGAGGGACAGGCTGAGGGACACTGGAGCACTATGGCAATGTGTAGTGATTCAGAGCGTGGGCTTTGGCACCAGACACTGACCTTCACCCATATACTTGCCACTTACTAGTAGACCGACTCTAGGAAAGTTACAGAACCTCTGTGGCTCAATCTTATCTATAAAATGGGCACAGCAGCAGTACCTACCTCATAGAAATACACAGCAGACACAAGAGTAGGCATTAGTGTTAGCTGTCACTTCTGGTCTTACAAGGGTCTCTCTCTATCCCTTAATTGGATTCAATAGTGTAGAGTCTGCCCAGCCTCCCCAGTCCTAGCCTGCCAGTGTCCCGACCATCACCCTGAGCTCACCTTGCCCAGGTTCATGGTGGCAATCCTGGGCTTGTCTTGCAGAATGGCCTGGATACAGATGCGGTAACCATGCTGTGACTCCCCTAGAGAAATACATAGTCTCAGATCTACACTCACAGCTCAGCATCCTAACCCAGAAATTTCCCTTTTGGCAGACTTAAGCTCAGAACTCAGGCCCAATAAGTCTGAAATCTTTTCTTTGTTTCCAAAAGAATGTTGAGATTAGCACATTTCTCTGTTGGAAACAAAACCACCCACCCAATCTGGAAGTGGGAGAGACAGTAGGCTCCAGGATGGGGCTGGGCTATCCCTCCTGGGGTCCTCTCACCTGGCGTTTTATCAAGCTCTTGCAGCATGGTGAACAAACAGTGGTCAAAAAAGAGCTCGAGAGACCCAGCTGCCTTTGCCAGCAGCCCTCGGATGATCCCACGCAGCTCCCGGCTCACCACGCTGTAGGGATAATCTGGGGCCGATAGACATCCACATGAATGCTGGGACTGGAGGCTGCCAGCTGAGAGACCTGGTGTGCTCCAAGAATGGCGAGTGGAGGCAGAGGTGCCTGCACTGAGGCTAACATCCTCCCTGTCCCAATGACGCCCAGTAACTTTCAGTCATGATGACTTGAAAACAAATCACCCATGTAAATCAGGGCAGTGGGGGCATTGGGCTGTTGCTAATGTGCTTACACATAGCCCTTTCAGTATTTTCTTGACTTGTCTGATCTTGAGGGAGCTGAAAGAACTAACCATGAGTATGCTGGCTTAGTGTGGGTTCACTTAGAGGTGCTTGGAGCTTGTAGTTGAGATAGCTGGCCAGATCCTTCAACCACACAGATGGGTTTCCAGAGAACACGCTCTGGCTCTTGTCCAGTTCCTTCTGCAGAGCTGCCACGTCCAGCTGCCAGAGACACAGGCCCCTCGTGGTGAGGTGTAAGTGTAGGGAAACAGGGTAGAGGTGAAGAAATGGCTGGACTAGGTGGAGGTAGGATGAACCAAGCGTTTCTGCTTTTAAACGTAAGTACGTGGAATGCCGTAATTTTGCTGCACCCAGATCTTTAGAAAATACAGGACAGGTGTATTGCTGATCTCAAGGCCCAGTACTCTTAGGCCCTTCATTCACAGGTTCAAGGGGACAGAGGATGACACGGAAAATGAAAGATCACTGCTTCCATGGGGCAAGGAACTACAAACAGTTCCTCTACCGCTTCCCTGGTATCCCTGGGTCTTCAAGGCTCTTCTCTCATTAATCTATGTTTCCCTATAAAATTCTTATTTCCTCTCTATCCTAAGTGCAAATGTCCTCTTCCTTGGGGTTTTCATCCTTCTCTGGACACCTCCTCTCAACAAACAGTGTCCCAAATTCCACAGATCCCTTAGCTGCCAGTACCCTTCCTGATCCTTTCATCTTCTCTGCACCTCAGGTTCCCATTGTTTCCCCACCTAAAGCCAGGGCACACTCACAGCTTTCAGTGCCTCCTCCAGGCTGCGGAAACGGCCCTGCTTCGGGTTTTGGTTGGTGAGGGTCACCACCTTCTTAGTCTGTTTCTTGTTCTTTGGTTTCTTAGGCTCCATAGCAGGAGGGGGAACCTGCTCCTTATTCTGCTGCTTCATGATTCTCTCAAAGCCCCGCTCATACAGAGTGCTTGTGGTCTGGATTGGAGCTGGCGTATGAGAGGCAAAGAAATGGGGGCCATCCTTGAGTTATGAGGGCCCCAAAGAACAGGAGTCCTTTCCCCCACTGTCCTTATCTAGATCCTGCTTAAGGAGCAGGAGAGGGAACCCACTTGGTTGCTTCTTTCAAACACTGCAGCTCTGGTGTTCATGGGCTGGCTCTCTGACAGAGTTGAGGCATTTATTTTGATAAATCAGAGTACATGGGAACTAAGGGAAGGGTTGGATACAGAGAACTGGCTTCTTTGGTGAGCAGCTACTAGTCTGGGAGGTCAGGGTTTTTCCATCTTGGTTCTACTCCCGTTGCTTTTGGTTCAGAAGTGACAACTCTATATTCAACAAGTGGCGAGCTTTCTGCACTCCTCCAGGAGTCTTTGAGGGAACAGGCGCCACTTGGAATAATACTTGGTGGGTGTTGAGAGTGTGTGACGGGTCATTTCTCCCACTGCTGGGCCTCCCCTCAGTCCCCCGATGAGCACCCCCCGCCCCACCTGCTGGTTACCTAAGGAGGGGGCACTGTGCCTAACGAACCAGTATGCCTCTTCCCAGCGCTCCAACACCTGTCTAGAGAGGCCAGACCAGGGCATGAGAACAGCTGGAAAGGGTGTGTGTGCACTCAGCGGGAGCGTCGGAAGCACGGAATCCCGGTCTCTGACATGTGACCATGGGAAGGCATCTAACTTCACGGGGCCTCCGTTTACTCAACTGTGAGGTGAGGACAACCTCCCTTGCGCTGTCTACCTCCTGTGAGACTCAAGGGTAGCGCTCGAGCAGACGGGGGTGCTTCGGCCTTCTGAGCTCCGGTAGCTACTCGCTACCGCCCTGGCCGGGCAGGCCGGGCCGGGTGGGTACTCACGGGTCAGGTCGTATTTCCACACTCCGTTCGCCTCTCCGAGCGCCCGGCGGTCCCCTCCGCCGCCTCTACCCCTGCCGCCGGCCCCAGGCCGCCGCCCCTTCTTCACCACCTCCCAGCGCCCGTCTACCGCCGCCCTGGCCGCCATGGTTCCGACCCTCCCGCCAGTGCCACCTCCCTGGGCTGTCCGATCCGGTGCGGACGCGCCGCGCTCTGGTACGTCTACTCGCAGGGCCTCGCGGCGCGTGGCGCCAACGGCAAGGCAGCCTGGGACTTGTAGTCTTTCTTTTTTGCCAGGTTACCCCGACCTAGGGGGTCGGGGCAGCTTCGCGGCAAGAAACATCCAGGCAAAGATGCTGAGATGAGAGAATATTTCATTCCGAAAACTTTTGTTGAGCACCTATTGTGTGAAGGCCACTGCACTGGATAACTTGGTGGAAATGAACTGTTTGGTTTTTTTCTTTTTCTTTTTAATATTGCTGGAAGGATGGAATTGAAATAGTCATCCTCACCTCCAGGAAGAGTTTGGAGATTATAAATGCTTCCTTCCTTTTAAGAAAGTGTTAGTTTTTCTGTTGCTAGTGATTAAATTTTAATGGACTATAAAAATCTATTGTGAAGAACAAGGAAGATGACCGAGCTTTAGGGAAGACGCAGTGCTTGGAGAGAGGAAAATGGAGAGCAGAGAGTCCTTCTGATAGGAGGTAGAGAAAAATCAGGGATCTAAGCCAGGACTCTGTTTCCCCTTCCAGGCAAAGGGGAAAGAAACGGTTCTGACTCCCACTGCAAGAGTCGGTCTCAAGTGTCAGATGTGGAAGGGAAGTGATCAAGAGCCCCAGACCTGAGGAACCACTCAAACAGGTTACTGCTCAGAGGTTCACTATCCCTAGAGGACCTTCCACCCTGCTTGTAGGTCATGTGAAACCTCAAAACTGGAAGCATCCCAGCAGGAGAGGATGGGGAGAAAGTGAAATAACAGTAATTATCACAATTAAGGAAATGTGCTATTTCGTGAACACTCCTACATTTGAGGATGAGATTCATACCTGGCATACGGAGAAATAAGACAGGCAAGCCCTTAATAGTAAGAATTAAATAGAGTCTATATTTCAACAAGTGGCAAGCTTTCTGCACTCCTCCAGGAGACTTTGAGGAAACAGGTGCCACTTAGAATAATACTTGGTGGGTGTTGAGAGTGTGTGAGGGGTCATTTCTTCCACTGCTGGACCTCCCCTCAGTCCCCTGATGAGCACCCCCCCAACCTGCTGGTTACCTAAGGAGGGGGCACTGTGGATGAACAGCTTCTGGGGATGATGAGTTCCTTAGGAGGGAGGTAGGGAAAGCTTCCTGAAGGAGATGGCATGTCAGATGGGTCCTGAGGAATGAGAGAATTTTCATTGGTTGGGGATCAGGATAAATAGAGAGACCAGGTCAGTTATATGGATTTATTGATTTAAGCAAAGGCCTAGAGGTGGGACATGGCAGGACAAGTCTGGGAAACTGGAATTAGCTCAGTGTGACAGTGCTTAATGGGATTTTGGAGGTGATGAGGTTGGAAAGGGATCTAAGCCCATATGCCATGATCTGCTAAATTCAGACTTAGTCCTCCAGACCCTGGAAGCCAGTGGGAAAGTGACATGATCCACTGTGTTGGAAAGGAAAATATGGCTATGCGAAGAATGGGTTGGGATAGGGAAAGGCAGGAGGTGGGAGATACACAGTTCTTGCTGCCCCCTGCCTGTCCTCCAGTCTGCTCAGGCCTGTTTGTGGTTGAGTGCTTCAGGTAGCTCCTAGATGGAGTGCTTTAGTCAAGGACGACATTTGAGCTGATCATTAATCAACTCATTTTTCAGTTCATTGGTTTAGCTCTACTCAGAGTCCAACAACAATATCCCCTCTTTGCTTGATCCCTTCTATGTCACATGTATGATCACAGAAGAGAAATAGAAAAGGCTTTCCATAGAGACAAATGAAGGGGCTGCTCCATGGTGGAGATACACAGAAGGATGGAGAGGGGCTTTCTTTTCTGTCTTTTCTTGGAATAGTCTGGCAAGTCATTGCTTATAAGTTGGCATCTAGGGGATGGGAGTCATTCACATACTTATCCAGCACCATCTCCTAAGCACCTTCTGTACCTAAGCACCTAGCCCTGTGCTATGTGGAGCTGGAGGATACACCTCCCTTGCTTGTGAGGAATTCGAAACCTGTGTAGGAGACAAACTTGAAAACAGAAAAGTATAGTTCACTATCTTAAGTGTTCCATGGGAAAGATATACTTAGTATGAGGTACTGGGAAGAGGTGGAGAGGAGGCAATGGCTTTGCATCCCTAAGCTCTGGGTTTTTGAAGAGCAGCCTTAGACACTAGCCATGGAGGTAGGCTTGGGCAGTACCCACACAGGGTTTGAGGGAAGAATCAAAAGATGTTGGGTCAAGGAGGACAGATGGATGTCTGATGTGGAGGCAAAAAGGGTGAGCTCACTGAAGCACAGTTTGACCCACTGTATTGGGTTTTTAGTGCTGCAGTAACAAACTGCCATGAACACAGTGGCTTTAAACAACACAAATTTATTATCTTATGGTTCTGGAAGATGGAAGCCTGTCAGGGTCTCACTGGTCTAAAATACAGTGTCTGCAAGGCACGGTCCTTCCTGAAGCCTCTAGAGGAGAATCTGTTTCTTTGCCTTTCTCAGTATCTACAGGCTACCCACATTCCTTTGCTCATGGCCCGATTCCATCTTCAAAGCCAGCAACAGAAGGTCGAATCCTTTTCACATTGCAACACTCTGACCTCCTCTTCTGCTCCCCCTTCCACCCTTATGGACCCTTGTGATTACCTTGGGCCCACCTGGATAACCCCGGATACTCTCCTTAAGGTCAACTGATTAGCAACTTGGTTCCATCTGCAACCTTAATTCTTCCTTTTCCATATAACCTAGCATATTCGCAGGTTCCAGGAACTGTGACATGACATCTTTTGGGGGAGGCATTATTCTGCCTACCACACCCACTTCATCAGCAGGGTGAGGCCTTGGCCTGAAGATGAACACTGGGCAATGCAGAGCAACTACCTTATCCTTTTATAGTATGTACCTGGAATAATGGAGGAAAAGCCTTTTAAAATTAGGTAAGGGAATTAAAAATCATAAAGATCAATAAAAGCAGGCAAAGAATTTTTTGGAGGAGAAAAACAGATAGAATAAGGCCTGAACTATCTGCAGGTGTGGGTGAGAATCAGAAGGGGGAAGGAAAGTGAATGAGACACGAATTGCTTAGTTAAGGCTTCTATCTGGAGTTGTTAGAGAAATGGTGGTAGTCTGGAAGAAAGGTCATGGAGCAGGGCCACAAAAGAAACACAGCCTCACCTGTAACTCTAGGATATCGAGGAAACATCTACCAGGACCAGCTTGAGGCTAGAGGTACATTCTGGAGGTCACACCTCTGTGGTCCAGGTTTTTACCACCTTAAGTCTTGTCACATATGATCATCAGTAAGTGAGAGGGCTGGTCTAGATGATTGCCAAGGCTCTGTTTGAATGAGCTTGGAATCCATATTCATTTCAGCACTCTCTCTCCCTGTTGAACTTTCAGGACACTGGTGATTATCGCCCTTTGCAGGGGCACAGGCCAGGAATGTAGGGCTTGTGAATGATGTGCAAGTCCTTCTGACTCCAGTTCCTATTACAGCTTGTTCTACACAAGGAACCATCTGGGCGTCAATGCTCAGCACTGATTGCCGTTTGTAACCCACTCAGCTCTGTCAGTGAGCCCCTGTGCCCAGCTTGATCACTGTGGTGAGGTGTGTGAGCTTTGACAAGAGGTGGGGGACAACATGCAGTCTAATTGGCCCAGAGGAGATGGAAATAAAGCACCTCTTGGCCAGGCCACCCTGCTACCTGCCGGCCCTGGCCCCACCCAGCTGCTTTACCAGACTGCCCATTGTCACAGTCATGGCCCCAAACTTTGTTCCTCCTCAGGGACTGGGGGGCAGAGCCTCCATTCCTTCCCTTAGAGCCCTGGAAACAGTGTTGGGAGGTGGGGACTAGGTCAGAACTAGCTGGGCTCTGAGGCCAAGCAGCAGAGGCAGTTCCACGCATGAGAGAGGGTGGCAGAGGTGCTGTGCTCCATGGCCATCTCCTTGGAGTGGGGAGAAGTATTGAGATCCAGATTGTGGCTCAGCTGAGGGAGACAGGGCATGGACTTTTACCACACAAGTTTATTTAAATAAAAGTGAACACGTATGCAGGCTGGGTGGCCCAAGGGGCATGGGTTGGGGTGAAGGGCGGATGGGAGGCAGACGTACAGGAGGGTCCAAGCAGAGTCTGTGTGGTATGAACCAAGCTGCAGAGGGAGTGGCTGGGGCCTCAGGGCAGGATTGGGCTTCAGGTGCTGGGGCAGGGGGCTGAGGGTGGGGTAAGCCTGGTGCCAGGAGGTCCTTTTCATCCCTCATGCTCCCCTCCTTCTCCCTGACCACTGGGGACCTAAGGCACATGTCCTCAGTCCCCCGTCCCTCTCCTGACATCAGCCTTCCCCTCAATTACTGGGAAGACAGAAGACAAAATAAATAAGAATTGGTGAGTGCTGCTGCGGCTCCCAGAAATGGGGGAGGGAAGCCAAGCCAGGCACACTGCCCTGGAGCCCACGCTGTCAGCCCTGGGGAAAGAACAGGTAAAGTGCAAGGAAAATCCAGTAAGTAAAAATATACCAATGACTTTGTCAAATATACAGCTGCTGGCTGTCAGGGGAGCAGGCGGCTGGCTGGGAAGTGTGGGCCAACACAGCGAAGAGACAACGGAAATAAATAGGGGGGGGAGTGGGCAGAGGTCCACCGACTGGGCTGGTGCCATGGAGGACGGGGCCTCTGCCTGCTCAGCTGCCCCTTCCCCCCAAGCCCAGCTGCCTGATGCCCCAGCGCTGCAGCACTGACATGAAGCACCTGGCCGACCACTGTAAGGAGAGGATTATAATGTGGGGTGGGAGCAGGGTGGGGTGGCACGGGGAAGCCGTGTAGTCAGCCAGGGCTGGAGCTGCTCTCAGTACTCGTCCTGGTCTTCTTGTTGGTGTTCCTCAATCTCATCGTCCTCGGGGGGTGCAAATCCTTCCTGGAGGATGGGAAGGGAGAGGGTGGTGAGCCAGACAGGCCAGGCTGAGGATGCAGATTTCTAAGGGGAGCTGGGAGCAAAGCTGAAGTTCCAGTCCTACTTCCCTGTTAACACCCTCTGGACCCAGGGCTTGGGACTTCGGCTCGCTCTGCACGTTAGTCCACATTCCCCAAGGCCCCTCTGCTCCCATACCCTTCTGATTGTAGGGCCGGGTGGAATGTAGAGGTCCCAGTGGGCCTAGGACATTAGCTGGTGAAGGCACAGCTCACCTCAGTGGCATAGAGAATGCCAATGATGCCCGAGATAACAGGGCTGTTCTCACTTTCGTGTTCCTGGCAGATGAGCTCAATGTCTCGGAGTTTGCTGAAGTAAAAGTCACGCTCCTTCTCCAGCCCATCCACTGTCAGCTTCAAATCCAATAACTGCTTGGTGAGAAAGTGGTGTTCAAGCCCGAGACCCCTGCCTCAGACTCCCCTTACCACCCTGACACCCCATGGGGCTGGCTTTTTTGGCAGGGATATCTCAGCTGTCTGTGCCCACTGCGTTCACCTGCTGGTTGAGTTCAAGAATCTGGGCATCAGTCTCATGACCACCGTTGCGGGCTGATGGGGGATTCTTCCGCAGGATGCAGGGTGGGGCCACGTTGCTCAGCCGGCCAGAGGTCTGCATATTTTTGGGGCCTGTGGGAGATGTCCTCTGTGGAACTGCCCAGAGGAGAAAAGTTGGACAGGGCCATGTGAGCTCACAGCTCACCTGGCATAAGATAGCCTGGTGTGGTGACTTCAGGGGCAGGCCCATGCGAAAGGCAGGCACTCCTGCCCTCCCCTCCTCTCCCCACAGGAGGGGCATCTACGTCTAGGCCTCAAGCACGGCCACGCGTGACACCACAGCAGCTGGGCAGCCCTTTGGCAAGCTTGGGAGAGCAGGGGCTCCAGGGAAGTAAAGAAGGTGTGAGGTGTGGGGAGGGAGGAGAGCTGGCCTGAGGGAGAAGTAGCCAAACCAGGGACTGTGGGAAGTGGGGCTGGAAGGGTAAGGCTCTTATCCTGACAGCTGGAGCCTGAGCAAAAGCAGCTGGCATTTGCTGGGTCTTACCAGCCCTAAGCCACCCTCCCTGTGGGCTGTCTCAGTCTCAGGGATGGAGGATACCTAAGAATCCTGCTCCTGCCCCTCCCGGACTCTCTGCCTCAGGATGGGCTCTGTGCCCTCTGCTGGGCCTGACCCAGGGACCCCGACTCCACCCTACACACGGCATGCTGTGGCTGCCTGTCTTCCAGCTAGGGCAGCTCCAGAGTCTCAGCTGGCTGCTTCCAATGCCAAGCAAGCAGGTGAGTGGGGGCAGGCCCAGGCAGGGCGGCAGCGCAAACAGGAGCTGCTCTGCTATGACGGGTTCAGATGCAGGCTGGGGCTGCTCCTCTCTCTTTCTCTTCCCAAGCTTCTTGTCCCTCAAAGGCCCTAGTGCTTCTTTCCCTTCTCCTCTGGAACCCAGATAAAGCCTCATTTCAAAAGACTCATCGCTTGAGCTCTTAGGGCTTGTGGGCCTTTGGAATGGGGAAAGATATAATGAAGCTTGGCAAACTCCTATCCCTGGGTGCCCAGTGGGCAGGGGCAAAAACAGTGTGTAGTACTGGCACCAGGCTCTTGGCCTGGGAGGACCTGGATGGAGGAACCGCGCCACGTGCTGCCCCGTCATCCCGAAGCAGTCAAGTCAGCTTCGGCTCCAAGAGGAAGTGCCCTGTGCCTCCCACCAGCAGCTGCCCCATGGCTGGTGCTGGTGGTCCTGTAGTAATCTTTGGAGCCCTCTCCTCCCTACTGTGACTCCCCCTGGTCTAGGCAGGCAGCAGGCGGCATCATCTGAACTCCGTGATAACAGTCTCCTTTGGGCTGGCAGGGCCGGGCCGGTGGCCCAGGGGGCACTCCTGGCTGTAGAGCCCTGCCGGCCCGGCCCCCAACTCTCCCTCCCCCAGCTCGGGCACGTTACCTGCTGTGCCAATGAGTTTCTTGGATTTGTTGAAGATCTGATCACCTGGGTTAGGAGGTGGCGCTACGTCCTGGCCCTGCCGCGCCAGCAGAGGGTTGTAATCCTTTCCATCATAGTTTGCGTCAAAGAATTTCTTAAACCACTGAATAAACTCAAAATTATCTTGGAATTTTCCTTTTACTAATTTCTCTACAGGAATTATCTGAAACAGACCACATAAGCAGAGAATTTTAACCACCTTTAACTTTAACCTCTGTGAGAGGGCCACTGCTCTAAGGAAAGCCAGCCCCTGGGCTGCAGCATCCACCTGGTCCCCCTCCCGTGGCACCAGAGCAGCCAGGTAGGCTGTAGGCCCTGGCACTGCTGTGTGCATGTCAGATGGGGGTTACTAGAACCAGGGGCCTGGGACCACTGAGGCAGTAGAGTGAGCCAAGAGATTTTTCTTGGGCCCTACAGAGAAGGAAATTGATAGAAGCAGTACTCCAAGCCTCAGATGTTGGGATGGATAGGGTCCAGAGAGGAGGAGGGGACAGGAATGTCATCAGGATGGGGTGTCAAGTGTGGGGTTTTCCTCTGTGCCTTGAGCTGGGGGAACATTTCCTCTGGAGAGTCAGGGTGGGGGGTGGAGAGAGGCGTGAGAGCTGGAATGACCCCAGCAGCCCCCGCTGCCCTGGCTGGAGGGCCATCTTTTTCCCCAGGGTCACACAGCTCCTCGGGAGGTCCCCTTGGAGTGCAGGCACCTACTTTGTCAACACCCATCTTCTTGAAAGCTGCTTGCAGCACCTTGAAGTTGTGGATGTATTCATGCTCTAGCTTGGCCTGGAACTTCACCTTCCTCAAGTGCACACAGCCAGGGAAGAGCATGTCCATGAACTGGCAGTAGGCTGCCCCTGCAGAGAAGCATGGCTGACTGAGCTCCCTAGCCTGGGCTTCTCCTGTTCACTTCCCCAGGCCCTCAGGTGGCCTATTTCCCCAAGCTACCCTCTCTCCTCTTCTTTCTTCTTGTCTTCGACCCAGAGCTGGGGCCAGTCCTACTTGCAGGATAAAAACAGCCAGAGTCTCCCCAGCTTTCCAAGAATGAGAGCAATTAGTGTTTAATGATATAAATGTCTACCATGTGCATTATATACCATACCAAACCTTGCGTATATGTAATTTAATTCTAACAGCAACCTTCATTAGATAGGTGCTGTTATCTCCATTTTCTGGATGGGAAAACTGAGACCTACAGAGGGGTGGTGCCTTGCCCAGGGTTTACTACAAGAAGAGCTGAGATTTGAACCCACTATGGCTCAACTGGCCCTTGTGCTGTTAGCCTCTGGCTTCCCTGCCCATCCCAACTTGTAATACCCCACGGCCTCTGCCCACCTGAGGCCATTCACTGTGCCTCTTAGATTTTGCACTTTCTTCTCTTTCATTACATGGGACCCTATTTCCTTACTTTAACTCCAAACACAATGACTGCTTTAGGGCTCTGCAGCACTCCCCTGTAATCCCAGTTACAAGCTTGGCTCTGTCTTGTGGCTGTTCTGCCTCCCGTCTTCCCTCCCTTTCCCTCCAGCAGGGCCTGCTCCCCCATTCCCAGCCTCCTACCTGAACAGAGCTGTTCTATCTTGGTGTAGTTGAGGTGCAGGGAGTCATTGACCCATGCAAGCATGTCATGGCGACTCAGATTTTCACTGGTCACAGATGTGGAGTACACATTGACGGCCATACCCCAGCTGCAAGGGAGAGGAAAGACAAGGTCAGCACTCAGCAGCCTTGTGCTGTTCTTCAGCTGTAGGAGCGGAGGAGCTGGACAGTCCCTGGGGAAATGAAAAGCATTTCCTCCAGACCAGCCTCGTGGTTCGCCCTCCTGGAGAAGGGGGCTTATTCACTCTGTGACATTTAGTAAGTGTCTACTATATGCTAGGCATGTGCTAGGAACTGGTGATACAAAGTTGAGAAAGTTGTTGTTTCGGCCTTGGAGGAGTTGATACCTACAGAAGGGGTGACAAGGCAGTTAAAGCAGCACTTGTAAGTTTAGAGATGGCACAAAGATGGGTGTCATCTCTTCTGTCTGACAAGGTCAGGGAAGGATTCAAGTAGAAACGTTGGCGCCTGAAAGGGGTAGGAATTTTCTGAACATACAAGGGGGTGGGATGGAAGGGCACGCAGACCTGAGGACCAGCGAGAGCAAAGGCACAGCCTATTCCAGGACTCTGAGTTGCCGGCAGGCCTGGGGAGCAGGTTTTTGTTTTGGGGTGTGGCACCACGAGAGTGGCAGGGACTGGTTGCAAAGGGCTTCACTTTCCTTGAGAGGTCTGGACTTTCTGCTCAGACAATGGGAAGCCATGAGAGAATTTATGCAGCAGCATTCTGACCAGATTTGTGTTTTAGAAAGCCAACTGACCTTTGCTTTTCCTCTGACTTCAGCAGCCTGCTGGTCCACAGGCACCTAAATTCCACTTGTCCAGAACCTTCCCTTACTACAGTATGCTTCTGCTTCTATGTTCAATATCCCAGCAAAGGTCACCTGCGGTTACCCATCACCCACCTTAGAAATCTGAGGGGCTATCCCAGACAGCCTACCCTCCTTCATCCTCACATCCACTCATTCAAGTTCTGCAGCTCTACCTTCTCAGTCTGCCCTGCTCTTGGCCATTTCTCCTGCTGCCTTGGGGGTTGTGTGTACATTCTTTCCTGCCAGGGCTGGCAGAAGCCTCCTAAAGGGCCTTCCTGCTGCCAGTCTCTATCTCCCCCTAGCCCATCCCTGACACTGCTGCAATCAGAATCCGTGTAGAAGCAGCTTGACCACACCACTCCCCAGCTTGAAGCCCTTTCCATCAGCAGTCATACATGAGACAGCCATCGGCCGAATTTGCAGACTTGAACTGATTAGCTCTCACAGTGTTGGCAACATTTTCAATCAGGGCCCAATATTTTAAAGTTGTTTAAATATTTTAAACACAAACAATTTGGGATTTCTGGCTTCTTTTGGCAACTGGGGCCTTTGTTCCTACACAGCAGCAACTGTTGTAGCTGAGCAAAGGCACTCCTGCTGTAGCCAGCAGGCATGAGCTCCTCCTTCCCAGCTCCCCATCCTCAGGCAGAGGCCAAGTGTCAGTTCTATTTATTACTGACTTGCACTGTTAAGAGAAGGAAAATATATCTTATAACTTGCACTTATCAGAAATGGAGATACAGAAGATAGACCAAAAGGCCTGTGTGTTTTGAGAATTGTGAATGCATATTTCTGGAGTGAAGTATATTTCTCTCCATTTAATACACAAAGTGTCTCTGTGAAGGAAATACACCCAGCCACTTCCCTGTCCCCTATAGGCATCTGCCCTTACTAAGTGACCCCCTTCCCCCACTTACCAACTCTTAAATGGGCCCCACCTCTTCAGCTGCTCGTCTTACTTTGCTCCCACAGTTGGGAGTCAAGGGCAGCTCCCTGCTTACTCTCTGTCTGGAATGCTGCCTCTGCCCCAAGTGCTCATTCTCTGCTCCAGTGGTTCTCAAACTGTGGTCCCTGGAGCACTCTGGTATTCTAGGGGCATCAGCTTGTTAGAAATTCCAATTCTTGAGCTGCACCCCAGATCTACTGAGTCAGAATCTACACTTGACCAAGATGCCCAGAGTCTGCAGGCACAGTCAGATTGGAGAAGCTGCTCTAGAGAGGAGGCTCTGTTGGCATCTGCTAGGCTATTCTCCCCTGTGCTCCCCACCCCAAGTATATATAATGGAACCTCATTAAATACACGTTTAACTTCAATGAAGTTTTTGAGAAAAATCAGGAGAGAAACCCTCTCGTTTATTCCTAGTTATTCCTCCTTTTGAAAATAGACCTTGTCCTTCATTGCCCAGAGAAAGGGAGGTCAAGGCAGGCCAAAAAGCCAAGAGAAACAAAAATTATAGTCTTGGGAGCTTTTAAGGACTCCGGGACAGCAGTTCCAATGGAATTCCAGTTCAGTTCGACTGTACTTGAGTCTCCTCACACACAGTAGTTTTGAGCCCCCTGCCTTGTATCTTGTATCTGACCCTTGCATAACAGTGGACTTGGTTAAAGATCTGCCCCCTCTACAGAAAGTGCCTCGAAGCCAGGAGTGGTGTTTCCAGGCCTGTGACAGGTAAGGTATTCAGCAAATCTGTTGAATGATTGAGTGATGCCTCCTCATGTCTGTTCTTCTAAATCACCTTTCATCGCCTTCTGGCCTGGGCCCCCTCCCACCACCCAATTCAACCTTTAGGACTCAGCTTGGTCATCATTTCCTCTAGGAAACTTTCTCTGAACCTCTGTGGTGAGACATGTGTCTCTGTGTTTCTGTAGTACCAGGAGCATAGTCATGGCAAAGAGTCACATTCTCTTGAACTTAATCGTCCCTTTCATCTGACTGTAAGTGCCTCAGTGGCCCACTGCCTCATTCAGTTTTGGGTCCAGACCAGTTCTCAGTGAGCTCCTAAGTGGAGTTAGGAGAGTGCTTCTGAGTTTTCAGGAACTCACCTAAAGTAACATCAGTAGGTGTGGCTGGAGGGAACGGAGACCAAACTTGATCAGAAGGCAGAATGGGCAGGGTCAAAGAAAGTGCATTTTATTTTGATGAGCAGTTAGTTGGGGACTATGAGAAAGAGAATCTCTTCTATTTCTTTTCCATTTGCCCCTGTCCTCAAGGAGTTTATAGTCTTATTGGGAGACAAGCACACAGGAGAACAGTACAGCCAAATGCTCCAAAGTATGGTGAGAACAGTGCTGCAGGGAGTCAGGAAGGAGAGAGCACGGGGATCCAGAGATACTGGCATGGGGTGTGCACAGCCCCAGCAGAGTGGGTAGACCCTGCCAGGCCTCTGGGGGGTCTGCAGAGGCCTGCCAGGAGCTGAAAGCAGAGGGGACCGCCTATTCTGGATATTGGCCTTATTTCATTTCAAATAAGCTCTGGCACTTATTTCTCCCTGAGGCTCCCAGGGAGGGTGATTCTGGCTAGCTGCAGCTGTGCAGAGCAAGGCCTCGGAGTCTGGATTGGTCAGGTCTGCTTCGTCGAGGTGTAGGGGGGTCTTGGGTTGGTCCTGGGAGTTCCTGAGACACTTTGGAACTTTTTTTCTGTTTACTGCATATGAGTTTCAAAGGCTGATTACTGAATAAAAACAGAGGCTCATGTGTATATGTGTGTATAACTATATTGTATGTATTATTATATATTATATATATAACTATAAATAACATACTATATATAAGCCATGTATTTATATGTGATATATATGCAGTATGTTTTTTATGTATAGTTGCACACATACACATATATATACACACACAAATATATTTTATGTATATGTAATTTAAATATGCAGGTGATCAGTGCACAACCAGATATTAGAACCACAGTCCTCATCTGGTGCATGGACTTGGCTAGGACTGGCTCGTCTGCATTGCCATGGCAAAGGCTGGCATGTTGGGATGTTTTGCTACCTCCCTGGGGGGGACAGTGTTAGTCATCTTCCTCCTTGGTACACAGGAAAAAAATCTCTAGTTTCCCTTCCAGAACACAAGTAAAGACCTTGCTATCAGTGTTCCAAGAATCACCATAGGTACTTGAAAAATGCCAAAGTGGTCTCAGCTTGCCCAGAAACTCCCAGTTCTGTTCATGTCTGATGACGGGAGGTATCTTCCACCCTTTTGATCAGTATGAATCTAGGGTCCCAAAAGTGGCAACAGTGTGTGTTAAGAACGAAGTTGGGGAAAAATAGCTCCTTTCAGGGTTTGACAGTCAGTCATGCTGTTCCCTCCTGTGGGGCTTTTGGGGAAAGTGTGGGTTGGGTGGAGTTAGGCAGGAGAGTGGGGTAGGTAGGTGGGCAACTGATATTAGGAACAGAGCTATTGTCTCCACTCAGGACTGGCTCAGGTTCTTTCAAATGATGCTACTCTCTGCCCTGGCTGGTGTCCGTTTTAGCTCAGGAGGCCTCATCCAAAGCATGCAGGGGTCTTTGCAAGTATTCTCTGCCATGCTTGCTAGAGGGCAATAAGAAACCAGCCTCCTAGTTTCCTTGTCCTTCATCCTAATGGGGAGGGCAGGATTTAATTTTCCACTCCTAGATGTGGCCCTGTAAATACAACTGAATTATGGCCAGCAGGTGGCACCCAGGTCCTGAGCAAAGACTCTAACGACATGCCCCCTCCCCAAGTCCCCCTGTCTCTAGCTCAGTTTAGAAAAAGGGAACTCCCAGCTTTGATCCACCCCCCACAAAGAAGCATAGTTTGGTCAAAAGCTGGTGGTGAAAGGACAAAGGGAAGGTTGAGTGTTTATTCCTGACCTGGTTGTCCTCTAAAAGCTGAAACAGCTGCTGTGGCCTGGAGCATTGGGTCTAGGATTCTGGACCTCCCTGTTCCCCAAAGCCACAAGGTGAACTCATCAACTGGCCCAACTTCTAAGGACTTTTTGGATTGGGGGTTGACCCAAGCCTAGACTCAAACCAGACCAATTTCTGGGGGGCAGAGGCTGATAAAGCCATTACCCAAGTACCTGGCCCTAAGTGGACCAGTTGCCTCTACTTCCAGCAGAGACATAGTCTGAGAAAACGCAAATACAGCTGTTACCCAGGGCTGCTTCACCTCCCCTGAGAGAGTGGTAGGCAACCACCCAGAGTATACAGACGCTGTCCCAAGGGCTACAATAGTGGGGTCTTCCAACCCTGTCCTCATGTTTCTGCCATCATCTTTGGCAGCTGGTAACTATCAGGAGAAATATACCCTGTGGCATGTCACCCTCCAGGTTGGCGGGAAACCCAGTCCAGGCTCAGACTGGCACATGGCCTTGGGAAAAGCCTGCTCTGCAGGATCTTGACTCCTGCAACCAGGTCTGGAGTTATGAGAAAGAAAAGTTAAGGAAGTTTAATCTGGTGATTTCATTCAATCATTTCCTATGCTAGACCAAAATGTTCCCAGTGCATTCATTGGCAATGTAAAAGTGATTGTAACTCTATCAGGAGAGGTAGAACTGCTCGTCGTTCTGTGGCCTAAGGCCTTGAAAATGGTCAGCAAGACCAAATCTCCACATTCCAGGGTCTGAAGAGTTTCTAGAGACCATCCATCTAGTTCCTTCTCAGAGAGCTAGGACTACACTTAAATCTAGGCATTTATTTTCCTAAATCGTAAATAAGTCTGCATAACTCTGAAAGCTCACATTCTAACATTTAATAACTGTATCACCAGCCTAAATCTAATTTTGGCTTTTTT
Source organism: Manis javanica (assembly GCF_040802235.1). Classification (NCBI taxonomy): domain Eukaryota; kingdom Metazoa; phylum Chordata; class Mammalia; order Pholidota; family Manidae; genus Manis; species Manis javanica. The sequence continues at coordinate 221,761,246 of NC_133156.1, forward strand.
TTTTAAGTCTTCAGTGAACTCTATGTTCCACAAATATGTCTTGAAGAAAATTCAGTGGCCCCAGTCTCCTCTAAATCTTTGGTCCCTAGAAGAACCCCCACAGTTCCCAGGCCTCCATCCTCTGCCCAGCATAGTTATGAAAGACACCCCAGTCTTTCAGTTCTGCAGTGGGTGTTGGGCATGCCTCCAGCAGGCTCCTAAAAGGTTCTGCTTCGAGAATATTGGATCTCAAGTCAGACCTGCCTCTAACATTTCCTAGCTGTTTGGTTTTGGGCCCGTTTCCTCACTTATGAAACACGGACAGTAACAGCCCCACTTCACTGGGCTGTTTTGGGGATTAAGTGAGCCATGCATACAAAGTGCTGGGCAGAGCCTGGCATATAGTAAGTATTTGGTAAGTACTGTCAGCATTACTGGGGCAGGCACTGAGAATCCAAAGGCACTTGTCTGAGAAGCAGGTGTCCAATATACATCCAGCATCAGGTCTCTGAGACCTTGGAACACCAGTCCAGGAGGGAGGCAGACTTTATCTCTAGAGTCTATTTTTCTCTACCCCTTCTGCCTGGGGACAGCCATCTGGGCTTCCAAGCTGCGCCTCTGACCACGATCCCGCCCCAACTCCAGGGCCCCAACTTCAGATTTCCCATATAGTCTGCACTGTAGTTGCCATCCTACTGGCCAGGAAAACCGGAGCAGATGCCATGGACAGAGGAGAGCAAGCTCTGAGGAGCCTGCCAGAACATTTCCTGCTCCTGATGTGGGGCTATGCCCATTATCACTGGGTTTCTCCTTCCTGCTCAGGCCCAGGGGGCTGAAGTCACCTGTTTGGAAAATCTGCAAAATTACTACCCTTTGTCTCCTTGGGTCACACATCCAGGTTATTCTGGGGTTGCATGGAGGCAAGGATGAAGGTTTCTGAAGGGTTGGAGGACACCTGCTGGTGGGTCACAAAGCCCTGGCAGCCCCAGCCAATCACCTTCTTCTCATGGCTGAGCAAGGGCCTGACTCATAGGGAGTCTCAGCCCCTTAAAGCTGAATTAGCCAAAGGTAGAGATGGGCAGGTGAAATAGTTCCGGGGCTGGCGGGGCACCAGCACAAGCCAATCCAGCAGGTCCAGGACAGGGCTCTGAATGGTGTAGGTTCATGTAAGGACTGGAGCTTCTCCAGGATTCTGTTCTCATCACACTTTTAGGCCATGGAGCTCTTCCATAAGGTCCTGAACCCCGCTGAGGTCCCAGCCATGGAGTCCTGGACATGTCCTGTTGAACAATGACTTGAACTCTTAAAATGCTTTTCCCTGACTGGTCTGGATAATGTTATCACACCCCTTGTAGCTGCTGTCCAGGACCTCTTCCCTGGTCTGCTCTGTGAGGTGGTGCGCTGGGCCATCTGTGGCTCAATCAGTAAGTGTTCATTGACCACTGACATGATGTGCTAAATGCTCTGTGAGGCACCATGAGGACTCAGGACCATTTTAAGGCATGGGTCTTGTCCTTAAGAAGCCTTTGTTTGGTTAAAGAAATAAGAGTAATTCATAAAACAACAAGGGCTCCCACAAATCAGAACATAAGAAATGCTTATTAGTGAAAGTACATCTGGCTTTTAAATGCTTATAAAGGATGAGTGGGACTCAGTAGTTAGATGCTTTCTGGGAAAAGATGGCGCCTAACTTGGGCCTTTAAAGATGACAGCATGTCAGAAAGCAGTGAAGAGAACATGGGGTATTAGGGATATGGGAAACGTGTCTGCTATCACTTTTATTTTTAAAAAGGAGCATAAGACCAATGAGTAAATGTTACAAGAATGTTAGGGAATGTTAGGGGATGTGACTGAGAGGAGGAGAGGGAGGGGTATCTCAGGAGCCAAAGGAGGGACCAGTTCCAAGGAGGAGGCTATCTGCCATATTAAATGAAGTTACCAGACCGTAGATGGAGAAATGGCCATGGGATTGTACAAAAAGAAATGATGAAACCTTGAGTCATTTTGTTGGAGTGTGGAGATAGAAGCTAGACATGCAGACAGTGACAGTCCCAGATCATTTGCCCACAAGGACGGTGGGAAGGGAAATGAGGACTTTGTCATCAAGGCCATTTGTGTCTGCTGCAGCCCTGCAGGTGGCCTAGAGGGTAACTGCCTGCATGGTGGAGAACACCTGGCTGCTTTTAGTAAAATTGTGAAGCAATATACAGATATAACCTAGGCTTGTGCTCTTTATCTGTACATCCCATGCATTCTCCTTCAGAATCCATATTCTGTCCTTAAGTTCTAGATCTCATCTGTCCAAGGAGGCTCATGAGTGCAACCTCACAGTCCTTCCAAAGCATCTATGACACCGTGTCACGAATGAAAAGAATGGGAAAAAATTTAAATGTAATAAAGTCTTGACTAAGTTGAATGTTTGGAAAATGTTTTAAATATTAATTTACTGTTCTGTCTAACTGTGGTTTATCAGAACCCCTTTTAATCTTCAATTTCATTGAGAAATTTTTTGAAAATTACTCTATAAGGCCGGGTAAAATGAACAAATTTATTACTAAGGAATTTCCAGAGCCTTGGATTCTCTTACTTGTTTATTACCATTTATGGAGTGTGTGTTCCAGGCACTGAGCCAGGCACGGGGCCTATAGGAAGGAAGGGGACCCAGCCTGGGCCCTTGAGGAGTTCACAGACTAGCGTGGGAGCTAGAGAAGTGAACAAAATAATCAAAGGGCAAAATATATTATGCTACAACTGCCAGCTGTACGAATGGCATGACGTCAGAACAACTCTGCTTCCTGGGTCACAGAAGGCTTTGTAGAGAAAGTATAGTTTGAATTGGGTCTTGAAGGAGAAGCTTATCAAGCAAATAAGAGTCAAGAGGAAAGAGGAATGGACTGGAAGGGTGGGGGGGATTACAAATAGTTTGCCCCAGAATGCCTGTAGGAGGCAAAGATGTGGTTAAAAAGGGACACAGAAACCACATACCAGGAGCTCTGTAAGCACGGTAGGAACTATTACATCCTGGGAGAAACTCAACAAGGGATTTTTTTCATGTATACAATATACTTAGTACACAAATATTTGTAACAATACAATAGTTAAAACCACTGAGCATAATTTCTAAATCAAAACTGCAGCAAATGAAATAACAGTGCTTAGAAACTGCATCAAATTAGAGGTATAAACTTCAAATTATAAAATAAATTAGTCATAGGAATGGAAATACAACATAGAGAATTTAACTAATAATACTGTAATATCTTGTTGTAATAGCAGGGGATAACTACACTTACCATGGTAGCCATTTAGTAATACATATAATTTTTGATTTGTACATCTGAAACCAACATAATACTGCATATCAACTATATTCTAATAAAAAATGCTGTTTTTCAATCTTAAAAAAATGAGATGCATTAAATTTATAATTTTTGAGGCTTTATTTGATATTACGTTTTCTAGCAAAAATTGAAAAGAGTCTCCTGTGCTGCTTGCAGAAATCAATCCCCTCCAAATTTCTGTAAACTCCTTATTTTGAAATAAGGTTAGACTAACAATTGCACAGGACAAAGAATTCCCATGTATCCTCACCCAGCTCCCCCAAAACATCATATATAACAATTGCTAAGCCTAGAAGTTAATATTGGTGCATCATTAACTAAGCTACAGACTTTATTTGGATTTCATCAGGTTTTCCATGCACAGTAATGCATCTTTTGTGTGTGTGTGTGTGTACAGTCCATGAAATTTTATCACATGTATAGATTCATGTAATCTATTCATGTAATTCATGTAATCACCACCCTACTAGGACACAGAACTGTTCTATATCCTCAAAGAAACCTCCTTGTGCTTCCCCTCTGTAGCCATGTCCTCCAACTCTAACCTCTGGCAATCACATATGTTTTCCATCATTATAATTTAATAATTTGAAGAATGTTATATACATGGAATTATACTGTAACTTTTGAGACTGACTTTTTTTTTCTCAGCATAATGCCCTTGAGTTTCATTTAAGTTGTTGCATGCACTGATAGTTCTTTTTTGTTGCTGAGTAGTATTCTAAACAATGTATAAGTGTGGATGTACCACAGTTTATCCATTCACCTACTGAAAAATGTCTGGGTTGTTTCCCATTTTTGGTGATTACAAAAAACCCTATGAGAATTTTCCTCAGTCTTCTTTTGCTTTATTCATGAAAGTCTGGCTCTGGGAGAGATCTCCATACTTTCCTGTTCTTTGGAACTATAAATCAGGTTGGGGTTTGTAACTGGAAGGTCCATACATTAAGTTTTGGGAAGTTGGGGTGCTGAGACACAGGTGCATAAGCAACTCTTTGGACTATTCCCAAAATTATTGGTTTGTTTCCATCTAAACCTAAGTCTGTGCCCCTCTAGACCAGATTCTTGCTTCTTACATGCATTTACATTGTAACTTAAATTTGGGAATTTATATATTTCTAGGTGGGACAATGTCATCAAGGATAATTTTGAATTATAGTGGTCAGTTTAGGGAGCCCTCGATCTGAACAAAATTGAGAGATGCTTTAGCACAAAAAGGGGACAAAGTTTTAAAACTAAGTGGTTCACAGAATCCATTAGAGTTCAGAATGACCTATCTAAATTTCTACCCAAACCTGCACAAGACCCTCTTAAAGCTCAAGAAAGACTAATATAATATAAAGCAGAACAGAGACAGGACTCATCATACCATGAACAATCCTTGTAACACCCCTATCCTTCCAGTCAAAACCCCTGTGGGTGGGGATATACATTCACTCAGGACCTTGGGGCCAAAAGTGCAATAGTCATTTCCTGATCAGAAGCATATACTCTTATCTCCAGTGCTGCCTGAGGCTGCATATTTTATAGCTTATGTATTTTATGTTTTTTGCATATATGTTCTGCTTTCTTTAGTGTTCCTTTAGACCCAAATAGTCCACATTTGTTTGCCTTCTGGGAAAATCAACAATATACCTGGATTGTTATGACCCAAATTTATTGAGATCCCTCCTACTTTTCACAGGTCCTCAGCCACAGGCCAAGGACCTTACATTTCCCTGTAATTCTTCATGTGGATGACTTTTTGTTGTGCTCAAAAGGCAGGCAAGCTCTAAGACTGATTCCAACTAGCTATCATTTTCTTTCAGAAAAAGCATAAGGTTTTCAAAGTGGAGCTACAATTTTGTCAAAGTTCACTACCCAGGACATAATTTATCCCAAGGAGGTAAATCCTTCACTTCTGATGAACATAGGCTATTCAGAACTTTCTAACTTTTCTGAAATCATCACATTTATAACTTAACCAAGTACTCAGTATGCAGACCTCTTCCTTGGGAACCTAGGTGTGAAAAAGTCTTTTGTGGGTTAAATTCGCCCTTCAACAATCTTCCACTTTGGTTTTACTTATTTACTATAAGGCTTTCTAGCTATTTGTACATGCTAGATCTGGACAAATCTTTGGTGTTATGCTTCAACTTCATGGGAATCATCAGAGATCAAGTCTACGGCAGTCTCTCTTGACCCTTGGCAAAGCGTGCTCATCTCTCCTAAGGGCCACAGCCCAGCAGCTAAGCTGGTGGAGGCATCTGCATCCTTGCTTTTAGGGTCTCCTTTAAGTTTGATGGCCTTCCATGGTGTACAATATCTGTAGCTCACTGAAAATGGCAACATTTCTCAGTAAGTAAGCTTACCACCAATGAAATGCTAGTATCTTTTCCCTCATATATCTCTATTCATTGTAGTAATATTTTGAATCCTGCTAAGCTACTTTTGGATGTCATGTTCTCAGGTCATTTTGGCCCATCAGTTTCTGCTGTGGGAAAAAGAGATTGTTCTATTATTCAAGAAGGAGAAAAACTGGGTCTTGATTTAAGAACCAAAACCCTAGCCACTCAAGGGAAATCAGAGTTGCTTTCTTTTCTCCTTAGGTCTTTTCAGTTCATGCTTTATGAAGTCAGGGAAGTAGGGAAAATCCTACTGAAGGTGGAGTTGACAGGATTTGTTGCAGAATGGTTGTGTGATATGTAAGAGAGAGCAGGGGTGACCCAAGGTTTCTGGCCCAGGCCACTGGAAAGAAAGAGATAATGACAGGAGGAGCAGTTTTAAAGATGGGGTGAGGACCAGGAGCTCACTTAATATCATACTGTGAACACTTCAAAGAATAGGTAAGGGTATTAGGAAATGTCATATGTAATGGCGCATGATATTCCATGCTATTATTAAATCATTTTCCAATTGTTGGACATTTTTAAAATTTAGATAGTGTTGGAGTTAGTATCTTTGAACATTTAGTTTTTGTCTAAATATACTACTACCTCCTTGGGGAGGGAATTATTATGTCAAAGGGCATGACATGTTTTTAAAGGTCTAATATCTTTACAAAAAGTCTATACCTTTTCTTTTTCTTCTGGAAGTTTGAGTGCTCATTCAAACACACTCTTACCAACATGGAACATCATTGTTTTTCAAAATGCATTGATTTAATCAAAACCACTCTTTTCTTTTAAGTAATATTGCTTTGATTACTAGTGGGGGAGAACACTATTTCCATGTTTATTACCCATGTAAATTTATTCTTCTGTGAACTGCTTTGGGCGGTAGAGTTTGAGGGACCCAAAAATCATGTCTAACATTGGAAATCCTGATGATAAATTCTCATTATTCACAATATATCCGTGGCAGTTATTTTTAAATAAATCTCTGATATTCCATGTAATTTATTCTAAGCATGAGATACTAGAAAATGTCTTTATATAAAGATATTGAAGATTCACCTAAGATAATTATAAAAAGAAAGCAAAATACCATTAGCATATTACAGCTATGCTAAGATGTATTTTGAGATGCAAAAAGTTTGATAACAATGGAGAAAATGCACAGCACCAGGGAACCAAGACATTATCCCTCTCATATTTTGAAAAAGGGTTAAGACAAGGGAAAAAGAAAATGACTCAAGGTTCCCAAGATTTTTCTGAAAGTAGAGAATTAAGAAAGTTAAACTTTAGTTGTTCTACCAGAATGGGCAGTCTCACTGACGTGTTTAGCCATGTGGATAGGCAGCATGGTGTACACAAGGGGTGGTGAGAAGGATTCCAAAAAACCCAAGTCCAGTTCTGCCTCTCACGATCTTCTGGGCTCTGGGCAAAGGCGGCCTTTCCAGAAATCAGTTTCTGATTGTAAAATAGAAGTGCTTTTATGCATGGCTCATGGGCACCCCAAAACCGAGTGCTCTGGATGGACAATTCATGGAAGAAGTACAAATGGCTAACAAACATATGAAAAATGTTCAATTTCACTATTAAATTTTAAATGCCTATGTTGCTGGACTGTCATGAAGGTTAAAGTTATGCTAAGCAGGGCACCCACACAGAACCTAACATTAGTCAGTCCAGGTTAGTTAAAGTTATTGGTCATAAGTTGGTAATACAATTTTGACATAGAACTTTTAAGTCTTTGTCATAAGGCCAGTAATAATGTAATTAGGTAGGGAGAAGGTGACTGGGGACTGCCATGTTGTTAAATACAGTAAGTTGTGGGTGGGATTCATTTGGTGGGTATCTTATTGAGGCAGCATTCTGTCCTGGGGAAAAGTGAGGGATCTGGCCCTGAGCCAGACGTATGACAGCAGTGACTGGACAGGGTGTCACGATCCAGGCTTTAGATGGATTCACAATAGGTGCTTCGTAAATGTTAGTTTTTTTCCTTTCTTCCTTCTTGTGGCAGTAACTGGGCTGTAGCTTCAAACCATGCCTTACAAGGAAAGCTCACAGAGAACTGTTTCCTTAAGATAGCACTTCTCACTCTTAGGGTGTCACCTCTCTGGAGGTCATGTTAAGGTCCTTAAGGAACCATCAAAATAGAATTGTTATCATTTCCTTCCTGGAATCAGAATTCTGGAACATTCTTTTTCTTATTTTAGAGGAGTCATGTGTGCTACTAGGATTTGGCCTGTGCTCTGCACAGAGCACAAGTCTTGCTTGGATTCTTCGCTCACTCACTGTTCACACATGAACATATGCCCTCACAAACGAATGCATAAGCACCTACTATGTGCACAAAGATGATGTGGCCAGAGGAATCCCTCATCCATCGATGACCCCCATTTGATAAGGAATGCACATGGTGGCTAACTGCTGACTAGTTAATAAGTGTTTCCAAGGGGAGTGATGCCTAGGGTAATTTACTCATTTGACCATGTCCCCAGGAAATTGTGACATGTTGCAAAAGCAGCTTTAATGCAATTAAAATCCCCCCCCAAGAATCTACCGATACTGTCTTCTTGGCCTTCTCTCTGTTACAGATTATGAAGTAGGCCTGTTAAGGCTACCTTACCTGAGATAGATCTGGTAAGAGTGACGTATGAGGATGTGGGAAGGGCTGTTTCAAAAGAAGCCAGATCTCAGGTATGCCTCAATCTCAGACAGGCCAGGATGGCCTTGAATTAGGACTAAACTGAGACAAATGATGACTCCACGGTGGCAGAAAGGACTTTCAAAATAAAGTTAGATGACTGAGGTATACAGTCACCAGAAACATCATGAGTCCTCTGCAGTGCCTGCCAGGATGGGGGCCTGCCCCAGCTGCTTGGGAGCACAGGACACCCTGCAGACCCACACCTCCAGGCAATGGTGGAGAAGGGTGGGCTCTGGCAGAAGCTCTCAGGGTTCCTGCTCTGGGTTCCCAGAGGCTGCTGTCTGGTCAGGGCTAATAAAAAGTTACATCTGCCTAATGTGTATTACCTTAATGACAAACAAACAAAAACTTGTTGTTAAGGGTCCAGGGAAATGTACTCTTCATGGTTGGTGACAGTGTAATTTAACACAATTTTTTTGGAGGTCAATTTAGTTTAAAAAAAAAGCCTTTACATTTTATGTACTTTTTGGCTTTAATCCTACTTCTAGAAATTTTATACTAAAGCAATATTATGGGTATGTATAAAATTTTAGATGAAGCATGTGTATAATAATGAAAAACTGGAAATAATGGAAATGATCAACAATAATGAACAGTTAAATAAATCATGGTGCATCTAAACTATGCAGCTGCTTAAGATAGTGGTATTGTAGGATAGGTAATGACTCTTTGGCACCGTTGGCTGGCTGACTCAGCACACATTCACAACACTTCTCCTCTGCCTGTCTCCACAAGAGAGGTCAGAAAGATGAATACTTGCTTCACAGCTAAGAGCCACCTTGGGACATGAGGTAACACCCAACAGGCTAAGAAGCTAGAACATCCTTGATGATGTCCTTGAGCGGTTCTACCAGCCTGTACCTCCTACTTCCAGACTCCTATTATGTGAGAAATAGAGCCCTATTATTTGTTTAAGTCACTGTTAGTTTGGGTTAGGGTTTGCTGTTAAGTCACACCGACAGTTGTCATTAGGGTATGCTCTTATTTGTATCAAAACACAGTTCCCACTCAAAGACATGCAAAGATGTTTACAAGATATTAAGTGGGGGAAAATACTACATAGCAGAAATATACCAGTAGGCATGGAAGAATAATGTGAGGATATATTCTAAAGTAATTATTGTGGTTCTATCTGATGGTAGGGGTTAGGGGATTTTTATTTTCTAATTTTTTTTTACAATGAATGTGTAACTTTTGTGACAAGAAAACACCTCAATAAAATACATTTTTTGGAAAACAGGATAAAGAAGTAATGAAAGAAAGCTTGTGGTCAGGCACTAGGAAGTCCTTGACAACAGCTGCCAAGATAACTACTTTAAGGCTTTGGTTGCTTTTTGTCTGGGTGGTTCAGACTTCCCTGAAGTGGTCACAGCCCTTCCTTGCTAGTTTCTCTGATCTTAAAAGCTCCCTACTAGCTTCTAACCAGGGCTGCAAGGTAGGCCTCCACCAGCAGGCCACCAGGGCTCTGAGGTCTTAGCAACCTCTCTCTTCACTGTGGGTCTTGCTTTCCTTCACCTCCAACCCACCTCTCAATTCTTGCTCTCTTCTAAGCTTCTTGGCAGAATCAACTCAGATATCCTATCTGGAAGTACTTTACACATTATAAAATGTAACAAAGGTAAGTTACTTTTCTTGCACTTATGTCTGTTCTTCCTCACTCTTTCCCCTCCCTGTTTATAAGTCTTTCACTCTTCTTTCTTCTTCCCTCGCTCTTTTTCCATCCCCTCCTCCTGCCGCACCTGGCCATGGTGTAAGAAGGACATGATGGGCCTTCCTGGTCTTGTACCTGTATTTCTGCTACATTTCACCTGACCCTGCACTGCACTTATCTGTTCACGGGCCTCTTGCCCTTGCTCAGCAGTAAGCTTCCTCGGCAGGGACCATGTCTTTCTACCTTCAAGAACCTTCCATAACACGTGTCTCCCAGTGCTCTCCTGGCAAATGTCTGCTTGATATTACCGAAGTACATTTTTTCTATTATTTTGGTGTCTGGATAAAGCACAATACTGACACAAACATACATACATACATGTGTAAAGTCAGCCATCCATATAAATAAGTGGAACTGTGTTACTTGCATCTTAAAAATTAAGGTCTTGTAGAATCTTTACCTCTAAGAACCAACAAATGAGAATTGGCAGAAAGACTAGGTTGGAAAAACTCATTTTTTTCTTCAAAACTGCAGTTTAAAATGTTGAGAAATGTATTCAAAATTGAAATGGGAACATTAATAATGATAATGTGGAAACAAATGTTTTAGTGGTAAAATATTAGAACTAATTTATATTTTAAATCTGTATTACTCACTAAAATGCTAAAAAAATTCTGTAAGAATCCATGCAGCGCACATTAAAAGTGCATGTCATGCACTCTAATCCTACCTCTCCCACTTTGCCAAGTTGTCAGATCATTGATTTTTCTCATCCATTTTGACCCTCCCATTCTCACTGACATCATCCTTGTCCAATTGTTGTCATTTTGTGACTCGACATTATTCCCGCCTCTAGTCTCCTTTCAACTTATCTTGTCCCTCACTTCAAGACAAACTTTCCAAAGCCACTGCTTTAGTCTACCCCCACCCCCAAACCCCCAGGGGCCCTTTAGGTCCATATAGCTTCTATAGGATAAAGACCAAACCTGTGGCCTGGTGTTCACAGTTACACTCCACTCTCTCATCCCCATTCTTTTCTTTGACTTCTTCATCCCTTAACCCTCTGTTTCAGATTGCTGTTCTCCCTCCCACCAGGCTTCCTAATATTGAATCCTTTCCTGCTCTGACTTGTTTCTGAATGTCCTCCTCCTTTGAAGGTAAAACTTATGTTCCATCATTTCCATGAGCACCAGCTGACAGAATCAGGATCCCAAATTGCTGTGACAGCCTCTGGCAAGAAGTTAAACCACTCAAATACATATGAGGTTCTGCACTGGATCTTAAAAACCAAATGGAAGGAAGGGATGTGGCAGAAGAAACAGGGTTTGCAACAGTGTAAAATAATAATGATTTAAAATGGATAGGAGCTTGTCATTGTAATGGGATGACAGAGGATGGGGAAGAGGACTGCCATCGACGGAGCCCTGGCCTGTGCCTGACCCTCTGTGCTGCTTCTTTATCTCATCTACTCCTCACAACATGGTGAGGTGCTACTGTGCTGAAGGTCCCATTAGCCCCATGTTACAGGCTTCATTTCCACTTCTTTGCAGACTACCACTACAGTGACCCCGGATTCAACATCCTGCCACTACCCCAGCACACTCGCCTGGCATCAGCCTGCCTTTCCAGCTTCACCTCCTATCACCTCTCCCCCTTTCTGCTCCCTGTTCCAGCTATAAGATGCCATGCAAGGCTGAGCTGAACTGGAACTTTTTGTTCATACTCTTCTTCTGCTGGAAATGCCTTCCCTTCCTTGCCACCAATGTTCACCTGGAAAATGCCCACATAACCTCAAGATGCATGTCAAGTATCAACTCAGCTAGAAGGTTTTCCCTGGGGTCCACCCCCTTTTGCTGGGCTTGGTTAGGTTGGCCTTCTAGATGTGTCTGTGATATTTTATGGGCAGCCTTCTAACATAGACAGTGCTTGCTGTACTATGTCTTCCACTTCACTATGGGCTCTTTAAGGGCTGGCATTAAGTCTTTATATCCCTATTGGTTTGTATGGTGTCCAGCATATGGGATGTTTGCGAATATTTGCAGAACTGAACTGAGGCTCAGAGAGCTTAAGTAACTTGCTGGTAAGAACAGAGATGGTTTGAAACTAGGCATCTGCTTATGAAGTGCTTCCCTAGGATGAGGAAGGTGATAATGCTGTTCCTCTTTGGACTTGTCAGAACATACCTGGCATACTGAACTCAGTTCTGGGCAGCCCATTTTTAGAGTAACATTCACAAGCAGGAGGATGTTCACAGGAAAAAGGCCATGATAGTCAATGTAGTGAATATACTCAAATTTAGGGCATGCGGGATCTTGAAGAAACTGCAGGTTTAGCTTAGAGATGGAAGAAAAACTCAGTGTTACCCAAGAACCATCTTTAATTTCTTGGTTACCAGGGGCAGGGTAAGGAGCAGACTTCCTTTCTCTGGCTGTAAGAGATAAAACTGTGACTAAAGTGTTGAAGGTACAAGAAGATAGAATTTTTACCCACTGAAGAAAAACTTTTCCAGCAGGGCTAAAGGCAGTATGGCTATCCCAGGAAAGTTGAGGTCCCACCACGGCAAGTATTTAAGCTGGATGACACACTGTGGGGGTGTCCTAGAGGGTCTAGGCTAAAGGTTGGATTAAGTGAGTTTTTTTTCAGGGAACTCGTAAGGTGCCTTCCATTAGATACTGATTCTATTACTTTGTCTCTGTTGATGTCTCTAGCCTTTGGCAATCCTGACCCCTTTATATTTAGAGAGTTTTTTGAGTTTACATAGTTCATTTGGTGATTAACTACATATGTGGCCTGCCATACAACATTAAACTTACCAATGTAACCTTTACATTGTCATTTATTTTCTATCATCTTTCCAGATATGTGCATTGAAATGAGGGATCACATATCATGTATTATATATTATTGGTCCCACATATTTAAACTTGTTTGAAATAGAATAAAAATGTTTTAAATGCTCACTTCATGACTTTGTCTGCTAACAGACTTGTCTTTTATCTCCTGAAAATTGCCTGGAAAATAAGAATAATTCTTCATTAGATACTTTTCTAATGTATCTCCAGGTATTTTGCTGTTCCTTTTAAGAGCTTAACAAGGAAACACAGAGAAGACAAGTAGTGATTTTACAGCATCTTACTATGCAGATGGACAGTGACTGTGAAGGGGTATGTGGGGGGGGCTTGGTGAAAGGGGGAGCCTAGCAAACATAATGTTCTTCATGTAATTGTAGATTAATGATACCAAAACTAAAAAAAAAGCTTAACAAGGAAACATTGTAAAGGGTGGTCTCTGTTTCCTAAGGAAACTCCTATCTCCTAAAGTCTCATCAGTTTCTTATCACTGCCCAAGGACCCCAGAGGCAGGAGCCCCTCCTTTTGGACCCACCAGGTTCCAGGAAGACCAAACACACTATTAAGGAAAATGGAAGGAATAGAGGTGGTGGGCAGGGATGACTGGGCCAAGCAGGCTTAAGACACAACCCTCCCATCTGCAGTCTTCTCATTGTCTTCTATGGCTCAAATATCAGTGGTCCCCTAACAGGGACAGCACACACACACACACACACACACACACACACCTTTTCTCTTTAGAAAGAGGCTCAGGCATGTGGAAAAGCTCCCCAAGTGATTCTGATTTGCCCACCAACCTGTTCAAGAACCACTTCCCCCCTCCTAGTCCCATCACTAAGGAAGGTCTTTTACTTTCTCTGTTTATTTTTCACTTATCTCTTAAGTCAGTATAAACTTATAGATTATTTTATTCCATGGGTCATAATATATTACTATTATTTATTCTGATACTCAGATTGTCCCAGTATTAGTCCCTTAAGATGTCTTTTTTGACACATCCCCATCATTTTGGAGAAGTTCCTTACTTTCTGGTGGAATAAGATATTCCAGGATCAACTTGTACTCTCCCTGCCTCAGTCCTGAAAATAGCCGTCTCTCTAAGGATTCCTGGTCCTTTTAGGGGAGAGTGAAAACTACTTTTGAAGACTTAAGCATCATATTAATATTTATGATAAAGGGGAACTGAAACAAAGGAAAGGACAAGAAAGATTCCCCTCTGTGATTGTGACTAATAAGCAGGGGTTGGCAATTATAAAAGGAAAATTTTTCCTTTTATAAAGTTACCTGTAAATAAAGTCACATCCATATACACTAAATGATCACAACACAATGAGCACAGCCATGCTCATTCATTCATCTATTGTGTATGACTGATTTCATGTTACAACAGCAGAGTTGAGTAGTTTTGACTGAGATCAAGAGGAAAAGTGTGACTTGGAGATTTTTTGTTATAAGACTAATATGTCTCCCAGCCAGGCAGCACCTTTATCAATGCAAAATAAGCTACCAACTTGGAAAAGCTACCAACTTGCAGGGCACATGTCATTATGTAGAATGTGGTTGTAAAGGCAATTATACACATCAGGGTTGGTTATTATGGGATCTAGAAAAAAGGATGGCTAAAAAGTATAACTATGTTAGCACAATTTTAACATTTGTCCAGGGGAGAGGCATTCTGTTTAGTTGACATTGGTATTCTGGCCACCAGGACAGTGTCTCTCCCTGTGGAGAGGGGAGAATTAATCAAGCTTGACCATAGTGTAGGTGATATGTCATTTCTTAACATCTTTCAATTCTATGTACTCTGGTTTCGTGCTCACAAAGCAAGCTCTGATTACTTTTCTGATTTTCAAGGCATCATGATATAGGGAAGAAGTATATCCCTTGCTATATTAAATTTACTTTCTGGTACAAATGTGCCTGAGCAAATAAATGTCAGTTTTCTCAGGGCTCAGTGACCTCAAGGACAGCTGATCATTAAAGTATCAGATCTAAAAACCTGAAAGGGTAGATCCTGAACTCTGTGACTTCCCTTAGAACATGGCACACAATAAAACAGTCAAACAGCCAGATCATTATTTCTTTTAAAGTGGGCAGATGCAAAACTGCTGAAATGTTGGACAGCTCCCACCCACAGAGAAAAGGGCTCCAGCCAAATCCTGGGGTATCCTGGAAGCATTCCTTGAAGTCAATGTTTTCATTAAGTCTCTATCTTGTGGGAGAAGCCCACTCACTACTCAGGAGAGCTCGGTTCTCAAAATATTCATTATAGTTCTGGCTTTCCTGCCAGACATGAATTTTTGTACCTGACTAGTGGCAAGGACCAAGCTGGGCATACAGCAGAAGGATACAAAACCCAAACTGCCCTATTTTCTAAATAGGGCAAACAAGAGTTGGTGAGGCTGAGAAGGCGGTAGAGGACTCACCAGCTAGTTCTCAACCTGGCCATCTCACTGGATAGGGAGTCACACTCACATGTCCAAGTGATTACAGCAGAGTGTATTAAAACTGTAACATGAATTCAGTACCTCATATTTGTATTTTTAATTCTAAAGCATGGCCCAAAGTAGGTGCTTAATGTTTGTTGAATGACCTGTCTTCTTTTCCCCTCAAACAATCTATACCCAACTCATGGATCAATATTTAAAAAAAAAATCTGTAAACATTACTCAGTGAGGATAAGGGCCCTGCTTCTCATAAAATAGGACTCTAAAGTCATGCTTTTGACAAGAATACTGTCACAGCTTTTAGGTGAAAACATTATAAATATGACTATATCTCATTTATTCTCCCTTGGCTATAGGAGAAAAGACAGTTTCTGATTTCCCAAAAATCATGAGATTAAACAATTGTGCACAACTGGTTTCTCACAGGAAATTGGCACAAAGGAAGGCTATGTGTGGGCTGGCGATAGCAGTGGTGGTGAAGGACAGGGAATCAATTCTTACGTGTGAACCTAAGAAAGCCAAGATGTAAAGCCTACTCTGACATTTGATGGCAGCTAAGTAGTTCAATAGGAGAGGGGGAATGCCCTTTAACCTTAGTGGGATGGGGAAAGTGCAGGTCATTTGTTTTGTTGATCACCTGTTTATATCTCACCTAGAATTTGAGAGTCTGACCTAGGAATGGAAAACTGGGAGTGGCTGCCTAGAAGTTGCCAGGGCCTTCCAGAGATTGTTTAGGCAATTTCATAATTGCAGGATTCTGGTGGGATAGAGATAGAAAGGAGATTCTAAGGAAAATGTGTAATTAACCCATTTCTCTTATTTCTTTAGGCCTCTACAAGTGAATGGGGAGTTTTATTGTTTTGAAAAAGAGTTAGGGGTTACTTTGGAGGAGGCAGATGTGGGTCATAATTATGGAGTAGTGACTATTAATAAAGTGAATGGCAGTGATCCACAGACCATTTGTAGGCAACTGCAGGCTCCAAAGTCCTCTTTTCCCTACCACCACCATCAAACTCTTTATATGGTGATCAGGGCTGTAGGCAGTATTGGTTCAACTAACACATCACTTCCTTTCTGCTACTGTCCCTCTACTAGGACTAGATGTGCCAACTGATGGACAGGCCATGCCAAAACAGAAGCAGACCTAACCATCTCCAGGGCTGATCAACCACACCTCCCCAGACTCTGCCTGCTTAAATTCAGTAAGTATGTACTGTGTTCCCACTGTGTGTCAGGGGCAGTGCTGGGTACTGGTGATAGGCAGATGAGCAGGACAAGGAGCTCACTGCTGAACCATGGAAAGAGACACACACTGTGATAACATCCTATACAAGGGCTATAACATCAATCAAATCTTCCTTGGTAATTATTTGAGCAATTACTCTCTTGGTAATTACTTTGTTATTAAATTCAAAAAATGCAAAATGGTATTCAAATTCAAAGAATATAGAAGGATATCAAATAAAAAGGTAAAGTTTCCTGGTATTAGGTACATATATTCTTCAGACCTTTTAATATACACATTCAAACTATATATACATGTAGTTCTTTCCTTGTTTAAAGAAAAATAAAATCAAAACACAAATATTGTGAACTTTTTCCTCTAAAAATATCATGGTTATTTTCCATGCAGTATAGAGAGGGTCACCTCATTCTCTAGATAGTTGTGCATTCTTTTGTATCCAGTAATAATTAATTTCTCTGAAAAGGTTAGGGCAAATTTTGGATGAAAGATGATATATGATCTGAGTCCTGAAGGAAGAACTGGAGTTCACTTAATAGTAAACAAAGCCAAGAGATAAATCTTGTGATGTGTGCAAGGTGGTTCAGGGAGCACGGATAGCCTGAGCATGTAAGACCGTTGTGGAAATGCACAGCCTCTTTGGGGAGCATCAGTGGCGTGGTAAGGACATGCTCTTCCTCAGACTTTGGGTTGTATCAGAATTACTATGGGGATTTCTTAAAACTGCAGCTGCCCCATTTCCTATCTTGTAATTCTGATTCAGTAGGTAGGTGATCCCAAAGTCTTTGCTCTCAACCACTACAGTAGACTGTCTTTCCTTCTATGATAGTGTGTATTCACACATCCTTCATAAGGCAAGCAAGGCAGATGGAAGTCTAGAAAGTCCCTGTGGTAGCAAGGAGAAAATCCAGACATCCTTATATTTGGACTCAGCCATCTTATTCTGAGTCTTCCAGCATCCTCTCCTAGCCCAAATCTTCACTTTGTAGTTTTATATAATCTTTCATCTGAGAAGTTCAAAGTATTCCCAACACTGACCTTATGATTGGGCAATGGGAAATACTAATGACCTCATTTTATAGAAGGATAAATAGAGGCACAGGGTGGGGTTCTCACCATGGTGAGTCAACACTGAAGCTGAGAACAGAATTCAAGCTTGCCTTTCATTCCATTCATGATATTATTGTCCTTTCCCTTGAATTACACAGACTTTGGACCGCTTTTCTCATTAATCAAGGCAGTGTACAGAAAGCACCCTGTACAGGGCCCAGCTCACAGCAGAGATGAGTCATTTCTCTTCTTGATCACAACCAGGCAGGGGCTGCCAAGAGGCTCTGTAGTTTAGTGGGTGTTTCTTGATGTTCTACAAAACAACCGTCAGAAATTCCGTATAGCCTTTTCTTCTATGGGTGTCAAGAAAAACTTCAGAATTCCCTCAATGAAAGAGGCAAAGACAGTTCCATTGCCTTGCTTCTGTGTCAATTTGGGGGACCAGGGCGCTCTAATTAATTACATAGCTATTTAAGAAAATATTGAGGTGGTGAAGCTGTCTGCCTGGCATAAAACCTGGAATAAAAACCTGGGACTTCACAGCATATAGTGGTGCTGAGCTATTACACAACTCTTGCCTTGGTCCAAGGGGGTACAAAAAGAAGATCAGGACCATTCTTCTGCTAAGGAGTGGCAAGGTTCACATTAGGCCTTGGATAAAGCCCTTCAAGCTGAGATTGACTCCATGTTCCTTAAGATGGAAAACTCTAGAGCAGAGGTTCTCAAAATCTGGGGTGCACACACATCACCTGACTGGTCTATCACTAATGCAGATTCACGAGCCCATCCCAGTGAGGGACTGGTGTGGTCTGGGGCTCAGGAGTCTACATTTTTCACAGGCTTTCCTGGTGAGTCAGTTACAGAATCACACTTGAGGCCAACCTGCTCTAGGGAACAACACATGCAACATTCTTCCGCTGAATAGCTCTGAGGCACTGCTGCTCCTGTCATTATTAATAAGTCAGTGGCCTGACCAGCATTAAGCTGAGTCATGGGAAAGCATGGATTTTACACTGCAGTTTCTCCTCCTCCCCAAAAGCTTCAGTCTTCTTTCTGGTTGGATTCTAGAATGTTGTGATGGACTAAAACAACTTGGGGAACATAAATATGCTGATTCTTGTAGAGATGCTGGAAAAATTTCCAGTGAAGGGTCACAGTTATTCATGACCACTTAGCTAATTGGTTTCTTCTGCCAACATTTTAAAAGAAGCTAAATGTATTCAGTGTTCCTTCTGATCTGATGATGATCACATACACAAATTTTTAAAGAGAGGTCTAGAGACTAGGACAGATATTACCTCACACCACCTGAGAATGCTGAGATGCTGGAATGTCCTTGTTAAAAACTGTCTGGGAGGAGTCTTCCCTTCCCACCAAATCACAATTTTGGTCCCATGAAAGACACTGGTGCCACTTTGTTGTGGCTGATCAGACCAGTGGGCCAAGAGACACACCAGGTAACAATGGCCCTAATCATCGGAACCCGGCTTGCAGAAGGCCCACCTGCCTATGGGGATGATGAGTTCTTTTGTGTCCCCTACCTTGAGCTTTATGCTCTAAACTAGAGCGAGTATCCAACAAGCTGCTGCTTTTTAAAGTGAAATTCATTAATTGGAGTCTCAGACCTCTGTGTTATGAAAAGAGGAGCTGAAGCAGAATTAAGTCATTAATTATTTGGCAAGGTTCCAAGGCATTCACCATAACTGATCATAGTGTTTCACAACATGCAGGACGCCTCTGTCTACTGCCTTGTCCTAGAAATGAGTTTGAGTGGTTGGGACAGAGACGTTTCTGTTCTAACAGACTCTTCTCTGGTCCCTTTGTTGGTTGTCAAATTTCCTTTTAAAATTCTCCAACTTCATATTAAACCCTGAAAAACTTTTTCAAAATAGGTTTTCTAGTAGATAATTTTAATGTTGAGAATTAATTCTCTTCCCCAGTCCCAACTCTACTTCTTTGAAGTCAGCATACCTTTCATCTGTAAATATGAAAATAAACATTAATAATTAATGCTTTCTCATCCTCTCCAAGTAAGAAGTTTTATTTACTTCTGAGGAAGAAATTATTATTTCCCAGAGCCAAAGAGGCAGAAGGAAATTGGGAAGTCTGCTTCTGATGGTCTTGATGTAGTTTCTAATTGCAAGTCATCCCATCAGCCTTCCTCAGCTGCTATTCATGAGCTGCTCTCTCCTGAGTTTTTACCTCCAGATGGAAAAATGTTTCAAATGGTGGCTCTTTAGCTTCTCACCCTCCCTTCTGACTGCCACCAACAACAACCACGTCCATCTTTGATGACAGGAGCCATAATCCCACATGCCCTCTAACCCTCCCATTACAATGAACCTGCCCCATCACCTCTAATTCCAGTACCATATATACTTGGTGTGACTCATCCTTTGGCTCATCTCCAGGGGGCTGCGTCTCCACAGGCACCAGCACGTGACTGATGGCTACAGGAAATGCCCTTACAGAACCACTGGGTTTAGTCTGCCTGATAAGCACCAAAGGTCAGTGCTGCAGACGACCATCCCCCAGCACACACATCACCTCAGAAGCTAAAAGGGAGAAGTGCACCTTGCCTAGCTCACATTCATACCCCATCTTTTTACCATAGGTGACTGCAGCCCTTCCATGTTTTTTGCTAGAAGAACCTGGGAGGGCAATGCAGTCAAGTTTCCTACCTCTGCGCTAGAAAGTGTTTGCTTTGATACTGCCTGTCTCACTTCAAGCCGGAGCATCTAATGTGAACACTCAGGGATGTGATGAACAGATTCGCCATTCCTATTTACACCCTTTAGGGCTTAAACAGGCTGTGGTAGGCCCCCAAAGATGTCCATGTCCTAATCCCCAGAACCTGTGAATAGGTTACCTTAAGTGGCAAAAAGGTCTTTTCAGATAAAATTAAATTAAGGATTTCATGATGGGAAGATTATCTTGGGTCATCTCAATGTAATCACAAGGCTCCTTTAAGAGGGAAGCAGGAGGGTAAGAGAGATGTGCTGACTGCCACAGAGGTCAGAGTGCTGCAGCCCAAGCCAAAGGGCGCAGGCAGCCTCCAGACTCTGGGCAGAGGCAGCAAGGGGGATTTTCTCCGAGAGCCTCCAGAAGGAACACAGCCTTGCCAACACTTTGATTTTAGCACAATGTAATAGTTTACTGTGGCTGCTGTAACAAATTACTACAAATGGGGTGGCTTAACACAACAGAAATTTATTCTTTGAGTGTTCTGGAGGCCAGAAGTCCAAAATCAAGGCATCAGCAGGGCCGCGTTTCCCCGAAGGCTCTCTGATCTGTGCCTCTCCTAGTTCCTGGTGGCTCCAGGCTTTCCTTGGTTTGTGACCCCCTCACTCCTATCTCTGCCTCAGTGGTCACATTGCCTCTTATTGTCTGTCAAAACTCCTGACTCCCTCTTATAAGGATACATGTGATTGCATTTAGGGCCTACCCTGATAATCCAGAATAATCTCCTTCTCTTGAGAGTCTGACCTTAATCATACCGTTGGGCATAGAAAGTAATATTTATTCTTTTGTCATCAAAGGCAATATTCCCAGTTTTTGGGGATTAGGACTTTTTGGGAGCTACCATTTAGCCCACTAGACCTGCTGACACTGATTATGGAATTCTGACCTCCAGAACTGTAAAATAATAGATTTATGTTGTCTTAAGACACAAAGTTCATGGTAATTTGTTGCAGCAGCTGTAGGAACCTGACAGACAGACTGATCATATCTCCCCCCTCTTGGACTTTTTAAGCAGAAGAATCCCTCTTTGCTTTCTCACTCATGGAGGGCACCCTGGGTTACGGTGACTGCCCGGTGGCCCTGGCACTGGTCTGGGCCAGAACTGAGGTGGTAGAGTGGGCCTGCACAGCCAACCTCTGCCACATTCCTTCTATGAGAATGGCTTCACTCACTTAGGTCTACACTGTCAGAACTCTCCCTGGCTACCTGTTTGCATATGGAGAAATGCCATGTATAGATGGGAATGTAGAAGGAGAATACTGTGAAACATCTCATGAACTGGGAGGATTGTCCAGGTGGGATTCTAACTGACTTTGAGGAAGGGCCACATCCTTCCCCAAAGGAAGAAAAGAGTTTCAACAGCACATGTCCTAATAACCTCTCTCAGGGCCAAAGCACATCTCTCTAAATGGTACTAAGCAGCTAATACAGTCTAGAAAGGAAGAATTCAGAACCTAGGAATGTCCCTTTTACTTCTTTCCAGAAGTTTCAGTAAAAAAATTAGGCAGTTCACCTGTGATATTAGGCATTTACACACCTGAGGAAAGTCTAGCTAAGCCAGAGTTTTATTTTGATCTTAAACAAGTCATAGCCCCTATGTTTTAGCTCTCCACTGACACCCTGAAAGGGTCTCCTGGGGGTGAATTCAAAAAAAGTTTTCTGATATGTTATTTCAGTGTCTTGGAAATAGTGCTACTAGGGACAAAACCAAACATAATGTTATCTGGGGCAATGGGAAGTGTTTTCCATATGTATCTTGCATGGGATTTGAACATGACTACTGGAAAAACTGAATGGATAGCATTCTAATTTAGTTGAACACTGGAAGAAAATGCAGTCATGTGTTCACAGTAACGGCGGCAACAGGTTTTCTGCAGGAGGAGCTTAGGGCTGGCAATCTGGTGGGAAGAGAAAGAGAGAAGAGGCTCTTAGCGCTGCACTTGCAGACCCAGTGCACACTTGTATTTGGATGTAGCTTTACTTGGGGACTTTGGGAGAGGGACAACACCTATGCCACCACTTGATGCCAGTACTGTCTCAGTAGTAGAGTGGTTTCACTGTTTTCATTTGCTCTTTCTATCTTTTCCAATTTTTCTACATATGAAAAATAGTAAGATCACATGTTTTCAAAAAGAAATAATATATTAGTATGTATATGGAAAAGAAGTTGAAATATTCAACAAAATAGTGGCAGTGATTCTCTTTGGGGACAAGGTTAAGGAAGGCTTCTACTTTCTGCTTTATTCATTTCTGTAATGTTTTAATTTAAAAATATTTTTAAAGCAATTTTTAATTACATTTGCTAGCCAGAAAAGGGTTTTTTGGTAAGTATTATATTCTAAAGGCAGTACGCACACATTGCTGTTAGAATTTTCTCTAACAGCCAATAATGATTTCTGAGAAAAAGTCTTTTAATTCATAAGAAAGCTAATGCGTGGATAATAGGGTGAGAGCAAGATAAGCTATACAAAAACTCTTGAGTATCCTTCAGAGGAATAACTGGGGACTCGGCAGCCACTGGAGGAATGAATACCTTTCCAAACCTCAAATTCCCAACATGTACTGGAGGTGAGAGGCAGCTGCTACCCAGGGACAACCTGTAGTCAAAGGATTCTAGTTATTTCTCTTAGCTCACCTCCTGCCTTTCACAACCCAAATGCTGCTCAAGCTCCTGGGAAA
This sequence comes from Manis javanica, assembly GCF_040802235.1. NCBI lineage: Eukaryota > Metazoa > Chordata > Mammalia > Pholidota > Manidae > Manis > Manis javanica. The sequence goes on from NC_133156.1 coordinate 221,784,300, forward strand.
GCTTCCTAGTAAGGCTGACTGGCAGCCCCTTTGGAGAGACTGTTAGAAGGGCTGTCAATTCCAGAAAACCAAGCTGAAAGCATTGTACAAATTAAGATGTTTCAGCTAACAGTTCTGGGAGCTCTAATACAGCTAGTTATTCCCCTGTCCTGGCCAAAGAGGTTATGTGCTCCAAGCAACAAGCAGCATAATTTCCACAGAACAGCTAGATGTTGGCAGAACCACCCAAGTTCAAATGATGAGCTTTAAAGATAATGTGGCAAATTGGACCTTCTTAAATACTCCTGACAGGGTCTGTCTTATCATTGGGTTCCCAACACCTTCAAGGGGGCTTCAGAGGCACAAGTCCTCTTGACTTACACCTTCAACACATCCTGAAACTGCTCTGGGCCAGAGGAGTGCCTGGCTGGGTCTTACTAATGGAGCCTTTCAGACCACAGGAAGTCCTCTGGGCTATAGCCAGAGGCTTGTGACATCCGGGAAGGCACAGGGTACTCAGCCCACATGTTGTTAGGCTGGTTGGGTTCAGAAAGCTACCTTAGGAAGCAGACAGTTCTCTGGAAGGGCTGGTGGCAGTGTGGTGGGTGCTGCAGGAAGGAAAGGAGTTCTGGAGTCTGCCCTGGGAATCCAGGGGGCTGCTGGGTCTGGGTCTAGTCACTCATACCCAGGGAATGGGAAATGCAGCCTGGGGACAGTCTATGCTCAACTAGTCACTTTTCTCTTTATGTAAGCATAGGTTACTGTGGTGGGTTCCATCCCTGAATAGCTCTGTCCCTATCTTACTGGGAATGTAACTGCCGAGGGAGGCTTATTGGGTAGGGTGGAGGTAGTGGTGTCCCCGCTGGGAGGAGCTGGTTTCCAGTGCCACTTCTGACCTGGAGTTGAGAAGCCAAAGAACTGCCCTTTCGGGTACTGCTGTCCATCTGAGATGAACTTGAGCGCTTTTGAGTTTATTGGTGAGGTCGCTATCCGCTAACTCCTAGGAACCCTGTCATAGAACAGGACCAAGTGCAACAAAATATGCCTCAGAAACCAACTCATTCAGCAATTATGTGTTGAACCTCAACTACTGCTACATCTTAGATGGTGAGTCAGTCAGTCTTGGTTCTTGACTTACGAAACCTGTTATCTAGTGAAATGAATAAAAGTAATCATACACATAACTATAATTATAATCACATTAAGTGATACAGAGGAAAAATGCAGGGCTAGAATGTTTTGAAAGCAATGGTTTTTGACCTTTTAGTAAACATACATTTTACATTACAATCCAATATATATACAAAAACACACAGACATATAAAATTAAAAGTTTCATTAAACAATCTTTTACTATGAGTGATGCATGCTAATATTTTCTGGTCTATTCACTTAAAAAATGCTGGTTACAATCCAATAAAGTGATCTCACAACCAATTAGTGTTTGTGAATCACAATTTGAAAAATCCTGTCATGGGTACTCAACCTGGAGTGGAGCTGGAGCGGAGGTCATGCAACATTTCCCTGAATGGACGTGAGGTTAAGGAGAGTTAGCTCAAAAAGTCTAGGAAAGAATGGTGGTGGAGGGAGCAGCAAATACAAAGACCCCTCGTTTTATAGGAAGGGAAACTGGGGATCAAGGAGATGTGATTTGCAAGCCCCAGTCTCCTGACTCCAGGTTCAAGATTCTTCAGTGTATGGCAGCCTATCCCCAGTAACCTTCCTCTTAATTTAACTACTTATGGGCCAAGGGCTAATTATTCTCATCTAGGCTGACTAGAGAAAACAGAAAAGAACAGTGGCAGGAGGCTCTGCTTACAAAGAGTCCATTAAATTCTACATGCAAAACAATGCCTGCACCTTAGCTCCTACCCCACCTGGCTTGATGCCGGCACTGCAAACTGTTCCTTCCTGGTAGGGACTGGCACGGAGCCACACTCCTGCTTAGTCTTAGCTTTAATGAGAATGCCCAGGCAAGGTTCAGACTCAGCTGAAGGCCCTGGAAAGAAGGCGGGGCACTGGCTCAGCTCTTCCATCTCCCCATGTTGATGCCAGCACCTGGCTTTCCACGTGTTTTCACCTTGCTCAGTTCCTGCTATCAGCCCCTGAGACTGCTGGGCATGCGTAGCGTGTACATGGCTCCCGCTGCACGGCATGAAGGTGATGTGAACCTGGCAAGTGAACTATCAGCCACAACCAAGGGTGTCAGTTAGGGTCCGGGTCAAAGTGGATGATCTAAGAGGACATGAGAAGGAGAGGGGTCAGAGGAGGGCAGGCTGGAGGCCAAATTTCAACACAGGCAAGAGAGAAACAGGGCTGCTATATACAGCTGTACAAACTGCACAGAATACCCAGGGAGGGGATGAGTGAGGTTGAAATGGAACCCACATTCCACTCACAAAACTGTGTCTGGGCCAAGAGCTGTGCTGCCTGGAGAAGAATCTTCACCTACCAAGGCCAGGAAGGAATGGCTCAGTAGAGTTGGAAACAGCCAGATGCACACAACAGCACATCAAAGATACAACTGTCAAGCCAAGGCAGGCTTGGGCTCCTCAGGTTTTAGACACCACTGACATGTGGGTGGATAAGGGCTGGTGGTTGGGTTCTGCTCTGCAGTGACAAGCTGTGACCACAGGAGCTATTGGCTGACAAGCCGAGACGCCTCACAGTTCTGTGATCCTCCTCTGCCTTCATTTCTCCTTCATCAGTCTCAGAGTAATCCACCCACCCACATCCTGGAAGCACCACTCTACTCCTGAGTTTTAATTATTAATTAAAATATGTTACTGGTAATACTTGCCCATGTTAAAAAAATGCAAACATTATATAAAGGTAAACAATTAAAAGTAAAAACAGCCTCTTCCAAATTTTAAAATTAAAATCTTCCTGTCAGTAACCTTCTTTCTGCTAATCCTGCATATTCCAAACCTGCTTTCTGTTCTCACTGGAGCCTATAATGGCTCTGCCCCCGATCCCATGGACAACCAGCACCTGAGTGCTTCCAGCTGCTTCCCTGCCATCTTAAAAGCTGCCTCCTCAGAAACCTGGTTCCACACATGCCAAGCAACTCCCCTATCTGGATGCTCTGCCACTCACTGTGCTTCTCCAGGCTGGAGGACTTCAGAGACAGCTCATTATTAATTCCTGGATCCAACTCGGCCCTCGCCCCTGCATAACAAGACTTCTATTCATCTCTCTTACGTCCAGGCTCACTTCTCACAGTGGCTAATTCAGACCTTCAAGACCTCAGCTCCACCTCAGCAAGTAGCCTGGGCTTTATTTTACTGAGGAAAATGTCTTAGCGGCGACCAGTCATCTCCCCTACTTCACCCTGCAAGTCAGGGGTTAGAAAAGGCGGTATGCTCTCTGCCTACCAGTCTCAGTAGAAGGGAGCCCTTCCCTCCCCTACAGTTTCCCCCTTCCCTGGTGTTCTCAAGATCATGCCTATTTGCTCCCTTTCTCTCTAGTACCTGAATTATTTTCCTCAAATAACTCCTTTTCACTTTTGCCAGCAAACATACTCAGATCTCCTTATCAGAAATCTTCCAATACCAAACTCTTACTCTAATTTTAAGTTGGATCACCATGTTGAAATATACATAATAAGCCTATTAAAAAAACAACAACATGGAAGCAACCTAAGTGTCCACTGATGATTGATGAGTGGATAAAATAAAATGTGGTATATGTATACAAGGCAATATTACTCAGGCATAAAAAGTTGGAAATCTTGCCATTTGTGACAACATGGATGGACCTTGTGGGCCTTATGCTAAGTAATAGAAGTCAGAGAAACAAATACTGTATTATCTCACTTCTATGTAGAATCTAAAAAGACCAAATGGAGAACAGACTGGTGGTTGCCAGGGGTGGGGAGGCCGGGTGCAAAATGGGTGAAGGTGGTCAAAAAGTACAAATTTCCAGTTTAAAAAAAAATAAGTCCTGGAATATAATGTATAGCATGGTGACTACAGTTAATTATACTGTATTGTATATTTGAAAGTTGCTAGGAGAGCAGATCTTAAAAGTTCTTAGCACAACAAAAAGCAATTTGTAACTATGGGTGGTGACGGATGTTCACTAGACTTATTGTGGTGACTATTTCCCAACATATACAAATATTGAATCATTATGTTGTACACCTAAAACTGATATGCTGTATGTCAGTTATATCTCAACAGAAAATCCAACACTGTTTGTACCTTTTGCCTCTATATTTCCAGATCATGGGATATATCCTGAAGAAATAACCCATAAAGGAAAAAGATAACTTGTACAGTGATGTTCAGAGCAAAGATATTTATACTGGCAAAATGATAGAACTATCCCAATTGTACAATAAAAGATTGATGGTTAAGCATATTTTGTTATCAAAATAATGGAATACCTCAGGAGTGGGATATTTGAAGTGATAAATATATGGATTATATATAGAGCAATCTACAGATGAGGCACATTTTAATACACAAAATTACATAAAAATGCACAGTGATAAAATTTTATAGAACTATATAAAGACATAAAGAATAGAATCATAACAAAAAATTTCATCCTGCTGCTTCTGCTGGTTACTTCTTTTCTCTCCTTTCCTGTTGGCATTTTCTAGTGACCATCCTTTGCCTCTGTTCTCTCAACCCAATTCCCCCCTTAATGATACCCAATCTTGCTCCCATTTCCAGTGTTTCACTGGACTGATACCCTCAGCAATCTTCATGATTTTTTTCTGGATAACCTGAAGTCTAGTTAAACCAGCAGCCCTGAAGCACTCTCCCTAGCAACTCTTCCCTTGCCGTTGAACCATCGTGACTTACCCCATCTCTTTGCTTTTTTCCTAACTATGGATGATTCTCAAAGCTTATTACTTAGAGCTCTGGTCTTAAACTCTGTGCCCAAGACCTCTGAAGAGATCCCCTTTCAGGGAAGCCATCCCTCCTGGGCTGTGGACCCGGACCCACACCTACAGCTCAGTCCTAGCCTCACCATCAGCTTCTGGCTCTAGGTGATCACTCCACTTGGATGTCTCTGGTTGTCACCTCCAGTTCTCCATGTCTGAAATGAAACTTATCTCCAACTGTCTCTTCAACTTCCTAATGTCTGGTTAGTGTTACCAATGTCCCAAACTCCCACACTCTCAATTGGTAAGGGTGACCTGCTTGCAGTCCTCGTCACATTTGCCACCTCCCAGTCATTCCTCTGTAGCTGCTGTGCCTTTCCTTGCGGAAAGCCCTCTCTGGGCTCCTGTCCACTCAAAGCCTGCTCACCTTCAGGGCGAGCTCAGGTTCTACTTCCACCATTAAGTCTTTTCTGATTGTCCAGTACACAATGATAGTTTCCTCTCATAATCCTTTTTGACTTCAGACTGTATAGTACTAATGACACACAACACACTGGTCTTTTCATTTCTTTTGCTTAAACCATCTTTCTCCTCTGTCCTCCAATGGGCAGCACACCCAGCCCCAGTAGGTCTCCCTCTAGGATGCCTCCCCAGTTCTATGGCTTTAAGGGCACTCTTCTGGGTTACCAACGCACCCCTTCCCATCACTGCTGGAGAACCCAGCCCCTTGAGTTGTAGTGACTTATATAATTTTGTGTCCAACTCTCTCACCAAAATGTTAGCTCAGTTCCTTAAGGGCAAAGACCATGTCTTCTACAGCAAAGCACCACAGATGTATTACTGAATCTGACGTTGTCATATACGCTAATCATTCCACACATCTTATCTTCCAAACCAGACTACAGTCTCCTTGAGGATGGGGGTCGAATCTCATTTGTTTTATGTCCCACAGTGACTAAGAATACAAAACAGCAAGAATTTGGAGAGTACTTGCTGATAACATACTTAGAATAAAGCCCTGAGAAGACAATATGCAGATATAAATGAATAACCTATAAACCTGAAAACTTTACTTTCTGGGGAATACAAGTCTTATCAAGTCTCACAATACTGCACCCGCTATTTTGGGGCCAGCATAACACATCTCTGTACTTAGCAGTGGTCCTGTCACTTAAAGGTGTTAATAGGATGCGCAAACTGAGAGCTTTCAGCTGTGAACTCTGCCCATCTAAAATCAGAACAGATCAGAGGCTCAATCAGAGTTCCTGATAAGTAGTAATAACCTGCAGGGAAGGGGATGGGGGGTGGCGGCTGTCTGCCAATAGTCTGGTGTTGCAGAAAAGTCTGGCTGTACAGTACATATTACTCCACCAGAAATAAGTCTTCAGTGAAACACTCCTCATAGTAAGGGATACATAATTTCATCCAGTGGTCCAAGGCCTGCAGTTTTCACATGGCACAAGTTAGTAAACTATGATCTTCCTGACTCAAGCAGCTAAGATTTCATTTCTTACCAGTCAGGAAACACCATTTAAATTACAAGGTGACCAGGACAATAACGCCCTCAAGAGAAGGCAAATGCTTCTCTGACAGTCAGTCTCTCCAAGATGGGGAGCATCTCCAGCTAGCCAGACCGAAGACTTGTTCACTGATAAGCCCAGGCGCTGGGAAGGCCTCCACCCCATCTGGGTCAAGTGTTTGTGTAGGCAGAAACCTTTGGAAGAAGAGGCAGATCCTGCTTAGCAAACATTTATCGTAGCACAGGTTGAGCTCTGTGATGGGCCATCTGTCCCTCAGTTCTAAGTCCCAGATCCCCAGTGCTCAGAGCTGGCCAGACACCACCACTGGTAGAAGGCAGCTATCAGTCTACTGGACTGGCCATCAAGGCAGTGTGCAATGTACGTGTGTGGATGGGAAAGATGAAAGTGAGGGGGTGGCTGTCGGGCCAGTCCCTCCTTTCACAGCCAATAGCTCCAGGGACTTGGTGCAGCAAGGACAGAGCTGCCCAGCCTGTCCCTGAAGAAGGCTTCTGCCTGTCAGGTGAGCACCTAGCCTTCCCCATCCTTGGAAGAAAAAGGGCCTCTGAGCTGATGGCTAAACAGAATATGGTCAAAGGCAAAGGGAGGAGGGAGGCTGCAGCAGGCCTGGGCACAGTCTTCAAAACAGATAGTTCAGATAGGTACACAACCACCAAAACATGAGAGAGCCTCAAATAAGGCTCCCACAACTCTGGGGAACTGGGAATCCAGAGACTCAGAAAAGATGGGGAAAGACAGTCTACCCAAAACAGACCCCTGTGGTATACAGGGTTTTACTGAAACCTTCTGATAAATTTAAATAGCAAAAGTTAAGAGGTAGAGAAATCTATCTTAAGACACTTCCTTTTCATGAATTTTCTTACATCTCATTTAAGTCAATAGAAAATACTTTATTTGGATGATGGACTTGGCAGTTTCTTGGCTTTTTTTAATTTACATGTAATAATACACAATAATACACTAGGCATGCTCTCTCTCAAAGAAGAAATGAAATAGAATCTAAAGAAATACCTTTGAGAAATGTTTATCATTAATCATGACAATAGTGAAACAAAATAATCATTAAAAAATTAAATACCTTGTGATTTTCTTAGAGATTGCTCTACTACATGGAATCTGATTTAAAATTTTTTAAATAAAATTTAATGCAGAAAGTATGGAAAACACTGAAAAGCATTAAGAAAAAAAGCCATTCATTTCTAATACCATTATTTAAAGATAATCACATTTTGTGGTTTTCTAGTACCTTTTCATGTTTTTCTTTATAAAAATGGTATCATTTAGCAGCAGACTCACAGAACCCAAGAATGGACTAAAAGTTACCAAAGGGAAAGGGACTGGGGAGGATGGGTGGGAAGGGAGGGAAAAGAGGCATTACAATTAGCACATATAATATAGGGGGGGCATGGGGAAGGCAGTACAACACAGAGAAGACATGTAGTGATTCTATAGCATCTTACTATGTTGATGGACAGTGACTGTAATGGGGTATGTGGTGGGGACTTGATAATGGGGGAAGTCTAGTAACCAGAATGTTGCTCATGTAATTGTACATTAATGATACAAAAAAAAATGGTATTCTCACCATATTTTTTTTACTTATTATATCACAATTTTCTGATATCAATATCTACAAGGTTTTAATGCCTGTGCAATATTTTATCCAGGTGAACCTGACCAATTCTAATTGCTAACCCTTTTGGTTATTTTAACTGATATTAATAAACAGTTGCATTAATAAAAATCCTTGACAAGTATTTTTATAAACACCTCTGATTTTATAAATATTCCTGGAATGGCAATTTCTGATCTAAGGATATAGGTCCTTTTAAGGCTTTTGATATACATTGTCAAAGTTACTGGGCAAATTTGAAGCCATGGTTTTTGCTTGGTTATTTTAAACGTAGCACACAAGTGGTATGTATCTCCTATATATAGGAAATAGTTTCAGGAAAAAAATCATTTTACACAGGGTCAAACATTTTAGATAGGCCAAGTCTTTATTTACTTCAGGCAAATGAAGCATCCCGAGCTCAAAATACTGATGTTCTGTTATGCCAGCTTAGCAAAGTTGGTAGGGCATGATGCTAGGAGAACAAGATAAAGGGCTTAGGCCAGTATTGGCCTGTCTACACTCTACACAGAGGAAAAAACATCCCTGGCTGTAGGATGCCACATCAACTTTGGCCAACTGTCACACAAATTTGTACTCTTGGCCAAAGGGAGAACTGGGTGATGGAATGTGGATTACTCAGCATAAACCCATCCTCATTCCTGGGTAAGCAAGACAAAGCACGTGTCCAAACGATAGCTGTGTCATCTTTCTATAATAAATAGGACATCTGGTTAGTAAATGTAATTGAGCAATTTATGAGAAAATTAAAGCTCAATAATACTTAACAATTTTGTCATAGTTTTTCAGTAATTCCTAGAGAAGAAGTGATTACTAAATCACTGTGTGAATGGTGTGCTCTATCAGCCGGGTTTGATCTAAAATGCAGCTACTGTAACAGTGCATCAGCATTTCACCTGGGGTTCCTTTGGACTTCAAGCAAGGAACCCCTTGCTTGATGTGAAGTACAGGGTATGGATTTTTCATTAAGGTCATTTGGTCAGATTTTCATCAATAGTTGAAAATTAAGTTAGCTTATTACAATAATAAGGGTTATTTCAACTGGTCAAGAGAAGGAGAGGACTATTCTTAAGAAGGGAATGAAAAGACTAGGAAGAGGTGGTGAGGTAGGAAGTCAAATGAAGTATCCTGGGCTTCCAGGGAAGCAGACACTTTGGAGGGTCCTGCCCTCGCTTAAGAGCTTGGTTTGGTGCAAACTAACCTGGATGCTGTAAGGAAGTGGCCTAACCCTATTTGCCCCATTCATTGGAAGTGCCAAGTAAAGGTAACTGGTTCTTTTATACCAAAATATACTTATGGAAGAACCACCACTACCAACTCTACTGGTCTTCGTTAAATTACAAAAGCATGCATGCTTCTAATAATTCATATACAGAAGCATATAAACTAAAAGTTCCCCTTTGGGTCTCCCTTTCCCTCCTCCCAATTTCGTCTTCCCAAGGTAAAACCTATTGTGTTTATCTGTTCAGTCCTCAGATGCCTAGATATGAGTGTTTTCTTCCCAAATGAAATCAGGAATTTAAGTTCGTTTGTGTTCCACCTGAATGGCTTCCCCTGGCTCAAGATAGTCTCTGCCTTGACCCCATCTAGAACTGCTGCAGTCCAAAACGACCTCCCTTTACTTCCTCTCGCTCATGAGGAGGTTTCCCTCCTAAGACGAATGCTCCTTTCCTTGGCCCTCCAGATCTCGTGGAGGCAGAAGCTGAACTGAGCAAAGTCACTGACTGAAGCTGCACCTCTAATAGTAGAGAAAGTGAATGAAGGCCATGTGAACTTTACTCATAAGGGAGAGCTCGGCATCTTTTCTATTTCAAATTAAGATTACTGCCCAGACTGGCCTCCCCAACTGGAGGCCTGACTGCCCCCACAACACACACAAACACACCCAGTCTGTGCTTTCCTAGTCAACTGCTCCTGCCCCGCCAGTCTTTCAGATAACCAGGTCAGCTGAATACATGGAGACAAAGGGGCATTTCATATACTTCTATTTTGGCAGCTGAAATAGCACTGCAAGTGCCAGGTCCTCACAGGACAAATCTCTGTGCAGGTCAAACCCACTGACAAGGCTACTGGGAAATGCGGGCTGCTGAGTTGAGGGTCCAAGATGGACTTAAGTTACAATAAAATTTTGAAAGCATTATTTTTTATTTCATACTTTTGTAATATGAAATGATGGTTGCTATCTCTTATCAGGAGGTACTCTACGTACTTTCATTCAATCCTCACAGCCACCCTGTAAAACAGATGGTTATCATCCCAGCTTGCAGGTGAGGAAATTGACTCTCAGAGATTCCTTAACTCGCCCAAGGTCATACAGCCAGGAAGTGGCAGGACTGAGATTTGAACTCAGGTCCATCTGCTTCCAGAGGCCCAACCACCTCACCTTATCAAGGATAAGGACTGGTACTCTCTACAGCTTCCAGGAACTAATGATGGTTGCATTCTGGGAGCTGGAAGATAATCCAGTTTATTCCTCCTCTCTGCCCCCTCTCAGCCCTTTCCTCCTTGCTTCCTGGAATGCAGAAGCTCACAGATAAGAGATGGAGAAGATTTCCAACATCCACCCTTACATTTGCTTTAGGTTAGATGATGCAAATTTTAAAAAGAAAAACTTTCCTGAATTTGGAATGTGTGAGGAAAAATTGTTTTTTTCAAGGTGGCAAAAACAAATGTCTAATTAGACAGTGTGACACTAAGTTTCACCTGGCTTTGCAACATCTGTGACAATAAAACAAGCCCTTGTCCACAGGCCTAATTACAGACTACTAAATGACTTTTAATAAAACCCTCTGGAATATTAAACATGAGGGATGAAGCAATATGAGGATTGTAGAATAGCTCTAGTCTGGAAATCTAGGTTCTAATTCTGACTCAGCCACTAATAACCACCAACATCTAGTTGCATGGTGTATATTACAGTTTACTAAGTGTTTTCACATACTTTCTACATTAGATGGGTGACCTCGGGCAAGTCTCTTAACTCTTGGTGTCTTGTGTCAACATTTGTAAATAAGAACACTGAACTGCACCATCTGATGTCCCCTCTGCTTCTAACATCGTATAGGTGGAGGACATATGCTTTAGGATCTTTACAAATATGTCTGTAAACATATCAGGGCAGATTCACTCTGGTATAGAAAAATTTTATTTTCTGTTCAGCTTCTGAAAGATTTTACCTGGCTAAATTCAGGCATAGCTCATAAAATATCTGCTACCAAGCCAGTTGGCTCAGCTTCTGAAGGGTGCCCTATTAAGACCTTGGGTTGGATTCCTACATAGGTACTTTCTTCTGTTCAATAGTCAACTATTGTGCCCAACTCCAATCATCTGACACACATAATCCTTAGAGTAGACTGCTGGCTTGGGGGAAGGACTTGAAGAAATCTGTCCTCACAGTGCGTATAATCTCAGGATGGTAGGTTAGTAACAGCATCGTCACACACCCAGGAATGTTATAAATATTACTCTTCTTCAGTTCTAAGACACCCAAATCTCTCCTTAAGAAGTTTGCTTTCTGGCTATTTTAATGTGCCTGAAATTAGGATGCACCTTTGAATTAACATATATATCTTGATCTGGTAGTGCTGAATTATTTTACCTAACAGCTATTGGTAAATTGCTGGTGTGTCTTAGAATCAAGGAACTGTTGTGCTACAAAACCATAACATAGATTACACAGATTAGGTCTAACTTGGTTCAAATCATGTCCCTCTCCCTGATCTGAACAATTACATTCAGTAACGACTGGGTAGGTGGTGAGCAAGACTCAGGTCCTGTTTCCCAACAGTAGCAGTTTAAAAGGCATTCCATCATTATCTCATAAAACACTGGTATGGATTTCAAAGGCAAATTAACCCATATAAAAACCACTGTGATGCTCTGAAAATGGACTGTCCCACAGCAAAGTGGAAAGGGAACATTTTACTCAAACCCTCCTGATCTATCTAGCCTTGACACATTTTCTTGCTTCTTAATTCACAACCGTCCACCCCAGTAATATCGCTGATTCCCAAAATACACTCCACCCAGGAGGAGCAGCTCTCCAGCACAGCTGTCTGCTCCTGCCCTGCTTGGGTATTTCAGTGAGCTATGTGACACAGAGGACCACATAGAAGGAATGTAACTCTCGGGCCCCACAGTTCCCATCGCCCCACGGGCAGGTGCACCCCGCCAAACCCCAGACTGGCATTTGAAACAGAAGAAACTGCACTGCTGCCTGGGGGCTGTAGTTGCCCTGAACTTCATCTCTGTGTTTAAAACTAGGGCGACAGCCGTCTTCACGACTGTAAACTAATCTGATGGGCATGGGGGTGGGGAGTCGTTCAGAAGAAGCTGCCAACAGGCCATGATTGAACAAAGTCAAGGAACAAAATCGTTATTTCTCACTATTTACAATCCCAGAAATTCTCAATTAGTGGGTTCTTCACCATGATTTTTAGAAATGAGCCATCTACTCCTTTTGCAGCCCGCAGTGAATAACCCAAAGCCTCTTGTACAGTTTAACTGGCTAATATTTACACATATTTTCTAACAGTACTCTGAAGTCTGTTGAGCCAAAATAATCAAAGAAGTTGGCAATGAGGTACACACACAGTAGTTAGAAGCCTCGAGTTGAGGCATGTTTATTAACAGCCAGCTCCTGAGTGTGGGCACTAACTCTGACTTCTGCTGGAAAAAGAAAATAGTTTGGGATCTTCTATTCCAAGATCAGGGAATGCCAAGATGGGCAGGTGATAGGTAGCCAACATAACCCAGGGAATTGTCCAAATATGCTAGAACCCTATCAGGTGACAGCCCTCACTAAGACTCACAGCTGTAAGAGGCAAGGGTACTGGCCTGAGACCTACACCATGGAGAAATCTAAGTTCTTCCCCTTCTACTCTGTACACCTTATGTTAAAACCCACTATTCCCTAGTGGGCCAGCACATGGAATTTACAGGTATCAGAGAGCAAGTCTGCCACAAACCCTCAACATACAAACAGTAGCACTTGCTATGGTATCAGGCCTATTTCCAAGCCTCACAGTGTTCCAGGGTTGTATTGCGAGAAAAAAAAAATTTTTTTTAGAGTACTGCAAGATGCTTATTCATAACAACACACCGGAAGCGCAGGAACTTCAGCTCCCAAACGCAACCTTTTCCCCCCTCCCTCCACTAGCTCTAGTCCCTCGCCACAGAACCAGCCAAGGCAATCGCTCAGCCCACTAGAAGGCCACCGTGCCCTAGCTGGTGCCCAATGAACAGTAGCTGATCACAATGTGGCTGAATCCTCGGCAAAATCTATTCCGAAAGCCCCACAAGCTATTAGCAGTCAGTTAGAATTGTCCAGACCTGCTTCCCACACCAGCCAGGGCAGGAGCGTGTGGGTAAGAAACCTGTGGCTCCAAGACTTGGGTGGGCATAAGGTGCCCCCACCGCCAAGATGCCCCTCGCTCTCTCCCTTGTCACTGTTTCTCTGGCTTATCATTGGAGAAAACCGAGAGGCCGGAGATGTGAGGCCCCAAAGGGGTAAGAAGCGGCAAGGGCGGACAGGAGGCAGTTAGGGGGGAGATCAATCCGGGGAGGAGGTACCGTAGCGCCGAATCTAGTGGGGGAAGGACCCCCCGAGGTGGGTCTGGAGGGAGGGAGGGCAGGGGGAGTGGCCCAGGAGGCCTGACTGCAGAGGCCGTAGAAAGCCCAGGAGAGTGGGATGGAGGACGGGGGCTGGCTGTGGTGAGACGCGGTTGGGGCGCGGGGGCGCGGCTGGGGAGGCGAGGCGGCAGCCCGGTTCCCCTCCCCCAGACCGGGCCCGGGCCTCCCGCTGACTCAGCCCCACGGCGTCCGTCGCCTCGGCCCGGACTCACAGTGCGCGAGGCTGCTCCGGCGGAGGCGGCGGGGGAGGGGGGACAGGCGGCGGGGCGCTGCGGCTGAGGCTGCGGCTCCGGCCGGTGGCTCCGGGGCGGAGGGTCCTAGCAGAGGCCGCCGCGGTCCCCGGCTTCAACGGTCAGAGACTGCGGGGGAAGAGAGCATTGCGCAGGCGCGATGCGGCCTCCGCTGTCAGTCCGAGCGGGGCGGGGCCAGGGCACCCGCCGTCTCCAAGGCAACTGTGCGACAGGGGAAGGACAGCCCCTACCTCCACCTTGTCTTAGCAACGGCGGCGGGAGGTGGGGGGCGACGAGAACAGTCCCTCTAGATTGCCATAGCAGCAAGGACAAGAACCCGCCTCATAAATTTACGGCGGTACCGAGGGAGCGCCCTTACCTCGTCACCATGGCAACTGGGAACAGCCCCTTCCTTTTTCCTTAGCAACAGGGTAACAATTCCTCCAGCCCGTCTGACTGAGCACAGAAGGAACAACCATTTACACCTGATTCCATAGTAGTCAGATGACGGATTCTTATCTTTTTCACGGCTACTGCAAAGGAAATTGAGTAATAAAAGTAACTCAGTAGTTGAGGCTGGGTTTTATCTCCTGTTTGGGTTTATGACTTTCAATCACAGCCTGTTACTCTAATCCCCAAATTCAATTTTCTACTGTGTTACACATTCCTTTTCGTCTCCTACCAAAAAGTCTATACCTTTACCCCTAAATCGAGCTAACGAAATCGTCTACGTATACACATATCACTTGAGTTTTTATCAACCTTATTGTCTCGCTCTCAATGTGCTGATAAACAATTCTTGTTTCTTCATCTTCCATTAGCTGGTTTACACTCTACCTCCTCATAACTAGCTCCCTCCTTGATATGCTCATTGGTGTTCCCAAATTCCCTATTCCAAGTGCTTTTATGGATCCTCTCAGTTCTTCTAGATCCCTCCTTTTCTTGTCCAGTGTGTCCTTGTCCTCCAGTGCTCTGTGCAGGGCTCCACTATGCTTACCTGCTTTGGGATTTCATCAGCCTGGTTCTCTTTGTGCCGATGACTCCTGGTTGTTCCTCTCCCAGCCCTGATTCCCATGTCTTGGGGTCACCTCTGTACCCACCTTGTACATACCTCCTTAATTACCTCCTACAGTATTGTCATTGGTTTACATGTCTCTCCCCTGTCAGACTATATGCCCCTTGCAGGCAGGAATTCTGTCTTATCATCAGCTTCCTTGGCATCTTACAGAGAAATGTGATGAATAACAAAGTTCCAATAAGTGTTCATGGAATTGAATCAAGGGAAGACAACGATTTTCTTCAAAGATTCTTCAAAGACTTTCTTTGACCCCCAAAGAAATGGGTGAAGGGGGTCAAAAGACAAGGAGATAAAAAGAAAAAAAAGATGTCCATTCTTCACTTTTTCTGACCTAACTGCCTCATAGTCTCAAACAATATTTTCCTTATGATCTTCACACTCATGTAATATTTGAGTACTATTGCTGCTATTCTAACTCTCCCACTCCTTTAGCTCTCCATCTTAATGCCTAAACTCTAGTCATCTATTAATTGAGACTTTGGCATTCTCTATTTCCTGAATCCTCACTTCTAGCTACTCTTTCTTGTACACTATCCCAAATGTTTCCACTAAAGTGAATTTCCTCACCGGTTGCTGACCTCCTCCATGACTCCTGGCACCCTCTATAATCAGCGAGAGCTCTCTACACCTTACCACTCTATCATCTGACCCTGCTTGGATAGAGCCGTCTCAGTGAACATCACTGGATTCTGCTGGGCTTGTTGACATGCTAGAGATGCTGCTTTCTCTTCGAATGACTCAGAAGTAAAAATTCATAGGCTAGCATTCTTTTTCAAGTCTCCCCATCTCACTCCCAGAGATTCTGCTCCACGACTATTGATGTCAAAGTACTTTGAGCCCATTTTCTCAGGGGAGGAGAAGGCAGCTGATTACAAATAGAGTAAGAAGAGACAGGGACTCACCATATGCTAAGTCCAGACCCTTTCTTCCCATCCAAGACAAATTTCAGAAAGGAGAGGGTTCCTTGTAGAATGTAATTCCCAGGACAAATCAAGGGGTTAGGAGAGGGAAAATCCAGGCTACACTTTTTCCTAGCCACAGAGTTGAAGAACAAGCTGTTCCTAGCTTTATGTACAGGGTATCCAGGTGCTGCAGAGATGAGGGGAAAATTTCAGAGTCAATTAATTTTGCTTCCCCATCCCAAAGTTCCAGCTCAGCTCCCTGATTGTAGGTGTTGACCTGTGTGATCTAGACTGCCAGGAGTAATCCTAAGAAAATCCTAACTGTGATCTTTGTAGCCCCACCCATTCATTACACATGGGATAGAGGACCATTCTACACAGAATTCCTGTATACTTGCCACACAAATTCTCCACATGTTAATATCTTACCACGTGCCAGTTATCTATTGCTACAAAACAAACTACTCCAACTTAGTGGTTTAAAACAACACTTATTTATTTAATTATCTCCATTTCTGTGGGATGGGAATTCAGGAAGAGCTCAGCTGGGTGGTTCTGAGAGGGTTTGACTCTTTTTGTGTTGTTTCAGAGCTGCCTTTCTCACTACATGGTGGCTGAAAAGAAAATCACACAAGTCTACCTAATATCAAAGGGAGGGACCATAGACCCCACTGCTCAGTGGGCGGAATGCCCAAGTCCCACAATAAGAGCATATGGATAGGAGATATTGTTAAAGTCATCTTTGGAAAAATATGATCTGCCACACCCTACCCTTCAATGACAACAATTTATGTTCCACTCAATACAAAATATATTTATTCCCTTCCTCAAGACCCCCACATCTCATTCCATAACAGCACCAACTTGAAGTCCACTATCTAAATCAGGTCCTGACGTGGCTATGAATCCTCAGGTCCAGTTTCTTGGCTATAACTCTGTGAGTACCAGTCCTCTTGACCTGCAGACCTGTGAAATAAAGAGGCACATATCTGCCTCATACACACCCAGTATACATTAGTAGTAGAGGCATAGGATAATTGCTATGGATATTATCATTTTAAAAAGGAGAAAAACAGAAGGCACACATAGCAGTGTCTAGTTCACAGAGATTCTGAAATCTAGCCGGGCTCATGTTGTCAGTTCTTGGTTTAGGGCTTGGACCTGCTCTTGGTTGTTTTAATCAGTGTTGACATGGGTTTCCCCCAAGTAGGTTATAATCCTTTCCTAGGATTATTTGTTTTAATGAGCAATTTGTCACAGATTTGGCTGGTGGAAGAAACTTCAGGTTGGCTCCTGTGTCCTTTGGATTTGTCCCCATCATTCTTTGAACATTTCTTTGCTTTCTGACGCAAGATGTTCTGGGCTCATTGTGTGCTTTCCCTGCTTCAGCCCTAGAATTGGCCATTCACCAGGGAATCATGGTTCTCCTGACTTTTTGAATTCATTTCCCATTCTCCCTTGCTCTCTAAATCTGCCTTTGAACATTGATGATTCCTAGGGTTCCCATATCATTCTCCTCTCTCCTCCCTCTGTGCGGACTCCCCGAGTGGTCTCACCTATTCCCATGACTGCTGGATCTATATCTCCAGTTGGATCTCCCAACTGTCAGACCCGTTTATGTAATTTCCATCTTGATATTTCCAACCCTATTTCCCTTAGGCACCTCAAACTCAGTGGGCTTAAATTAAGCTTATTTATCCCCCCTGCCAGAACTGCCCTATGGTTCCTATTTTTATTAATGGCATCACTAGGTGAGAAAAACCTGAGGATGGTCCATTCCCACATCTCCCCAACTCTATACCAATACTATTAATACCACTTCTAAATGTCTCTCAGGTTTGTTCTCCTTTCTCTCTATTACCTTACAGTCTGTTGCCTGGGTGATTGTAGTCTCCCACTGGGTCTCTCTGCCTCCAGGCTCTCCGATCTCCGGTCCATCCTGATACTACTGCTAGAAGATAAATCTTATCATATAATTCCTCTGCTTAAATCCCTATGGCTGTCCTCAAATTGGCTGAAGCAACTTCTGGGCATGGGGGATTCATGTAAGAAAACAGAGGGAAGGAGCTATAGAATAGTTACATCTTCCTCAAGTATAAATTTTATTTAGAGATTCAGGAAAACAACATTTAAAAATATTCAGACGTATGATGAAGCAGAATGCAAGAATCACATGAGATTAAAGACTTTTAAAGAGAGTTTGAGCTCAAGACACCTCCATGTCTGTGCTATTCACTGCCTTTTGGGGTACATCAGTGCAAAATTCGAGGAACGCTGGCTTGAAGGATAGAAGTTCAGACCCCTTCCTGAGGTGGACAAGCTCTGTTATAATCTGACCCCTACCAACCATTTCCACTTCATCTTCCACTCCTTTTATGCCTGCCAACCTCATTACCTCTCACCATATATGGCAGCCACAGAGAGCAAGCACTTACCATTGGCCAAGCTGGCAGTTCTGTTGCATGGCTGAGCCTGAGTTATGGGGTTCACCTTGCTTGGAGTCCTTCCTTTCTCTTCATTAGGCAAACTGTTACTCTTTCTCCAGGGTCAGCTTTCGTGTCATCTCCTCTGCTGTGGACCTCCCCCAGAGAGGTGACGTGCGCTACCAGGCCCCAGCGTGTCCTTTATGATGGTCCTCTATCACCTTGTGCCACCACGTTTGTTCACATCTCTCCCCACCGGAGGTCCTCACCCTCAAAAGACCATTTACTATTTTACATTTATATTCTCAGCACTTCAAATGAGACTAAAACCAGCCAAACACCTTAAAAAGAGTCTGACCTTTTGGTGCTTTTCCCAGGGTGACTGGGGAAGCCAAGTGGTGGAGGGAGTCTAAGGGAGTGGGTTAACTCCGGCTGGTGGCAGGTTAGATTTTAGACTGGAATACTAGGCTCCCTGCTGGCTGTGAGTGGAGGCAGGGAGGAGCTGCTATGTGGTAACTGTTACCAACAGTGTTCATTATTCATTTGAAACTAGCTCAAAGCGGAACAGGGCACTCAGCTAGGACTAATTCCCACATACAGGAAACCTTTGGCATGGTTTTAAAATTCACAAGGGACTCCATGAGCAATACATAATTTTGCTGGGGAATCAAGTGTAATCACATGACTAGAAGCAGGTAAGACCTTATCTAGAGAGGGACTATAACCCTCCACCCTGCTGAGCTACAAAGCACTGGGTCCAGTACTTCCTGGCAATGTGACCTTGGGCCTTGGTTTTTCTCATCTGTTGTTGTGATACTCAAATGAGATAATGTATGAAAAATGCCTGATACAAGGTAAATACCCAATAACTATCAATAATAACCCAAACTTTCATTAGGATCAGCAGGTCACTTAGTCTTCCCCCTCAGCCATTCCCTGTTACATTATTCAAAGCAAATATGCAAATATAGAATCTGCAAAGGTCTTAAGACAAACCTCCTGTGAACATTAATGATCTCCCATACGCGGAATGAAAGCAACTCTAGACCAACTCTAGTGGCTTTGGATGCAAGATGTTACTGCGCTTTCATGGAAAACGCCCCCCATGGTAACCAGATGGGTGATAAAGGCTTGGGTTAACTTAGATGGGTTCAATGTGGCCTCAGGGCTCCAGGACTCTTCTCTTTTGCCCCTTTGGGGTTTGCATCTTCATTGGCTCTTCCTCCTGCTCAAATGGCACAAACTGTGCTTTCTTCATAGTGATCACTAACTCAAACATCAAGGGCCAATTCATGCAAAGGCAGCATTAGACAGAGGGTTAAGGAGCTACATGGGCTTGAGCTGAAATACTAAATCTGTCACTCACTAGCTCTATAGCAAGCTATTTAACTCAGTTTCTTCATTTGTAAAGTGGGGATAATGATAGTTTTAACCTCAGAGAGTTAGTATAAGGATTAAATGGGATCTTATTTATCAGGTGCTTAAGATAATTCTGGGCATGTTGTGGGCATTCAATAAATAGAACCAACTACTATCGTCATTTAAAAGGTAAAGTGTTAACATTCTTTGTATAGACCTTTCCAAAACAGGTAAAGTTCATTGCTACCATGGCACTTTTAGTTATCTTTCTCAGTATTTCTTATTTATAAAGGGGAAACTGACATTATTAAGCTCCTACTACAGCCGGGCATGAAATGCATACCATTCCTTAACCTCCCTGGTCAATTCCTAAGGTTGGTACCATTCCCATTTTCCTAATAGACAACAGAGGCCCAGAGAGGTTAACTCATTTGCCTAAGATCACACAGTTAGTGAACATCAGAGGCAGGGTTTGAACCTAAAGCCAATACCAAAATCCAAGTTCCTCCATTATCCTGTTTCCTATGCTTTCTGTGCAATAATTATTTGTCAATATATCTTTTCCCCAAACTAATCTCTAAATGCAGGAGCTGCACTTAATTAATTTTTGTAGTGTCTAACACATGCCTGGCAGGTATTCCATAAATATGCATTCAATGAAAGTCAAAAACTCATATAAGTAAACCCAGAGTTCTATATAAATGCAAAATGTCTAGTTAAATTTGAATTTCAGATGAACATCAAATAATTTTTCAGTATAAGTGTTCCACAGACACTATTTGAGACGTATCGACACTAAAAAAAATACTGAAATCTATTTGTTATCTAAAATTCAAATTTCATCAAACATTCTGTATTTTTATTTGCTAAATTTGGCCCTTTAACCTAAACCTTGAGATTGGCTTTGAAAGAGACAATTTCCCTGGGGGGTTCTCCTGGAAGGAGAGGGCTACTATAGCCCCTTACTCACACCCAAGGCTGACCTGGTCCCAAACGGCTCTAGGGGCTGGGACTGAAGCTGTAGTAGCCCAGTTATATCTGCCTTTCTTGGGCCTTACCTGGTCACCTAGATTAGGTAAGCTTTGGCAACTTTAAACCAAAGCAGTCACTGGTGAGTTTAAAGTGCCACCTGTAGGCCTTTATGGGTATGACTGTGACCAGGCCATCCCTTGGATCCAGGACTTTGGGGAGCAGAGAAAGTCCAAACAAGGTAGACACAGGGCAAAAAAGGCAGCCAGCCTGGCAGTGGAGGGGGCAGGGGAACATATGTCTTCCTGGCATTTTCATTTTACAGCGGCTGCTCTGGCTGCCTGGGAACTAGAGCCACTCACTTTCCCAAGGTGGTCATTGCTTAAGGCCTCGCCTTCCCAGGACCATCTGCTTCTCCAGCTCTTTCTTGCTCATCCTCAGACTGGAAATCCCTGCCTTATGAGAAGCATCATAACCTCCATACTGGAGGCGTGGGGCCACATTTAAGATGAGGGTGAAGGGTGGGAAAACAATGCCATGGATGGACAGCTGAAGATTTACCCTTATGTTTTCTTTAAGGGTTTTATAGTTTCAAAGCTTTCACATGTAAGTCTTTGATTTACTTCAAGTTAATTCTTATTTATGGTGTGAGGTGAAGTTCCAATTTCATTCTTTTGCATATGGATATCCACTTGTCCGAGCACCATTTGTTGAAAACACTATTTTATCAATTATATCATCTTGGTAAGAAATCAGTTGACCATGGACTCTTGGGTTTTTTAATAGACTCTCAATCTATTCAGTTGATCTATATGTCTATCCTCATGCCAGTACTATAGTATTGGCTTGGTTACTGTTGCTTCATAGCAGCTTTTGAATTTTGGAAGTGTGATCCTGACAACTTTGTTTACCTATCTTTCACTCCAGTGTTACAAGGAGTGGTTTCCCCTCTGTCCTCCCCCTTTTGACAGACCTAAGTCTCATTGATTTTTCAGTCTGTTCAACTTTCTACTTGTTAGGATGGAGTGGCGTATTCCACGTTCCTTACATGCAGAATGAGAAACTGTCATATGCCCTACCTGTTACACTCAAAGTATTTGAATTGAGACAAAAGATACACCCTTAATATTTTACTGGACAAACACTGCGACCCTTTATAGGTGTATATTTTTGTCACTCCTTCAAAGAGCCTTTTTGAATTTTATAACCATCATGTCTACCCTCTCTTCCCCAACTAAGTATCACGAAGTCGTCTTACCCCTTCCTGGGGAAAAGAAGATCCCCTCTTCCACTGGCCAAACAGCAATTCCTTGAGAGGATCTTAGTTTACGTCATGGATAAAAGAAAGCCTGTACTTTCTACTGTTAAGAAATTGAGATCTGACAGTCATCCAGCTGCCACTTGGTAAATGCTTAACCTCCTTCCTTCCTGCGGGCAGAGCCTCAGTAAGTGACAAAGCCTAATTTTATATTCTGCATCTGTGGTCTTTATTTCCTGTGACATTTTAATGTAGTCCTGGCAGGATCTGACACAACACAGACCCTGATAATGGCAGAGGGTCGCCAGATGAAGCCTGGGAGTACACATGGTAAGACCCACTGATGTCTTTCTCTTAAGGCATCTTTACCTCCACTCTGCTGTCTGGGGATGCTGTAGTTCAGCTCTACTGCAGGTGTTTTTTAGTTGAAAAAGCTTTGCCACATGAGGTAAGCATCATAAACTGAGCTACTCCTCCCCACCTCTTAGATTTTTCCCATATGGTTTCTTAAAATGATTAGCTATCCTGTTTTCACCCTTAGGCAAGACCAGAGTTTTTCAAGCTTGCTGGACATTTTGGGTTAGAGAATTCTTTGTTGTAGGGGGTGTCTTGTGCACTATAGCATCCCCGACCTCTACTCACTAGATTCTAGTAACACTCACCCATGTCATGATCATGACAACCAAAAAGCATGTGCAGATATTGCACATGTCTGCTGGGGACAAAATCACCCTGGCTGAAAACCACTGGGCTAGACTTACTTAATGTAAGGTTATTTCAGCTCAAGGGTATGGAAGGGAGCTCCACCCCTGCTCAGATCATGTTAACCATTATTAATCCCAATCTACTGAATTTATTTAAAAAAGGGAACTGGTATAAAAGATGTCCAAAAGTACAATTTCATCATGACAGACCCTGTGACCATGATGGCAGATGAAGTTATGAGGGCTATAGAAAAGTGAGAGTTATGAAAAAGGCAAAATCCTTTCCTGGCTTCCCATACAGACACCCAGGAGAAATCACAAAACCATATTATGGACATAAAGTAAAAACTATAAAGTGCTCCCAAAGCACAAGCTCAAACCCTCAAACTTAGAAAAGATACAGGCCTGCCAGACCACACTAAAGAAAATTTAATTATAAAAGTCTGGCCATTAGGAAACTGACCATATAAATAACCTCTGCAGCCCCTACATGTGGTGCCCTTGGTGGGGCCTCCAGATGTCCCCTTCTGTGGATATCAGGAATTCTTCTGTTGAACAACTGTGAGATAAGAACAGGTCCTCAAGGGCCTACCACTGGAGTCTCCTTTCCCTTTGGGCTGAAAACGCCACAGTCCTTCCCTAAAGACATCATTCCCCAAGGGCTTCTGCTCCCACAGAAGTAGAAGGATCAAAGACTAACCCCAGGAGAAGTCTAGAAGAATTACTGAGAAGAATTGCTCCAGGGCCTTAAAACTCAGGTGCTGTTTGGAATTGATCAAAAGGGAACAACTCCCTGTGAGGTAAGCCTAGACTGCAAAACTTCAGAGGATAGTTTAAAACCAAAAATTCTAATAAAGCAAGAGGCACTGAGTAGATGATGAAATTTAAATATGCATTTAACTGTAAGCAACTGTTTATCATCATGAGGCAATCTTTGATATACAGATGAAGAATCTGTCTTCTCCCAAAGGGGCTTGGAGAGCTGTAAATCACATAACATGTTGTCAATCTGTAGAAAGAAAATAGTATTCAGAAATCTCAGGGTCTCCAGGGTGATTGTTTACTTTTAATAGTAAAAATTTGAAGAATTTGCATTTCAAGAAAAATATTTAATGCATTTGTGTGGTTCAAGCCTTCAGAAAGATAGTACAACAGTGAGTGTATTTGTATAAAGCTAAAATCTATGCAAATTAATGTTTTTAAACCAAATTTTTAGCATAGTCTTAAACTAGAAAAGAAAACTCCATGATAAGAACCGGTCATAGGCCAAAAAATTAAAAAAAGGCAAAGACCTTTCTAGAAAGTTGGCAGTCAACTCAGTTGTAATTTTTTATTTTTTCATTTTGGTATCATTAATATGTAATTACACAAACACCACTGTGATTACTAGATTCCCCCCATTATCAAGTCCCCACCACATACCCCATTATAGTCACTGTCCATGAGCATAGTAAGATGCTATAGAGTCACTATTTGTCATCTCAGTGCTATATTGCCTTCCCCGGGTCCCCCCTACATTATGTGTGCTAATTATAATGCCCTTTATTCCCCTTATCCCTCCCTTCTCACCCATCCTCCCTAGTTCCTTTCACTTTGGTAACTGTTAGTCTATTTTTGGGCTCTGTGAGTCTGCTGCTGTTTTGTCCCTTCAGTTTTTTCTTTGTTCTTATACTCCACAGATGAGTGAAATCATTTGGTACTTGTCTTTCTCCACCTGGCTTATTTCACTGAGCATAATACCCTCTAGCTCCATCCATGTTGTTGCAAATAGTAGATGTGGTGAAGGTTACTCAACTGAAATATATTACAATTAGAAAGTGTTCTTTATCAATTCATTCAAAAAAAACCACAGATAATCCAAAATTTTATAAATCCTTAATAAGTTAGAGCTTAACTTTTGGGCTACTACTAAAGGAATAATATAGGATGTTTGCCCAACATTTGCTTATTAATTTACCTGCTTAGTCTGTTTTTTTCCAGAATTTCTAGTTGGATTTTGGAAGTTTGAATTTAGATAGCATTAAGATACCTTGTATTTATCCAAAGGCCTCATGAAGTTGGACTATGTACTGAGAATAAAAATATTGTGTGTGTGTGTGTGTAAATAGGTAAATTTTATAAATCCTTAATAAGTTAGAGCTTAACTTTTGGGCTACTACTAAAGGAATAATATAGGATGTTTGACCCATGAGTAAAAGCCTCAAGAGCCTGTGTTTATGTGAATGTCTCTTGTTAATCACATGGCATTCTAAGATACTGATTTCTTCTTCATCTCCCATAGGCAAATTAAAGATTTTATAACTGATACTGAAGAAAAAGGAATTCCTAACTGGGAGAATCATTTAGCAAGCACCTGCAAAATTTAGTACAGCAATACCTACTATGATATATGTATTTAGCTGCTTATGGGCATTTCGTATTGTAAAAAAGAGGAGCTTGTAGCTCATAAAAGGGGAACAATGCAAATTTAAAAAGTTATACCAAGCTTTACCCAGGAGACCAAGGTCACCATCAAATGAGAAATGACATCGATTGTATGCACCCTTAATGTGGTATGAAAAAAATGATACTTTATTTCTGTGCTCTCCTCCAAAAACCCCATAACACCAGCCTAATCATTTATTTGAGCAAAACAGCAGACAAATTCCAGGAGAGGAACATTCTCCAAAATACCTGACCGATACTCCTTGCAATTCTCAAGGGCATCAAAAACAAGGAAAGTCTGAGAAACTGTCACAGCCAGAAGTTGCCCAAGGAAACATGACAAGTGAATGTACTGTGGTACCGTGGATGGGATTCTGGAACAGAGAAAGGACATTGGGTAAAAACTAAGGAAATCTGAATAGATGGATTTTTGTTAATGAGATGTATCAATATTGGTTTATCAAGTATAACAAATATGCCATATTTATGTAAAATATTAATAATGGGGGAAGCTGAGAGTAAGGTATGTGGGAACTCTCTGTACTATCTGTTCAATTTTTCTGTAAATAATTCTAAACAATAAAGTCTATTTTTTTAAAGAAAACCATCCAAAGACAGAATTTGTTCACATTTAAGGAAACTTTAAAATACAAAGGATCTAATTTACTCAAAAATTGTAAAAGGAGGCAGAATTCTTCTGGCTAGAACTTATAAATTTTGTACTAATAACTATGCAGTTATTGCAGACAGACCAGATAGTGGAAAAGTGAAAATCTATGCAGCCCTTCCTCATATCCCCTAGGAGTTGACTTGCCATCAAGACAAACCTCACAACCAGAGCCCACTGAGAATTCAGATGTGGCAAAAATCATAGAATTGAGAAATATGATCCCAATGAACCAAAACTGCAGTATTCACAATTTTTTACTCAGAATCTGTGATACTTGTAAAAGAAAATTTGGCATGTAAGAGTGAAAGCTTCATAATTAATTTGAAATGTATAACTTAAGACTTATGACTTAAGGTTGAAATCTTAACAAAGTTTATGGTTAGCAGCAACACATCCAATAATCTCTATGCTCACTCTATTTAATTTATTAGACTGGTAACAATTATTTAGCACTTAGGAAAGGTACTTATAAAAAAGTACTAGAATTTTAATTAATTAATTAATTGTAACTTTTTAAAATTAAGGTATCATTGATATATACTCTTATGAAGGCTTCACATGAAAAACAATGTGGTTACTACACTCACCCATATTACTGAGCCCCTCCCATACCCCAATGCAGTCATTATCCATCAGTGTAGAAAGATGCCACAGTCACTACTTGTTTTTTCTGTGCTACACTGAAAAAGAACTAGAATTTTAACTGTAGTTTAAGATCTTGTAAGTTTGTAAATAAGGTCAAAGGCCCCTTAAAAGTAAATGATAAAAATTTAGCAGATTTACAACTTCCAATGGGCTAATAGGTCTATAAACTAAGCTGAGAAGATGAGGAGAGTGCCCCCAGGCCTCTGAGTGGAGCCTCCTGAAGCCTCCAGGAGCTGTGTGGAGACTCAGGGCTTGTCACAGGAAACCCTTGTCTCCACCCACTGCAGGACCCACTGCCCCACTTCCCACCATGACCTGCCTCTCATCTTTTATTGATGGAAGAAATTTTGTCTCCTGGGCAGGCATATTAATAGCCTGATGGGTATACAGGCACACATAAGGTGACCATATATTGTCCAAACCAGGACATATTTGAAAGGGAAAGGGGGCACTATTAACAATTATTCTGGGGCAGTAGACTTAAACCAGGATTGTCCTGGGTTTGTAAATACATGAGGCAAAGAAAGTGAAGAATTTGGCTTCCACCATCAGACAGTACTAAGTATCAACAAAATGTTAGATCCTTCAGTGTTTCACTGGGAAGTACTAAGCACCCTTTCAAACGGGTTATCAGCAACAGGGTCAAATAGCCTTTTATGAACTCAGGACTATCAGGTCTACCCTCCCTGTGTATCACGAAGTTTCTTCTTTACACCCAGGGTACCTAAGTCAACCTGTAATTCTGAGTGAAAATCGAGGGTGATGGTTGCCTAACTGCTGGCTGGTTCAGGTTTCTCCCAGTGCAGATTCTTAAACATCATCTTGTAAGATCATCTTATTTTAAAGTCTGAGTCTGTGGTCTTTTATTTTTCCACAACTACACACAGCACAAAAGCATCCAGTGTCTTCCTGGGGATCTACTTTTTTCTCTATAAACCTCCCGATACCATGCACAGCCCACAAATATGTGGCCATGTCAATTTTCACTCAAACACTTACAATGGATTTCTTTTACAAATTCTGGTGTGTTCCCACATCATGGGAAACCAGGGTAACACGAACACTTTAGCCCAGAACCATCCCAGGGACTCAGCATCCTTCACAAGCAAGGTAATGGGGTTTTCACTTGACTCAGGGACCCCACCAGAGCTCGTATTCACAGCTCATCTCATTATAGCCAAGTGCTCTCTACCTTTAACAGCAGTGCCCTGGGTATTTCTTCCAGCCATGGCCTGTCCTGTTTGCAGGAGGCTTGCTCACTTGGTTTGCTGGGAGTCCCTACTGCTAACTACTTCCCTATACTACCTAGAGTTTTCTCTCTAGGGTTTTGTTTGTTGGGACTTAAGATGAAAGTACAAATGACCCCATAGGACTGGAAGCAACAATTTCACTCACTTTTCAGTGTGAATGTGTTTGATCAGATAATCCCTCCCAACATCTGGCTGAGCAGTGGAAGGAAGGTAGTCTTCACGCAGGTAGAAGGGGTCTGAGGACCCAGGGGGGCGAGGCAAAAGGTGGGGCTCTGCAGAACCAGCGAGCAGCCTCAAAGTCCCTTAAAGACACACTGGCCTTGGGCTAGCCCTTTGTTGTGTGATTTTATGAGGTCATAGTTCCAACAACCAGGAGTTCCACTTGTGTGAAGAGGGGGCTCATGGTCTCCAAAATGGTAGCCAAGAGACCAGGCAACAAAGGGTAGGTGGGGAAAGCCTAGCCCCATCTTTTGTATCGAATCCTTCTCCCTAATTATCCATTTCAGATAACTCAGCAACCATCTCCTGGGCAGACTGGCACCAACACCCTTGGCATTGTCCCCGTCAGGAATGGGGACTGACTGGTAGCTGTTGGGCCACTGGGGGTCCCCTCTCAGCCTCTTTTCACCTACAGACTCTGCTCAGGCGCCCCAGCGAGCTACTGCCTGCCACCCAGCATGAGCAAAGAACCAAAGTCATTTCCTCACCCCAGCCACTGTGGAAGAGGCCCCCTGCCAGACTCCCGCTTCTTTGAAGAAACACAACTGAGACCAAGTGAGAAGTAGCTACAGTTTAATACAAACCTGCACCAGAACACAACGTGTCGGGCTGTTTTGTTTTTGCCTCCAATGGGTGGCCAAAGCACAGGACCTGTGTCGTCTTGGGGTTGACACAACTTAGCACCATGACATTTACAGAGGCGCGAGGAAGTCACTTGGGTGCTGGAGGCTCCATTCTGACCCCAGGCTGTGCCTGCCACCTGGGCAGCTGGAGGGGAGTTGGGTTTTCGCGTGGTTCTGTGGTTTCTGGATCAGTATTGGAAAAGCCCTCATCACGGCATTGGCTTGACAGACCTACTGTGGACTCCTAGCACGACACACACGCACACCCACACGCACACACAGTAGCACAATTTTCTGGCAACTTAACCCCACAAACCTAGAGAGCAGCTAAGGCAAGAACAACAGTATTTATTCAGCAAGTACAAGACCAGTTTGAGAGCTGCATTCAGTGCAACCAGAGATCCTTTTCACTCCAGCCAGGAGCCAGAGGGGCTGGTGATGGAGCTGGCTGGAGCTCTGCATAGGGGCAAGGAGTGGGTGACTATCCTTTTAACCTCCTTCTGACTTTCATCTAGAAGCTCCTGGGCAAGGGTGGGGTCTGTGTAAGGATCGGGGATGGATGAATGGAAGGCCTATGGTGGACCACTCCAAGATGTGGTCTTCCAGAGCCAAGGACCATGCATCTCTCAGGCGGAGGCACTCAGAGAAGGTAAAGCTTTCCTAGCCCAAGCAGTGATGCTCTGCCCACTGGACATCACCACTGCCCGGCTCTTTGGCATCTGCCCAAGGCCCATGGCCCAGCAAGGGCTGAAAGGGATGAAGATGATGTACATTGTACCAAGGGGTCAGTGTCATAATTTAGTAGGCCCAGACTCCTACCTACTGTCCCCTCCATATGCCTCTGCTCCCTGGGTTACCATCTCTGACCTTTTTGACCCAAAGTGAGGAAGATGAGCGTGAAGGGAGAAGTGGGGATGTGGAGGCAGCTAAAGCACATGGGAAGCCCCCAATGTTTAGCTAGTTCTGGCTCAAACAGCGAATATGCATCAGTTTGTTTACAAGAAAAATCTATCTACCTGTGCAAAACAAAGCAGAATACCTAGCAGGGGAGTAAGTTCTCTAGTTGGCTAAACTCCTGGGTGGGAGCTATAAGAGATGTCACCCCACTCTTCCCTCCTCAGCTAGGACAGACAGCCAAGCTTTTAAGGGTAGTCATGGGCACTTCTGGGTCAGAAGGCCTAACCTTTCTGGGTCTCTCTGAAATGGGGAGAATGATATGCTCTGTTGTCATGAGGAGCATTCAGAGTTCATATATGGAAGTGCTTTGCAAAATTGAAAAGCACTACAGAAACATGCCTCTGCATGTTTGCCCATTAGCCCAGAGTCCAGGAGCCTCGTGCAAGCCTGGGGTGCTCAGACCAAATGTGCAACGTGAAATCACTCCCCAAGTGGAGGACAAGGTTTAACAAAAGCAGGTGGTTGAGTCACTGCCCAGCTCACTCAAGGTGGATGGAGATCCCCCAGCTTCTAGTGTTTCCACGGAAACCTGGAGTTCTATGGGAGGGCCCAACTGGCTGTGGGGGGACCTGGAGGCCCCAGCAGGGGAGAGTGAGGTGCTGACCACAGGAGCCCACAGCCCCTGTGCAGCGAGCTGGGTTCTCCTGCCAGGTCCTGTGGGCCTGGTCTCCTTTCCTGGCATTTAGCCAGTTTGTGACTCCTAATCCCAGTCCTCTCTTGCCAGGGGTGAGGCCTCTTGCCAGGCACACAGGTGGAGCAGGTGGGCCACCATCCAGCAGGGGGAGTTTCCAGGAAGCTGGGCGTGTGGGGCGTGTGTGCTGGTAGTGACCAGTGCCAGAGATGGGACACGCCACTCTGCCCCCCAAAGGTCTCCAGTACCAGCATACTGGGCACCCTCTCAGAATGCAGGAAATGAGACCAGGATGGGAGGCAACAGGAAGAGGGCCTGGGACAGGGCCTTCGGCAGCCTGGAAGACTCCAGGTAGGGAGAGGAAGGGCCTGTGAGTCCAGCACCGCAGGCCCCGTCCATGTCCCAGGCTGTCTGGTCGGTGTCGAGTGCAGCATCTCTTGAGGTCCACATCTATTCCTGTTTCTATGCTATGCTAGTGACACGAAGCACCGATATTTTTCACAGGATGCACAAACAAGTCAAATCAAACCACTGGGCAAACCAAACGTGCAAAACAAAGTCATGTACACGCGCCTGGCACCAGCCTTGCGCCCCGCCAGCTAGCCCTTCTGGGCCTGTGAATCCCAGAGGCTGGAGTGGAGAAAGGAAGAAGCTGGCAAAGGGTGCAGAGTATCCCAACCACACCCACACCCAGGGGGTCCCAACCACACCCACACAAGGGCAGGCAGGAAAAAGCGGAACATCCCAGGTAAGGCTGGGAAGCTAACACCTGTCTCACTGGGGAAAGTGACCACAGGGCCTAAAGGCATGGGAGAGGGAATCTTTTTTTAAAAAACACAGCTGCTAAAGTGCTCTGGACAACTGGCAGGTCAGCCAGGGGACAGGGCACTAAAGTCTGGGCTTTCCCAAAGCCAGCACAGGGAGGCAGGTGTGAGGGGAGGGGCTGGGCCAGGCTCTATGCAGTGGGCTCTGTGCATGGTGTGGGTTTCCTGGGCCCCAGAAACGCCTGCCCAGGCCAGGGCAGGAAAGGACTGCAGCAGGAGGAACACATTTCAAAGTGCCTGTTCGGGTTGGTTGGCTCAAAGCACAGTAAATCACATGTCAGACACTGGGAGGGCTCTCCGTTCCATGGCCCCCTCAGGTGTGCTGCCCAGCCCAGCCTCTCCCGCCCCCTGCAGCTGTGGCCGGAGGGTATGTGGGCTGGTGGCAGCAGTGTATCCTCACTTGGGGGGCTGGTCGGTGCCTTTACCAAATGCCGCTTGACCTGCCTCCAGGGGGAGCAAGGATCCGCGCTGAAGCTCGCTTTGGAACATGGTCATCTATTTGAGAACCTGTTGGGAAGGAAGCAGAGGGTGAGCTCGGCTGTTCTTGCCTGGTAATAAAAGCATGGCCTCTCTCTCTTGGTGGAAGCTGTTAGGCCCTTGTTGTGTAAGATCTCACTTAATCCTCACAACAACTTCATCCCATTTTACAAATAAGAAAACTGAGGCTCAGGGCCATTAAGTAACTCACGCAATCTTACATAGCGTGTAAGTAGTATAGAGCCCACATTTGAAACCAGCTCTTCCTGATTCAGAACTCCACTGTTTTGGAAAATCAAAGAACCATACCCCAAAAGCCCCCACATCTTGAAACCCCAAGACTTAGAGTAAGAGGCCTGGTGCCCAGGGAGTGTAGTGGCACACTCCTCAGCCAGCCTCATCTAGATCAGACAAGGCTGGGAGCAGAGGGAAAACAGGAGGTTGCCTGATGTTTGCTGAGTCTGAGAGGGGTTCTGCCCAGAGATTTGGGGGGCAGGAGGGTAAGAGCCACTGGCCAGCAGGGGCCAGGCTCTGAGGGCCTTGCCTCTTCTTGTGGCACTGGCTGCTGCAGGAGGGGTTGTGCCCAGGCAGCATGTGAACCTCCACCTCCTGGATTGGTGTGGCCTGGGTGCCCACAGACACTCCACACCTCGGATCCCTTTCTGACTTCCTGCACTTACGTCTCCTCTGGTGGGGTGGCAGTGGCCCGGGAAGCAGTGATCTAGGCAACTAGACTGGCTTTTGAGAATGGAGTGGTGGGGGGGACTCCTCCCCACAGGCTCTTGCTCTGCCAACAGGAGCCACCTGTCTTCTGCCCAGAGCTGCTCTCAGCACTCAGCTGGGCTCAGGGGAAGCTCTGCAGGGAGCCCTGCTCCCTTGAACCCTTGACATCCAGCTGAGCCCTCTGCCTCTCACATCAGGACGGTTTATGAACCGCTCCCATCTCCCCCAGTAAATGCCCTGCTCCGTGTGGAAGGATCTGAATCTTGATCCTCTGGCTGTTCCAGCCCTTGCTGAGCTGCATACAGGGAGACGCAGCTCCACCCCCTTTGAGTAGAGGTCAGTTTCCATCAAAGCTGCCTGCAGGATCAGGGCACCTTATGCCTCTGCTCTTTCTCCACTGAGGGTCACCATGTATGAGCAATGACCCCTACCTTTAACTACGCCAAACACCTGGGGTATGCGTGGTTGACAACATGCCCTGAGCACAGACACACCCCATATATTATACCCTGTATTACATATAATACAATTCCTGGTGAAAAAGAAGGTAATGGAGGGGCAAATGTGGGGATAAGGGAGGGAGGGCAGGGAATAGGGAGACATCAGGTCTTTCAGAGAGGCTGGGCAGGAGCAGGCATGGGGATAGGATGAGACCATATTGGGGGTGCACCGCATGCAGCAGACAGGGTTAACTCTCTGAGCTTGGGTGTCTCTGGGGGTGCCCCCTATGCCCCCTATACACAGAGCCCTTAAGATGTTCCCAGGATTGAAGATAGCTGAACTTAGAAACCATAGGGAGAGCCCCAGACTGGCCATGGCTGTTAAGAGTGCCTGGTGCCTAGGGACCGGAAGAGCCCTCTTGCCCTGGCTAATATTTGTTTGTCTCTACTCCGGGACCCAGCAGTGGTCACAGGACAGGAGGTGGGAAGGGAGGGAGAAGATGCAGAGGAAAAGCAGCCCAAGCCCACTGCCTGGACAGGCCTTTCCTCCTGGCCCCTCTGCCCCCTCCTGCCACCGCACTGTGGTGGACACACAGGTGCCCATCTGAGGGGCCCTTGCTCTTACCAGAGAGGCTGAAGCTGGATTCATGAAGGTCCCTCATGCCTCCATGTCGGGTAACAGGCCGGGTAGGAGTGTCTGCGAGTGGCGTTCCCATCTCTTTTTTCCCAGGATGCACAACAATGGCCACATCCCCCAGGTAGGGTGTGCGGTCCACTCCCTTCACCTTTAAGGTCTAGTGAAGGATGGACAAGGAGAGAAAGGGAAACAAGGACACCATCAGAGCCCAGACATCATCGCCACTAGAGCCTCCTGGATGGCTGACGGGACCTCAGACACTGCCACTTGGCTTGGGACCCAAATTACAGCATGTGACAAAGGCTTCTTACAACTCGAGCTCAGGCAGCGAATTCTTTTATCTCTTAAACAGAGTGTGTGTGTGTATGTGCAAGCACATCTATGTGGACATACACAGGAGAGAGACTCACTTGTTCTGCTCAGTGTTGGTGGAATCCTTTCTAAGGTAGCAGGTAGAATTCTGAGGTATTCAGACTTAGAGAACACCCCTCACATGGGACAACATTATCCCCTCGCTTGCCAAGCTCCCAAGAGGTCATGCCTTTTACTGTGATCTGACAACTTTGTGGGGATAGAGGCAAAATTTGGCCAATTTGGGGATGAGAATTCCCCAGTAGCAATACTGGTTAATTCTGTACTCACAAAGTGTAAGTTAAGATATAATTCATATCCAGACAACCTGGGTTCCAGTTCCATCTGATACTTATGAAGCTGTGTGACTTTGTATAAGTTGCCTAACCTCTCTGTGCCTGTTTCCTTATTTGTAAAGTTAGGATAATAGTACCTATTAATACTATATATTGAGTTATTATGAGATCAAATGCATTAATATATGTAAAGCTCTCAGAACTGCTCTGGCACATGGCAACTGACATACTGAGTACCAGCAGCTCTTACTGCAGAGGTCTTTTTCAAGGGCCTCATCCTGTCTAAAGGTGAAGAGGAAGCATTGTGGTGGGAGTGAATGCATAAAGTCTGAAGGAGCAGCACAGACGATCTACAAGCCAGGCATTTGTCAGGAACATAACCTCAAGCTGCCTGCTGCTCAGTGCTTACAGAAAATCTTGTTGAGAGAAATGATACAGGTGAGCTCTTGAAGGATCTTCTGACTACATGTTTCTTTATATGTAATCCCTACATATTCTCCAACAGCAGATCTGTAGTTTAGCTCAACTCTCAGAGTGCAAACCTGGTCTGAACCACTTTGGTCTTCACCAGGTTGCACTTTGGCATTGCAGCTGGAGCCCAGGGTCCCGGTGGTGAAGTGGGAGCACAGGCCTTGGATGGATCCTGAGTGAGTGACCTCAGCAGGCCACAGCTCCTGGCAGCCCCTTGCTGCTGCCTGTACAGTGGGCCCTCCACCAGAGCTGCTTTCTTCCCCAAGGCCCATGCTCTTTAGGGACTGATGATTTATAATTTTTGGAAAATGAGTTTTTTTGATAGTTTTATTTTTCTGCATACTTGCATTCTTTTACATAAAGACTGTAACAGCAGAGCAGATAGCACTGGCCTTTTCTTGAGGACCTTAGGTCATCAGGCCTCCTATAAAGGGATGTAGGGTTGGATTTACATCAGTCTGGCACCTGGAGCTCCTCCACCGTGGCTGGCCCGAGGAGCGACCTGCAGTGAACTGACATCGATCTTACATTTTTGTGAGGCTGGCTTTCAGAGGGCTTGAAACACTTTCTCTGCCTTCTCTTGACCTTAATTCCTGACTAAAACATCTTTTTTGGGAAGGCCACAGAACTCTTGTCAGATATCCTTGTTTTTCAAATCGAGATATAATTCATATACCATAAAATTCACCATTTTTAAGTATACATTTCAATGGTGTCTAGTATATTCATGACATTATGTCACCACCACCCTGTCTAGTTCCAGTACATTTTCATCATCTCAAGGAGAAACCCCGTACTCACCAGCAGGCTTCCACTCTACCCTCCCTCAGCACTAAGCAACCAGTAATAGATTTTTGTCTGTGGATTTGCTGCTTCTGGACATTTCACACAATGGAATTATATACTATGTGGTCTTTTGTGACCAGGTTCTTTCACTAAGCATAGTGTTTTTAAGGTTCATGTACACTGTATATAGCATATATTGGTACTCCATTCATTTTTATGGCTGAATAATATTCCATTGTATGGATATACCATTTATCTATTCAACAGTTGATGGACATTTGTGTTGTTTCCACTTTCTGGCCTTTATAGGAATAGTGCTCCTATGAACACTCATGTACAGCTTTTTGTGTAGACATTTATTTTTACTCCTCTGGAGTATATATCCAAGAGTAGAACTGCTGAGTCATTTGGGAATTCTGTATCTTAACTTTTTGGGAACTGCAAAACTGTTTTCCAAAGTGGCTGTTCCATTTGACATTCCTTCCAGAAATGAATGAGGGTTCCAGTTTCTCCACGAGCTCACTAACACTTGTTTTTCATTTTCTTTTTTAAAATTATAGCCACCCTTTATCAGATATTCTTGTGTATGAAGGCACTGCTCTTACAGTTCTTCCTGGCATATCCAGAGGCAGGGCTGAGGCCTCCTGCCATTGCCCACATCTAGGCGGCATCCTGGACACAGGACCCTTTACCTGCCTGAGTGACCCCGAGTTTGCTTTTGGACTGAACACTGCAATAACTAACGTCATATTTTTTTCAGATGATCTGCTCTACAGAAGACCTGGTTTTGGATTTTTTTGGGAGAGAAGAGTCGTTAGTTATTCTGAGAGCCCTGGGCCCTCACATGTGAAAGCTTGCCAGCAGAGTTCATCTTTTGGTATAAATATGCCGTGTTAGATGGTTTCTTTTCAAATATCAGTTTTATGCACCTTTAGTTCATCAAGACTGGGAAGGAGCCAAAGAATGACAGTACCTCAAGAGCCCCTGAGCCTCTGAATCAAAAGAAACTCAGTGGCCATAGACATGCTTAGGCTTCCATCTTGTGCCTTCAGGAACTCAGGGCTCCCAGGTGGCCTGATCATTTAAGATTCCACGTGGTAATAATCAAAGGCGGGGCATGGAAACCAGCATCACCTGACTCTAGATTTCCTCTTGAACCATCACTCGCTCCCCTCGCAGCACAGGGTGAGATGAGGTCTTGGTTAGGGGCCTGGAGAGTGCACGAAGGCCAGCCTGCCCACCACCTCACCTGATGGAACCCATCTTTCTTCTGGCCCTTGGGTCATCCCAGGGCTGGGGGTTCACAGGCCAGCAGGAGCAGAGGGTGTTCAGAGAACAGCTGGGGAGGGCAAAGGCTGAAGCAGCTACTTGTGAAAGCCTTGGGCGCTCCAGGAGGGGACAGGGGTGGGAACAAGGAGAGGAGGCCTGAGGAACTGAGAAAAGGAGCTTGACTTCTGCATAAAGGATTAGAGAACCAAGACAATAAGAAGGCTTGGCTGAACAGAGGTCGTGTGACCACTTAATGGCAAGTGTGCCAGGCCAGAAACAGCTCCTAAAAAGGCCTATTCCTGAGATATTACTAAACAGATTTCTAGAGCTCAGTAATATGGCAGCTGAGTCTATTTTCAAAGACCTTTAAATCTCTGGTCCCCTGCTGGAAGCCAGAGCCTAGCAGGAGTGGGGAGCGTGAGACCTGGGCATGGGAAGTTGGTGCTGATTTGGGACAGTGATCACAATATGGGGCATAGGGGTAGAGAGGTCACCTGGAAAGGGCCCAGAAAATGTCCCCAGTGAACTGCTGCTAGCTAAAAACCTCACAGCCTACATTATTGGGTCTCTGCCCTCGACAGAAAAACAGCCACTGACAAGGCTAGACTAGGCAGTTTTCCTGATTTACCCAAAATCCTTCAGTGTTACTCCCTCCAGAACACAGATTAAGCACCTGCTGTGTACAGAGGACTAGGATGTACTAGGCAAAAGGAACAAAAGAATAGGACACAGAAGATGGGTGAGAAAATTAAAAAAAAAACAATCCAAAGGATTGACATCCCTTAAGCGTGCATGATCACAACAGCGGCAGCCCGGTCTGGGCAGGAGGGAGCTCTTAGCCCACAGAGGACCCCAAGGCCCTCGGCCATGAGCTAAGAACATCTGCCTTTTCCAGACAGCATCTGTAAATAGCTATGCAGGAGCATTTTGAAGCCATAATAATATTGCATTTTTGTTGGAGAGGGGGCATAGGAAATAGTAGGATGTGTTCAGTTGTCAGTTTGTCAGATTTACTCCTTCTGGTGAGGTGGGAGCCCCACCCAGAGTCCAAGGCCGCACTTCCCAGCACCTGGAGTTGTCAGTGAGGATTCAGGCCATATTCTCTAGGGCAACTCTCATAGGTAAGGTTGGACAATCAATCCCCAAGCAATGAGGCAATAGCCAGCCTTCTTGGGGGTGACTGTGTCTCCCCAGGGGACAGGAGCCCCTGAGGATGAGGTGGAGCTGAAAGCTTTAGTGAGCATCTAGGGTGCTTATGGAACCCAAGGCTGGGTGGGACCCTGAGGCCCAGACTATTCCAGACCTGGCCTGATCACTTCAGCACTGGGGGCCCGGACTTAGCAAAACCCACCCCAACTATAGTCACAGGGAGTGGGGTGGTTTCAGTGAACGAGTGACTCCAGGGCAAGTATGGTAACCCAGGCCGAGCTAGGAATCCCCTGCCCTGCAGGGCGGCGAGAAGACCCCTGGAGACCAGTCACCGGGGACAGCTGAGACCCCTCAGTATTCCCTCTGCTTGAGGGGAATTTTTAACACATTTTCCTTTGTTATAGGTGCTTTTACTATTTTGATTGCTCCCAAAGTGACCACTCCAGGGAATAGGATTTGGTGGGAAAAAAGTGAGAATGTCTGAGACTTCAAACAGTCACATGAGGTGTCCCCAACTCGGGCTTCAGCCTCTTCCCATGCTTCCTCTTCTGCCGCCCTCATCTTACCTTTTCTCTCTGGACCAACTTCTTGTAGACAGTGTCGGGGAAGGACCTCAGGGGACAGAACTTGCCGGTGCCCTCAGCGCACATGAAGACGCCGTTCTCATACACGACGCGCCCCCGGCTGATGGTGACCAGCGGGACGCCATGGCAGCGCATGTTCTCATACAGGTTGAAGTCTCCTCCCTGCACCTGGGTGCTGGCTGAGATGGTCCTGGAGGGGGGCAGTGGAAGGAGAGAAAGATAAGGATGTCACAGCTCAGAGGGAAGGACTGATGCTCAGTGGGAAGGGATGATCCCCACAGTCTGGCTGTGGTGGCCTGAGCTGTGTCCCCCCCCAGATTTATATGCTGAAGTCCTCAGCCCCAGTATCTTACAATGTGTACCTGGAGATAGGTAATTATAGTAAAATGAGGTCATATGGGTGTGTCATAATCCAATCTGACTGTGCCCTTGTAAGAAGAGGAAACTGAAGCACAGGGCATGTCCACACACAGAGGCAAGACCACATGAAGGCAGAGAGAGGAGACAGCCATCTGTAAGCCAAAGTGTGAGGTATCAGAATAAAATCAACCCTGCTGACACCTTGATCTTGGACTTTCAGCCTCTAGAATTGTGAGAAAATAAATCTCAGTTGTTTAAACCACACAGTCTGTGGTATTTTGTTACAGCAGCCCTAGCAAACGAACACAGTGAGCTAAACTCATGGGGCCTTTCTGCCAACAACAACCAGTTAACAGCCATGATGCTAGAGCAGCAGGCACCCACCCCAGGCACCAGGATGCAGAGCATGGGCCCTAATGGAGAAGACAGTGTGGCAGTCTGGGCATGGGGATGGGTAGTGGTGACACATCAGGTCAGCTTTCTTTGCAATCCAACCTTTTATCTTCAAAATCCCAGCGTATTTTTATCTTGTTCATTGCTAGCTTGTACACCTAGAAAAGGGCCTGGTGAACAGTGGCATTTAACCAGTATTTGTTGAGTGAATGGAACTTAATATTAAAAACTATGCCCACCCTGCCAGCCCAAATCTCTGAGCAAAAATGATGCTCTGTATCCTGTGGCATGGCAACTCCTGCCACACTTCATTTATTCTCAGCTCTGCTCAGTAATGCTGGGGTGTCAAGCGCCGTGCCCTCAAGAACACCCACGCTCTCCATGAGAGAGGCAGAGGGCTGTGGAGGAGCCTGGAAAGGAGTGTCAGGGTATCTGTCCCGTGCAGCCACTTTTTAGCTATGTGGTATGAGGAGTCCCTCTGCTCTCTGCTCTTAGTTTCTTCAATATAGTAAAATGAGAATAAGGACTCCAGGCTTGAGTGCTTCTTGGGGCTGTGTGAAAATCAAATGAGATAACTGACAGGAAGCAGCTTGGAGACACGGTGAAATGCTGCACAGGTGAAGCTGCACCGCAGTAGCTCTCAAAATGGTCCTGTTCACCATTGTGCTCCTAGGGCCCGGACTACGGCAGGCCCTTAGATATTTGTTGAATTGAGTACACCTCAGGGTCACACTTCTCTCTGCTAGAAGTAGTGCAAAGATGATATGCCTTTGGAGTTCTGTAATACAAGTCCCTTCAAATCCCAAGTCCCTCTAGCCCCGGAGACTGGCAGCAGGTTTTACTTTGTGGCTTCTGGGTCCCACACCACCACGTCAGCATCAGCTCCAGGGATGATGCGGCCTTTGCGGGGATACAGGTTGAGAATCTTCGCTGCATTGGAACTGGTAACAGCCACAAAACGGTTCTCATCCATCTTTCCTCCAACCTGAAGCATTGCAAAGTATCAAGTCAACCAGGCGCTGTGTGTGCGTCTCCAACCCCCAGTTACCCTTGACTCTGGCCTGTGACCTTACAGCTGGCTGGAAGAATGGTGCTAAGAAGGACCATCCCCCGGGTACCATCTCAGATGAGCCAGCCTGCTCTTGCTCACTCTTTCCTCCTTCATCCAGCAACAGTGGTGAGCAGGCCCTTGTTCCAAACAGGTTTCCTACCCTGTGGAAATCTACCTCCTGCTTGTAAAGCCATCTCTACTCCTGTGCCCATTATGGACGAGTCAGGTGCTTCCCCTTATTCACAAAGGGACATAAATTCTGTGCTTTGGAAATGCATGGGCTCTTCCAGGGAATTCCTGAGCCACCTCGTGGGCCTTCCCTGAGCTGAAGGCTTAAAGTCATGAGGACCTCAAATCAACTTGGGCTCATACTCTGTGTGCCTATCTAATCTGTGACAGGTCAAAACTAAAAATGCTTATTCTTCATGGGGAAAACAGATGGTACTTCAGATGAAGTCCTCATTGCTATCTTTTTCATAAAGCAATCAGACAAAATATATCAAGAGCCTTAAAAATGTTCATGTCCTTCGGCCCAGAAATCCACTTCTAGGAATCTATCCAAAGGAAATAATTAGAAATGCTGACATACTCATCAACAAAGAGGTTCTCTGCTGCATAATTTTCAGGTGCAAACATCTGAAACAGCTGGAAGTTCCAAACATCAGGGGAGGATTAACTGAAGCATGAGACTTCCTCCATTCAAGGAAATGTTAATTTAGCCATTAAAAAATATTTAAAAAATATTCTCACTGATAAAGACACTCAATATATGCTATTATGAAAAAAGGATAAGTACAGATATTAAAATAATGTATAGTACATCCATTAAACTAGAAGGCAATATATCAAAATATGAATAACTTACTGTCTCAGAATGAAATTACAGGGATTTTTTCCTAATACTTCTCTTTATTTTCCAAATTTCTATCCCAGGCCATATTACCTTTCTAATCAGGAAGGGAAAAAAGGCTTTTCTGGTTTTGTTTTTGAGTAAAACAAGAAGCTGTAAAACCCGGCCTTCCTATGGGTGAAAACTTACTAGCACTAGAGCGGGGAGGGACCCGAGAACATACCACTCCTCTCTCCCAGACGACACTCATGCGGTCCTGCACGCCGCTCACTCCGTGTGGGATCTTGGCGAAGTCCTCCTTGCCCATAGCTTTCTGCTTTGTGGTGAAAGGCCGGTGATCTGATGCCACAATGTTCAGAGTATCACTGGATAGAAAGAAGGATGTGACCAGTAAGGGGAAGGAGGCCAGGGTTCCAGACAGTAGGGACAGGTACAAAGAAAAAGCTTTTGCTTGGGAGTGAAGCAAAGCTGATTCTAGTCTCAGCTCTGCCACTTAGTAGCTGTATGGTCTCTAGCAAATTACTTAATCTGTGTAAACCTCAGTTTCCTCATCTGTAGAATGTGAACAGGCACTGAGTGTGGCCCAGACTACCAGGATCTCAGGAGACATCAGTGAGAGCCTTCACGGTGTGGACTTTTAGAAGTTAAGACAGTGGGCAAAGAAGAGATGAACTGAGAGTTTGGCTAAAGTGAGAGGTTATAAGTGGTATTACTACCACAGAACTGTATGCCAACTCCCTCTCACCTCCTCCCTCAACCCCCAGCAGTCCCTACTGTCAACAAGCACGTCCTTGGAAAAACGTTCACAAGTTTAGTGTTAAGCTTTGCTAAACAACTTGAAGCCACAGCTTCCCTTGGATACGGGGTCTCTAACGGCCTAGAGGAGAAAGGAGGGACAAGACAGAAGAGATTAATAAATCAGCAATGGTATGCAAGTCCCCCGGCTCATCGCTGCCACCCCCTGCCTCCATCCTTAGGTGGTTACTGAGGCTGGCTCCTTCACAGGACTGCAGGAGGCGTGGCATTGTGGGGCTCCCTAGGGGCTCCCAGGTTAGCTATGCACTCAGGGCAGAGATTTATGAGGGTGAGAAGGTGCACATGATGGAAGACCCTCTGCCAAATGAGGGAGAAAGACAGCCAGCCCACATTCAGGGATCTCGTTGGCTCAGAGGTGATGAGGGGTAGAGGGAGGCAATGCTCACGTTACCCAGCCCAGGGCAACCTCAAGAGGGCTGACCATTGGAGGGCAGGGAGGGGCCTGACTGGAGCATAGAGGTCAGGTGGGAGAGGGACCACACATGGGAGCCCTGAGAGTATTTATTCTCTTTGTAGGAGGCACCAAAGCCTTGTGAGAGCGTGTTGGCCATCACCTCAGCAGTGCCCACGTCAGCAGGGAACTCTGGGAGCAGAGGGCATTATTTGGCTTGGGGAGAGGCCTATTCTTAAGGCTCTTAGGCAATTTCAGGTCAGGCTGCAAATAGGGACGTCTCCAGTGGGCATCTGGCAGGGTTCATCTGTCACAGCTCTTGCCAAATGACCAATGTTCTTGGCCAAATCCACAGTGAGATGACTAAGCTCTTCCTGTGGCATGGCTGGTACCTCCCTGGGCCAAAGATGCTGCTCTGGGCCCTCTCAGAGACAGCAGGAGGGACTCTTCCACAGAGCACAGGGTTTGTTCTAGGGTCCCTAGGCCTACAAAACCCACCAGGGTTTCACTTTATCCTCAGGGGTCCTCCAGACACCAGAGCAGGGCTCAGATCAGAAGTGCCCATCAGTCACGGGCTATGGGGTCAGGGACCCCAGGAACAGGGGGCTCAACTCCCATTCTTCATCCAGCCAGTCTTACTGAGCCCCCAGCTTTCTAAATGGTCTCCCTGGGCAGGTGTGAATGAATGTGGCCATGTTCCAGAAGGGCTTTTAAGGACTCCCAAAGTGGCCCTGAATCTGGGAGATATGAAACACCTAACCATACTCTTTTAAGTTTAAAACATGACTGGCTTTGTTAAGTACTTAACATTTTCCATGTTTAAATGAAAAAAATCCTGGTACCTTCAAGAAATCAGATTTTAAATAAATAACAAATCCTTACATCTATAGACTGCACTTTTTACCCTGATATATCCTAAGAAATCATATCTTTAAGTAAATCATTATGAAGCAGCTCATATTTTCTTATAGGAATATGGTAATTGGTGTCTAGGTTTTCTATTGAGTATTTTGCATAATATCAATTATCACCAACAATGTGTCATAAAAGCAAAATTACAGTAGTTATAAATTCCTATAAATAGCTAAAATGTCACAACTATGCTCCAAATTCTATAAACTTACACACATTTACGATATGCACTGATTAAAAAAAGGGATTCAAACAATCTCATCAGAGTTCACATGAAATTATAATTCTATTTAAACGAAAAGAAATTAAGTAATTTAAATACATTTGACAAAACAGGCTAGATATAAAAACTTAAATCATTCAATTAATAATACTTCCCCCACCCTCCACCAGCCTACTTGAATTTGTTTGAATTTGGGCTCTGTAATTTGGATAGGCTGGGGCATTTACTGCCTTTTTGTTCTTTCAGTAAATTTGCCTGTGGCAAGTTGAGGTATTTCAAAAGTTTCTTTGATCTTGGAACCCAGTCCAAATTGTTATAGTGGGTTCTGGATATTTGTTTGTTTGTGTTGGATTGATAATGATGAAAAGGAGGCTGGGTCTTCCCTAGAAAAAGCATTTTTAAAAATCAAAGCTGATCTAGTGTTTCTGTTTATCTTCTCTTACTCAATTTATTTAAATCTAAGAGCTGCTGCTGTTTGGTATCACAGCGCAACTATGGGACAGAACAGAATCACAGCCACTGTGCCGGGGCATATACTGACCCTCCAGGGGCCACCCTCAACACAGGCCCCCACTGACTACACTCCGCAGGTGTTCGGAAAGCTAGATGTTGAGTGAGAATTTTCCAGTTGTTGGCAACCAGGACTGAAAACTAAGCACATGGATCAAATAAGTGTCCCATTATCTAGAGACAGACCTCCCCCATTGGGGCTGGTCACTTCCCTCAACTCCCCAACTGTCACGCTAGAAGCACATCACCACCCCCAGGTCTATAAAAGCAGAGGGCAGAGAGGAGATAGCAGTGTAGGCAGCCTGGAGAGTCCTGTAGTGTTGCTCCCCTTCTCATGGGATGAATGGTGCTTCCTTACTCTTTTCCCTGCCAGTCTATCCCAAAGGCTAGGCAGGGACATATCAGGAGGCTCACCAAGAACAGAGGTGACAGCAGTGGGCATGGACTGGTGGGCCTGCCTCTGAGCCTCTGGGTGAGGACAGCCGTTAGGATGCGGCAGCTGACCTCCCAGGGTAGGGGATGGCAAAGCTGCGTGAGCTTCCTCTGAGCCCCAGATGCCATAGGAGGTGGCCAGGCTTCAGCTGCCTTGCCGAAGTCCTTGATAACAGGGACAATGCTAGGTCTGGGATCTGGCAAGGTGCAGGTAGAAGAGATCAGGCCGTCATCCATCTCCTGTGTCAGGGAACTGCATGAGGGGGTCACAAGGGAGCCTCCACTGGGCATGTGGCCTGCACAGGGAGGTCCCAAAGGCCAGTCACTTTCTGCCTGTGAAATGGCAATGACTTAGGCAGGAGGGCAGATGTGTGCTTGGTATGGAGGGGTCACCACCCACGAGCCGGCATGGTGGCCAGAGGAGACTGTGAAACTAGACTGGGTTTTAATAA
The DNA here is from genome assembly GCF_040802235.1 of Manis javanica. Classification (NCBI taxonomy): domain Eukaryota; kingdom Metazoa; phylum Chordata; class Mammalia; order Pholidota; family Manidae; genus Manis; species Manis javanica. The sequence goes on from NC_133156.1 coordinate 221,828,654, forward strand.
CCTTTCTAAAAAGGAAAGAGAAATCAGGGCCTCTACCCAAGATGTCACTGGAGGAAACGAAGAAGTTGCAAGCAGTTACCGAGACAAAACAAAATCTGTTCGGGCTGGTGTCCCACTGAATTCAGACTGTTCATGAAACTATTTCCTAGATTCAGATCTAATGGGAAGAAGTAGTGTTAGAGAAAGAGGAGTTGGAAAAAAGGAGATCTAGAGGGAGAGTATGAGGGGAAAGAGGGTGAAAGTGCAGAAGAAAAATGGAAAAGGGAAAAGAAAGATGGGAGAAACACTGAAGGAGAGAGGTACACGCAAGAGAGAAAACCACATGTGAAACCATGAGGGGTGGGGGGCTGAAGAAGGGGGCAGAAAGTTTCACATATGTTCCAGGGTAAGTCAGAGGCCACGTCCTACAGCTCCCAGTGGTCTTTAGTGTAAGGTAACGATGTCCTTTGACATTATGAATAATCACTATTCATAATTTTATATATGTTCTTTACTCTTACACCTCATTAGCTCTCACTCCAAATCAAGTGGCCATAGCAGCCCAATGGGATGACACTTATCTGATGGGCTCTGGAGAAGGTTACAAAGCTAAATCATCCTATGGCACAATGAAGTCAAACCCAAGGCAGATCTGGGGCCTCTGCAACATCACCTCAAGGATCTACCAATTCCTAGAGTGGCATGCATTATGAGCTAATGATGTGCGGTGTGCCACGTGGTCCTGAAACACCCTTACTTGGCCAGCAGGCTCATGAGGTAGGTTGAGGTGTTGGTGTCCAGTCTCAGGGGAGGCACAGTGACATAAGCAGCTGCATGGGACCAGTCCTGGTGGTAGTAGTGCAAGCCTGTCAGCGTGGCATGCGCAGTGGTGGTCTCTGCCAGCACAACCTTCCCTGGAAGAAGCATTCCAAAAATCAAACCATAACTTGGAAGGCACACAACCTGAGATCACTGGTTTGAGCCTCTCATTTGGCAAGTGAAGAAGCTGGAGTCAGAGAGGACTCAAGGTCACTTGGGCATTTGAGAGCACAGCTGGATTCAAGGCCAGAGTGCTCCCTACCCCTATGCTGACTCCAGGCAAGGAGAACAGATGGGCAAGGGCACTGAGGCAGGGCAGCACCAAGTGGCCTTTCGGGGAGTGGGGTTTAGCTGGAGCTCAGGTGCTGCCAGGGCTGGCCAGATGGGGGCTGCGAATGCTAAGGGCAGTCTCGACTGCTTTCTGAGCTGTTGGGGGCTGTGAGCACCTTCTGGAGAATCACAGGGGGTGGGATCCAGTCAAGAGGCTGGGACAATGGTGCGGGTGAGACACCCAAGGGGCTTCCAGGAGGGGACAGGCAGGAGGCAGGCCCTAGACAGCAGTAAGGTGAGAAGGCTAGAAGCCCTTGCTCCTGATTTACGTGCCTGGGTTTGTGATCGTGACTTTGTTTCTCCTGTTACCAGGACCACACTGGCACCCTGAGCTGGGCTGGGACTACAACCAAGTCTAAAGCTTTCGGGTGTTGCCAGGTTCTCAGCAACTGGAGGCACACAGGTGACCTGGGGGCTTGCACTGGGTTCCAGGAGGCTGGAAGGGAAGTTGGGCCCAAATGCTGTTATTGCTCCAGGGACTTCCCAGGCAGCCCCTGAAATGTTGCTTGGAACTGGTCCAGGATTTCATGTTGGTTACCAAGGCAACCACTAGTAAAACCCAAGAGGCCGAAGAGATACCAATTAATGAGTCAGTTGAAAACTTGGAAAATTTTACCAGACCCGGGAGAGGCGACAGACGCTTCTGTAAAGCCGTTATGCATACATAACAGCCAGAGAGGAAAATACTCTGGTTCTAACAGACTGAACCCAGGCTTGCACAGGGTATTTCTGAGAAAGATGGGGAGAGAAAAGGGAAGGGTGGCCTCAGGAGCTGGGGCAGGGAGTGCACTGGGCTGGCAGCCCCGTTAGGCTCCAAGCCCACCACACATGTGCATGTCCATCCTGGCAAAGGGCTCACCTTGCATCTTAGCAGCTGCAATAACATCACCGGCTGAGATGCTGGACACGTTGACCAGGTAGATGGGACAATGAGTCTAAACACAGAAACATGGCGGGAAGGAGAGAGCATCAACCCCATGAACCTACCAAGCATCAAGATAACCCGGGCCAAATCAATCCTGGCCCCATCATTTGCCCCTGCTCTCCCCAGCCCCGCCCTCAGGGTGCTGGGCTTCTGCCAGGAACCCAGGGCTAGTGGCCGCAGCACAAGCTGCAGGCTGGGGAAATGCACGAAGCAAGGAGGGGGCAGGCAGTGCCTGGCACCAGAGCCCAGCAGGGGACTGCAGGCAGGGTGTGGAGGGCTAAACCTCACATTTTCTACCAGCTGACACCAAGATTATTTGCAACTTAAAATGAGGGACTATTTTAATTTCCTGTATGTAAACATGATGGCCTAGAGACAGTTGTATATTACGTACCACCTCTAAAATGACAATGCCTGCCAACTGAGGGCAGCTTTATCAGTAGGCAGAATGTACCCTGAAAAAATAAAATACACAGGGTTCATCGTTCCAAGTCTATCCAGACAGGACTAGTCTTGCAAATGGACCTTTCGATTGTAATACTGATTAGCCTTTCCTCTACTGAGCTGTGTGACCATGGCCTATGGCTTAACTTCTCTGGGTATATGGTTGAGCTAAAAAATGGGGAGCTGCCCTTTTGTTGTTTGATATTTCCTTATTCTGAGGTAAGCTTCCACTGGAAGTAGTAACATGACTACTGTTAAGACAGTAAAAACAATGTCCTTGTCCAGACCCCAGACTTACAAAATGCCAACGGGAAATGATTTTCCCAAATGTTATTCTTCCTGAAGCCTTCTTTGCCTATCAATTAAGAGGACAGAGGGTTTAGGGACTGGCCTGACATTTGCTGTACTTGGTATAAGTTCACTGACTAATTCTGAGACCAGCTGGACCTCCAGTGCCTCTGCTTGGCCCTGATATTACTACCACCATATCCTCATGTTCACATCCTCTGGGGTAGGCCAGGTCTTTCCAAAGGAGAGGTTTTTGAGCATCAGTGACCACTAGCAGGCTTGTTAAAACACAGATTGCTGGGTGTCAACTTCTGATGCAGTGGGTCTGCATGAGCCCGAGAATTTCATTTCTAAGTTTCTATTTATAACAAATGCGGCTGCTGCTGCTGGTCCAGGGACCACACTTAGAAAACCAGCTTTCAGAGACCATGCACTGATTATCTGACCAGATCAAACTCTTTAATGATGGTTTAGGAGAATAACCTTGGCATGGTGCTCTACTGTTTATGAGAGCTTTTCCTTTTCCAGAACCTTGCCCAGACCTTATCCCCCAGCCAGCCCCTGTGGGTGCAGCTGTGGTTGGCACTTCTCACAACCACCTGGTGAGAAGTGATATCCTTCGAATCTGCGATAACAAAATAGTCAATCAGAGAGGTTGAGTGACTTGCACAGGATCAAAACCTGGTGCTTGGTAAAGGCTACACCTCCTGCATAGTCCACACTGCATCAGCATGCCCCTACCCTGAGAGGGCTTCACCGTGAACCGCACCAAGCAAAAACTATGAATAGCCCAGAGGCAGAGGTCTAAATCATGGTTCTCTAAGCAAAACGTCTAACTCCTCTGTAAGAAACAGCACTTGTATTGAGGCTCTGTGGTCCCCACCTTGTCCTGCCTCCTTTGGGAGCCATTGCCAAATGTCCTTTGGATAAAATCTCCTCTGATATAGACCCAAGACTCTCCCCTTTAATTAACAGATGATGACAGTGATAACTCCTCCATCTGAGCACTGAAGCCAGGCTTGCCAGGCTCGGTGGGGTGGAACGGAGAGCTGGCGGCAAGGATTCCTGCCAGGCCTATGGGAATAACAGTGTTCATTCAGCAAACAGTTTTGGGATCCTGTGAGCCAGGCATGGTGCTGGCACCCAGAGAAGAACAGGACTACTGTACAACTTGAAGTTTCTGGTTTCTGATCCCAGAGTTGAGAAAGAGGTTTAGGGTGAGCCAGGGTCTACTTACCCTGTTGGCAATGGTAATAACGCGGTGAGTGGCTTCAGCTTCCAGCTGTGAGAAACAAAGGACAGAAGAAAGCAAGCTTCACCATCTCACCCAGGCAAGCCCACATCTGCTACAGAGCCCTGCTCATAGAGTGCTGGGAATATCCAACACAGAGCCAGAGGGCCAACTGCATCCACGGGGCTTGGCTAGGGCACTCATCTCCAACCACCTCTGCTCACCGGACAGAATCGAGGACTTAGTAAACAGACATATCCTTGCTGGATGCTACTTAAGGCTTAATTAAAGGCAACAAAAGCAAATGAAAACAGGGTCACACCTCTCCCTGGTTTTTGGTGTATTCTCTCCAAAGCACTGTAGCAAAGGAGCAATACTGACTGACATCAAGCTGGAAATTAATCTGGATCAGGGTTCCTGAACCTCAGCACAATGGACATTTTGGGTCAGATAATTTTGTGGGGTAGGGGGGCTGTCTCAGCATTGTAGGATCTTCAAGCAGCATCCTCACCTCTATTCGCTAGAGCCCTGTGAGTTGGGACAACAATATTGCTAGACATCACTTTTGGACAACATCTCCCCTGGTATAGACCCAGGCCCTCTGTTCTAATCCGCAGATGATGACCGGGATGATTTTCCATTGCTGCTGCTATAGTCACAGCCTTGCTCTTCCTTCCATATGACTTAACAAAGACCAGTCCTGTGCCCACCTGCCAACCACTTCTGTTCTCACAGGCACACTCTCAGCATTTATCCTGCTGAGTCTGGTGCATTTCTCTACTGACTCTCAGGTGCCCAATCAGGAGCTATATTCAAGGGGCTCTGAAAGACAGAGACACTCGGGGCAGGAGTGAGGCAGGCCCTCCCTCCACCCCCAGCTGCCCCACTATGAACGTGGCTCTTGGCTGATGGCAGTACCATCAAATCCGGTCTCCAGCTCCTCATCCCTCAAGCTTTCCCATCAAGTCTCTCATGGACATCCAACCACCACTCTGAGTTTAAGGCCTGGAAGAAATGGAAAAGAGCTTCCTCCTCACAAATAGTGGGGGATGTTTGAATAAGGTCAATGGGCAAGAAGGTATTTTTCTAACGAGGTCCCTCCAGAGCAGAATTCTTTAGTAGAGGGACCATGGGGGGTTTGTGTTGAAGCCCTGCAAAACTGGACAAGGATAAAAGCAGGGGGCAGAGGAGAGCAGGGCTTTTGATTATCATCTCAGAGAGTACTAAGGTGATGCGGAGAGAGCATGGACACGCATGTGCCTCTCATTTCTGGTAGGAAGAGGTCAAAGTTTTCCTCAGAGGCTCAAAATAATTTCATCCCTGAAATGCCGAGTCATTGGAATTTCTTCTACCATCTGAAGGCACTTTCAGTCTTTCTTTTCTTTCCTGATTCAATTTTGGGCAAAGCAACCCTGGAATGTTTACACAGTCTCCCCCAGATCCTTGAAATCAGAATCAAATTGTCTGCCCCAAGGCAACTCAAGGCCACACCAGCCTCAGAATGGAGGGAGGTGTTCCCTGGGAAGCTTCCACATGGGAATTTCACCCATGGAGAAAGTGATAGTACACAACTTTTATTTACTGATGTCTCTTGTATCCTAAAGATTCTGTGAACCCACAGGAAAGAAGGTGACAAAGGACACAGTAGGGCTTCCTCACCTCCTCCGGACGGCTGATCTCGATTCCTTCTGGGCCTGTGATACCCAAATCTAGTGCCTCCTTAGCACCCTGAATAATAGCAAGAGAAAGAAAATTGAGAGAATCAGAGAGACACAAGAAAATAATGAACCCAAGGGACAATAAAATACGCTAGACACAGTCCATTCCAATAGGCTTGCTAAAATTTTCTCACTTCTATAATATTCATCTTCCAAAGAGGGCAGAATAACTACAGGGCCCCCTCACAGCAAGGCTCTCCTGAGTTTCATTTCAGAACAACTGAGTAACTCCTTTCCTCTTAAAAATGCATTTCCGTAACTAGCCAACAGGCCTGGGACACAAAAGACAAACATTCTTTACTGACTGAGAGTCAGAATTTCCCACTGGGTATCTACTCAAACCTCTGGCTCCAGCAACACCTAGACTGGCCTTTACCCCAAGCATCCTATTTAAGACCAAGGGGTACAAAGGGGCTTGTCTTTCTTGGGGCCAGTGGGTAGATCTCTCTAAGATCTCAGCGCCTCTGGAGAGGTATAAGAAAAGTAGAAAGCTGACTCTTGGTTATTCTGTATGTCAGATCTTATTAAAAATATTTCTTAGAGGCACTCTAAATTCTTTTGCTATACTGGAATTTCAATATCCTATTTTAGAACTAAGATATCATCAGTGAGGACTTAGCAACCCTATAAAGACATTTATTTTTTACAGACAGTAGAAAACTTCAGATTTTCTAAAAGATTGGTCACCTGGGATGTTACCATCTCACACTTCCTTTTAGAACTTTTTTTGTCTCAAACTTGTGGGGTGGGTGGTGGATGGTCGGGAATCCCCCTGGCAACTGTATCTCCACTGGCGCCCTGGCTCCCCTTCCCCAACATTCTCTACTGCCTTGCCTCAGCCACGAGCTCCCCATTTTCAGCATGGACTCGGGCGATTGCTCCAATGTCCTTGCAAGCGTGCAACACCTGGTAGAGCTCACTGTCCCGAAGCATATACACGTCCTTGTAGGTCATGAACATCTGGAACGAGTTGACACCCTTTTCCCTCACCAGTGTCTCCATTTCTGCTTTCACCTGGAGAGCAAAACGCAAAGGCAGTGCCATGTGTGAGGACAAGTGTTCAAGAGGCTGACTGGCAAACGCTGGTCCAGCTTAGAGATGAGGGTCAGAGGAGTGATCATATGACCCTGCAACCTCGGGGTAGCTCACTCTCCTCCCACCCCATGGCTGCTGTGAGGTCAGGTGAGCAAATGGATGCAGAAGTACTGTGAAAATTCTCAAGCAGGACACAATTATAGGAACTATACTGTTATCTTCTAGGCATGTTTCTCCTATCACATAGGCTTGTCCTTTGTTTCTGACTCCAAATCAATCTTATTGTTAAATGTGCCAATGATTTTTATTCCTATGGGCCTGTTCCCTGACTCCGTAATCGAAGCAATGTTATGAAGAAGGGACAATAATGCTAAACATCCAGAGACCCTGGGGAAAATCTAATTTAGGAATAAAGCAAAACTTGAACAAAGCTATGTGATAAAGGAGATTCATCACAACATTCCTTACATTAGGAAAAATAGAAGCAACATTGGTGAGACGATAGAAAATAAATTGAGATCCATATGTCTGACAGAGCACTAGGTGGCCACTGCACTGATGATCATGAAAACCATGCAGCCCAACAGAAAATGCTTACACTTGAGCAATTACTATGTAAAAAGCATGTATGAAAAAAAGACTGGAAGGAAGTAGCTAAAATAACAATAGTGATTGTGTTGGGGTAGCCAGATTATGCTCTTTCTTTCTTTCCTACTTTTAAAATCTGTAGTTAGAAAAAAATTATTATTATAAAAAGGAATTAAAATTCCAGATGCATGAAAGGGCCTACAACCTCTAGGGACATGGGATAGCTGGCCAGGCCTCAGTGTTGCTGAGAACCTGAGAGGATCCTCTAATTCCAGGCCAACCCCAGGGGGAGGGACTAGAGAAAGGCTTGGATTAGGGGTCAGCCACCCAGGAGGGTGTCCAAAATGGACAAAACCTCATAAGACAAGGGATGGTTGGCATTCAGTGTGGTCTGCACCTTTAGCCTGGTACCAGGAGGAGGGTCTTCATGGTGTGAGGTTTGGGGGACTCCAGGGCCTTTTGTATAAGAAGGTTAGAAATAATGGAAGAGACTGGGGACCCTACACTTAAGGCTAAAATCCCAGTAAAGTACAGTGAGACCTTTAATTACCATCTCAGAGGGAAGTCAGGCCCTTTAGACCAGGGTTTACAGCTGGTCTGTAATAAAAATAAAATAAAATAAAAATGTTTGTTTATTTTTATGATTCCAGGGCATGCACTAAAGTATTGGCACATGGTAATTAATAAATAATTGATGAAAGAACAAATATCCAGACTGCTTCCCTAAGATAATAAGCATTAGAACTTCTGAGAGGAAGCAAAATCTAAATGCCTGGATATCTGCTTTCAGGAAGAGCAAGGAGGTGGAAATCCATGGAGAGGGGTCAGGACTCTGGGGCCTGGGGCAGCGAGAGGACAGGAAAACCAGGGGCCGGGGGCACAGAGGCTGACCTGAGAAAGGACTCAGCAGCAGCCAGCCTCTGGGCTCGCCGAGCAGAAGCTGGCCCCTGGAGGAAAGAAGTGTCCCAGTCCATTTTTACTAGTGAGCCAGGATGAGACCCTCCCTCTGAGACCTCAGCTCCGTGCTGTCACACCCAGCACAAAATGATGTGACCCTCAGATTCTGACCCTTGCTCAGCCTGTCCTCAGCAGCATCCCCATGGGTGTGTCAGTGGCAACTAACAGTAAGCATCAGAAGACACTGAAAGCCTTGTGATCAGAGCAAGGAGCCAGCACTCCCGAGGCCTCTGGTCTCAGATGTTCTGTGTCTGCTAGAAAACTGGCTCTTTACTTTAAGTAGAGCAAGCCCATTCACCTTCTTATGGGATCACAGTGTTTTTTCTTTTGGCGTTTGGGGGAGTTAGGGTGGTGGTGGGCAGGATGCCCACAGCTGTGGGGGAGCTAGCTCTAAAATGGCCCCTTTGCCTAAAAGGGCATTTGTTCTTTCGGGATTGTGCCCAGCACCATTACCTTTGGTGCCCACCAGGTGACCCCCACGTGGAGGGCATAGTCGCAGCAGACCTTGGGGTCAGCCAAACCCCGGCACTTCTCGTAGGCATCCACGAGGGAGGTCTCCTTGTCGGGCAGCACGTGGCCAATGATCATGGTGGTGCCTCCAACTAGTGCTGCCTGAGAAGATGGGAAAAACAATCTGTTACATCTCTTCTCACACCCAAGACGCTGATGTGGGGAGACACAGGGTCTGGACATTTAGAACAACCCCAAACCCTACTGAACAAGAGGCTATGAGACCCAAATGCAGCAATGTTTGGGAAACTGTGAGGAGCTGGACATGCAGAAGCTAGTGAGTTCCGTTCATCATTCCTGTGGATCCAGCATGCAAACCTGCTTCTTCCTCATCCTGGCTTGCAGCCCAGTGCTTGGGAAACTGCTCAGTGTGGTACCCAAGCCTCAGGCCAATCTCTATTTCCCAATGGATAGATCCTCCCATGACTTTTGACCAAGTTGAATACAAAGATGACATAATTAAATGTCATATTGTACCATACTATATAATATTCTATGTATAATATTTAGTTACACATATGTATTTAAGCCACAATGAACAAAATGTTATTCTGGGTATACTGTTTTGTTTTATTCTCTCACATTTCATGAAACAATTTTATTCAAAGTTTTCATATGCATCTTCAACATAAGGGTCTCTGTTTTCAGTTTTTCCAAGCGCATTAACTTCATTTTCATCTATCTGGTTTGAGATAGAACACTTTTTAGTCCTTTGTGATTTATCAGTGAAAAATTACCCTACTCATAATCTCCATGAGATATCACTTAAAAAGAAATCTTTAAAAAACCTTACATGTAATCACAAAGTATACCTCCAGAAATAATTATTTAATCTGTATTAATAATAAAATAATTAATGGTTTAATCTGTACTAATTCAATAATTAAACATTATTGTTAAATTGAATAAACATTTAATATTAAATAAATAATTGTTATTAATTAAATATTAAATCTGTATTAATTAAAGATCCTCCCAACACACACACTTTTTAGAACCACTTTTGCCAGGAGACCTCTACAAACTTCCAAAACTAGTACTGACCAAAGGCTGTTCCAGATTAAGTGTTTTCCCAAATAAAACTTTATTAAAATAAAATAATTGAGGGCTCCAGAATATAAGAGACTTAATGAAGGCTCTGATAAAAGGTGACTCTTTCTCTAACGGGTAAAAGTTTGGACAAACCCTGTCCTATTTGGGTCCTTACAGTGACTTGGGATCAGCCCCAAGTTTGAGTCCCAGCTCTGCCACCTCCCAGCTGGATAACCTCAGATTAGGTTTTCTAATCATCTTCTCTCAGAGATGCAGAAACATTACCTATCTGATGGAAATAGCTTCCTTGATGGATAGTTGGGAAAGTCAAGTGAAACATCACTAATAAGGTGGATTTCGTAAAGTGTTGTCCTAATGTGTGTGTTTAATTATTCAGAACTTAGCCTTTTATCTCTGTTTTCTATGTGGGAGAAAAACAGCACAATGAACTTGTCTTAATGATTTCATGCTTCTCTATTCAGTTAAATCCTTGATCACAAATCAAAAATATTGCTGGGGAATAAGGGACTGAAAAAATATTAATTCAGCAGTCAAATAACAATTAAAATGAAACTCCATGCAACACTGGTTCTCCATGCTGACCCTGGCTGGGCCAGTGAGATTGTTTCCCATGTTGTCCTGGGAAACTTGCACAGCTTAAAGCAACCAACAGAGGGTGGCAGTTCTGCAGCACACACAGAGGAACCCTTACCGGGAGGCAGAAAGGCAGATTGTAGCTTTCTTAACTGGCTTCTGTTCCTGATTTGGCTAGATTGTGTCAGGCTGATTCATCCGCATAGCAGGTGGCTGTACTCTATTCTGTCCTGAAACGCATTTCTTGCTTTTTACCCATCTATTATTAGGTGTCTAATATATTGGGATTTTACAAACTAAATCAGTTTATTCTTCTGTAGTTCTAGATTGCTTTCCCTTGCACTCCCTCAGTATGTCTATAGCCTTGGATAGAAAAAAGGGAACCTGGAAACAGTAGTGAGAAGAGACAAGACCATTCTTATGATCTGTGGATCCTAGAGCAAAGTACAAAAAGAGGTCCACATGCCAAATCTCTGAACAGTTCATAGTTACAGAGCAAGCTAACAACCTGTTAAACAGATTATAATCTATACTTCTACTTTGACAAATACATTTTCATAATGACTGAGAATACCAGACTTGGATTTAGAATTCTCCCAGTCTGGGCAGTTCTGAGCTGCTCGGCAGGGGGACTTTGGCCTTCAGCCTCTGCACTTGCGCCCCCGCCCCCCAGCACTGCATTCATCTTGCATTCAAGCTCTGCTCACCCCCTGCAAAATGCTGCCCTTTGGCCTAGTGTGCACACACTGGGCTGGCCCTCCAGGACACATTCGGGCTTTGTAGGCCCTGCAAGTGCTCAGGGCCATTTGTCAGGGAGTCCCAGGGACACAGAGTATGGTCTGGGAGTGGGATACTGGGCTCTGGGCAGACATGGCCTCTTGGGTCTGCATCTAAATATCTGGAATAATGACTTCTGCTGTTTCCCCAGGCCTTAAAACAAGAGTTTCACAGGATTGGCGAACACTTCCCCACTGCAGGTTTGGGATCCTGGACCAGAGGCTGGATGTATGAACCCTTATTTCCTCTAAGGCACACACAGAGCTGGCTTTTTGAGTTTGTATGATTCCTACCCACGGGACGAACGCTGACAAGCTCAGTCTCCATGGGTATGTGATATCATAGATGAGACAGGCCTTTCCGCTATCAGCCTGCACAAAACAGGCTTATAGAAATCAACAGCAGAGTGAGACCCAATCCTGCTCCTAAGGCTTTCAGAGGATATGTTTGCAAATATGTGACTGTGACTGTTGAATGTTTATAACTGTTTTTATGCAAAAATGGTATTGGTTAAGCAAGCTGTGGACCATGTTTAATGGAAGTGGATAGAAATGATATTCAAAGAGGCTAAGTCATAACAGGGAAAAAGGGTGATGCTGTAATGAGTGAAAAAGGCAGGATTCAATATGTGTACCCAAGATGCTTAGAAGTATGTTTAAACACACACACACCCACACAAAGAAAAAATGGGAGGAAATGTACCAAAACATTAACAATGGCTGTTTCTGGGTGATGAGATTCTGAGTAATTTTTTTTTTAATTTTCTGAAATTTATTTAATAGAATATGTTACTTTAATAATATATATATTAAAAAATAAATGTGGAAGAAGCTAAAACTGTTTAAAATGTAGTTAACTGCTCATTTGTTTAAAATACTCTTTTAAAGTTATGAAACATTTCAATCATATGGTAAAAGTACAGAAAATAATACAGCACATACCCATGAACCCACTAGTCAAATAAAACAGATGTTAACTTTTGCTGTTCTTTAAAACATTTTTTAGAAAATGAAATAACGTATTTTCGATAAAGCCCGAGCCCTCCACCCTACTCTCTTTCTTCTCCCTGAGGCTGATATAAATCTCCCCACTCCATGTTTTATGCTCTTACTATGTTTTGTCAATTTAAAAAATTTGCACAAATGTTATTGCACTGTCCATGTCCTTTTGCAATGTGCTTTATTTTATTCAACTCAAGATTTATTTATGTGGATTTAGTTCACTCATTGTAGTTAATTCCTTGAATGAACACTCCTCCATGTATGTAATCATTTCTGAGTTCATGGACTTTTTTTATTAAGGTATTATTGATATACACTCTTATGAAGGTTTCACAAGCAAAAACAATGTGGTTACTACATTTACCCATATTATCAAGTCCCCACCCATACTCCAATGCAGTCACTGTCCCTCAGTGCAGCAAGATGCCACAGATTCACTGTTTGCCTTCTCTGTGCTACACTGTTCTCCCCGTGATCCCCCACACCATGTGTACTAGACATAATATTCCTCAATCCCCTTCTCTGTCCCTCCCTACCCGCCCTCCCACACCCCTCCCCTTTGGTAACTGTTAGTCCCTTCTTGGAGTCTCTGAGTCTGCTGCTATTTTGTTCCTTCAGTTTTGCTTCGTTGTTATACTCCACAAATGAGGGAAATCATTTGGCACTTCTGAGTTCATGGACATTTACTACTACGTGCAATGCTTGAGCATTCTTGAGTACACCAGCATCATCTCCAGTCCTGACCACAGAACAGCTAACTCACTCGGGCCTCCTGCAGCCTGGTGGCTGACCCAAGCTGCCCATTTAACAACCTAAGCCTTTAGTCTTTACATAAACTACTGTCCAGTCAAGCATTCCCCACTGCATAGTGGCATTTGTTTTTATTGTGAATGTGGGACATTACATCACCATTAGGTTAATACGCATGTTAGGATCATTGTTTAACCGACAGACAGCACCGTTGACATGAATCATTTAGTGTTTCAAAGGGTTATCATTATTTGTTTTTGACATTTATGACATTCTGCTGGGTAAATCTGGATTTATTTGATGCCCTATATTGTCACCTTCATCTCTTTCCTAAGAAAAAGCAATAGACATAATGGACATCCACTTTATGACACAGTTTTCAGGTATATACCTGGTGAGAACTTGTACTGGAACTCAAACCCATTAGAAATGTCATCTTTATGCTTCAGAAGTTCATTGGACCACTGTAGGGCACAAGGGGATTCATGCTGACCAGGGACTTGTCACTCAGCATTTGCAATGAAATTTCAGAAAACTGTGGTTCATTTGTTGACATCATGACATTGGTGAACAATGTATTGGCCCTTGCTGGTTTTTTCTGGACAAACACCTTTGGAGTGTCACTCTCTTACCATCTTCTACCTGGCTGCAGCTCCAGTCAGGTTTTGCTGAGTTCCCAGCAGCGGTGGGTTTTCCCTCTCCCACCACTACCCTTGCCACCTTCCCAACTCCCAAAAGAAGTGGCTTCTCCAAGGCAGAGGGCCAAAAGGTCAAACTCTGTGCTCTGCTGGTGAGAAGGAACTTGGGCCAGAATGAATTCGTGGGGTTTTTCACTGGGGGAGGAGGAGAGACTTCATGGAGCATATTTTCATACCCATGCCTAGAAAAGGGCTGTGATTTGGGACAGGTGATTGGAATCAGAAAGGCAGGATCTGCTACTATGTAGCTGTATCTATTAAGGGCAGGTCAGTCTTTAAAGAAGGAGTGTTATCCCACTGGGAATCCAGTAACAAGTGTTTAGATGTGCTTTCTAGATGTAAATGCCATGCGAACATTTGTACTTTTCTTAATGCACTGGGAAGGCTTTCATCTTGTTCAGATGTATCTCCTTCTCTTGAATTGCTGAACCACTTATTCTATCATTTACTCACCATCTCCCAAAGTACATGAGAAAAAAAATAACGAGCTTGGTGGTTCTCTCTTGTTCTGAGCAACTTCATTTACCTTCAGGGATCTGTCGGCTGCTTTCTGGCCCTCGGGAAAGCCACCTCTTCAGCACTGCCATGCCTTGGGATGGCAGAAACTGCCCCAAAGGAGGACCTGAGGCATTTCTTCAAGTGAGATGATAGGGTAGGCTACTCAGAACCATGCCCGGCACTCGGTAATACCTTCTCATCCTCAAACATAAGCCCACCTGCCAGAGCCAGCTTCATGGCCATGCGGCCTGTGCAGTCCCAGAGTGCCCTGCATTTAGAAGGGCTCTATGCTTAGTTTAATGTTGTGCTGTCATTACTTTAAAATTCTTAATGTTTTAAACAAGGAGTCCCACATTTTTATCAGCTACACTCACCTGATCTAGGGAGATCAGGGTCTCAACTGCTTCCACTGGGCTTCACTGCCAACTCAGCCAGCTTAGCCTGGGGGCTCAGGACACTGACTTTTTCTCTACTAATTCCCCTCTAGGCCACTTAAAATCTGAACACTGCTTTGATCACCACTCCATCATTTTTTGGAGTTACCTTCACCTTCTACCAAATGCCCCCTTTCTAAGAAAAAAAATCCAAAAAACCCAGCTGTTCTCCTGGACATCCAAGTGATGTGTCCCTGGGGCCACCTTTCTGTCCTTCTGGCTGCATACTGCTCTCCAACCTTTTCTTGATCCATATTTTTAGCTCATCCTGCAGCCAACTGGTTTTCTCTAAGTTGTACATTTGCAATTTATGGCAGGCCTAAGCTTCCTTTTAGTTTCCACTTCTGCCTTCTGGGACTGCAGCTTCTGCTACACCACCTAAGGCACGGTCCCACTTCCTGACCTTGCAACACTCTCACTCCAAGCATTACCATATCTGAGACTCACACTTTATTTTTTGAACTTCCTATAGAGGAAACAGGCAACATTCAATCCACAATATACTTTGGGAAAAGAACATTTTCCCACACTTACTCTGTCATTTAAAGGGCATATTAATGCTATATTTAGAGGCAAAAGAGTATAGTGACAAGAATCAGACTTTAGTGCAGGCAACCCAGGTTTATATCCTAGCTCTGTCAGTTATTAGTTGTAAGCTCTCTTGAGCTACATTTCCTCATTTGTAAAATGGGAATAATAATGTATAGCTCATGGAGTTACTGTGATAATTACATGAGACAATGCATGTAAAGCACCTAGCACAGAGCCTGCACATATCAGGAGCCTAATAAATAGTAGTGATTATTGAAAATAAGCATGATGAGTAGGGAACACTAACTCAAGCCCTTTGTGCCCCCTATTATGTATACTGGATGCTCCAGAAGAAGCAAGAAATGTAAGAACTTTAGAGTGTGGCTGGCATACAGGACAAGAAAAAAGTTCATTTTTAACAGAAATGACGTCAAAATAATATGAGTGCAAGGCATCACAAGATCATATTCTTCAGTGATGACAGCAGCATAAAGTGCAAAAGACCAGAGGATGGGAAGGACATGAGGCAGGTATGAGCTGGAAGGTGGGCATGTGTGACACTCTGGGGTAGGAAACAGTGCAGACAGTCAGGGACACAGCCAGAGGAAGAGACCTGTTTGGTTCTGGCTGACACAGGTCTGATTAGGACCAGACGGTGAGAACCTTGGTGAACCTGGGTTACATTCGGTTGGCAAAGCTTGGCAACTTGCGTGTTGTGGAGGTGGTGGTCATGAGTGAGCTTAGGGAGTGTGGGTTTAGGGGCACATTTACAGAGAGGACACTGGCCACACCACAGCCCTGGATGTGTCTGTAGTTACAGCAGGCTTGTGGGCAGAGGAAGAACATGAAAATAAGAACTTCCAAACATTACTCTTGGCTCTGGAGTGCAAGCTCAAATGCAGTGCTGAGACGATGGACTGAAATTTGGGATGGGCTGGAAGGGACATATGTAAAACCTGTTTCTTAGAAGAAGAAGCCAGGTTTGATGCCAGAAGAGGAGGTGATACAAATAATGGGAGAGATTTTATGCTGTGTGGCTGAAAAAAATTGGTAAGAGGAATGACCAAATTTAGGAGGGAAAGGAGTTTTTAGATATCCTAAGATAGAGCTGATGAGGGTCATTCACGTGGAGATGAAAATCATTAATGATAACTGACATTCATTGAGCACATATCCTGCCTAGTTAACTCCTAACAACTGCTCTTGGAAATAGGTGCATTATTGTCCTCATTACTTAGATGAGTTGATGTGCATTCTATTAGACTGGAAAGAACACCTTTTCCTATCTATTCAAGAGAGGGAAGGATAGAAAAGGAGGCCTCTCGTGGAGAGCTGAGGGTCCCAGACTTCTAAGCAAAAAAGGAAATGAAGCCAAATTCCCAGAAGACAGGTTTTGGAAAAATTAAGAATGTTGGTCTGAGTCAACACTTGAATGGAAGATGAACTGCAGAATCAATGACAGGGCTAAAATTAACATGCTGTGTGACAGGCCAGTTCTGAGGAGGCAGGAACAGGGGCAGAGAAAGCAAGGTGGTAAACCTGAAGGAGTAGGGGGCACAGGGGTCAGGGAATGGCTAACAAAGGGGTTCAGAGATCCAGCAGAGCCCAAAAATAGAGTTTGGTTGGGGCTTAGAGTGATATTTGCGTTTTCGTGTTGTTCAGAAATGCAGATCAAATCTCACAGTGTGTGGAGGCAGGTTGCTCTGGTGGGAGAAACCTGAAGTTCCCAGCCTGGCAGACCTGGATCTGAGGTCTGGCTTTATCGCTGAGGAGGCCTGTGGTTTTAGGCACGTGAGCTCTGGCTTGGGAGGATGAAGGGGCTGTTTCGGAAGGAAGGGCCCTGGGAGAGGAGTGGGGTAGCGCTGGGTGTTGAATTTGGGAGGTGCACAGAGCTGATTAGGCTGTTAAATATAAATGTGGGAGTCATGAGTGACAGACCATGTGGGGAGAGAGGAGGAGGCAATCTGGGATAGGACTCTGAGAAGCAGCCACATAGGAGAGAACTAAGATGAAGGCAAGGCCAGCAAAGAGACCAGGCAGGATGGCCAAGGGGTAGGAGGAAGACCAGGCTGGCATGGGATTATAGAGTCAAGCAAACCTTCCTACCAAAGCAGGAACTCCTGACCCCCTGGCTTCAAGATGAGCTGCCCTCCAGGTTAAGATGCCCTCCCGGGAGACCCAAGCTCCCGTCCACAGAGGTGAACAGACCAGCGCAGCTTTTGGGTCTTGTGACAGTTCACACATGTTCTCAGGAGGCCCTGATTGAAACATGCCTGGTTCCTGCTCAACAGGTAGACTTGGAAGCACACCACACTACCAGCACAGCGCTGCAGAGAAGTGAGAGAGAGGTCTGAGATGCGGTGTGAAATCCCCATCTCCCCTCCTCCCTGCAGCTTCATCAGTGAGGAACAGGCCTGCCTCCAGGCTGCAGGGAGCAGCTGGGCCACGCACAGGTCAGAAGGAGGCTGTCGAGTGCTCTTGCTCTTCCTCCCTTCTTGCACAAATCCCTAAATACAAAGGGGCGCTGGCTCTCCCCGGGGCTGCTCACGCAGCGGGTGCCGGCAACTGAACCACCCAGCCGAGCCTGGAAAGGTTAATTTCAGGGGACCCCACAGGGAAAGAAGGTTCGTAGGCTTGGGAATTCTCACCCCCAGAGAGCTGCAAACCAGCCCAAGAACTGGGTCCATTCTCCCTCGATGCATTACGTGCTCCAGGAATAGGTTATCTGAACAGCAAAGCAGTTCCCACACCTCACCTTCACAACCACCCTGTGGGACAGACGTTTTCATCATCTCGGTGTTTTAGAAATGAGCCAAGATTGGGATCTAGGTATTTGTATCCAAACCCCATACTCTCAATGCTGAAAACAGATCGGATCCTGCTGAGCTAGTAACTAAGCCCAGAACCTCAGTCTGGGGCCATCCCACCCCAGCTTCAGGGTTTCCCAGAGGGTATACTTAAAATAGACATCAGATAAGGAAGCATATACATCAGCCCTAACAATTTCTCATTTTGGAAGTATTTCTACATGAATACCAGCTGATGTAAAAGCATGCATACTTTTCACTGTGAGACTTGATGCACATTCCATGGTTAAGACATTTCCTTTAAACCCTGCAATGCATTATGTTAATTCCCAGACATGTCAGGCTTGCATGTCCCAGGGATACAAAGGTAGTCTGCTAGCAAAAAGTGACGCCATTCTCACTGAAGCCATTGAACCACTGCAGCAGTTGGTTCCTGGGCTGAACTCACTTTCAGGAGAGAAATGAACATTTACTAATGGCCAACTATGTGCAATGCTCTTAACATTTATTATTTTATTTGCTCCTCAAAATTACTCTGTAACTGAAAACAAGGACTCAAACAGGAATTTGTACATCCATGTTCATGGCAGCATTATTCATAATGGCCTAAATGTAGAAGTAACCCAAGTGCCCACCAATGGATGAATGAATGAATAAAAATGTGGTGTGTGTGTGTGTGTGTGTGTGTGTGTATGTGTGTGTGTATATACTATATATATATTGCATATATATATATATATATATACAGTGGATGTTATCCAGCCTTAAAAAAGAAGGAAATTCTGAAGTACTACAACATTGCTGAACCTTGAGGATGTTATGCTAAGTGCAGTAAACCAGTTACAAATAGACAAATATTGTACAATTCCACTTATATGAGGTACCGGGGTAGTCAAATCCATAGAGACTGGGGCTGGGGGACAGAGGGAAACTGGGAAGTTAGTATTTAATGGGGACAGAGTTTCTGTTGGGGAAGATGAAAGAATTCTGGAGATGTATCATTATGGTGACAACACTATCAATGTACTTAATGTCACTGAACTGTACACATAATGGTTAAAATGATAAATTTTATGTTATGTATATTTTATAATAAAGATTTTTTTAAAACGTGATTCTGTAGGGTAGAGGTTACTCTTATTTTAGAGATAAGAAAACTGGGGCTCACAGGAAATCACACAGCCAGACTGAATGAGGGCCCATCTGGTTCTAAAGCCCGCAGGTTTCCTTTATGTTATGCTGGCCCTTCTAGAGCTCAGGATAGCCCTAGCCTGACGGAGGTCTCCCTGGCTCCAAGATTCCTCTGTCAAAGGATGGAGAAAAGCCCAAGTGAAACTGAACCTAACCTGAAGTTCAGAAATAGAGGCTAGGTGTGGCCTGGGCTTGAATTACAGGCCTAAAACCGAGAATCATGCCAACATCCAAAATTATTAAATGAGGAGCTCCAGACTTCTCTCTAATCCAGAATGATTATCTTCACTGCCGAGCATCCAATTTAAAGTCATTGTGTTTACTACAAAGCCACAGTACAGAGCAGGCTGTCTCCTGACACGCAGTTACCATGGAGACCAGAGATGATCCTCAAAGGGAGTTATGTGGCAGAGAGAACGTGGCTGCCAGTTTCTGAGAAGCCTGGGGGCCTGGGGAAACCATTCTAAAATAGAGCCACACAGAGAGGCCCTTTGTCATCCTCCTTAGCAAAGCCCCTTCCAATCCCAAAGCGGGTAAGTTTGCAGGCAAGGAGGCCATGACCATCTTTATTAAAAGTCCAGGCTGCCATAGATGCCAGAGAGGAGGGATTTACCACAATCCAGAAGTAAACCACAGGTAACCCTAGCTGTTCTCCTTCCCTTCTCTACTCCAATGTGGGCCAAGTCCTCATTTTGGTCCTAAAGCTAAGTGATAACAGTGCCATCAAACTGCCAAGGGGGAGCTGCCAAGGCCTCCCTGGATACATGGTGTCAAGAACGGAGGCTGGAGTCAAGGCTGAGAGACAGGCAGACCTGGCCCTGCATGTACAGCCTGGCAGGTTCTCTCACCTCTCTGAGCCTCAGCTCCCTACCTGGAAGGGGAGGAAAACAAGACCTGCCTGAAGGGGGCTTAAACATCAAAGTAAGTGTACAGCAGGTACAGAAGTGCTCTGACAGGTGGGCCTGAGGTCTGGCCTGACAGTGCAGTGCACCCTCCTGCAGGGAGCAGGGAACAGAAACTCAACCACAGGTCCTGTGGAGAGCCATGCACCGCCGTGCCAGCTGGGGGCCTGGGATCCTGGAGCCTGCGAGAGGCTTTGTATGCTCCTTTCTGAACACTATATTTTGCACACAGCAGGGAAAGTATCCTCTTTGGTGCGCCACTAAGTCTAGGGCTTAGAGATCGGGAGCCAGAATGCTCTCCCACACATGAGTACCTTAAGCGTGGCAAAGTCAGAGTCAGGGCACCAAACCAGAAAAGCAAAGCTACAGCGCAGGCCTGGTAGTGACAAAGGATACCAAAAAGAATGGAACCCTGAGAGAGGGAAGGGGACAGGGTGGTAACACCTCAGCAGTTAGAATTTCAGTCCATGAAAGTTTTACCCTAATCTAGTCTGCTCAGAACCCCCCAGCCTACTCCTATTTCCACTGACTCTAAACCTAAGGCAGAGGGAGGGAGCAGAATGAACTCTTCCTCATGATGTCATCACAGCTTATCACACATTAAGATACAGAGCATGTGGAGACAGTGTATCTACATCAATATGTAGCTGAGTGTCATAGAGGACAACATCCTCATGGATTGCACCTGAACCCCCAGCTCCCAATAAAGTTCTTTTAACAAATACACATGTGTGCACAATCACCCATCTTTTTATTTCCCTCCAAATAACTTGAGAAAATTCTTAACTTTTATGGAAAGAGACCATGCTAAGGGCAGAGAATGTTTATCAAGTGCTTGATTACTGCCCTCAGTTTACAATTTTCTTAAGCTTTTGGTTTACAGCCTGCACTAAAAAAGTGTGCTGCCAAGGGCAAAGAATAGCCAAAACAACTTTCAAGAAGAAGAATGAATCAGAGAACTTACACTACTGTTTTCAAGTCTTATTGTAAAGCTATGGTACTCAAGGCAGCAATGGTATTGATGTAAAGCTAGACAAATAGATCAAAAGAAAAGAAATGGGGTCCATATATATCCTCAACTGATTTTTGACAAGGAATAACCTTTTCAACAAATAGTGCTGGAACAATGGGATAGCCATATACAAAAAACCTGAACCTCAACCTTTGACATATCCAATACAGAAAAACTAACTTAAAATGGGTCAGACCTAAATTTAAGAGTAAGATTATAAAAATTCTAAAAGGAAACATAGGAGAAAAATCTTAGTGACCTTGGATTTCACATTTTCTTGATTATAGCACAAAAGTAACCTATAAGAAAAAAAAACAATAAACTGGACTTCAAAATTAAAGACTTATGTTCTTCAAAAGACACGGTTAAAAAGGTCATAAGGTAAGTCACAGACTGAAAGAAAATATTTGCAAAACATACACCCACCAAATGGCTTGTAACTAGGATATATGAACAACTCTGACAACCCAATAAAAAGAAGACTAATAACTTAATTTAAAACATGGACAAAAGATGTGACCACTCCACCAAAGATATATACAGGGGGCAAATAAGCACGTGTAAAGACATTTACATTAGGGAAATGCAAATTAAAATCACAATGAGAACTACTACACATCTGTTGGAATGGCTAACATTAAAATGACTGACCATAAGAAGTGATGGCTGGAGCCTGGAAGGAACATAAATATTACAAGCACTTTGGAAATCAGTTTGGCAATTTTTAAAAGGCTAAACATACACCCACCACATGACCTAGGCATTCCACTCCTAGGTAATTATTCAAGGGCAATTTAAGTCTACATCCACACAAGCACTTGTACAGAAATGTCTGTAGTAGTTTTATCTGTAATAGCCAAAAACTTAATAATGCTGTATGAAAGAATCCAGACCAAGAAGGCAATATGTGCTGTATGATTCCACATACAGAGTAACATGAGAAAATGCAAATTAGTCTATAGTAACAGAAAACAGATCAGTGGTGACCTAGGCAGGGTGAGAGGACAAGGGATGCAAAAATTTTGGGGGGTGATGGATATATTTATTATGTTTAATGGTGATGGCTTCACAATGTATATATAGGTCAAAACGTATCAAACTATATACATACTTTAAAAATATGTAGCTTATTGAATGTCAATTATACCTCAGTCAAGTGGTTGAAAAACAAAAGTAACATATAGATTAAAAAAAAAAGAGGTGGCTTCCTAGGTTCCCTAATCATGGCCTTCTTTACTCTATACATACTCTCCCAAGAATAAGAGTTCACCAACATGTATCAAGTTTGATTCTATTTTTAAATATTAATTGAGAATACTGTGGAGAGTTTACATGTTAGCACAGTTATTCATGGATTAAGGGTTGGATTCATTCATCTTTAATAGTGCTTCCAGCTCTAAAATTGTGTGTGTACAAGAGTGCAAGTGTGTATTTGGAAGTGAGTAAAGGTGTGTGGGTTGTATGAGATAAACACTGATTAATGAGAAAGTTCTTACTATAGTTGACCCATAGTTTTATCTTCATGTAGGTACTGATTAAAGATCATTATAGCTCCTAATTTTTAATTAGCAAGAAGTAAAAAGGGATCAGAAGGAAAGAAAAATGCAGTTGGCTGGAGTGATAACCTGAGGGAACAAAGAGGCTGAAACCACTTAGGGGAAAAGACATGGCATCTGCACACATTTCCACTTGGTAATGAACTGTTGTAAGATGTGCACCTTTCATTCAACAAAGGAATATGGCAGCTTCAGATCAGAGGCAGCTGTGGTGAGGTTTGGAGGAAGAAAGATTTTCAGAACTTTCTATAAGACTATATTTAAAAATTTCTTGAAATATTAAAAAATATGCGAGCTTTAAGAAAAGAAAAAAGGAAAAAGAAAAATACATCACTCATGTACTATAGGCATCATGGATGTATACATACAGTACACGATGCATTTTTCTTCCTTTTTCTTTTTTAAACCCTAGAGGATGAGTATATAAAAGCAGAACTTCCTGTACAAAGTATGAGAGGTTTCCAATATGATTGGGCTCATCATAGAGGGTGCATTTATTTTCACTCTTAAACCAAAGGTTTTAAAATACAATAATCTCTCTGTATAGTTAAAGTCTTTATCTGTGTACACTCTATTCTAGGAACTGAGGAGCTGCTTGGTCACCACAGGAGATTTTTTTCCAATACTAGATGTAAAAATGTAGAAGAAATGGTAGATCTCCTCTCTTACATTTGTTCTAAGGGTCAACCTGGCCTACATTTTGACCTGCCAATTAATGTAGATGTAGAATGAAAGTTGGCAGCAAGGTTTTGTTAAATAAGATAACTGATCTGAAGCAGGATTATCTTTAAATAGCTCCTGGTGCCTGCAGAGTTTACGACTGGCTATTTCTGCTTTTAAGAGGAAGAGCGAAGAGAGAAAATTATCTAGAATTCATCACCATTACTATTGAACTCCATTTGAAATCTAAAACACACAGTCAGCCCTAACAGTAGAAATGGAATTAATTTGTTTAGTTCCTATTCGATGCTTATCAGCGATTACATATGCTCACAAGGAAACTGTGCCCTTGGATTTTCCAGGGGTTGGTCCTTGATCAGCATGATCTGCTTATTTATTTATTTATTTGTTTGTTTGTTTGTTTGTTTATTTATTTATTTAACAAACACATTGCTTAGTAACTAACCAAGTACTATTTTAAGTTTTTTACAAATAGTAACTCAACTAGCACACAGTACTATTACAATCTGCACTTTCCAGAGAAGGAAACTGAGAGGCAGAGAGAGATGAACTTGTTCAAACCACCCAGCTAGTAAATGTGGAGCCGAGATTCAAACTCCGGCAGTGTACTCCAGTCTGTGCTCACAACTACCAAGCTATGCTGAGATCTATTTCTTGAACATCTACTATGTGTTTAAAGTTATATAAGTCTGTGGTGAGTCATGAGTTAAATATAAAATGTGGTCTCTGCCCCTCAGAGCCTTCAATCTAGCTGAGAGACAAACTTTACACAGGAAACAATCTGAAAGCCCCAGGATGACAAATTCTCTCAGCTGGGGAGAAGAAGGTATCTATCAGGTGACCATGTTTGGGTATGTATTCCCCTATGGCAGGCAGGTGGCTCCCAGTGAACCACACCCTGTACAATCCCCCCAGTTGAGTGCGGAAGGGACCCTGTGAATAAGATGGGATGCACACCCATGACTAGTTCTGTGGCATGGCACAGCTGACTTTAAGAAAGAGAGATTATTTTAGTGGGCCTGAGCTAATCAGGTGAGCTCTTAAAGGGATGGGATTCTTCCTGGCAAAAGCATTCTAAGTCAGAGAGATCTGAAGCATGAGGAAGATTCAAAGTCAAAGTCTCTGTTTCTGGCATTGAACATGGAGGGGGACACACAGCAAGGAATGCTGATAGCTTCTAGGAGCTGAGATGGGCCCTCAGTTGATAGCTAGCAAGCAATTGGGGACCTCAATCCTTAAGCTGTAAGGAACTAACTTCTACCACAACCACGTGACCACGTGAGCCTGGCACAGGGCTCTGAAGTTGCATTCTGGTCCCACTACCTTTGGGACATGGAACAACCCATTCATTCTCCTATCAATGGGAGGGTGGGACTAGATTTCTAAGGCCCCTTCTAGTTTTTTAAAGAAATGAAGACATAGTGAAGTTGGCAACATCAATTAATAAGCAAGAACATATGAGTCTGGACACCAAGAAGCAGCAAATGTTACTGTAGAACTAAAAGACTGGAAAGACATTTTGGCCAGGATTAAATAGAAACAGACAGAATACTGGGGTCAAGAAAAATGAAGAAAGGAAGTGAGCAGCATTCAAAGGTTTAATTATAAAAGAGCACATTTCAAAGGCAAAATAGCAAAGAACAGTCTGCCCAGAGGATAAATGGGCTCCTTGGGAAGACTGTTGGCAGGCTGGACACCAAAGGGAACTTCCTTATGTTCCTGCCTGTTGTATCTTAGGATGATGCCAGACAGGGTCCAACCCTCTGCAGTGGGAGAAGGGGAGGAAAGGCGAGCACCCTTCACAGGGGGAGGGATGTGGCAGGCCATCCTAGCCTATGCCACTGGGCACCCCCTAGGCTGGTCCTGTGCTGGCCAAGCACTCTTCTGATTAGGATCTGGCTTCCCTTGTAGGTTGACTGCAAGAATAAATGTCCTGCTGATGCTATTCTGAGTTAGTGGGAGGCTGCCTCTGTGACCAGACGGCCCTGGCACAGACAAGAGGGAGTCTTAGGGCCTCAAAGAAGGGAGACAGACCCAGCCGGACTTCCGTTTATGACACCTCTATCATGGCCAACTTCTCACTCATGGTCACGTCCATGGGATGTAGAACACAGGGAAACTTGGCAAGTACAGGGGCTCTGGGCCCCAGGCTGGGGTCTGGGGACCCAGTGAAGGGAATGTGAACAGGAGGAGAGAAGCAATAAGACTGGCAAGGGCAAGGCGAGGCAGACCCAAGCTTCCAATTCAAATGCCATTCAGAGTCAGCCTGGCACATGCAGTGGGGTCAGACAGGCAGCGGGACTGACAGCCAGGGCAACATAGCACTCGAAAGAACTGAAGAGTCCCTAATAATCTACCTGCTGGTGTTAGAATCATCAGAGATGCTTAAAAAAAATTACGGATGGTGAAAGGGGCAGACCTAGAGACATTGATTTCACTGGTGTGGAATTTGGCCTGGACACTGTATCTTTAAAATAAATTCCTCAAATACTTCTAACGTAATTTCCTTCAAGGGTTGAAAACTAGCCTAGACGGTGGTTCTTAATATATTTCTGGAGGCATGGGAGGCTGAAAAGGCATCTAGGAAGTTGTTTTTCCCTTGTCCATGCCTCCCTCTCTATCAACATCTTAGTGAAGGGATTATGCCTTTATTTTAAAAAGCCTGGCTCTGATATTCCCAACTGGCCATGCAGAGCTATTGGTGGGGTGGAGCCCAGAGCCTGCATTAGCATTCTTTATTATGTAACAGTAGATACACAGGAAAGAATAAATGCAATTTATAAGTTTAGCAGACTAATAAAAGACCCCATGACCCAACTGAAATCCTAGACCTTTATAAACACAGTTGGTGTTACTGGTTCTCCCTTCTCCCCTCCTCTGCTGCCTCCCCAGAGGACACAACCTCCCTCTTTAATGGGGTCTATTATTAACAAGCAGGTGGTCCTGTCAACCTCCGGAAACTCCGGGTTTGGGCTTGGGGTGGGCGGGGCCTGCAGGTTGGGAGGCTGCAGGGGTGGTGGTGGGGGAGGATCAAGTGACCTGCTGTGATGGGATGCAGGGCCAGGGGAGCCAGGCAGAGCCTGCCACAGCCTCTGAAAGCAGGCAAAGCATTTGTTAAAGAAGCTGTTAGAGCAATCCCTTTAGACCGAATACAATGGAGACCCAGATGCTCTCAGAAAAGCCAGGCTCTCAGCTGTTTTGTTTTCTCAGCCCAGGCTGCTGCTGCCAAATTGACAAGCATGCCATAGCTTAGGGGGTGCAGAGTTCAAGACCCTGCAGATCTGTCAGACAAGAGCAAAAAGATGCAACTTGATCTCTTTCCCTCTAGGCTAATCATTTGGTTGATCTTTTCCTTGGGATTATTATTCTATTATAAACCCAGATGCTTAAAGCAAATCGACTGCTGCCTTCCTTACACATACAAAGTAGGTCAGTGTTGGCTATTAGGGTGCACAGCCTTTGCAGAGTGCCAGAGGCCGTGTGAATAATTAAATCCACACATCCCTGGGGGCAGCAATGCAACAGGAGAGCATTTTTTCTCCCCAGGAGATTGTCAGGAACCAGGCGAAAGAGGAGGCCGAAGTACCCAGCTGCAGGAGCACCTGCTTGAAGGGGAAGTCAGGAGTGGAGGGGTTGAGGTGCCAGGGCCAGAAACCAGATCTTATGGGGTAAGGGACCTGAAGCAGGCCTCTGAGCAGGGTCCACTGAAGGGATGCATCTGTGAGGCCTGGGTCAGGGGCCACATTAGGAAGAAACACTATATGAGGTCTGGGGCACAAGGATATCAGGGTCCCATATTGCTTAGGGGGTGGATATAACAAAGGGTCAGGCCAGAGTGGCTTGGGGGTCTATGGGTGTCTGAACCCCACAACTAGGGTGCCTGAGCTGGCCTACACCTGCAGGAATGGGAGGCCTGGGGCCTTTAGTCACACAGGGGCTTCACGTGCTCTCCAGAGGCAACTGCTCCCACAGATGAGAAGCCTGAAAAAGATGAAGAGTTACTCCCTACCTCGCCCACAGGTGCACATGCAGAGGCTTTCATCCGCTATGAAGAGCTGAAGGTTCTCAGGGGAAAACCCACCACTCCTGGCTAACGAGGCCCTGGCAGACAACAGTATGGAAAATAAGACAAAGAAGTTCCAGCCTGCCCTCCAAAAGGCTGTTGACAGTGTGGTGACAGTGTGGCATCCGGCCCTGGACTGTAGGGACAGAAAGCTACAGTTTGTGGTACAAGGCCTGAGCATACTCCAGAGTGGACCACAGTGTGGACCGGTGTGGTTGTCAGAGTTATGCTGATGTAAATACTGGGGCCTCTCTTGCATTACTGCTGGGAGTATGTATTGTTACAACCAGTTAAAAAAAAATGATTTGGAAGACTCTCCTAAAGCTGAGCATGTGTGTACCTTATGACCCAGCAGTTCCACTTCAGAAATATGCCCAACAGCAATGTGCATACCCATGTTTGCCAAAAGACACGTACAAGAATGTTCATAGCAATAGTGTCTGGTGACCATCCAATGCCCATTGATAGCAGAATGGATTAAATACTAGGTGGTATATCATGTCAGTGGAATCCTGTAAAGCCATAAAAGTGAAGGAAATACTACATGCAACAACATGGATGGATTTCACAAAAACAATTTTGAGCAAAGGATTGCATTTACATGGAGTAAATAGAACCAGTCTATTGTGAATATACCATAAACCAATGACTTCTACATTTTAAATAGGTGAATTGTATGGTATGTGAGTTATATCTCAATTAAGCTATTTAAAAAAAACTATGGTATTAGAAATCAGAATGGTTGGTGAGGAGTAGGGACTGGAAGGGGGCACAAGGGGGGGGCTTCAGGTGCTGGACTGTCTGGTTTCTTGATTTGGGTGCTGGTCCCAGGGTGTGTTCAGTCTTGACAATTCTGCACACTTAGAATTTGTGCACTTCTCAGAGTGCATGCTATACTTCAATAAAAATGACAGCAGCAATAGCCACAAACAAGGGTGTGGCTGTGGTGAACTGGGAATGCTTCTGCTCCTCAGAAAGGTCCTGACTGCCACTAGGGTACCCTGCAAGAGGACCCTACAAAATTTTATGGGGGTGACATCATTTCATCAGTGTGGCACCACCCACAAGACCTGAGAGAATTCTCAGAGGAGAAAGTAGGGAGGGTCTGCCTACTGCTTCTCTTCCCTGGGCTTGCCTAGAGTGGGCATGGGTGGCCCCAGATGCCAGGGTACCACACCTGGCAGCATCCTTGCCTCAGCCCAGGCTGGGCCGTGGCTACTGTGACTCCTCACAGCTCAGCCTTCCAGGGCTCTGGTCTACTGCTCTTGGACTGGGAAGGGGGCATATCCTCAGGGAGACCTTAAGGGTCACCTGCTCAAGGTAGGCTGGCCCATGTAACTGGGAAGCCATGGCCAGTGTCTGCCTGTCCAGGCTGCCCTACAGGGGGGGCTTGGGGAGCTGCATCAGTCATTACCTAGCAGCAGGAACACTTGAGTCCTCAGGCAGAACAGAGGTGAGATTTTAGGGCACAGGGCTGTTGAGGATTTGAGGCTATGGGCCAAAGAAGGACATAGGACTGCAATCACTGGGCCAGGAGCTGATGGACCCTTTTTGCTCAGGGAGCACTAAAGGCCAAGTCCTGTATAAACTGGACAGTACAAGGGGCTGCTGCCAGGGTCGGAGACTTGTAGCTCATGGGATTGACTCAACTCTGCATTAAAAAAATCTTCATAGGCAAATCTGATGCAAAGCTAGGTATAGAGACCCTCATGGACAAGCATCACTCATTCATTCATTCAGCAAACATTTACTGGGTATTGTAGCCATGCTAGTTCCAGGTCAATACCAGGGTCTGGGAAGGCCAAAGAATACTGTCAGGCCTCGCCCTTATGGAGACCATAGTCTGGTGTCCAGGGACAGGCTGGCCTGTGACAGATAACCACAGTGCAGAGGGAAGACAGCAATGACACGTTCTGGAGAACAGAGGAAGGGTAGAAGAACCCACTTGCGACTCTTTTTTGCAAAATACAATTTTTTCCCAATTCATTTGTTTCTCAGGTTTGAAGTTTTGTATTTTACATTCAGGTATATACAGTGGCTCAGGCCCAGCTCAATAACTGTTAAGTATTGTCTATAACTCCCTCTGAAAGAGGACCCACTATAGTAGTTTTCAAGCTGTTTTTAAAAATATTGAATGAGCTAGGAAAGACAAATAAGATAACTAGCTGTGTCTATTTCATAGTTTCTGCCATTAAAATAATCTAGAAGAGGCATAGCTATTTTGTACAATTTTGGGGGAATTAATTTAGCTTATCATATATAAAGGAATCCCTCAGATCAACCCCTGCCCCCATCACATACGAACACAATAACAAACACCAGCTAATTCTCTTCTTACTCTAGGTCTAGATTATGTGACATAAAATATAAAAGTAAAGTCAGTTCCTGGTCTGGGCACATAGGTAAGTGATGTATCAGCAAAATAGGCCTAAATGACTCCTTTTCTATAATTGAGGCTGTCTATGACCATCTAGCCTGGAATTTCCCGTTTAGTTGCCATGGTGGCCACTCTGAGAACACCCTGCTCCTTTTAGCAATACAGCAGGAGTATCCTTTTCATGGGAGTCCACTCTGAGCAGCCCCAGAAACAAAAGCCGCCGAAGGGGAGAGGCACCTTCAGCAAATAGGAGCATTACCTTGGTCCCATGGTAGAAGTCATCCACACACGTGGCGTTCATGAAGGTCTGGTGAAAGTGGGTGCTGGTGTCGATGCCCCCAGGGATCACCAGTTTTCCAGTGGCATCAATCACCTTGGCCCCTCCGGGGATCATGAGCTCACGGCCCACCTGCTGGATGATGCCATTCTCAATGTAGACGTCGGCCTCATGGGTGCAGTCATCATTTACCACCTTGCCTCCTTTGATGAGAATCCGCACGCTGGCTGAATTGGCAAGCATGTTCCTACGGAAGGCAAGAGAGAGGCACCAGTCAGGTCAAAGTCACTTTTCACTATAACCACAGTCCCACCTCTTCCTACTAGAGCTCAAACCATGGGCAGAGTACATGAGCAGGGATGGGGAGGAAGTCTCTCCACAGACTAAAGACACTGGTCCGACCACCAGCTGGGGTCACAAGCCTCCCACTGACCTCACAGTGGGACTCATTAGGAATAAAGACACAAAGGCAGTAAGGGTAAAGCTGGGGCCCAAAGAAACACCAAGTTTTACCTTCCTGAAATGTTTTATGTGCTCTGAAGCATTTTCATACCTGTCTCATTTTATTCCTGAAACAACCTGAAAAGTGGCATTTTACAGATGAAAAAGCTGAAATTTCTAAGGAATTTATGGCTACTAAGTAGCTGAGTCAAACCCAGATGTCTTACATGACTGATGTCCACAGGACACCACATGGTCCTGAAGATATCAGAGGCTCCTGGGGCGTGTCTTGCATTCTCCAAGTCTCACAGCTGTTTAATTCACATCATTCTTCAGATGGATTCCGCTTCAGTTCATCCCCCTGTGTTTGCCTCAAGAGGTCCACTACCACATTGAGCTCCACCGCTGGCTGAGCATTAATAAACTCACCTGAGGAGCTTTTGAAAAGCACCTGTTCTCAAGCCTCGCCCCTAAGAGTCAACTTTATTTAGTCCAGATTGGGTCCCCATAATCAACATTTTTAAAAGCTAGAGAACTTTACCATATGCTTAAAAAAGAATTAATATCAATCTCTTCCAGAAAATAGGAGGTGAGGAAATTTTCCCAACTCATTTTTTGAAGTCAGTATTGCTTAACTTAATACCAAAACCAGATAAAGGCAGTACAAAAAAAGAAAGTACAGAGTAGTATCCTTCATGAATATAGATGCAAAAATTCTTAACAAAACATTAGCTATTACCCACCATGTAAGTGGGATTTATTCCAGGGATGCAAGGCTGGCACAATATTTGAAAATCAACTGATATAATCCACCATACTAACAGGTTACAGAAGAAAAATCACAATCATATTAATTGTTCCAGAAAAAGCACTTGGTCCAGCAAGAATGTAATACATAAGATCAACATACAAAAAGCTATTGTTTTTCTATATGCTAGCAATGAACACATGTACATGCAAAAAAAAAATACTTAGGCATAAATCCAAGAAAACACACAGGATTTGCATGCTGAAAATTATGAAATGCTAATGAAAGAAATCAAAGATCTAAGCAAGTGGAAAGACATAACATGGTCATGAATTGGAAAATGCAACATAGTAAATATGTTAATTTTACTCAAATTGATATATATTTTGATAGTTCAGTAAAAATCTTTTGTAAATAGAGGCAGGATTATTGCCCAAATTTACGGACTGACAAAGGAACTAGAATAGCTAAAATAATTTTGATGAAAAAGAATAAACTGGGGGAAATCAGTCTATGCGACTGCAAGAACTTATTACATAGTTACAGTAATCAAGACTTTGTGGCAGATGACTGGAAGGATAGACACATAAATCACTGGACCAAAAGAGAGACCCAGGAATAGCCCCACACAAGTATGGTCAGCTGATTTTTGACAAAGGTGCAAAAAGCAATTCAATGGAGGGAAAATGGTCTTTCCAATAAATGGAGCAACTGGATATCCACAGGCCCAAAATGAACCTTTCCTAAAACCTCAGATCTTACACAAAAATTAGCTCAAAGTGGATCATACACTAAGTGGCCACATTTGACACCACTGACCACTCCCTTCCTCTTGGAGGTTTGTTCTCTTAGCATTAACTGGGGCCAAGCAGTGGAGGGGGACAAGGATCACAGGACATCCTGACCACTGTTTTGGAGAGGACTACTTTGTTGATGAGCTGTGGTTGAAGACAAGTTTGTGGGAAGTACATACACAGCTGTCAAGACCTTTGTGAGTAAAGGAAGCCGGAAAATGGCCTGAGAAGCATGGTGGAGGGAAAACATCAATTTAGAGCAGAAGAAATAAGATTTTTCAAGCAGTAAGAAAGGAGTCAAAAGAAATATTAAAGTTGTAAGAGATCAAGGATTACTTATGATGAAGGTCTTGAAGGAGGTAGCATGGAATGATGATGGCCATTGATAATGGAAGGCCTTCCCCTTCCACAAGCTAAGTCCTCTGTCAATGTATGTGGTTTATTTGGATCATACACTAAGTTGCTCATACACTAAGAGGGTTGATTCTTCCAACCCTCTGAGGAAGGTATTATTATGCCCATCTCACAAAAGAGGAAACAGACTCAAGAAAGGTTAAGGTCAAAGGCCTGTAGGAAAGATGAGAACACAAGGGAATTTATGTTCTCTCTGCTCTGAAAAGCTGGAGGCTGATTTCCTGAGAGCAGTAAGGAGCAAGTGGCTGTGAGCAGAGAGTGGGAGGTGTGGAGGAGCCACTGCAGGGGCCTGAGAAGTGAAGCGTAGGGAGACTGCACAGGAGGAGTGGGTGCTGAGGGCAGCTCAGACAGCTGTGGTCATGGTGAGTTACCTGGAATTCCATCCAGGGAGCACACTTTGGATGGATCTGCAATTGTACTGACCCTCAGATATCTTAATAGAAATTATTTTCATTTAGACTTAGAAAATAAAGGACAAAGTCTTACTGCGGGAGGGAGATGACATCATTGCAGTGTCTCCCTGGGCTCAAATAAAGCCCACCTTTGTACTTGGGTAAACTTCTCCTCATTCTTTAGGACCCAATTCAATTGTTCTCTCTTCTGAGAAACCTTTCCTGACTCCCTGCATCTTCACAGACTTCAGGGTACTGGAGTCTGTCTCCACCCCTACACTGACTTCCTCAAAGTCAGAAGCCCATCAGTGATCATCATTTCTGCCCCCTTCATCCCCAGCACGCAGTATAGGTTACTCAAAACTGGGAATGAGTGAACGAAACATTTACTTGCACCGACACAATCCAAACAGTTTACAGCAACATTCTGTAGACGAACTGCATTGTTTGTTTTCTGGGATACTGGGCAACTCAGTGTCCAGGATAATGCTCAACTTTTGCCTCTTTTCCAATATAGAAATCACTGTGAGCAGAGCAAAAAATGTGATTTATGTTTCTCTCATCCTCATCATTTTATTTTGCCTGCCACAAGGCAAGTTGCAGAAAGGCTATGTCCCAGGATAAAAAGACCTTGGAATCTGTTGAAGGAATGAATTTCCTTGTAAGGAAATAAGTCAGACACCTGCAGGGCTTAGCCTGCTCTCCTGGACACACGAGGTTAAAAAGTTTGTTTACTGTCAAGCTGATTAGGCTGGAGCACATGGAAAGTCAAGACCAAGAAAGTTTACAATGCCTACTCGCCCTCAGCCACCAGGCTCTCCTGCTTTTAGGAGAGGCTGGCTCTTTTGGGGGTGGGTGGGTTCTGCTGCAGGGACTGATGCTTGGAAACAAGACAGCCGGAGGGAGTCCTGTTCCCCATGAACATCTGCTCCACCAGGTGTCACCCCTGGGGAGAAGGGGCCCTCCCCTAGGGTGGAAGGCTCTCACAGAGAGGCAGTAGGGAGGGGTCAGGCTGGAGGATGGGAAGACTGGACAGTCACAGCCACAAGCCTATTGCCTGAAGCTGGGATGAAGCTAAACATGTTTCAGGAGATTTTTTTTGTCCTAAAATCTGAAAACTGGAGTTTTAATTTAATACATAATGACTAGGAAATGAGTTTGTTCTCAGGTGGTGGACACAATCATCACTCTGGCCTAAGGAATCCAGGAAAGCCCAAGCGATGAGATACTTCCCTCTCACTAGAAAGGCAAGACCAGGTGTAACCACAAAAGGAGAGACGTAGGTTCTCAGTTTGAATCAGAAGAGGGAAAAGATGATGGTGGTAGGGGTTACTGAAAGAAGACACACACTTAATCCTCTGTGCAAATACATAATCCTCACCTTTGAAAGCAGCTTTAAAGTAAGAGGAAAAATTAGAATATTTATACCAAGTAATTGCTGCATAGTCATTACATCAATGTTGTAAATAAGAATATTGATTTGCTTATTAACCTAGAACACATGCTCATAGCACACACCTGGAGGGTGGGGAGCCTGGCAAAGGAATGTGATAATGATTTATTGGGGATTCTTGTCTGAGCTTTGATGCTAGAATCAAAAGCCAACGGTGTCTTCTTCAATAGAAATAAGGGCAACAGCTCTTAGTCAGCTAACACCCCGTGCCAGGCACTTTACATGCATTAATTCACATAGCAACCACGAGAAGGAGGAACAAGGCAGGGATATTTGCCCAATTTAAGAGAAGGAAATAGAGATTTTGAAAATATCAGGTAGCCCATTAAAGGTCATATAACTCTGGGGGGAAGGATGGGTCTCAAATCCAGGCCTGACTTAAAGGAAAAGGTAATCAGAGTTAACTGGGTAGAAGACTTACAGGTGATTTTTATGTTCATCATAGCTTTCTATTTTTCAAACTATATACAATATATTTGTATTACCCTTCATAATCTAAAAATTATGTTAAGCTTTTTTTTTTAACCTAAAATGAAGCAGAAGGAGTCCAGTGTGCCCCTCAGGTTCAGCAGCTCAGTTTTTCCCTGCATTTTCTCAGGGAGGAGGAG
Source organism: Manis javanica (assembly GCF_040802235.1). Taxonomy (NCBI): domain Eukaryota; kingdom Metazoa; phylum Chordata; class Mammalia; order Pholidota; family Manidae; genus Manis; species Manis javanica. The sequence continues at coordinate 221,863,509 of NC_133156.1, forward strand.
GCAGGGCTGCCAGCACCCGCTGTAACACTGGGGCCTTTTTCTAGAACCTGGGCTGCCCACCACTCAACCTGTCTTCTGCCATTTCCTTGTTGGAAATCCCTAAAGGCTAACCTGGCTCTGAAGGCTAGGCTCCCCTGGGTAATACTGGGGAGTCCTGGAAGCCCTCAGGTCTGGGGATCCCATTCACAGAGGCCTGGGCTAGTCCTGGAAGCCAGGCTAGACCGCACTCCTACGCCTACCTTAGAGGGGCCTCGCTCTCAGGACTTAGAGGACCTTGCTAATAACCTAACAGTTAGTGAACACCCAGTACCCAAGGGGCCCTTCACTACAGACCTTCATGAACATTATCTGCTGTGATCCTTACAATGCCCTCAGATGGGTGCCATTCGTGCCCTCATTTTTACCACAAAATGGCTGAGGCTTAGAAAAGGTAAAGGAATTTCCTCAAGGACACACAGTCTGTAACAGAATAGGGATTGAAAGCCAGACACTTGTCTAGAGTGCTAGGGACTGAATATGTCCACCCAAGATTCTCATGCAGAAGCCCGACCTTCCGAGCAGCTGTATTTGGAGACGGGGCCTCTAAGGAAGTTTTCAAGGTTAACTGAGGTCATAAGGGGGTCCCTGGTCCCACAGGATTTATGTCCTTATGAGAAGAGACACCAGAAGGCTCTCTCCCCCGACCCATGTGCCCTGCATAAGCACAGAGGCCACGTGAGGACACAGTGAGAAAGCAGCCATCTGTCAGCTAGGTAGAGAGTTCCCACCAGAAACCCACCACACTGACACCCTGACCTCTGACCTCCAGCCTCCAGAACTGAGAGACAATAGACTTCTGTTGTTTAAGCCACCCAGTCTACAGTATTTGGTTATGGCAGCCATGAGCAGACTAATACAAGGGCCCACACTCTAGCCATGAGCCATCCTGCCAAGATGCGAGGCGAGTGCCCCAGGCCGTGGCTGTTCAGCTGCCTGCAGAGCCACTTCAGTGTACGCGGGAATCCAGCCCGGCCTTCTGGCAGGAGTCCAGCTTTAGGCTGGGGGTGCTGTCATCGGAACCGCCTGCTGGCCTTCAGGATCCCCCAAGGCCTCAGGACACTCTAGGTCTGCACTGGTGTGTTTGAGTAACATCACAGCATGGCTGCTGAACATACTCCCTGCCTGAAGTGCTTTTGGAGAACATCTTTTTAAAATGAACATTTGTGTGCATTAAAATATTCTGTAATTTTACTCCTTTCCAGTGTCAAGCACTGGAGACAGCTTTGAAAAAGACACAGGTCTTGCTCTCAGGAAATTCAATCTACTGGACAAGATACACAAGTAATTCCACTACTAAGTGACTAAAGAGTAAAGGGGAACTTCTTGCCCCAAACCCTTAAAACTACCTTAACATATTGGTTGAAATTGGGTGTTTCTCACTGTGGACCAGACAGCAGAGCTGTGAATGGATGAGATGAGGGCCCGGCATGGTAGGAAGTCTTGTTACACCAGTGTCTCCCCACACATCTTCATTCCAAACTGTCTATGTGGCCAAGATGCCTAATGCTGCCTCGTCCTCTCTGGCTGTTGACGGCTGACGTTCATTATGCTTCTTACCTCCCCCGGCACTGCATCGGCACCTCATCCCCACAGCTTTCCCTGCTAATCATTACTAAACTAAGCAAAGGAAGATGCTACTGGCACATTTTTCCTCAGGGAGCCTCTGTGGGTATCACGGGGTGTGCATAATGCAGTGAGGGGGTGGGTGTATGGGAGGATACCGTGGGCCTCTGGGAGAGTCTCTCAAAAGGGAAAAGATTTTGAGCACAGTTGAAATAAGCTGTTAAACTCTGCAAATGCCACTGACTATGACTGTCTCCCTCTTCTCTGATTGGAGCAGTATATTCAGAGAACTTCCTGTCACTGGTCATGGTCTAAAGACCATCAGTATCAAGTTTTACTGATTTATGATGCTTCAAGTCACCCATTTTATTCCAAAACACAATAACTGTATATACACAGCCAGTATCTGGCCCATTGGCTTCCTATATGCTATGATCTGAATGTCTGTATCATCCCCAAAGTCTTATGTTGAAGATCGAATCCAATGTGATGGTATTTGGAGGTGGGGCCTTTGGGAAGTAATCAGGTCATGAGGGTGGGGTACCCTCAAAATAGGATTAGTGCCCTTATAAGAACAGACACAAAATCTCCCCGCTGCCCCCCAATAAGGACACAGAGAGAAGATGGCTGTCTGCAAGCCAGGAAGAGAGTCCTCTCCAGGGACTGAACTGGCCAGCTTGATCTAGGACTTAGCCTTCAGAACTATGAGGAATAAATCTCTGTTGTTTAAGCAACTCACTCTATGATATTTTTATTATATATAGCAGCCTGAGTTGATGCTACATTAGTCAGAACCAAGCATTATAATCAAATCATCTTTAAGTAACAACTGGACCCTAAAATAAATGTCGCCTCCTTTAAAGACTTCTGGCTATATCCCACATTCCCATTTGTTTAACCAAAAACTTTGATTACCGAGCTATGATATCTATGCAAATGAAAGAATTCAAACCACATGTCTGTCCTCCCAGGCAGAAATGGAAAAATGCTAGATAGTTAAATGCTATTAGATGGCATAAATCAGAAGAACAGGATTCTGGAGCTGCATGGATTCATCAAGTCTACCCTGACTTTTCCCCCAGTCCCTGGATTTTACCAACAATAACCTTGAATAGAAGGAACCAGTCCAGGACTGAAGGGGTGATGTTAACACTGCAAATATGGAGATCTTAAGAATTCTACAATTTATTCAGAGATGCAGTGCCACCTTCCACAGCAAGATGGTGGGTGTCTTTGATATGCCAAGATTTATCCAACTGTGCACAGCTTGCATCCCCCAATTTCCTGATTCTGTGGCATGTATTCCTTATGTTCCTGAACCAATGAAATGTTAGAGCTAAGGTGATATGCAAGCTGGGGAGCAGGGACTTCTGGGTAGGGGGACAGCACTATATCTTGGGAGTGAGAAAGCCTCTTTGTGTTTAAAACAGTAACAATTATTGCTGTCTGCTATCCAATAATTGTCTTGCTGGGTAATAGAAAATTTCCTGCACTGCCCCCCTGCTCCTGCCTTTTTTACTGCTGCGAGCAGTTCCAATGAACGGTGCAGGGGCATTTTGCTGGGTGGACAGTCAAGGTTATGCAGCTGCGGCTTCTCGTTCATGAAATGCACACACCCATGCTCCTCGAAGGCACAGTGTTAGTCCTGCCAAAGAAACGCCAACCCCAACACTGTGTCTTGGAGTTGCCTGCTTCTGTCATCACTTTCCTCACTTCCCCTGTGCCTGCAGGGAGGTGTGAGACAAGGAGAGCCCGCGCAGTCTGTCCAGCAGAGCAGCCACCTGCCAGCAGCTCAGCTGGAGGTTGTAGGGGGATGTTGGGGGATCGGCACAGACACATAGGGCCAGAATGGTGTAGAAGGGGCCCTTCTTGCAGAAAGACCTTAAAGCTAACTTGGTAAGTACTGGTTTAAGACATGTATTCCTTCTTAACAGGCATTGGCTTACAGCTCACATTTCTTCTTTTGGCAGAATCCACAGAAAAATGTGTGATTTCACAGAGAATTGGTCACTGATATCAAGGACCATGCTAGACAAGAGCAACACAACTGCCCTGTGACATGAAAGATCTGTGGATTTAAGCCAACCCTAATGGCAACCTGGGATGGTAACAAAAGAGGCAGGTGAAGCCAGCTCAGGTCACTGGGGACTCACTGAATGATATGGCTTTTCCCTTGCTCCAAGCAGGTAATATTTGCTAACAGATCAAAAGGCAACATATGGCAGTGATCTGGAAAAGAAAATGAAAACATGCAACTATTTTGCTTCTTCTGATCAGCACAGAGGAAAGAATCAGAACAATGGGAGAGTCATCCGTAAAGGACGTGGGGTGGAGGGTGTTCCCACTTACAGCATCCTGGGATGATTCTGGAAAGGGATTCTCTCTGAGATGCAAAATGAGAACAAATGAAATGTTCAACACAACACAAAAGCCAAAAAGGGAAGTTTGAGGTGAGTGAGAAAGCTAAGGGTTTACGTTAATTGAATTTTTTAAAAAAGTAAATTGCTTTCTAATAAGAAAAACACTAAAAAACTCTTAATATTAAAGCACAGAATAACCATATAATTAATTCTTAATTGGCTCTATCAATTGAAAATCACATTTGTAACACACATGTAAGGTACAAAGGAAAGTGACACAAACACCTGTGCACTCACCATTGTCATTACTGTTCAAGTCCCCACACCTCTTTTGTACCACCCCACGTCCCCCTCCCTCTAACATGACCTCTTCCCTAGTCAGTTTGTGTGAATTAATGACTAGTAACAATTAGGTGGCAAATTAATAAAAAAAAAGACAAGATCACGTCTGTTTCCATCCCATGACCACCTCTCCCCATATCCTATAATCACATCTCCTGTGCCCTATGGCTGATTTCACCATCTAGTTCTCTGCTTTCCAAGGTAGGCAGGAATCTGAGAACCTATTCTCAGATTGAGGTAGGGTGGGTATTTAAACATCCAAATGCTCACTGGAGCACTCCACTGGAAGGTTCCACAGGCAACACACACTCGACCTTCCCCAAACCCACTGCACCGTCCCTATCACCCAGCCAGAAATCTGAGACTCTTCCTAGATTCCTCTCCAACCCAGGCCAGTGTCAGTGTCCAGGAGGGCTGGTCTGAGTGGTGGGCCTGATATGGTTCACCTGGGAGTTCTGAACAAAATGTTTTAAGAGATTCTGGATGTAAAGCCCAGCCATGGGGAAAACCGGGGAACGTGAAAGAGCAGGTCCTTCATCTTTCATCTGGGGTCAGGCATCTCCATGGACTAGGGGGTACCTGGAGACCAGGGAGCTAGACGGAAAGGAGGCTGCACAGGTTGAAGGGCTGCAGGCAGAGGCTAGAGTGGCTGTGGCCGGTGTTTGCAGACACACTGGAATCTTTCACCCGGTAGCCATAAACGATTTCTGCACCTAACCGGCTAATCAGGAGGTATCATGTCCCCCATTTCTGTTACCCCAGGGGCTGGGATGGATCAAGCCTATTGATGGCAGGTGTCATTTTGGCTGATAGCTGACCCAAGGCCGTTGTAAGTGGGGACCATTTGTACGAGACCACAAAGCATCTGCGTTTGGAATACTGCCCCGGCCTTTGGTGCAGCACGGTAGAGAAGGTAGAACAGGTCCAGGGCCAGCCAGAAATGGGCGAGACTACAGGTGAGCGCGCAGCACCAGGGCTGCAGTAAGAGGAAGCAGAGGCAAACACGACCCTGATCTGTCAAAGGGATGGGCATGAACGTGAACAAGGGCTGGTTCCTAACAGACAAGTTTAAGACAAAGGAGCTGCTACAAGGGAAGCCCCAGAGTGGGGCGTGGCTTCTGGGAAGGTATTACAAAACCAGGGGCAGTGAGTCCTTAACAGGCTAAAATGGAGTAAGAGGTTTTAATCCCATGGTTCACCTGCCCTGACGGGGCCCAGCATGGCTGGATTTACTGAGCAAGCACCCACAGGGTGCAGAAGGCAGAAGCAAAATTCCAAAGGATTAGCCTGAGAGGGTGGTAAGAAACAGAGCTGCAGACCACTTGTTCAACATCAGCCATGAGAGAAATAGGGCAGTTGTCAGAGGGAAAGCTGAGCATGTGTGTGTGCGTGTGTGTGTGTGTGACAGGACAGGCTTCACTGAGTGTTGACAAGTGTGCCCACGTGGGCATCCCAGTCCATGCATGCACAGGCTTTGGCATCTGGGCAGAAACTTAGCTACTTTTAAGGGCTCCTTTCCTCAATGAAGCCAGGAGGCTTTTCATGTGAGGCTCGGGAGACCCAGGAACAGCAAATACCAGTAAAAATGAGTAAATCCCCCTTCCATAATCCCCCTGCTCTGGGACCTGAGGAAGGGCAGGAGAAGTGTGCACACACTGGAGATAAGAAGTCCTGGCCCCTGCTGAGGCTTTGGCCAGAGAACACCAGGCTTTTCCCGACCAGGAGAGTCACCAGCACCAGCACAACCCTTCCCCCGGCCGACCCTCCGGCAGCCTCCTCAGGCTGGTGGTGCTTTCCAAGCTCTCAGCTGTCTCCAGGCCCCAGAAATAATTCCATCAGCTCCTTTGTAAGGAGAGCAGCTGTAGCTCAAGGGCCAAAGTGGCTGCTTCCTAGAACTCCAGCCAAAGGGCGGAGGGGGCCAGTGGCCCTGCCAGGAGAGCGGAGGGGAGCAATGGCTCTTTTCAGCCTGAGGCCTCCGTGCTCCAGAGGGAGATGGGCAAAGTCATGTGCAGCAGAAAAGAATGTGTTTTCCTAACTGTAACCTATCACAAACCTGGGCTACCCAATAAAGGTGAGATTTGGGATAGAAATTGAGAGGGTATAAAATGGCTTTTTTCTCTTTTAAACTGAAAATTAGCAGCAACTAACTATAACTGTATATAACATCTCATAAACAGCTGAAAAGAAGCAGGACACAAAATAGTAAATGTGGTATGATTCCATCACATTACACCCAAAAGCAGGCAAACATGAATTATAGTGTTTAGGCAGACGGTGGTAGAATCATGAGTAAAAACCAAAAATGATTATCAGAAAAGTCAGGATAGTGGTTATCTCTAGGGGGTGTGGGGGGTGTATTGTGGGGGAAGCTTCTTGGGAGCTGCAAATAATCTAGTCTTTTACCTGGGTGGGAGTTACACAGATGTCTGCTTTAAATTATTCTTTAAACTGTACATATATTTTCTGTGTTCTTTTGTATACATCTCATAAAGAATTAGAAAAAAATTTTAAAAACAAATTCATGCCAGTATACAAAAATGGTATGTCAGGTACTATAACACAACCATGTAAAAATATGCACATAAAAAACAGCAGATGAAAATAAATGGCAAGGCTTGTGTTCTGGAATTATAGGTGACTTTCCCACTGTTTTTTTTCAAACTTTCATTATAATATTACATTGATCTTATAATGACAAATAAATATGGTCATTTCAAACCACATAAATACTTTTATATTTATGCTTGAAAACAACTGAAGAAAGGGGAAAAATGTTTCCCTCTTCTTTTCAGGAAATCTTGCTATCATCCTGCCACCTCCTGGAAGAATTCCTAAAAGGACTGGGCTTAGGACAAGCCAATCTCCTTATTTCGACTCAAATAGTACTCAGGACACAGCCTTTTTTTCTCTGTAATATAAGACTTCTTCAAAGAGGTACCAGCCATTTCACTTTGTGCTTAAAATGTGTTTTCAGCTCTCTCTCCCAAATTCAATGCTTTTACCTGCCTGCCAATGACCTTAACACCAAGAGTGCTTCTGCACAATCAGTGACAACCTGCCTTCCTGTGCCTCCTCCTGCCAGCACCTAACCACACAGCTGACTCACCTCCAACACTGAGCAAACAGATATTTTTACCCTATTTCTAAAATTCCTGGAGCCTGAGAAGCAAATCTCATCAGTGCTTGTAGAAATACATGACTAATGGGACCCAACTTCGGGGAGATGGGCAGCGAGGCAGGGAGACAGCCTCCCACGGGTGAGTCACGTGCATGAGTCATTCCTGGCTCCTGCGGGAAGCTCCGTGCCCAAGTGCTTTTGGGCCACAGGAAAGGCCCAGGTGAAAGCGACCAGCTTTCCTCACGTGGGGCAGTGATGCCACTGATCTGATTGTGTCTGGATTTCAGAGACCTGTTTTAGAGAGCAGCAAAGGGGGGAGTGGGGAGCAAAGGATGCAAGGTGGGAGGAGGAAACAGAGTGGGTGATGGGGTGGGACAAGGACACACTGTAGCTGTGTGACTATCTGCTCTAAGCCTGGCTGCTCAGCTGGAAAGTGGGCATCAAGACCATCGGCACCACCATCGCCATTAAGCTCTCTATAGGTCAGCCTCACACACAGTTTCCTATGGATCTTACAACAACCCAGAGAGGTCATTGGACAGTATCATCCCCATCTTATGGCTGAGGAAACCGTGGGTTGGAATTCATACCGGAGTAGACCAGAGGCTCCTTGAGAGCAGAGCCAAGGTCTCACTTTATCCTTCTAAGGGGTTGGCACACAGAGGGGACTCATTAAGTGCTAGCGGAAGGGAGGGAGGGAGGACTGATGGATGAGATAGCGGGGCAAAAGCACTTGCATTAGCCACAATAATGGGCTGTTAGCGATGGGGAGAAGGCTTCCCCAGAGATTTCTGTGCTGGCTGTGAGGGTGTCTGGTGCAAAGCCTACGGCAGAGGAACAAAGCAGGCACTCCCTGGGATGGTAAAAAGACAAGAGGCAGAAGCAAGCAAGTATGGGATGGGAATGGCAAGCAGATTAACTGCTTCAGGGCCTGGAAGTTAGGCTGGGATAGGGAAGCAACCTGGCCAGCCAGGGCATGAGGTCAAAGGGCACAGAGCAAGAGGCTCATGGTTCCTGAGTGAGCCCCAGGGAGCATAGGACACCCTGGAGCATTCAGAGCAGGATCCTGATACAGTCAGGGGATGAAACATGCTGGGGGACTGGCCTTCCTGCTTCTCTACCAGACACAGGTTGAGTGGAGGATGGGAGAGCAGTGACTGCTGTATTCCAGGCACGAGGATGTAGTGGGTTAAGCAGGTGGTGCCCCGGAATAGAAAAGGGGGGAGCAGAGCTGAGACAGGATAGAGGTTCTCCCGAGTAAAGGAAAACAGAGCAGGGATGACAGTAAGGATGACAGCATGGGCAGACAGCGGGACAGAGCCGGTATGCACAGATGGAGACCAGCTGCCAGGGCACGCTGAGCTTTGTGAAAACCCAGTAACAAAAGCTGATTTCAGCTTCTCTCTCTAGGAGTCCTGTAGATCAGTCAGGAGACACCAGCTGACCCAGTCACCCGACGTAAGAAGGTGGAGGAGACCAGAGCACTAACCCTTAGTGAGTGCTGCTGTGTGAAAGGGGCAGGGAAAGCCCTTAATACCCGGCTTTTAACGGAAACAACCACTCACTTGCCCTTGGAGATGACAGGCTATCTCCACTTGACAGATGACAACTAGCCAAGGTCACATAGCTTTATGGAGCTGCTCACCGGTTTGTAGTGGAAAGAAATGAAAAAACAAAAAAATTCAATATGAGTTAAGAGAAGTGCTCTGTCAATACCAAGAGGGGTGGGAAGCACTTAACACTGACTGGGATACAGGACTGCTTCTCAGAGGGCAGTGCTTTTGAGATGAGTCTTGACGGCTGTTTAGAGGTTCACCAGGGTAGGGGAGGAGCCAAACATGGCCTTTCAGAGATAAGCAGAGCAGTGTGATCTAGCTCGGTGCATTTAGGATGGCTGGTATATTTGATGGATGAGGCTGGAGAGTGGGCAGGGCCCACACCATCCAAGGCCTGCTGGGACACTCCAAGAGTCTGGACTAGATGCTGAGTGGGGACAGCAGGAATATGGTAACATACAGCCGGTATGGCAAGCAAAGAAGTGACATCATTAGGTTTGCATTTTATGTAAAAAATTAAAGTATGAAAGTAAACTTGAAATGGATCAAAGACCTGAATGTAAGTCATGAAACCATAAAACTCTTAGAAGAAAACATAGGCAAAACTCTCTTGGACATAAACATGAGCAACTTCTTCATGAACATATCTCCCTGGGCAAGGGAAACAAAAGCAAAAATGAACAAGTGGGACTATATGAAGCTGAAAAGCTTCTGTACAGCAAAGGATAACACCAATAGAACAAAAGGGTATCCTACAGAATGGGAGAATATATTCATAAATGACAGATCCGATAAAGGGTTGACATCCAAAATATATAAAGAGCTCATGCACCACAACAGACAAAAAGCAAATATTCCAATTAAAAAATGGGCAGAGGATATGAACAGAAACTTCTCCAAAGAAGAAATTCAGATGGCCAACAGGAACATGAAAAGATGCTCCACATTACTAATCGTCAGAGAAATGCAAATTAAAACCACAATGAGATATCACCTCACACCAGTTAGGATGGCCAACTTCCAAAAGACAAACAACAAATGCTGGTGAGGATGTGGAGAAAGGGGAACCCTCCTACACTGCTGATGAGAATGTAAATTAGTTCAACCATTGTGGAAAGCAGTATGGAGGTTCCTCAAAAAGCTCAAAATAGAAATACCACTTGACCCAGGAATTCCACTCCTAGGAATTTACCCTAAGAATGCAGGAGCCCAGTTTGAAAAAGATCTATACACCCCTATGTTTATTGCAGCACTATTTACAATAGCCGAGAAATGGAAGTAACCTAAGTGTCCATCAGTAGATGAATGGATAAAGAAGATGTGGTACGTATACACAGTGGAATATTACTCAGCCATAAGAAGAAAACAAATCCTACCATTTGCAACAACATGGATGGAGCTAGAGGGTATTATGCTCAGTGAAATAAGTCAGGCAGTGAAAGACAAGTATCAAATGATTTCACTCATCTGTGGAGTATAAGAACAAAGCAAAAACTGAAGGAACAAAACAGCAGCAGACTCACAGAACCCAAGAATGGACTAATAGTTACCAAAGGGAAAGGGACTGGAGAGGCTGGGTGGGAAGGGGGGAATAAAGGGAAAAAGGGGCATTACAATTAGCACACATAATGCAGGGCGTGGGCAGAGGGAAGGCACAGAGAAGACAAGTAGGATTCTACAGCATCTTACTACACTGATGGACAGTGACTATATTGGGGTATGTGGTGGGGACTTGATAATGGGGGAAATCTAGTAACCACAATGTTGCTCATTTAAGTGTATATTAATGATACCAAAATTTTAAAAATTAAAAAAATTAAAGTATGAAGTACTAGGAGAAAACACGGATATATTAATAAATGTTGGATGGGGAAAGCTTTTCTTAGCATAATCCAAAGCCAGAAATCACATAAGATAAGACTGATGTAGATATGACTACATAACAATGAAAAACTGATACAGCAAAAGCTACCATAAACTACTCTTGATGGAGATAAATAAAAACTGGTCATGATATGTTTGCAACATATAACCCAGGATTAGCATGTAAAAGCATGTATGAATCTCAAAAGAAAGACAAATACTCAAATAGAAAATACAGGCAAAGTATATGAATAAGTAGCCCATGGGGGTGGGGAGGACAGAAATAGCTAAAAGCAAATGAAAATATGCTCATGTTTATTAATAACTGAAGAAATGTGAATGGAAACAAGATTACATTTTTCACCTATCATAATGGCCCTGATAAAAGAGAACAATGCCAACAGTAAAACATGTACTCTCATATACTGTTACATGAGAGCAAGAGTTCAAACTGATATGACCTTACCAGAAAGAAAACCTAAAACTTCATGTGAAAAATTAAAATGTGCACTTCACATCAAAGAATCTCTTCTAAGGAAATAATTGGACCATTGCACAAAAATGCATTATGAGGTATTTTCTTGCACTGTTGCTTACAATAGCAAATAGTTTGAGAACAAGCTTAAGGTCTGTCAAAGTGAAAACCGTTTAAATAAATAATGGTATATTCACACAATATAGGATACAGAGCCATTGAAAAGGATTGTGTAGATCTCTTAAGTATTGACCTGGGAGTTATCCATGATACAGTACTAAGTGAAGAGTAGATTACAGAACAGGACCCATGGTATGCATGTCTACTTTTATATTTATATATGTGGCACTTCATATACATATGAATATGAAATTTCCTTGTATATAAACAGGCTGTTTGCATAAAACACTGGGAAGTTTATTCAATAAACTGATAGCTACAGTTGTCTCAGGGATAGGGAATTGCAGCAGGACTCAATCTCTCTATTTTGATGTAAAAATATTTTATAATAAACCAGCTGGGGAATTGACAATAGCCCTGATCAAGCACTGGAGTACACTGTGAGGAAGTCTGTGCCAGACGGGCAATTCACCAGCATGTTAACATCTCTTGTACATGTATTTAAGCACCATTAGTCTGTACATCTAATGGCCTATCGGATCTCTCAACTTTAATGTCCCACTAGCCCTTCAAACTCATCACATCTAAAACTAAGCTCATCAAGCTGTCTCCTCCTGGCTCCTCTTCCAGTGTTTCCCATCTCAGTGAAAGGCATTCCACCCTCACCCCAAGACCAAGCTGGCAGCGAGAGCATCATTTTCACTGAAAAGAGCCAATGATAGGGCCAGCTCCCAGGCCAAAGCAAGTGGCCCCTTCCTCCTTTCTGTTCACCAGGGCCTCAGGCAAGGCATTGCCTCTCCAAATGGCTGTAAAACAGGAGCAGAACACCCCCTTTAACCCAGCCTGTTTGGATGCTGCCTTCCTTGAATGAATGACTGGAGAGATGGAACAGTTGAGGGATCATGGTTCAAAAGATTTTCCCTGGTTGAGTGGGTGAGTCTGAAAACATGAACCTATCCTCATTTATTTAAAGAAGAAGAGGTAACAAGCCTTCGTTGGAGCCCTTGCTGGGCTGTGAGCACCTGCTGATTAACTGCCAGCCACGGAAAGAAGTCTGTATCTCTTGAAAGCATGTAAGTCAGATTAATGGAGACTATGGTTGTGGGCCCGCCTAATTCATCCTGAATGCCAGCATTTCCACTTTTTCTTGTTCACCTGCTCCTGCTAGAAGAGAGGTGGAATTGAACTGATGAAAGACACACAGTTACTTTCATAAATACTTGCAATTTATTCCCTTGTACTTCCTGGAAGGGCTGGCCAGTTTCCCTTGGTTTCCAATACCTGGCAGCCCCTTCCCACCCCAGCCCAGGCCTAGGACTAATCCTGGGAAGCAAGTCTGAAGACTAAAGCCCAGCACACTGAGACTCCAGGTTGCGATGCCTGGAGCTGGACAAGCCCTGACCTGCACTCTAGCTCTTCTGCTGCTGAGGGTCACACCCCAGACTCCACTTCAGGTACCTGCATCCCTGTGCCCAAGCCCTGTTTAGTACAGGGTCTGCTATCTCATTCCCAGTAGGCTGGCACACCCTTCCTTGTGGTCACCTATAGGCTTCTCCAGGGAGTGAAGGCCCGCTATCTGTGTCTGAGGCCCCTCCACCTGTTGGCACATGTTCCTGACACCAACTGCCTCCTCTCCCCACCTGTGCCCACACTCCTGACACTGTTCTACCTGCCTGCTTCCTGCCAGATGCCTGCCTGGGTTCCCAGCTGTGGTCTCTGCTGTCATGGGTGCTTTGTCTGGTGGAATGAAGGTGCTCCGTGTCTGTGACTAGTTTTCCCTCCCCTCACCACACCCACTGCAGTCCTAGCCCTTCCCAATCTGCCTGATTCTGTTCCAGCTCTTCAAGTGATCCGTTACTTTTCTGAGAGGTGGCAGAATGAAGCAGCTTACAAATTTATAGCATATTTATTTCATTTATAATGGTACCAAAAACATGATGAATTTAACAAAATATGTGCAAAACCCGTACAATGAAGACAACACAAACACTGATAAGGAAAACTAGGGAAATAAATAAAAGAAATGAACTCTGTTCACAGATTGGAGGACGTAACATTAAGATGTCAGTTCTCCCCAACTTGATCTGGTCATTTAAAACAACCTCAATCAAAATCTTAACAGGCCTTTTTGTAGATATTGATAAGCTCATTCTAAATTTATATAAAAATGCATAGGACCTAGAATAGGCAAACCAACTGGAAAAAAGAACAAGACTGGAAGACTACCTGATTCCAAGACTTACTATGAAGCCACAGTAATTAAGATAGTGCAGTACTGGTTTAGGAAAAGACAAATAATATGGATGGTACAGAATGGAGGATCCAGAAATAGGCCTACACAAATATGGTCAATTAATTTTTGACAAAGGTGCCCAAGTAATTCAGTGAGGGAGAGGAACCCTCATACAGCAGAAATGGAAAATGATGCAGCTCATTTAGAAAACAGTCTGGTAGCTCTTCAAAAAGCAATAGGATTACCATATGACCCAGAAATTCCACCCATAAGTATAAACCCAAGAGAAATGAAAACATTAAGTCCACACAAACTTACACATGAATGTTCCTAGCAGTATTATTTATGATAGCCACAAAGTGGAAACAACCTAAATGTCCATCAACTGGTGAATGGGTAAACAAAATGTGGCACATCCATACAATGGACTATTACTCAGCAATAAAAAGTACTAATTCATGCTGTCACATGGATGAACCTTGAAAACATTACACTAAGTGGAAGACACCAGTCACAAAGGACTACATATTATGACCATTGGTAGCCGATGGGCTGTACAAAAAGAGGCAAGGAAGGCTGGATTTGGCTGGTGGGCTGTCATCTGCCCCATCTACAGCTAAAGCTGGTTTCTCAGCCTTGACATGACTGCAGTTTCTGGCTAGTTAATTTTTGTTGTAAGGGGCTATTCTGTGCATTTAATGGTGCTTAACACTCTTCTTGACCTCTACCTACTAGATACCAGTAGGACCTGCCCAGTTGTGACAACCAAGAATGTCTCCAGACATTGCCACATGTCCCCTGAGGGGTATACTCACCCCTGGGATAGAAATATTGACCTATAGTGATAGCAGGTCACTGGCTGGGTGGAGGGAGGTAGGGGGTTGAATGGGAACAGGCACAAGGGAAACTTTTGGGATAATAGAAATATTCTACATCTTGATTGTGGTGGTGATTACTCATGCATATAAACATGTCAAAATTCTCTGAAAAATGTATACTAAAAATGATTGTGTCTAGTGTATGTAAATTACACCTCAAAGAAGTTGACTTTAAAACAACAAAAACACACTTAAAGGGGACCATTAAAAGAAAAGCAGAAAAAGAGACTTACTAGCAATTACATTTTGTGCTAAGCTTCCTGGGAGTCCAAGCAGGTTTGGGAGGAAAAACTCTTACTGTGGTATTAAACGAAGGCTCTAATTCACCCTCTAGGTCAAAGAGCCTTTCAAATCCTGAATCCTTCAGTGCCCCCTCCATCCAACTGAACATCCAAAAGAAAGTTTCAGCCAGAATGTTTTAGAGAAAGCAGGTCTGCTCTCTATATAGATAATGTTAGAAGGAATTTCTTGGCTTCCTCTCTAAGGAATAAAAGAAACATGACAGATATATTTACAGTTTTGCAGAAGGTGTATAAATATTTTTCCAATGGCCATGTTTAATAAAGGCTGAGGAAATACCATTAAATTTTAACTTAGCAAAGACATTTCTGTGGAGTGATATTGTCTAATACATCTAATATCATTAACGTGATAGCATCTAATATAAATTTGGTGCTCTAACCTACACTAGAAAGAGAAGGCAAATATGTCTTATAAATCCTTTAACTGGTTAATGGTAAAGAAGGTGTCTAAATATCACTCCTCTAGTTAGGCCACCCCAGTCCCAGCCATGCCTAAGCCAGATTTATGCCCCCAGTTTCCTCTCCCCTTAGCTTTCTAGTGTTCTGAAATTGGGGAACAGGTGTACAGGTGATTTTCGTAGGTACGTGTACTTGGGTATAAACGACGTTGAATCATGAGTGCAGAGGTGGTCTCTTTTCAGTTCTCTTTCTATACTTCTAATTACATCAAGGAAAATATCTCAGTGGGTGGGTGTGTATCTTCGAATATCCAGCACTTCTTAATTTCCCATTTTCACAAAGGGAAGAGGCAAGGTCTAGTTTTTGGAAGTGAATAACATTAATTGGCTTTCATTGTATTTATTTTTCTAGTTATTTATTTATGGCAAATATTCCTATGTGTGGTGTTGATATAATGTTTCTTTTAAAATTTAAGTAAAAAAGGCACATTTATTTAAAGAAAAATATTAAGCATCAATCACATAGATGGTACTATAATATCAAAAATGGAAGGAAGGTATATGCAAATGATCAGGTGGGACAATGATGCTCCCAGCCAGGGAGTTTTCTGTAAAAGGCCAGAGAGTAAACATTTTAGGTTTTGTGGGCCACATTTGGACTCCATCACATATTGTTTTTTCTTTTTAAGTAATCTCTTAAAATTATAAACACCATTCTTAGCTCACTAGGCTGGACAGAAACTCCCCCAGCCACTGTCTGTTGACCCATGTTCCAGGAGCTATGCTTTCAGAGGAGTCAGCCACTAGCCACATGTGGCTACTGAGCCCTTGAAATATGGCTAGTATGAAGGAGGAACTGAAATTTTAGTTGTGCTTATTTTTAAGCTGAGGGACTGTGTGGCTGAGGGACTGTACGGTGCAGTTCGAGCCAATGACTAAAGAAAAATAAAACTACTTCGCATCAGGCTGAAAAGATAAACA
Organism: Manis javanica; assembly: GCF_040802235.1. Classification (NCBI taxonomy): domain Eukaryota; kingdom Metazoa; phylum Chordata; class Mammalia; order Pholidota; family Manidae; genus Manis; species Manis javanica. The sequence goes on from NC_133156.1 coordinate 221,879,737, forward strand.
TCGATGGAACGATAACTCCTTCTCAATCCTCTTTTGACTTTTTCTCCCTCTACCAGTTCATCAAGAGTTGTCAATAAATTATCTTCTGATGGCAAGTTACAGTCATTATAGTCAGCAAAAAAACAGAGATAACTTCTCTGATGATTATTATTAAGGCAAGGCAATTGCCTTAAAAATGCAGTAAGATAAGAAAATTAAATCCTCAAGATAACATGGGAAAAAGGAGATAAATTGTGTTATGATTGTATGACTTTTAAAAAACTAAGAGCAATGGTAAGATAACAGATTATAAATAAATATAATAAAATCAATGTAGTTTTTCTATACTAGTAGCCAGCCAGCTATAAAGAGAAACAGGAAAAGCTGTTGTGTTCACAATAGTGAAAGACACTGTAAAACATTTAAGCATAAATAAAACAGTAAGACTGGTCCAGAAAAGACAAATCTAAATATAAAGCATTTTCTCTATTTTGATCTGTTTTGTTTAATGGCTCCCCAGGGTTGAGAATGGGAATCCCAGTGACAAAAAAACGGGCTTGAGTTTTCTTTTTGGGGTAATGGACAGTTCCTAAAATCAAATTGCATGATGCTTGCACAACTCTTTAAATATACTAATAATCAGTGAATTATACACTTAAACTTCATTAGTTTTATTATAGGTAAATTATATTTCAATACAGCTTCACACACGCACAAAACTAAGAAAGGAACAGATTCCTATAGAACTCAAAATATATAAAATAGAATCTAAACAAATGAAACAAATATGTTCTCAAAAGGGAAAGGCTGATATTATAAAATGTCAGTTCTCCCCAAATTAATATATAAATGTGATGCAATTCCTACCAGACTTCCCAATGGGTTTATTTTGAAATGGATAAAAATGGAATTGAGAAGTCAGGAAATTATGAAAAGGAATACAGGGCAGATAAAGGTATTCCTTAGGAATATTAAAAGATGTGTATGAAATTACTGTAATTAAAACTGTATGGTATCAGCATATGTTTAGACAGATGAGTAGAACAGAATAAGGTGCTTAGTAGCAGATTTTGATTAAATCCAACAAAAGTGATATTTCAATTAAGTGGGAGGAAAATTATTTACTTAATAGATGGGGCTGGCATCACTGGCTATTTGTCTGGAAGAAAATTAAGTTGGCTTCCTACCTTACAGCATATATCAAAATCTGTAAGTCCATCTGGGATGTATTTAAATGAAAACACAGAACAATAAAAATATTAGAAGAAAGCCCAGGAAATTATATGTACAACCTGGGAGTAGTGGGAGACCTTTAAACTCAGTCTGGAAACCCAGAAGCCATAAAAGAAAAGTCACATTTCTGACTTTATAAAAATGTAAGAATTTGGTTAAGGTAGTGATATCATAAAGTCAAATAGATCAACAATAAATAGCCTGAGAAAACATGTGCAGTGCATATGATAGCTAGGAGCTCTTACAAATTGATAGGAAAAATACAACCAAGAGAAAGATAGGCCCAGTGTATCAATAAGAAATACACAGGAGAACAAGTCTAAATGACCAACAGCATAGAAAAAGATGTTCAACCTCTCCAGTAATTAAAGAAATGCAAATGAAAGTAATAACCAAGTGATGTCTTTTCACATCCATCACTGGCAAAAATCCCAGGGACTTTAGCAGGACTTGGGGGAGGAGGGGTGCTGGCTGAGAATGATCGTGAAGATGTTGCTGATGGAAAGACAAATTATTACATTATTTTGGAAAACAGTCTGAAAAGACCTCGACAAAATTGTTAAAAGATCTCTGACTCTGCAACTGCACTCCTAGGACTCTGTCCACAGAAATCAAAGCACACACAAAAAATAAGGGAACATGGTTAGAGAGGTCCATGGCAGCAGGGTTGTAGGACAAATAACAACCAACCAGAAACAAACTGTATACCCAACTCTGAGGAACAGTTGAAAAACCCGTGTACTATCTAAATGAAAACTGTGTCTCTTCTCACAGCCCTTCTGACACCAGCACTGGGAGTCAGTGCAGACTCCCTAGGCTAAGGGCTCAGTTCTGCAAGATTGCTCCCACTGTACACACCAGTCATTCCATCCCAGGCTGTCACCTTATCCTTCTGGCCATCTGACCATAAATCAGGAGTTCCTGAGACAATTTGCTCGAATATCTCACAAGGCTCAGAGAAACACTTTGCATAATGTTACTGGAAATAACACAGGTACATCCAAATGTAAGAGATATTTAAGACAAGGTATGGGGAAGGGACACAGAGCCACCTTCCAGAATCTCAGTGGGTTCACCAACCAGGAAGATCTCCAAACCCCTTCACCTAAGGTTTTTGTGGAGGTTCCATTATGAAGGCAAGATTGATTAAATCATTGGTCATTGGTGATTAACTCAATCTCCAACCCCTTCCCTGTCCTAGGAGGAGAGGGAGAGGGGAGGGGGGGCCTGAAAGTTTCAACTCTGTAATTAACTGATTGGTTCCCTCGGCAACCAGCCCCCATTCTCTGAAGTCACCTTATTAGCATAGAGCCACCTCATTAGCATAAACTCAGGTATAGTTGAAAGGGGCTTATTATGAATAACAAAAGACACTCCTCTCACCCCTGTCACTCAGAAAATGACAAGCATTCTAGGAGCTCTGTGCCAGAAACTGGGGATGAAGACCAAATATATATTTATTATATCGCAAGATCACGTTATCCATGCCATAGAGATCATGCAATTTTTAAAAAGTTAGATCTATACCAAGTGGCTTAACACTTCTTCTAAGATATAATGATAAGAAAGGCAAGTTGTAGAGATAGTGTATTTTATCAAAATGGAAATCTAATACATGTATCCATGATATCCATACACAGACACAAATATAACAGGATCCTATTCTGATAAAATGAATGCAGACAATAATACCTGTATTTTTAAAATTTATACACAATAATGTGTAGGGAGTAAAAAATGGGTGAAAACACCTGTTTGTCTACTCTTGTTACCTGGAGGGAGGAAGTGGTATGTAGTTGGAGAAGAGGAGTGGATAATAGAGGAAATGGGGGAGGTGGCAAAAGTCTAGTTTTTTTAAAAGAAAAAAATGTCAACAATTGAAACAGAATGGACGTGTATGTGTATGTCTGCATACAAGATGAGATGCAAGGAAGATGGTCACTAAAATGCTAATGTGGTAGCTATTTTAGGGTTGTGGGATTTCAGGTGACTTTTACTTTCTTAAACATTTAAATATTGTTTAAATTGTTTACTTTGAATATGTATTATTTATAAAACTAAGGAGAGGGGAAAGCAATAAAGTCATATTCAATCAAGCAAGAATTACCATCAGTCAAATTTACCCAGCCCCTATTACGTGCCACTCACAGGAGCAGACATGCTTCATTCCTGGTCCTCACAGCCACACTGCAATGAAGGAGGACAACGGGATCCGGAAAGGTTAGGTGACTTTCTTGGTATCACACAGATGACTGGAAAGATGTGCATCCAGCTTTAACTCCTAGACATTCTCTTCCCCACCTCTGCACTGCACTCCCACTTTATGGGCTATGCTGGCCACAGGGCATTTACCTTCTGTCGGGCCCACCCATGTGTCCTTCACCTACCAGGCATACAGGCATACAGGTGCCCCTCACTGCCCCTGATGGTAGGCTCCAAAATGAGTATTGCAGGATCCCTGCCTTTGAGACTCTCAAGCCTTTACCTCTCTGTTAGCATCAATCACATCAGTCAACCTGTGATGACCCAAGGGCAGAGGACTACACTACAGATTCCTTGTGTAAACAACTGTATTCATACTCAGCACAGGGCCCTGTAAATGTTCAATTTGTTAACTACTACTTAGAAGTGAAAACCACAAAAAGAGAAGCCCTGAGCTCTGTTTTCCAGGCTCTCAATGTCTACACCTAAAAGGCCTTTCTCATGGGTCATATTCATTATGATAAATTTTTATGTAAGTAAACAGGCTGGTTACTTCAAGCTGACACTTTTTGAGGAACGTTTTAAGCCAGAGAAATCACAAAATTCAAAATAGAAAAACGAAAACCTATTTACACATCTCAACTGAGAGTAGAGGATTCTACAATTAGGAGGAAAGAGCACGTTTTCTGTGCTATTTAGTGGCTATTTGGAGCATGAAGGACATGAACAAAGGTGGCCAAAGAAAGGAGGAACATCGAGATGCTATTTTAACACAAGCCTAACAGGAGAAAAACATTGCATTTATGCACATGATTTTCTTACTTTAAACACACATAGACACCTCTAAATATATTTCCAAACTTGTCATTGATTTTCATTAGGAAACTTAAATGGCTGAAGGTGATCTGAAGGCCCAGGGAACTAGTGAGTAAGCAGATAAAGGTAAGGTCTCTTCATTTCACACCCTACCCTCTTGGGTTCCCTCCTTGTCACTCCCAAGCACACAGGCCCCACAGGTGCAGAGCCAAGAAGAGGTGGAAGCTGGGGGCTGAGGAGGTGCTCAGGTACCCAAAGCCCTTCACTCTGTCCCTCCCCTGCTTCCCAAACCTCCTTCCTCTGACACCAGCCAAGCCGATAATCTGAGTCCTTGGCCCCATCCTGCAGTTTCACACCCATGTCTAGCCTGAACATCCTCTTCCCCAAATCCTGCCTGAACACCTGGTCAGGGAAGACCTTTGAGGCATGCACCCTAATGGTCACAATTATTCTCTCAGCCTGTGGGCTCTGCCCCACATCAGTTATATTCTGCCACTTCACAGACAGTTACACAATCTGCCAGGTGGGCGCCTCCCTCCACCTTTTTCTTCCCTAAGTACTAAACGTTAATCACCTTCCCCTTTTAAATCATTTACTCAAATAATCCAGTTTTGAGATTTTTACCTGCTCTGGAGAGAAAGACATCACAATCCTGTCTGAAAGAATTAGGTCTGTGTGGTGTGAGCGAGCCATGGGGCTACTGGGCGGCTCTTCCAGGAGCATTTTGGTGGGGTTAACCATTTAACTGTATGTACCTTCCAAAATGTATAACTTTATATAAAAACCAGAAAGGATATATTGTAACATAGAGTGCAGATATTGCATTATATGTTTAAAACTAAAAAATGAGGCTTCAACAGTCACTGAAGACCGCATATGAGTCCATTTATATAAGATGTCCAGAACAGGCCAGTCTATAGGGATAGAGAGTGGACTGCTGGTTGTCAGGAGCTGGGGTGAGGGACTGGAGGGAGTGGTGGAGAGGAATGGTCAAGGGCTTTCCTATTGGGACGATGAAAATGTTCTAAAATTAGAGTATGCTGATGGTTGCACAACTCTGTGAACAACAAAAGTCACTTAATTGTTCACTTTGCATTTAATTTTTAATCTCAATAAAGCTGTTAATAAGGCTTCAAAACTATTTCAAACTTACATCAGGGTGATTAAGACTAAGCCACAAGGCAAACTTTAAGAAGTAGTAATAGGAAAGAATGAAAACTCCTGCCTGGTCCACAAGTCAACAATCAGGTTCCCAGGAGGGCATCTGGGGTACAAGTCGGTGGGGGGAGGGGCAGTGTCAAGAATGTCCCCACTGCTCCTGGTCAGCAGCTGAGACTGAACCAGTGTGAACAGGGGAGGGGGTGCCTTTTCTGGAGGCAGCTCTATGGCCCATCAGATCTGTGGCAAAGGGCATGAAGGGGGATGGTGTCGGCAGAGCTGAGCACTGAGGGGTGGGGTGACCACAGGCAGTGCAGGTGGCCAGCTTGTGTGAAAGCAAAGGGACATTCAGATGACACGCGGGAAGGCTCTGGGCTCCCCAGGTGGGTTCTGAGGAAGATGACTATGGAGTTGTGGGGGAAGGGGACCATCTCCTTGCTGTTTGTGGTGAGGCCCTCAGAGCGCATGGGACAGATGCTCGGTGGTATATTCCAAAAAGGGGAGTAAGATTAGAGGAGGGTGCCCTCAACAAGGGCCCTCCGCACCACCAAAACAAGCACAGCAGCAAAAACAACCAGGCCCAGGCTGGAATGACTTCTGGAATAGGTTGCACACATTAAAAAGGGCCACATAATAGAGTGCTGAGCACCCCCACAACTGCTTTCTAGTAAATTCCTCTGCAGAGCCCCATGCAGCCTCCCTCCCTACCCATTTGGGCAGAATACCCTCCCCCACTCTGCTGGACCGCCACCTAGAGGCTCGAGTTGCCCCTTCCAGGCGACTCCCCACCTCTATCCAGCAGAAGGTAAGGCTGGGTGGGGTTGGGTGGGACCAGATGGGTTTGCCTTATTACACGAGTTGGAAGGTTTTTTCCATTATAATCCAGTTGTAAAAAACATGTCCACTTTATGTCTTTTTAGAAACCCACAAAAAAATGGGATATATTCTATAATTCTAATTCCCAAATAAGAAAACTGAACTCTTTGACTCCAAGCTGACACTTTTTGAGGAATTTTTTTTAGCCAGAGAAATCACACAATTCAAAATTCCTATTTGACCCCAATATGAGAAATGTAAAATAGTTAACAAGATAAAAAAATCACTTGTTAATCTTGACAGGATATCCCTGGAATGATTTTGGGACCCATGTTGCAAATATAAGCTGATTCTCATCTTTTCCTTAAAAAACAGGAGTAAGGAAATTGCTGTAGCAAGACTATGGTTGAAACACAACCTTAATTTTAAAATTTCAGCTGCTATGGAGTCATACGCAGCCTAAAGCTCTATTTGTTTGCTGAACACTGTAAGTTTGAAACCAACCTCTATTAAAGACACATATGTTAGTCTTTAGGGTTTCTAAAAATAGTTTAAACACAGTATTGCATATCTCAGAATTTCTTTTTTGTTTTTTTAATTTCACCATTGATCTTACTATTTGGCATCATCTGCTAAAACACCACATATATATATATACCCTTGATCCAGCAATTCCACTCCTAAGTATATTCCCAACAGAAACACACATGTTTACAAAGACACATACTAGAAGGTTCTCAACAGTGCTCTTCATGATAGCCCCAAACTGGAAACTACCCAAATGCCCATTAACAACATAAGCAATAAGTAAATCGTCGCACATTTACACAATGGAATGCTATACAGCAATGAAAATGAGCAAATGAAATGCAACAAACATAACGTTGAGCAAAAAAACCCATTCATGAGAGTCCCACTATATGATTCCATTTGTAAAGTTCAAAAACAGGCAAAGCTGATCTATGCTCTAGGAAGTCAGGCTAGTGATTGGTGACACTGGAGGAAGAGTAGTGACTGAGAAAGGATTTGGGGGGGCTTTTGGATACCAGTAATTGGTTTCTTGATCTGGTGCTGAGAACATAGATATATTTAGTTTGCAAGCATCATTAAGTTATACACTTATGATTTGTATACTTTCCTGTATATTTGTCATACTTCACTAAAAGTTTAAAAAATTAAAATATTTTAAAACTACACCCCCACCCCCCTAAAAAAGTCACTGTTTCGTGTATGTGTATTGCCCACATACTTGACAATATGGCAAACTTAATTCAAGGCACTTCATTAAAGCTGAGTTTCCCATGTGTTGGAAAGAGGAGAAAAAGACATTAAATGAAAAAAATTGGGGGCTATGTTTAAATTTTATAACAGAATGAACTTATTGATCCACAAAGACAGAAATCTGGTTGAAGTGGTAAAAATGAGAAAGGAGGTGACTTCTCCATCAATAGTGGATCATGATTTGCAGAAGAACAAAGGGAAGGACAGGGCCAGACAAAAGCCCAGAGAATAAAGAACCGAGGCCTGAGAAATTAGCACGAGCCCATGGCAGACTTGAAATCAACAAAGGAGCTGCCTGTAAATGGACACTGAAATGACACAAAGATGGTGTGATTGAGTACTGGGCACTGCTAATGTGTGGGAGGCACATTCACAAGGAGTTGAGGCAGCAACAGACCCACAAAACTTTGCTGAGCCTATAAAAATGGACAGATGTTGGGGGTGGGGAATGATATAGTGCTCTATTCAGAATGAGGATATTCTCCTTTTTTCAAGAGAATCTAGTTATTCATAAAACCTCAAACTCACTTGGGCCAAATGATTTTAAACTTAAATGGGGAACCAGAGGTCTCAATGGCTGGAAAATACTGTAAAACATCCAAATCCTTTAGTTTGTCATTCTTATGTATTGAATGCTTCCTCTGAGCAATATTTTGTGCTAGAAACTATATGGATAAAAAATGAGGGTCAAATCCTATCTTAAATGAGGTGAGGTGCACCATTTTGTGATGGAATAGTCCATTGCTAAACTCTTTAGTTTACTGTAAACCTTACACCCAAGAAATAAGCTTCGTAGCTTGGGGTTGTATTTAAAAGCATGGACCCTGTAATGATTAGACTATAGTACCCAGTTATTCAAACACTCATCCATATGTGTTGCTGTGAAGGTACTTTTTAGATGTGGTTAACATCTAGAATCAGTGGGCTTTCAGGTAAAGGAGACTTTTCTCGATAATGCAGATGGGCCTCATACATTCAATCGAAAGGCCTTAAGAGAAAAACAGGTTTCCCTGAGGAAGAAATTCTGCCTTAAGACTGCAGCATCAGCTCTTGCCTGACAGTTTCCAGCCTGCCCTCCTGTCCTCCACATACGGGACATGCCAGCCCTCACAATCCCATAAACCAATCCTTACTGGTTTTGTTCTCTGGAGAACCCCAACTTACACAGATTTTAAGCAGATTCCTTGGGTTTGAAGCTTGCCTCTGATACTTCTCTAGCTGTACATCTGCTGCTTCACTTGTAAACTGGGGATAATATTAGTACTTAACTCATAAGAACTAGAACAACCCCTCACACAGAGTGATTTGAAAGTGTTTGTTAAATAAGCAATTCTGTAGTGCTGAATTTGTTAGCCAGAAAGCATGAGGTATTTTATTCTCAACAATTTGCCATCAACCAAACATGACTGCTTTTTCCCATACCAAGAACAGAGCAGCCACAGAACAACAGCACCTCACCTGTTACAGGTGTCTAATTGTTCCTTTAGCTAGTGGAGGAGCAGTGTGAGAAGCCAGGCCAACTTCAAACATGAGGATGATTCTGCAAAGCCGGGGGTCTGAGCACTTCTGCAGGAACATTCTTAACTCTGTAAGTTCTCAGCTGCTTCTGCAGCTGTGCTTCAAGAGGCTCAGACTCAGCTCAGAGCTATTTCTACTATTTGTGAGGAGGGGAGCTTCGGAAAGAGGTCCTAACCATTCATTCTGCTCCCACTGTTGACAACCCCAGCAACCTGTTCTGGCCCCTTGGAATGAAAGGTTAACAGGGAATCAAAATGTTGTTTTTGTGGACATACATTCTGAGGGAGAATATGATGATGGTGATAATTAACATTTATGGAGCACTTATTGGTGCCAGATGCTACTTTCCCTCCATCTTCCCTGTAAAATGGACTGGTCTCCTCTACAGTCTCCCCATGTAGAAAGATTGGGTTGGAGGTTCACACAGCACTTTAATAGGATTATACCCTTGAACAAATACATAACATTCATGAAGAATAAACCAACAAAACATTCTCTCCTGAAACTTATCCCCTTGCACAATGCCATGAAAACACATTTCCTATTGGAGCAATTTTGGTGAGAAAACACCTTCAGCTTCAGACCTCAGGTTTTCAAATATTGGAATTCCTGATTTTCACCTACTCTGGACATAGGTCCATTAAGTTAAGAACACCTAATAAATAACATTCCAACTAGTCTTTCCAGATAAGTTTTGTAAATTCTGAGAAGTACCTTCTCAAACTGCCATCCCTTGAAAACTAGCAAGATACAGCCTATTGCTGCTTTCCTGGGGCCACTCAGTACAGCCTAGATAGGTGGCCTTCACACTGGCAACTACCATACCTTCTGGGCAAGACCCAACAGTCATGTCACAGCCCCTCAGCTATGTCACCAACCTGGTTATGAAAGAAAATCTTGAGGTTCAAGGCTAGGTTAAGAGATCTAACATACTCATTAATTAATGGCAAATATAAGTCACAACCATTAGTCCTTTCAACCACAGCCAAGCTACCTCCACTCTTGGAATAAAAATGCCTTTTTTTTTTTTTAATGAATGACAATTTAAAAGTATAAATCTTATACTAAAGAGTCACTTTTAGTATTAGCTAAACAAGTATCAAAGGACACCTGCAAATCAGAATTCTTGTTTGGGCTGTCATTTCACATGTCAAGAGGTTGAGCTTGCAGATGCTTAGGCATCCAGTAAGACTGAGTGTGTGGAAAGCTCTGTTGAATCCCTGATTTGTGTTTCCATTTCGTCTGCTTTCCCATGGGCAAGCAGCCCTCTCCTATCACAGAAGAGTCCTCATCTTAGGTCAGCAGACAATATGGGCGAAATCTGCAAAGGAGGGGACCCACTGGCTTGGGTGTGGTCACTGGCAAAAGGAGCTGTGGTCCCCTGGCTCCAGGCCCTAAAACCAGGGGCCGCCTACTTGGGCAATCTGCAAGACGAATTCTCCCGTTTTCCCGTTTTTACCACGATGCGCACCGATCCTGACTGCTCGTTCTACGAACACACAGCGGACCTTCGCTGTGGGCCGCCTCGGCAGACAAAGCCCTCTGCTCAAGGGGCCCGCCCAGCACCGAGGCCACCTCCAGGTTGCTGCCCGGCAGCCACGCCACGTCTCGGCTTCTGGTCAAGTGCAAGGGCCTGGCAGCGGCGCCGCAGCCAAAAGGCACCAAAGCTGGGGGTGGCGGCTGTTTGCCCACCCCATAGTCTTTCGGAGACTCGCGACTCTCACCAGGGAATTAACGACCGGGCCTGGAGACCCAACAAAACCCCCAAGAGAGAAGCACCTGCCCTGAGTTTTCTCCGGGAGCATTTTCTGCACCAGAAAACTGCACACTTGAGTTCTGGGGGCCCTATGGGTCGTCAGGCGGATACCGGTGAAGGCTATTGTTCTCACGGTCTCCCCGGCCGGAGACGTCCCTCATTCCGTCTCCCTGGCAGCATCTGCCACTGGACCAAGCTTTTCAGCTCCACCAGGAAAAGGGTGTGCCTGTGGCGCTGCGGATTATCACAAACCCTGAACGAGTCCCTGTGGGCTTGTGTCAAGCCCGGAGACAAAGCTCCTCGCGGGGACAGCCCAGCCCGGTCCCGGATTCGCCATCCTGGGTCTGTCGCCCATCCAAGGGCCACGCCCAGCCAGCCACCTGGACCGCCAGGCCCCACGCCCGGAGCTGAGGGTCTTCAGACCCGAAACCGGCCTCCCAGATGCCTGCCCCTCCCCTCACGGGGACCTTCCTCCCTAGGGAGACCTCCCTCCCCAGAGAGACCCCTCCCCCGCACCGCGCCGGTCCCTCCTCCCTCACGTCGGGCCTCCTCAAACCCTGGCGGTCTCCACCCTCCGGCATCTCTCCTCCCCTCATTCTACATCAGCCCCAGACTTGCCTCGCGCCACCTGCACCAAGCTCCTTCCCTTCCTCCTCAGACCCGCCCCCCGCCCCCTTCCCTTCCCTCCGCAAACACGGGTATCCACCTCCCCCTCCTCCCAAACCCAGTAACCTCTCCCCACCCAGCTTTCCCATCTCATCTTCGCTTAAACGGAGGCCTCCCCCCCACCCCCACTTCCCGATCCCAGCTTCTCTCCAGCTCGGATTCCTGCCCCCTCCCCAGGCTGGGGTGTCGTGGTCTCTCGCCCACCGAGATCCTAGGGGCGGAGAGCGCCCCTGCGTCGGGCTCAGGCGCTGGGACTCAGCCAGGCGGCCACTCTGGGCTGAGAGCGGCAGGCGGCCTTTGTGGTTCAGGCAGGTGCCTCAGAGGCGGCAGGCGAATTGTCTCCAGACCTCCAATCCGTTAGCGGGGCGGGTAAAACGGCCGGCGGGTCAGGTCTCGGCCGGGCAAATCCCAACCCGGAGGCGAGATGGATGGAAGATGAGTATATGGGTGGTGGGTGGGGGCCGGGGACAACGCCGATCTAGGGACTCGGGAAGGACCGGCCCTCAGCCAGAGAAGCCCTCTCCCAGCCTTCCAGCCATTCATTGCACCTCGATGAGTGCGGCTGGGCACCTACTATGTGCTAAGAGTGAAACCCCTTCAACCAAACCGCCTTCTGACCCCAGTTGTTTGCAATCTCACGAACACACATTTAACGCCTACTAACAGCAAGGCGTTCCGTGGGCGTACAAAGAGGATCCGATTCTGGCCCTAGTTTAGTTCGATGGCTGCCTCTAATGCCAACCGTAACTCCTGCTGCGTCCCCTGCAGCCAGACCCCAGGCGCTCCCCTGCCCTTTTGTGCGCCTCCCAGAGAAATCGAGGCCGTGAGATAAATGTCCCAGCTCGGGAAGAATAAACCCACCGCCCGCCCCACCATCACCCACTCCTCTGGGATGCCTCGGCTGGAAGGGTCCGTCGGTCGGTCAGTCTCTTCTCGGTCTCGCCGCGGCGCGGGAGCTGCTGGTGCTCGCGGCAGCCGCGGCTGCAGGGGCGCTCGCTCAATCGCAGCCTTGGCTAGCTGGGCGCTGGAGTCGGAAGCCGGGAACTGGGGAGGGGACGTGGGCGGGGCCAAAGGCGGCCTCGGCCAATCACCAGTCCGACGGCTCCTCCCCTGCCCTCCCCACCTCGCACTAGCAGGTTGCGGGGAGGCGGGGACAAGCGGCTGCCCGCGTACTTCGCGCCGCGCGCGTTCGCCGCCTTGGGACTACAATTCCCGACAGGTCCTGCTGCAGGGTCGGGGTCCGAGAGGGAGCAGAAGGCGAGGCCCGAGAATCCGCGACCACCCTTGCTCCCTTCTCCGCGTTCCTTTGGGTTTCCGTGGTGCCTCTCGACACTTCACAAAGCCCGGGCGATCGGACGCGCTGATGTACGCGTCCGCTGGGAGGGTGCGGGGCGGGTCCCGAGGACACACCGCCTCCCCTCCCCCTGCAGGACCCCACCCGAAGGGCTGAGACAATGCCCGGCCGCCTCTCCCCGACTGCTGCTGGGCCTCCCCTGCGCCGCGAGGCCTTGTTAGAGCTGTCTGGTTCCCGCCAAGACCCAGTCCGACGCCTTCTAGGGGGGCTCTCCGCGGAATTCCAGAATGGAGAGGGCGGGGGTGGTCGCGATAGGAAAATGTTCACATATACAAAGTGGACGACCGCTCAGAGGCCCCTAAGTTCGCCTCTGCCCCCTTTGGGGGCTCCAACCCGGAGTATATTCGGCGGCGCTGAGCTAGGGCTTCTCCATCCAGAGCATTCAGGTCCAGCTGCTTGTCCTGTTTCTGACACCTCCTTTAAGGGCATGCTGCAGCCTCTGAAACTGTTTTATAACTCAGTTTGCATTCGTTTCACCTTTTTTCTTCACGTTTAAATACACAAATACCAAAATCAACAAAACTAAAAAAGGAGAGGGAGGATCATCACGCCTTTGTACTACCTCCCTGTCCCCTCTCAAGTTTTCACAGCGTATCTGTTATTTTATGTAGCTGTAGTAATAGCTACGGTTTAGTAACTTGCCTCTTTTCACTTAATGTCACTATAAAGGCACTGTTGTTGATGCGTTTTTAAAATGCAGCATTGAGTCCTCACCTCCAACCCCATCCATGCCCCCCGGGAACACCAATAGGCTGCTGCAGAAGCCTCTCTCCATTTGGGCGAAGTGAGGTCGCCGTGGGCCACTTTCATTGCCGTCCTTTGCGGTGGTCTCAGGGCCTGGAGCAGGCCAGGCTGGCATTTAGGGGATGGGCTTCTGGATTATCCCAATTGAATTGCCACTTCTCCTGAGAGGTTTATTTCTCTGTCACCCCCCCATTCCCCACACGCATCTTGAGCTTCTGCAGGGAGCCCCCAAAATGAGACTAGCGCCTACACCACAGCAACTCCACCCCAGGAGCCCGGAATGTGGCTGTGAAAACTTGGAGTGGCTTGTCCTTCCCCCACTGCTCCAAACTTCGGGCTCTGCCCTATGGATTCCCCAGGCTGGCCAGGCTCTGCGCCGACTGAGGCATTTAGGCAAAGTGGATTGAGCCTCAGGGAGGCGGAGTGGCGCCCAGAGCCCACTGACCGCAGCTGGGTCAGCTGGCTATCACGTTCAATGCCATCCCTTTTGTCTAAGGGAGAGGGAGCCATCTAGTGGCACTAAATGCTTCCTGCAGCATTTAGTGGACCTCGAATTTGGACTCGCTTTTTTGCTTTCTTGGGACTACTTTCCCTGGTTAGAGAAAGGGCTGTCTCTAGGTCATCTGTGGGCCTGAGACACTGATGAAGGTGGCACCCAAACCTAAGGTTATGAATGTGCCCAGTACCTGATCTTTCTCTCTCTCTCTCTCTTTCTTTCTCTCTTTCTTTCTTTCTCTCTTTCTTCCTTTCTTCCTTTCTTTCCTTTCTTTCCTTTCTTTCCTTTCTTTCCTTCCTTTCCTCCTTTCCTCCTTTCCTCCTTTCTTCCTTTCTTCCTTTCTTCCTTCCTTCCTTCCTTCCTTCCTTCCTTCCTTCCTTCCTTCCTTCCCTCCCTCCGTTCCTCCCTCCCTCCTTCCATCCTTCTTTTAAATCTGACTCTTTCTCCTGGGAACACAAACCCCCAAATCACACAGCCCTAGGTTGGAATGCTTACTCTACTTTTGGGATACTTGGCTTTGGGAAAGTTACTTATTCCATCTGAGCCTTACCTCCCCACAGAACATGAGGATCATAATACCTTCTTTTAACTTTGCATGATAATGACAAGGAAATGCATATAAAGGGCATAGCACACTGCCTGGCATATAACATGCACTCTACAAATGTAGCTATTATTATTTATTTGACCACAAATGGTTATTAAACAATGTGAGGTATATATGAATATGGTATTCCCATTATAGCAGCCGCAAAAGGCAATATGTTGTGACTTTTATTATAAAGCTCTATAAGCAGTTTAGATGAAGTAGAATAGGAATTCAGATGAGAGAGAAGTCAGTTCTAAACAGATCATCAAGGAATGGAGGAGCTGGATTTGTGTTTCACCTGGATATTGATTTGCTGGATGATTGTAAGCGGAGGTCTGAGATTCTAAGAGGAAGAAGTAAAAGCATGTGGGTGGAGAAGCTGAGGAGTGTTTGGAAGAAAGCTGAGGAACCACCCCCTCCATGGCTTAAAAGTGAAGTCTATGAATGGGGCGGGCAGGATAGTAAAGTAGGTCGTTGTTGGGACCAGACTTCACAGAGCTCAGGGCTACTGGCTTTTATGAGTGAATGTGCTTGAAGTTCAAAATTGCTTTTACAGTTAAGCTCCCAAAAAATAGCAGGTGAAGAGCTACCCTAAAAGGGGAAGGGATGAAGAGGGAGAGACAAGAGACTAGTTGGTATTTTTAGAACACACTGATTCTTACAACTCCACAGAGAAGGTAGCATTGCTCATTTCTTACAGATGGGGAGATCCAGACTTAGAGAGGTTGAGTGACTTGCCCAGAAAGTCACACTGGTTTGAGTAGCAGAATCGCGGTTCCAAATCACGTTTGCCTAATGCAAAACTGGGATCTCCCTGCTCCAGCAAACCCTTCCCTATAATTCTTCCAGAAGGCTGACTCTTCAGTGCAGAGATACTGTGGTCACCATGAATGGCTCTCAAGGAGGAGCCTGTTTCCAACAAGTCACTGGCACGCAGATGCTCCTTCCAATGCAGCGTCAGCCTGTTCCTCCTCGAGGCGCCCTCTGAGCAGGGGTGTTCGCCAACATTTCTGAGGAACTTCATATTAAATTTCTTCCTTGGCCTTTTATTTTCACCTTTGTCCTTCCTCAGACTTCTCAGTGACAACCCTAGTGTAGAGGACATGATGTGAAGTCTCTTTAACCCTTAAAAAAATTGTGAGCCAGCAGTCAAACCTCTCTATTCAAGTCAGAGCCACATGGCAGGAGCCAAAAAGTCAGGCAGACAGACAAATGGACATGAAGACAGACAACAGAGGAAGCACTAAGAAGATCTAAAGACATAGATACAATCAGATACACAAACAGGGGCAGTGGGGAATGAAACTGGTTGAATTTCAGACCCCAGAGCTGTAGCCACCCAGCCAGGGAGGAGACCTGGGGAGGCAGTGGGTGGCAGTGTTTGAACAGAAAACAGCAAAGCAAAGCCAGTGGTTTATCCCTTCCCTTGAAACTCTGAAGAGATCTCCAAAAACTCAAACCATTCCTTCTGACCTAGGAAACTTTTCCTGATTTCATTTAAAAATTTTAAAGTTCTGTTTTGAAAAAAAAAAAAAAAAAGATCTTCTGTTGGAACTAGAATGGCCAGAAATCAACATAAAGAAGGAATTGCTGGGCACGGAGAGTCACTGCCCAGGCCCCATAGGAAAAATCTGTAATTTTAAATTTGCATTTATTTCACACACATAGATTATTCAAGCCAAGAAGAATTTAGAAATTGCATAGCCTCACAATGCGAACATTTAATAGATAAGGATAAGGAGGCTTTCTTTTAAGCCATTTCTTCCCTTTACAAATAAAATTTATCTGGGTATTAGCAAGAATACTAGTGAGGACAAGAAACACAGCTCAAATAGACAGAATCACCTTCAGAGAACAAAAGAGTTACTCTAAGAGCCAGATCTTTAATCATTTTTTTATTTCCCACCTGTCACACTCCACAGCACAATGCTTTATTAAACCCCTGACTAGTGCTGAGGAGCTGAGAATATTGAAAAGAATCCCCTCACCCTGCCTCCAAGTTGGCAACAATTTTCATTTATACAATGAGTCCACAGAAATAGAACAGTTAAAAAGAAATGCCCATTAGTATTTTTACCTGATTTTTTTCTGGTACTCTTTTGTGAAGCCAGCCCTTCTGTTGAGCTCATTTTTCCTCTGTTGTTGAATTAATCTGAACTTATCTCAAACAAGAATTGAAGCAAATATTTATTGAGCATTTCCTGCATACTTTATGTATATTATTCATTTAATCCACACTGCCGACCTGTGAAAAAGATATCATGATGCCCACTTTATAGAAGAAGGCAATAGGATCTGAAAGGCAAGTAACCTGCCCAAGGTCAAACAGCTCAAAGGGTCAGAGCCAAGGTCAAAACCCAGGTCTGACTCCAGAATCCATGTTTGTTCCTTTAGACCACAGTTCTTCTTACTAAACGTGATTCTGTTTACATGTGCCCTTTTCTCAAATCTATAATGGTTATTTGGAATTCTTATTGTAATGTTCAGGGTGGCAGCCATCCCATGGGGCTTTGTGATAAATTGACATTGAATCTGATCAGTTTGTCTCCCTGTTTTCACATGAAAAGCCCCATGTGGGTGCTCTTAAGGTACCCAGGGAGGCTTGTGTCCTGCTGCTCCTTAGGGTGCCTCAGAGCACTTGGAAAAAGGACTCAGCCTGTGTGGCCGAAAGGTCAAGTGCCTCAGTCACCTGGGATGAGTCCCCTCCCTCAGCTGAGACTCTGCTTCCCCACTGTAGGGTAGTGATCACCTGCTCTGCTGTTTCAGGGATCCAAAGAGGCAGGAGAAAGTCCCAGCCTTTGGAGCTGGTAGTGCCTTTTGGCGCCTGCCTAAATCATTCACTTACTGTGAGGTCCACTTGTACAGCATCTCCAAGTCTTGGTTTCTTCCTCTGTACAGGTGCCTACCAACAGGTGATTGTGGGGAGTGCATGAGATAATGTACATAAGGTACAGTGTATTAGGCAAGTGTTCAGTGTTTAATTGATGGCTTATAATTAATAGGTTAAAATTTAACCATGTAAAGCACCATGCCATGAAATATGCTCTTACAGCAATTTTTTATAGATGTTTTTATAGATGTTATGAGGATTAAATATGTGCTGTAGTAAGTGCTCATAAATGATCAGTGATCATAATTATAATAGTTACTATTCTATGTCCAGTGAAGCAAATGTCTGTAAGTGTGAAACTACCGTAGACAGATCAGTCCTGGTAGAAATAAGACTCTACTTGGCTTTGTCATATACCAAATGGAAATGGTCTGTGAGATCCTTGCCATTCCCTTCCTGGGACTCTTGCTTCACTAAACTGTCCAGCCCTAAGCTAAGTGTTTAGCTGGATTCTTAACAAGATCCAGGTACTTGTCCAGGCGCTGTAGTTGGGCAAAAGTACCTCAAATGAACTTTGAAGGTTTTGTTTTTCAAAAAGCCTTCAAAAAGGTTTTGTACAGAATACAAACACAGGTCCCTGCCTGCTTCCCTCTCCCATCCCCTCTGGCAAGGACACCACTTGCCAAGACTGCTGTGCGCAGCACTCAGTGTGTCCTGCTGCCTTGCAGAGGGCCAGGATGCCACAGCCAGGGATTCTCCCATTAGAGGATTAGAAAGATGGCCATTAGCCCAACAACAGGTGCTTTACCCTGCACACCCTGAGTACCAGCACCAGAAGGTGAACAAGCACATGATTCACTTTGACTCCCTCCAGGTTTTTTCTCTTAGTGAGGAGACTGTGCTCAGGCCAGCTACAGTTTGGATACTCTTTGAGCTGTGTTGGCAAATGTTTGTTTGTGCTGGGAATGGACTTATTCAAGTCCAGGCAAAGTGCCTGAGAATCAGACAATACCTTAGGACATCTGATCAAGTGAGATGACATTAAGGAAATTAATGTATGGAGAGTTGGTTAGCAGAACTGAGCCTTGGAATGACACATCCCCTGGACTGATAGAAAGTGATGGGTGTGGCTTGTAAACTCTGTCATTCCACTAGACTCCCAAGTACAGACAGGATGAGTTAAAGAATTCAGAAGTTCACTGAAAATTCTTCCAGACAGATACTGGTATAACTTAATCTAGAAATGGAGATTTAAATTTCCAACTGATTTAGGGTAGAGAAGGAGGTTTGCTACTTGTTTGAGAATCCTCCATCTTGAGTGCGTAGGGAAGAAAATAGCCACTAATTAGGAGGAAAGTTGGAATTCCGTGGTTCAATGGCCTGGGAGACTCTAAGAGGGAAGAGTTGTCTTACTGTTCTAAAATCCTTGGGAGTGGCTGGTCGGGTTGGCGTAGTAGACTTTGTTCATAAAATTATATATATAATTTTGTAGTGGGAGAGCCATCATTTTACCCTAGTCTTTGTGGAAAAGAAAGTTCTAGAGTCTCTGACCTCCCCTTCTCAAAAGTCCTCCTAAGGTAGAACAAAGAAACACATAGAGACATCCAGAGCCACAGAGCTGAAATTTGGGTATAGCCCTTGAAGTAAATGAGGAAAATCAAATTCGAATTTGCCATGATATGAAGAGGAAACGCTGTTAGGACCAGATGTAATCTTGTATGTGGATGCTTTACTCACCCAACAAATCTTGTGCACTGATTCAACTCTTTAGGTAGATACCTGCAGAAGACAAGGGTCCCTGCCCAACAGCCAGCATGGACAGGCGGCGTTCACACTCTAAAGTGCCACCAGTCACTTGCTGTCATGAGGGAATGCATTCACAGAATGCTCTGCAGTTCCAACTCAAATCCACCAAAATAACATAAGCTGGAACTGGAAACTAGTCATGAACAAATCCCCTGTAAGTCTCTGACCTAGGGCAAGTCCTGTCCTGTCCTCACAAGCAGGGGACAGGTTGATCAATTGGCCACAATAACTAATAACAAATTCAGTAGGTCCCTGTTCAATTTCTGTGTGATTTCAATTTATATGGCTCCTGACTCCCTGGAGTACAGAAAAAAGAACTTCGGGATACATGATTCTCTATCAAATGGTCTGAGGGTCGGAGCCCGGTGCTGTGGCATGGGCCTGAGAAGGGGAGCTCAGCCCTGGCAGCAGGGCTGGAAGGGGAGGGGAGGAGGGAGCCTGGCCTGGCCCAGTCCCTGAAAGCACCAGCATGGAGGAAAGCGGCTCATTTCTGTGTAACAGGACAGGCCAGCCCAGGTGTGACCCAGAACCAAATAATTAAAAAAAACAGGGTATCTGCAGGAGACTTGGGCTCAGGGCGGGCATCTGGCAGGGGCAGGCAAGGCCAATGGGAAGGTGAAGTAGATCCGCTGTAAGGGTCATTCTCTGCTCTTAGGACAAAGGCTTTGCTTCTCCTATGGTCCTGGCTATTGCCTAGGATGGTATTGCCTCTCAAGTAATTCTCCATCTCCCCTCGGAATTAAATGTGCTGTCTGTTACATGCTCTCCCTTTGCAGATGATTTCTGAGGACTCAAATCTTTCCCTTCCTGCAGTAGAAGGGTTTCTAAGCCCCAGGCAGGGAGTGTGGGGGCTGTGGGGAGGGGCTGGAGTCTATTTTGGTCTCCCTTTCAATAACTTGATTAAATTTTCAGATGGGTGAACTGAAGCTCAGAGAGGCTAAGGTACCAACCTAAAGGTCACATGCAAGTTTGTGGGGGAGCTAGGTTCAGGCTGAAGTCTGTCTGACTTTGAACCTTGTGCCTTCCCTAGTAAAGTCAGCTCAGGAAGGAATTTAGGTTTAATAACACTGTCAGAGTCTGGATCTGGGAGCAGGTTAAGGGACTGAGCAGGTGTCAGGCTGACATTTTATTTTTTAGCTTGTGCTGGGACGCTCAGGAGATAGCTTCCGGTTTCACCTTTCTTGGGTTAACTCCATTATGTATACTAGGATGATTTTTTTAAAAACCCAGAGCATCTGCAGGAGACTTAGAGGGCTCTGGGCTGGGCATCTTCCAGGGGCAGGCAAGGCCAATGGGAAGGTGAAGCAGATCAGCTGTAAGGAGGTAAGGAGGGAAGCAATGGTACAGGGAGGGAAGAGAGATACAGGGAGAACAAATTATGTGTTGGAGACTGGCTGGGATATGTGGAAAGGCCAACCTTATAGAAAAGCCCCAGATGACTAAGAATGCCAACATCCTTGGTAGCAGTCCAGAGCTGCAAGATGGAGACTGCTTTGAAAAGATGAAGAATCTGGATTTAGAAACTTTGTATTGCAAGATCCCAGGAAGCTGAATAGCCAAGGGGCTGTGACCTCATGATTTGGAAATAGAGAACCAAATCTGGGAGGGGCCTGGACCGAGAGAGTGGGTTTGGGGGCCATCTGCAGAGAGGTCCTGGCTGAAGGTTGGGGGAGTGTAGGAGTGATGAGCAGAGGGTCAAAGGAAGGACATTGGAAAACTCATGGCAGGAAGGGCTGGTAAGGGGGAGCTGCTGAAGGCAGGAGAGGGGAGACCTGCTTGTGCCAGGCACACAATGCGGCACTTGCCAGGGACGGTGGCAGAGTGGGGAGACACTGGCCTCAGAATCAGACTGTTGTGAGCTCAAACACAGACACCTACTGAGAGCCTCAGTTGCCTCTTCTATAACCTGAGCTAATAGTATCCATCTCTCAAGGTCATTTTAAGGGTGAATGGTGCAGCACCTACAGAGGCATGCCCCTCAATACGTGGCCATTATTATTTAGGAGAATGAGAATGGTGCTTGGTAAGCAGCTGCACTAAAGGGTGAAGGTGAAGGTCCCCTTGTAGGCTCATGGACATGTGGTTAAAAAAAAAAGCAACCACTGTCAACGGTTCAGGTGAAGTACTTGGCAGGGACAGGAAGTGGGCAGCGGTGGGTGGGTAATGGCTAAGGAGAGGGACAGCAGGGTCAAGGGAAGGTTTTTTCCAGCTTTGAGGACATGGTCCTTGCTGCTTTTGTAAGCAGAGAAATGTCCTGTGAAGAGCAGGAAGCTGAATGCAGTGGGAGATAGAGGTGTGGAAGTGTCGAAGAAGATGAGTCCTGGTGGAAAGGGAGAGGGGAGGAAACGGAGAGCACAGAAATTCAGGGATGCCTGGGAAGGAGAAAATAGTAACCATGGTGGTGCATGGAGAACACCTCCCAGTCTGAGACTCCCTGGGGTCCCAGAGGCCGGTGGCAGGGAGCACCCTGGTTCCCAGCCACACTGCAGAGGGCTGCTCAGGACTTGGAGGGTGGGGCACCTGTGGCATTGTCACAAGCTGCTTGATTCTAAGGCCTTCCAGAGGCCTGGTCCTCTTGGGATCGGTGTGGAACTTGACACCCAGTGGGGCCATATCAGTGTGCAGCAGTGTGTGTGATGGGCAGTCCTCACTTTGGAAAGGCACTCGAGCTCCCTAGGCTCCCACTTACCCATCTGTAAAATGGGGTCAATCCCACATGTCCGTCTACTTCACAGAGCACCACAAAGGATATATACAAAAACCTTTTGTAAATCTTAAAGAATTATAAAATTTCAGAGATCATGACTGATGTTATGCATAGCTCACAGGTGAATTGGCTTTTCCCCATTGGCTTCTTTCTCAGAAAAGTTTAGAGGAAATTATTTTGAAGTGCTTTGATCTCCCTGGCAGAAAGGCACCAAATAAATTCAAGATGTCACAGCACATTAGTCCCACTGCTTTGGAACTGAGGGTGACCAATTTTATTCAACAGCTGGTGGCAACCTTTCAGAATTACTTAAATCCCTGAGCCCCACCAAGTCCTAGCTCCCAGGACTTCTGCCCTCCAAACCATTCCCACATACCCATCCTGAAATAGGGCCCAGGGTCTACTGAAGGCGATTCAAGGGCCGATGCCCTGTTTATGTGGTCAGACTCCTGGCTTGGTACCAGGGTGTCCATTCCCAGTGGTCCTTCCTGTAACTTGGGTCTGCAGACTGTGTTCAAGCCCTGCTGCTGCCAGGTAGCTACTCAGCCTCCCTGAACACGACTATGGAACTGCAATAATAGTAGCAGCTGCCATGTATTGGGAGGCAGGTGTGTTCCTAGTACCGTAAAGTTCAACCCTCATGATACCCCAGTGAGGTTCTCATCCCCATCTGTCAACCCTGTAATTGGGCTTAGAGGGAATAAGTAACTGGCCCAGGTCACTGAGCTACAGCCAGAGTCTGGGTTTAAACCTGGGGCTGTCCATGCCAGGCCTAGGTTCCTCTCTATCCTATTTTACTATCTCGGATGGAAGGTCGGGGGCCTACTACTCACTTCACAGAGTTGTCAGGAGGACTAGGAATGAGTCCATGTGAAGGCCCTTGAAACATAGACAGTCCTTTATCAGTGTGTTATGTCTTTCTTTTTATAATTATTTTCTAATTTAAATGCCTGAACCGATGTTGCCAGTGTTAATGATCTAATCAGGTTCACTTTCCTCCAGGCTTCTTTCCGGGCCTGTGGCCTCTGTTCTTGCCACCTTGGATGTTGGAGCTGAGCAGTTCTCTTCCTACCATGAGTTCTGCAATTCTTCTTCCCACTCAACATTCCCTGCTGGGGATTTTCAGTGGAAAAGGCCCCAGGTGAGTCTGGGACTCCTCCTAAGCACATAGGGACCGATTTCTTCTACTGGGCATACCCACTTGTGTAGCCCCCAGCTTTGCTGCTTTTGAACAGCCCACATCCCATGTCTGCTGTGGTGACATTTCACCTCCTCACCTTACACTCTTGCACACCCACACACACTGTAATGGGCCCAGAGCCCATTTCCCTTGTCATGCCTAGCTTATCTCCTTGTGGGTGCCCCTGTAACAGCAAGATCCGGGTGGTCCATGAGGGCTGTATTCATTTGCCAAGGCTAGAAAAGTGCCATGGATGGGGTGGCTAAAATAACAGAAATGTATTCTCTCAGTTGTGGAGGATGAAAGTCCAAGATCAAGGTGCCAGCAGGTGCCACTTTTAAAGTGTACATACAGTTCAATGGCATTAAGTACATTCATATTGTTGCGTAACCATCACCACCACCCATTGCCAGAACTCCTCATCTTGTAACATTTAAACTCTGTACCCATGAAACACGAACTCTTCTTCCTTCCCCCCGCCACCAGCTCCTGACATTCACCATTCTACTTTTGTCTCTGATTTTGAGTGTTATAGGTACCTCATATAAGTGGACATACAGAATTTGTCTTACCGTGACTGGTTTATTTAACTTGGTATCCTCAAGTTCATTCATGATGTAACATATGCCAGAATTTCCTTTCTTTTTAAGGCTGAATGATATTCCATTGTATGTATCACATTCCATTCATGTATCACATTGCTTCCATTCATGTTTATGGATACAGGTTGTTTCCATGTTAGCTGTTGTGCAATGAACTTTGGTGTACAAATGTCTTTGAGACTTTGCTTTCAATTCTTTTGGGTATGCACCCAGAAGTGGAATTACTGGATCAAATGGCAAATCTATTTTTAACTTTTTTAGGAGCTACCATACTGTTTTCCATAATGGCTGCACCATTACATTCCAGCCAATAGTGCACAAAGGTTCTAGTTTCTCCACATCCTCACCAGCACTTTTTACTTACATATTTATTTATTGTAGCTACACTAATGGATGTGAGGTGGTATCTCATTATAGTTGTTTTGTATTATTAATGATGTTGAGCATCTTTTCATGTGCTTATTGGCCATTTGTATTTCTCTTTGGGAGAAATGCCTATTCAAGTCCTTTGCCCATTTTTTAATTAAGTTGTTTATAGTTGTTGTTGGTTTTAGTTCTCTATTCTGATATTAATTCCTTATAAAATACATGATTTGTAAATATTTTCTCTCTGTGTGATGCCTTTTCACTTTGAGTGTCCTTTGATGCGCAAAAATTCTTAATTTTTATGAAGTCCAATTTGTCTGTTTTTTCTTTAGTTGTCTATACCTTTGGTATCATGTCCAAGGAATCATTGCCAAATCCAAAGTGGTAAACATTTTGCCTATGTTTTCTTCTAAGAATTTTTAATTGTTGCTCTTACGTTTAGGTCTCTGGTCCATTTTGAGGTGATTTTTCTCTGTGGGTTAGGTAAAGGTCTTACTTCAATCTTTTGCATGGGGATATACAGTTTTTCCAGCAATATCTGTTGAGAAGATGGCCTTTTCCCATTGAATGATGTTGGTACCCTTGCCAAAAGTCATTTGACCATACATGCAAGGGTTTATTTCTAGGCTATTTTATTCCATTACAGTGGTTTGTTTGTCTTTATGTCAATGGCCATTTGGATCACTCTCCTATTGAAGACAACTAAAAAACGTGAACTAATTTATTTTCTTTAGAAGTATTGAACTGCAAGGAAGACAGTGATTACTTATTAATAATTACTGATCCAAGAACAAAAAGAGGTCAGAAGTCTAGAGATGAGTTTAATAGCAGATTAGGCCTAACACACTTTTTCATGGAGCTGTTTGCCAGTCCTTAAAAAGTAGTTTTGGAAGAATGAGCTATTCTTTCAGCAGCTTTGTGGGGTTGAGGACATAAAGGTGAATGTACAGATCCTGCAAAGTGAGCATGATGAGCTGACTGTGGAGGGCTGGTTATACCTCAGGAAGAAGGTAAATGAGAAGAAATTCAGACTTTACACAAACTGTACGTTGGCTTTGAACCTTCTGGGTGGCTCAGAAATTTTAAGCTCTGAAATCAAATTAAGGTGGCTCTGAATGTTTAGTGCCTCTAGGCACTGGTAGGAAAAAAACAATCCTCTTTAGAAGATATCATCCGAGTTTTCAAATTATTTCCATATAGGTGTGTCAGGCAAGGTATCAAATGTAACCAAGCACCAAAGAGAGAAAAAAATCAGGAGAGAGAATCAACAGAAACCACAAATAGAAGCGGATCCATAGGGATTCTAAATATAAGTTACCAGACATAGTCTGTAAAAGCAGCTATGCTTACTATGTTAAAGGATATAAAAACCAAGTCTGACATTTTCAGCAGAGAACTGGAAACTATGAAAAATGATCTGATGATTTTGAAAAGAATTAAATAGGGATCCTAGAACTTAAAAAACACAAGAATTGAAATTAAGATAATGGTCAGTTTCAAAAGTAGATTAGCCAGAGCTTATGGAAAATACTACAAGGCAGGGCAGAAGAAACAGGTATGCAGCATTGAGAGACAAAAAGGAGAAAAACAGGAGGGAAAGAGACTTCAGGGACACAGTGAAAAGGCCCAGTAAACTGATAATTGGCATCCCTGAAAGAGGCGGGAGAAAGGGGAAAGGCAATATCTGAAGAAATAGTGGTTTAGAAGTTTCCAAAACTGACTAAATGACAAAAATCCCTATCCAAGTAGCCCAATGAATGCCAAGCAAGATAAATAAAAAGAAATCCACACTTAGGCACATAATGATGACAGTGCAGAACATCAAAACCAAAAACTCCTTTAAGAAGAGCTAGCCAGAAAAATAACATTAGCTTCAAGGGAGCAAATGTTGGATGGACAGCTGACCACTCAATAGCAAAAGCAGAACCCAGAAAACAGTTGAATCGGCTTTCTCATTCCTCTCATGAAGGAAGAAAATAACTGCCAACCCACAATTCTATACACAGTAAAAAAACAACAAAAATTCACAATGATGAATTTCACAAAGAACAGGAGAGGAGAAAACAGTAACAAAATTCTGAAAGAAAGTAGACAAGTAGAAACTGACTTCACAGACCCAAGAGAGTGGAATACTAAGTTAGCGGCAGGGAAAGTTGAGAACCATTACATCTACACAGCAAAACCTTCACAAGGCTCAGGAACCAAGAGCATCAAGTACTTCCACAACTGGGTGTGAATGAGGCTTGGCTAAAATAGAGAGGACAGTTCATAAGTTATTTAGGAAACAAATCCCTAGATGCTCCTCTCTATCACTCAGTCACTGGGTGGGGCTCTTTTTCTCCCATCCCAGCGAAGTCTGGGAGGCTTATCTCAAGAGAAGAGAAAAATCAAGGGTCTCTGGATTTGGGGAGGCCAAAGCCTGGGTGATTGAGGAAACTTATGCACAGTGAATTTTGAACGTGGATCCTCAGCTCTCTTCCACTAAACTAGGCCTTTACCCACCAGGCAGATTAGAAGACTCTCCTCTGGGGCATTTGCTAGCCCAGGAGAACAGAGCGCTCCCCAACAAAAGGCCCACTTGACCATTTCACAGTGAAGCTCTATATCAACAAGTCCCATCAGTATGCTCAGAACTTCCCATTAGCTTTTCTGTTTCCTACTCTTAAACATAAGGATTGTTAAACATTAAAGGAAAACCTTGTATGTGAACGACCAGAACAGGGGGAAAAAAAATCAACTTGGAAAAAAGAGAAACAAAAACCAGTAAGAAAAATTATAATTATAATGCCCTTAAAATGGCATTACACCCACAAAACCAGACTAGGATGTGTACAGATTGTTTCTATAGGCTCCAAGCTCAATGCTCACCCTTTCAAGCGCTCTGTAACATAGGTTAGAAGGTGGCCAATGATTTTCCCAGACTTCCTTGCAGCTGCTTCTGGGTAGGTTCTGCCAATGGAAAAATGCTGGTGGGGCCTGGAAGGTTGGAGGAAAAAGGGAACATTTTTCTCTTGCAGTTAGGGAGTGTCTTTGGCAGCAGAAACAGCTGCGGATGACAAGGGCTCCCTCGGCGTCAGCGGTGGTGTCGGCAGCCTTGGTTAGAGGATTCCTGAGTTCCTGCTCAATAGCAGCACTGCAGTTCTCCCAAGCGTTGGCAGGCGCGGCTTCCAGCAGTTGGCCATGAGCGGCTTCCTGTTCTATGGGTACCATCCTTTCTTACCCTTTGCTCTCCCAGCCCTCCCGACATTATTTAACCAATCCTTTCTGTTAAATTCCTCTTTGCTTGAAATATCTAGATTGGTTTCTGTTTTTTTGAGTAAACACTGATTGGGATGACATAAAAAAACAGCTTTCAAAAAATTAAGAGTCGTTAAATATTAAACTGAAAGCAGAAATAAAAAATTACATGGAAAGGTTAGAAGATCATGTTGATGGAGCTACCCAGAAAGTAGAGAAAAACAAAAACAAAACTCCACTAGAAGTGCTCAAATTTTACAATAAACTCTAACAGTATCATATAACATTATCATGATGTAAATTACTTATTCTCATGTGTATAAATTCTATGTGGTACTGAGGGCATGCATCCTGCATGGCTTTTGAATGTAATGTATACACGTGTTGGAGTGGTGTCCTGGTTAGTATAATTTTAAAAGAGCAGAGAAGTGTGATTTTAAAGAAAACTAGAGGAAGGCTATCTTCTAATTAATAACACTCTGACAAGAATTTTAAATATATTCATAGATAAGCTTTTTTCAAATGTCTACATAAATATGAGTTGATGTCAAGCAGAAAGAAGTTTTTCCAAAGGGTTAAAATTTATTAACAATAGAGCTTGGTCCTTCTTTTTAATGTTTCTCTGAATTCAGTTGACCAACACAGCATTATTAGTGATCTCCCTCTTACTAATCATTTTCACCAAACATAAAATATAAAAATATTTGGGTAGGATTTCCCATTTCTCTGGAAATCTCTTAAACTGCTTTCAGTTACAATGGAAGGGCAAGGTTTTCATCTGCTCATTCTCTACTCAACTGGAGGCAAAAACACATCCCTTGAATCTTCTTTCAACGTTGGCTGTTTGCACACAGTGTACAAATGAAGAACTCAATGTTAGCAAACCAAAAATACAGTATAGCCTCTGTATGCTAAAACAGTAACTTCCCTTAAAATTTTTTCATTAAAGAATTATTTTAATTTTTATTATCTCTTCACAAAGAAGTTATAAAAATACCTATAAAGACACTGGAAAGGCACTTTAAAATCCTGGAATGAAAAATTCTAACATATAAATTATGATATATTTTCTGTGATTTACAAATAAGAGAAATTCTACAAGTTAGAATTTCTGAGTGATTTTCATAGGAATTTGTTACAAGAAACTAGAACATCAAAACTTAAAGATTTAAAAAGTTTTAACCCCAATTGAGTTTTAGAAAAGCTATACATTCGTTGACAGGCACAGTCCACATAGGAACTTGCTGCAGCCACTAAAGCTGAGCTTAATCTGAAGGACAGAGATTTATATGTTCAACGTGCCAAGTTCCTCCATGCAGCTGGCTGAAGTGGTCTTTTTCTCCTTATATTTTTTAAAAATGTAAATATACATATGGTAAAAATGTTAAATGGTACAGAAGATCTAAAATAATTACTAAATATCCTTTTCTCCCATAACCCAGAAAATCTGATGTCTTCAAAGTCATTAAATAGTCCTATGAATAATTTGTAAACCCTGGAGTCTAGTTAGCTGAAAATAATTCTCAGGCCTTTGGAAATGTGTTGATTTTCTCATATACTACCTCTGTTACAGAGGAAAGCCATGCAGTCTTCTCCTTCTTAAAAAAGAAATTACAAAAATGTGTCCACTCTGCTCAGAGACAGCAAGTACAGGCTGCATCTCATACTCCATGGATCTGTTCCTCGGGACAGACTCCCTGGTATCACCCTGAAAGTTAGAAATCATATTTACTACCAAGGCATTTTCAAAGAAAGAAAACTTTCTCTTGATTCAAATGAGGTCATCTGGTTTTTGTAAAATGGAGAGGCTTAACTTAGAGATTCAGCTCATCTGGTCATTACTTAATAGAAAAATATCTTTATTTAACACTGTACAAAGGGCTTGGGCCATAGAGTCCCAAACATTCTAGCTCAAATCAGGCCAAACCTTTTCTAGAGAACAAAGGGAAGATGAGAGAGCCAGCAAGGGACTAAGGATGGAGAAGGGAAATTCCTTCAGAGACACTCCCACCCCGTGTGATGAGAAGCTGGGTGTTTCTTCCCCAAAGAGCACTCACTCTGGTGAGCAGGAAAGGCTCACCAAGCCGGGTGGCAGGAGCTCAGCCGAGCCCTTCCTGGATGCCTCGGATCCTCCTGGCGAGCTGCACATCCTTTGGGTAGAGAGTAACTCGGCCAGCATGTAGGGAGAGGAGATAGGCGTCCTCAAAGAGATGGACTAGAAATGCTTCTGCCGCCTCCAAGGAGAGAGGGAGAAAGACTGACTCAGACAAGCGGCAGGGGTTGCTTTTCTTTTGGAGCCCTGCAGAGCTTAGTCTCTGAGGGTTCACAGGACTGTAGGGGAGGCTGTTCACAGACAGAGACTGAATTCTGCCTGGGAATTCTGCTACCACCAAATAAGAACCCAGCATCCAAACCCTAGGGGTTCCTTTTGCTGCTTTAAAGGAACTGAGATTCAGCAATGGATACTCCATAGTCAGCCCGTGGAGTTCCAGAATGCCTTTCTCCCACACTCACACCTCACCCGACTCCATCTGGCCCCCTTCTTACCTCTTGTAGGGCCAACAGGGCTTGGGCTTGCCAACTGAAGTCCACACCATGAGTGAATCTAACACAGATTTCTCTTGCCTGTGAAGGAATGGGGATGGGGAGCAAGAGAGAAAGGGAGTGGGGAGGAGTAGAGGGTAAAAAAAGAGATTCAAGGGAAGAGAGATTTTTTTCCATTAGTCTCCAAGAGTCTTCATTTCTCTTATACCTTCCTAGCCCTTAATCTTAGGACCTGACTAGTAGCTGGTGTCAATTTCTAGGAGCTTAGGAACTGGCATGTCTCTTATTGGTGGTGGGCAGAGGAGGAGGCAATTTCCTAGTGAAGGAAAAAGGATCAAAGAGTAGAAGGATGAGAGGGTTCTTATTTATATAATCGAAGAGCACAGCTTCAAAGGTGGTGGGAGTTAGAAATTAATTCCCTAAAGAGCTGGAAGGTGCCTTTGGCAATCTCATGTTTTCAGAAGGTGAAGTCCCCTACCAGGTTAAAGAGTTTCCTTTGCCATTCAGACAGGAGATGACAGGGCCCTAATACCTGGGAAATTAAAAGAGGAGGCAGTATGGGGTAGGCAGGAGCCGCCCGGAGCTCACCAGGCGGCTGAAGGGACTCTTCCGCAACAACAGGTGTGTGCTCTTCTGAAGCTTTCGGATCTCCTTCAGAACCTGGGATCTCCGGCGGCCACGCGGGCGGGAGGAAGCGCCTGAGGAAAAGAGTTGGGACATAAAGATAAAATGTAGTGGAGAATGGGTGGTGCCCTGCAGCTTGGCTGAGACAGGCAAACTCAAATCACTAGACTGTACTATGATCCACAAAAACTGGGGTTTGTGTCTATTTTATTCACTGCAGTTATCTTCAGCAATTAGAGAACAGCAGATAGCTGCTAAATAAATATTTGTTAAAATGAGTTAGTGATCCTTTGAGACTATTGTCTTAAATGCCAACTCTTCTGTGAAACCTTTCCTGACTCCCAAACCCTTCCCAAGTGAGGGGTCACCTTCCTCTTCTGGGTCCCACAGTACTTTGTGCATCTTTTCTCTTTCCCACCTAGATTGGAAACTCAGCTAGTTTGTTTTTAGGTCTTATTTTAGGGCTGGAAAGAATCTGAGAAGTTATCTGGTACAATTCCATTGTCTTGGTTATCCTGAGGCCCAGAGAGGTTTGGTTCCAATGAAAACAAAAAAGAAAAAATCTTACAAACATTCCCAAAAGTAGAATTTAAAAGAGTCAAACTCTCTGATGTCAGAAGTTAACCACACAAGATACAAAAAATAAAAATTCTCTAACTCAAGTGAAATGTACCTGCAGTAAGACTACTTAGAAATGAATAAAAAGTCCTCATTTCAAAACTTACATGATAAAGACAAATAGTACTAGAAGAAAATGTACAGTCTCAAAATCTATTAGGAAAAAGAACCTTAAAAGATAGTGGAACTAGTATAGAACTCAAGTGTAGGAAGAGAACTATTAAAATAAACCAAAAGAAGGCAAGCAAAAGAAATATTAAAGATAATAAAATAATGAAAGAGGGCAAAACACAAAAACAGGTAGAAATGCAGTTAGGGTAGAGGTCTGGAGTGGAGGAGATCTGGGTTAGAGATACAAATGTGAGACATGTCGATGGTGGAACACAGAGTCATGGGAGTGGATAAGACCAGCTGGGGAAGGACAAGAAAGAAATGGGACACCAAGGGAGTCCAACGTCAAGTTGCTAAAGAGAGATGGCACAGGCAGTAAAAAACGCAAAGCAGGAACTTCTGAGTGTGTGTATCACTCTCACACTCTTCACAGTGTGTGAAGCCAAAGGGACAGAGCATTTCAAGGAGAAAGTGGCCCTTGTGTCAAATGCTTCTGAAAGACACGAGTAAGAAAAGGACATGTACACATCCACTGATTGGGCAACTTGACAGTAGCTGGTGACAGGAGCAGTTCAAGTGCATACACTAGAAGGAGGGGCAGCAGTTGTGGGGTCAGACTGGAATGGGTTGAAGGGTGACTGGGAAGAAGGGAAACAGACTCATGTGTAGACTCAAGTCTGTCTACTTTTGAAAGGGCAGCTCTGCAGCACAGGCAAGTGAGGGAGATGGGGATGTGTGCACTTTTCCTTTAGGTCAGAAATGGCAAAGCCCAGAGTGCCAATGCATGGAGTATGGACTTAATCCTGAGTGCAGGTGGAGAGGACAACAGGAAGCCCCTGGGAAGTGAGAGAAGACTGTGACCAAGAGCCCATGTAGAAAGCGTAGATCTTGATAGGAAGGGGGACCCTAAGTTCTCTGTAGTGAGAAAATAACGGGAATTCAGTCTGGGGGCTTCTATTTCCTCACTAAAGCATGAGGCAAGGTCATCATCAGCTGAGAGCAAGCTGGGGAATGGAGTTGGAGGAATCTTATGAAAAAGGTACAGAATAGTCAGTCACTGGGGAAAATGGAAGAGCAACGTTGCCAGACAAGTGCAGTGGGCCTGCCGGGAAGTGTCCAGTGCCCACTGAGGATAAAACATTTAATAAAACCAGAAGAATGTTTCTACATTGGAAAGCAACAGTAAACATCATGCTTAACAATATTCCCATGGAAATTACAAGTGAGGCAAAGATGGCTAAACACTGCTTTTACTTTTAGGGTCTCAGTAATACAATAAGAAAGAAAATGCACAAAAATGAAAAAGTTTAAAAAGTCCTTATTTGCGAATAATAGCTTACTTAAAAAGTTCAACTGAAGCAACTGAAAGACCATTAAGATTAAAAGAGAATTCAGCAAGTTGGCTGGATGCAAAGGTTATTTATGTTTTTGAAAGAACAAAAATCCCATTCATAACAGCAACATCTATAGATAACCCATAATGTATTTTTTTCCCACCCTGCTCTTAACTATGTAGAAGGCAAGTAGAGCAGTTGTTGACACATGTACAACTCTTGCAGGCGGGTATTTCATACACCAGACCACAGAAAGGAGGATCACTGAGCAGTGTTCTTTCCAGGCACATAACCTCTGGGAGAGAACAGGTGAGAGCACTGCTCGGATGGAGCATTTTGGTGAAGGCCTAACACAGCCACTCACTGAAGAAACAAAAACATGAAAAATCCGGAGGGAACCTTCTAAAAGCAGAATTGTTTGAAATCGTCACAAAAAGAAGCCAATAGTTTTGCAGTTTGAAAAAGGACAAACACTGTTTTTTAAAAATCTTGTGTCTGCCAGAACAAGCTTGCTAAGGTATGTGGCCTATCCGAGCCTCAGCTTTCTCATTTGTAAAATGGGCCCAACATAAAGTTGAGATAATTCACGTAAAGAGTTAATGTCTAGTTAGTGGTAACCACCCTATAATGCTAGTAGTCTCAAGACGAGTTAGCATTAGGGGCCAGGTTTCCGGGCCAGTCGTTTGTCCTCCTCGGAACTGCCCTTCCCAGTCCCACTCTGGGCTTGGAACTTGGGCGGCGCCCAGGGCAGACGCTGGACTGCAGAACCGCTCTCATCCCGCCCCGGAGGGCCAGCCGACCCGAAGTCGGGAGGTTCGGGCTCGAGCCCAGACAAGCCTGTTTTCCCGTGTGTGAATTGGGCACGCGGACCGGCTCAAAGGGAAAGGGTTCGCGGCCGGTTACCTAAGGAGATGCTCGGCCGGGAGGGGCCGGGGACAGGGCTGGAGACGCGCCTCTTCGGGGTTTGGGGCTTGCGTATACGGCGGGGCGGGTCCATGGCTGGCGCGGAGGGTTGCGCTCCGCAGCTCCTCCTCGGCCTTCGGGGTCCGCGGGCAAAGGCTGGCGTCTGAGGGAGGCCCGGAAGCGCCTCGAATGCGTGCCCCGGCGGGGTGGGTGCTCGGTCGCCGCCCGCGCCGCCGCGGGTTCAAATGACCCACACCGCCGATTCTCTGCCGGCGTTTTTTAAAACCCGAATCCAGCAACTCCCAGTGGCTGCCTCTGAACGCCCCTGGCGCAGAGCGACTGCGGGGAGGACAAATCAAAGTACAGGCCGAGGGTTAACGGCAGCGGTGATAGGAGGAGAGAGTAGGAATCAGCCAATAGACTTGGAGAAGACTGGCTTGCTAGTGCGGGTTGCTGATGTTTGAGGGATTAGACTCACCTCCTCTGGCGCCCTCAGGTCGAAAAAGGAAAGCTTCACTCTGAAGATGCAGATGGTACGTTTGTAGAATGCGTTTCTCTGGACAAGTCCCTTTGTTCAAACATGTTATGTTTTGCCTTACCAACCCTGACGTGGCTTTTTAAAGATGAGACTGACCCACAGATAATGTGACAACCCCATGTTGTGCCTGCAACCTTCCCAGGAACACCTCACGAATATGGCTAGAAGCCAGTTTAACTGCATGAACGTTACTTATGATTAGGGTCGAGGGACAGCCAGGATCCGGGCTCTGACGATGGGGTCAGGCAGAGGAGGCCTCAGCACTATTCTTGGATCCCTCTCTCCAGCATTGCAATAGATAGAATCGTCCCAGGGCAACCAGCCCTTCACTTCCTGTTGGGAATAAGATGTATTCAGGTCAAATGCAGAGCTGGATAGTTAGAATAGAGCAGATTTTATTTTCTACACTTCGCTTTCTTGCATTTTAAAAATGTTCAACAGTTAACATGTACTGAAATCAGGAAAGATGTCACACAAAATTAGTGATTTCACAGAACTCTTATTCACTGCTGGTGGGTATGTAAAATGGTGCAGCCACAGTGGAAAACAATATAGCAATTAGTCAAAAAATTCAGTGCAGGATTATTATATGATCCAGCAGTTCCATTTTTGGGTATGTACTCAAAAGAATTAAAAGCAGGGACTTGAACAGGTGTATCTGTACAATAATGCTCATAGCAGTGTTATTCACAATAGCCCCAAATATTCAATGAGCAGATAAACAAAATGTAATTTATAGTGGAAGATTATTCAGTCTTAAAAAGAAAGGCAATTCTGACACATTACAACACAGATGAACTTTGAAAGCATTATGTTAAATGAAATAAACCAAACACAGGAGGGCAAATATTATGATTCCACACAAGGTGTAGTCAAATTTATAGAGACAGAAAGCAGGATGGTGGTTGCCAGGGGCTGGGGGAAAAGGATGAGTGGAGAGTTAGTGTTAATGGTAGAGTTTCAGTTGGGGAAGATGACAATGTTCTGGAGATGGTTGATGGTAATGGTTGCACAACAAAGTGAATGTACTTAATGCCACTGAATTGGACACTTAATAATGCAATAATGGTCAAAATGGTTTTATGTTGTGTATAGTTCATGACAATTAAAAAAGAAAGGAGCAAAGGAAGGGAGGAAAAGGAATGTTTGGCTCAATCCATTAAGGTGCAGTTAAGTCACAGAAAGACTATTGTTTTTCAACAGTCCAGGTCAACAGAGGTAAGAAGTCCAGCTGCATCAGTCCTCAACACCCATTAATCAGACAGAGCACATCTTCGCTCATTAATTCTGCTATAGACCTTTCTTTGCTCTATTAGAAATAGAAAACAAGGTAGAAAATAGGATCTTTTTATTTTACTTCACATTTAAGGGAGATCAAACTAGGTATTATCTTTCTCTGACTTATTTCACTTAGCAAAATGCCTTTGAGGTCCATCCATGTTGCCACAAATGCAAGATTTCATTCCTTTTTATGGCTGATTATTATTCCATTGTATATAATAGTGTCTTTATTTATCCATTGATGGACATTTAGGTTGTTTCCAAATCCTGGTTATTATAAATAATACTGCAATGAACATGGGGGTATGTATATCTTTCAAGTTGTTTTCTTTGAATAAATACCCAGAAGTGGGCTTGCTGGGTCATATGGGAGTTCTATTTTTAATTTTTTGAGGAACCTCCATAGAGTTTCCCATAGTGGCTGCACCAATTTACATTCATCAGTGCACAGTTTCATCGGAATTATTATATAGCCCTTATTATATTCTCAACAAATGTGATTGCTTAAACAATTGGGAAGAAAACAAATAGTGACTTAATGAAGAGGAAAAGCCCATCCGTCCCACCTACTCTCTCTGTTCCCTGCTACCATCTGGGGGAAGGGGTGAGAAATAGGGAAACTAATTAACATGGGAGGACTAGAAGCTTCTTCTAGTTTGGTGATCCTCCCGATGTTAGAAATAAAGGCTGCATCCTGACAGGCAGGCAGATTGCCAAGGCATTGAAGAGTTACAGTGGCATCTTGGTGGACAATGAACTGAAGAATCTCAGGGTATAGGCCCTAGGAGAATTATTCTAGTGTTTGTAAGAGTGGACAGACCAAAGAGAGCAGACCAAAGTGGGTAGCCTTTTTAAAAGCTCCTAGTAGTCCAAATCTTAATTCAGTTTCAAAACCAGATGAACATTTGGACTGACCCTGGGTAGGAGCAGGAGAGGGCATGTGAAACTCAGTAGGAGAGGTAAGTTACCTAATTGTGAGGTGACCCATCCCATCCAAGCCAGGATCAAAATGAGCACCAGGAGAGGACCTTCATCCTCAGAGGATTCTGCACTTCTTGGGGAGAGAGAGGCTGGCCCAAGGAAGTGGGCCAAGTTCTGATTTCTGGAGAGGCCTGGGCCAGCCCTGTATATATAGTACCTGTACAGGGTGGGGCTGAGGGCTGTTATCCTGCCAGGTCTCACCCTTCTTCAATTGCAGAAGTGAGTGAATTACAATAAGTGAACTCCACCAAAATGGCATTTTCTTTGGGTATTAAGGTTGATCATGAGCTCCAGCACTAAGTAGGGACTTTTGCTGGTCAGCCCTGGAAGGCTCTCTAGACCATCCGTTGGGACAAAGACCACAGATTCCTGGGGACATCTATGAGCATATCTGGTTTACCTCCTTTATCCAGGGGATAAGGAGACTAACACTTGGGAGGGAAAGGGACTTCTCAGGCCACCAGTCAGAGCCAAGTCCGGAACTCTGGATTCATAGTCAAGACCACTACCCTCAGCATCAGACTGCCACAGAACCCAAATGATCTACCTCAAGTCTTTATCTTGATTTTGGTGGCCTTTTCCTCTTCCGACATTTACTTAATAAGCAAAAGTTAACGAACATTATTTTGTGCTGATGACCTTTGGATGATTTGGTGATGCTCATGTTGACATCCCCCTTGGCTGTTCCTGAACTCTGGTGGGAGTTCCTGCCTAGCTTGAGAAGACTAACTTGAAGACTAACTCTCAACAGCAGACTGAATTGAACTGGGTCTCCAGTCCTGTAAGGTGGAATCTTCTTGAGTTTGCTGGCTGGAGCTGTACTAGGGGATACTCAGTGGGGCCATTGGAGATGGAGGCCAGGGTGAGCAGTCTGTTTCGAAGACTCACTTTGGTGATGGTTTACACAACAGAGGACCCGACAGCCAAGGCCTCTAAAATGTAAGTTTGTTCCTTGAATAGCTCTTGTATTGATTCTTCTCACCATTTCTTTAGGTAAGACTTGACTTAATCTAAGATTGTTTCACTAGTCTCTGCCTTCAGTACCTCCTGACTCTAATCAAACCTGTCTGTGTAACAACCGGGTGATCTTTCCAAGACAGCAACTGGGGGCATGTTTTCCCTTGCCTAATACTCCATGGCACTCTACTGTCTAGGACAGAGTTCTGTCACCTCGGCAAAGTCTACAAGGCACAGCACTACCCGGGCACCGGCCCACCTCTCCAGCCTTGAGATGGTGGCCACTTTGTGCGCTGCACGCTTACTGCCAGGCATACCAGCTTTCTTACCTGAGTAGGTACACACTTAGTCAGTGTGTGACACACTTACACCTTTTTTGTGTTTATCAGCTGTTCCTTCTTCCTGGAATACTTCCTCTTTCCCTACCCCCCAGCCAGGAAGACACCTGCTCGTCCTTCCACACCCAGGTCCAGCGGAGCTCTGATAGTTCCAGGCTGAGTTAGCTCCTCTTTCCTGTATGCCTTCCCCTGCGCTCATACAAAGGCCTTTTGCACATCACATGGTGCTGGGATTCTTTCTTTACATGTTCACGTCCCGTTTTCTTTGATGTGCCACAATCCTTGGAGGACATCAGTTCTCAAAAGTTTGCTGAACTCTGGGATAGAAGTCTCTTATTAAAATTTTTTTCAACAAGTGCTCTTCATGAAGAGCAATTCATAAACTTTTATGGCCTCATAGGGAACCCCCTGCTGACCTTGGGTTTTGAAAGGATGTAGTCAACAGAAGGCCAGGGGCTCTAAACTAAGACAAATATGAAGAATATCAATCTATAAAGGTCAGGGAGGTGAACACATTTAGGAATGCTGAGAACCTCTCCTTTTTATGGGTTGTCAAGGTCTTGAGAGGTAACACGATTTGTCCAAGGTCATCCAATCCCTAACTCTACTGCTTTCCTCTGCTCCACTCCTTGGAGTGTCCGCACAGGGGTCAGAGATCTTACCTCCAGTGCTATTTGCTGGTTAAACTACACAGAGACCTTTGCACAAAGTGGAGGCAAATGGAACCATGTGACATGCAGAGTCCTAAATCTCTGCCTCCGTGGGCAGGTTCCTGGTGGAGACAAGTCCAAAGGCTACTTGAGGGCCTGTGGGGTAGTCCTCGAGGAAACCCCAGCCCCAGGCTCCCCCAGCACCACTCTGCAAGTGGCAGAGTGATCAGTTCACTACAATGCAGATGGCTTAAATCACAGCATATTTGAAACAATACTTACAGAAGTCTGTTATTAGTTAATTCTGATTTTGGGGTTCAGGGCCTCCACACCAAACTTCCACCATTCAGGCCTCTCTTACTCCATTCAGATTGGCAGGCTACAGCCACAGCCATTCCCCATAACCCTCCAGACTCAGCGGGAGAGTGGAGGTCCTTACTGTCCCTCCCATGTGGCCAGCATGACACAGCAAGCCTTCTCAAACTGACACTCCAAAGCACCCCTGACAGCGAGACAGTGAACACATCTCCGAGGGCTGGGAGGGTAGTTACTGTCGGCATAAAATCTTGAGGCATCCTATTTTATCTTGTTAACTGTTTGGAATTTTACATTTCTACTCCATGATGGTGTGTTTTAATAAATAGAGCCCTCTGAGCAAAACCAGTACACTGCGCTGTGCCCCTCTGGGACTTTAGTGTCTCAACAGACCACCCTGCTGGGCAGTGCAGACTTACGTGACACTCCACTGTGCACTGGCATTTACAA
Source organism: Manis javanica (assembly GCF_040802235.1). Classification (NCBI taxonomy): domain Eukaryota; kingdom Metazoa; phylum Chordata; class Mammalia; order Pholidota; family Manidae; genus Manis; species Manis javanica. Next base: position 221,918,717 of record NC_133156.1, read on the forward strand.
ACACCTTCTATTTATTTTTCATGCTCATTCTGCGAGGTGGAGGCTGGCTTTCCCATTTAGAGATGTGGAGACCTAAAGCTCCAGGAAAAGTGATTTGCCTGAGCTGGTGGCAGGCCTGCTGGGGCATCCCACTCCCCATGCTCTGCTAACCCTCACCACTGAAGTCCTTTTATAATTCCCCCCAGCTCCTCAACAGTAAGATCAACACAGACCCTCATGGTGGCCCTCAAAGGCCAAGTGCTTCCCCAACACCCTCTCAAGTGGCTGGCACAGTTGAGAGCACAGGCTGGAGCAGCCCCTGGCGGAGGAGCAGTCCTGGTTCAGGGTACAGGCTCCCGGATATGCTCCCTGGGGCAGAAGGGGATGAGAGGGCTGAGGACCGGGAAATCTGGCCTTGACTGGCACTGGCTGTGTGGCTCTAGAAAGTTCTTCCCTCTTTCTGGGCTTTAGTTTCTTCATGTGGACAATGAATGGTGGACTGGGTGATGTCTGTGCTTTGGTACATGAGAGCTATTCCATCCCAATACCCTAGATGCCCTCGCCAGGAACATTCCAACCCTGTGCTCTTTCCCACTATTCAAAAAGAAGAGTCCATACTGCCAATTTCCCTTTTCTTTTTAGAATAAAGCCCTACAACAATATTCTAGAGCCCCAGGCATTAGGACAAAGCACCTGTAATCCCCACCACCCTCATTCCCCATTTCCTTCTCTCTGTGACATACACGGTGGCCCACAGCAGCTCAGGGGCCCCTGGGACCAGGAGCTAGTGGGATGGAGAGGCCCTCCTCTCCCAACAAGCTATAGTAACTGCTAGATTCCCACACAGCCTGAGGGCTTTGCTTGTCAAGGATCCCTTCCCCAGAATCTATTTTAAGAAAGGCATCCAGTGTTTTGTTTTAGGACTGAGCTGCTGCCCAGGAAAATGGTCTGAGGTTCCAGAAACTGCCAAGGACACTGGAACGAAGGGCTGCTCAGCAAACTGGGGTCCCTGATACTAGTCCTCTCTCTTCAGGGTGGGATTACCGGGGACAACAGCACAATTATTCTATCCCAGCCATAGGAAATTCCCCCCGAGATCCCAGAGAGACCTGTATGGTAGGTGGGGCCACACGTTTGGAATCAGGAAAACCTAGCTTGGAATACTGGCTCTGTGAGAAAGTCACTTAACCTTATCTAGGTCACAGGTTTCTTCTGCATCCACCTGGACAGGCTGTTATGCGAGAGAATGAAAGGTAAGCACTTACGATGCCTATGATACCAGAATAAATCTAAGTGGTAGAATCCTGGTAGATCCGTCACCCTGGAAGGGTCTCTAGAGAGTCATGTTACTGGGGAGGGGCTGAGGCCCAGATGTACTCCTGAGCCCAGCTTGCTGCCGGACCACATGGCTGCATGGCCAGAGTCCACAGCAGGAGAGCCCTCTTGCTCAATAACTTACAAGTTCTAGGCCTCAGGTTCCTCATCTTTGAAATGGAAGGTAAATAGTTCATACACGCTGTTACCAAGAGCTGCCTGGAATTCCCCATAATCTCTTCCAAGCATGGAGGCCTTGAGGGGTGTGAGCAAGGACAGGGAAGAAGGCAGGAGACGGTGGCACTGTGGGCAGAGGGGCGTTCCCAGTAGTGGGTGTTACTCCTTTCCCAGGTTGGCCAGGTCTTAGGCCCACAGCATGGGCCCAGCTGGGGGGGAAGATACTAAAGTCACAGTAGCCATACCTTCTGCTGTACAGACAGGACACACCAAGGCCCAGAGTGACTAGGTGATGGGCTGGGGAGAACTAGAACCTTGGTCTCCAAACAGGGCTAGAGAACATCTTATGTTTTAGAAAACACAGTGTTCAGTTCTGTTTTGAATTTGCTCACTGACCTCTCTTCTTTGGAGAACCAGATTTAGCTTATGATTTGGGAGAAATCCTAGGGTCATTAGTTCTTGCAATTCTATTTCATGATTTAGCTCTGGTGCTGCAGGAGGGGCCTGGAGGGCTGTGGGGAGCCTAGTGGGGGTCAGTCACTGCACTCAGGCCTATGGGGGCTGAAACAACTCAGGGGTGGTGTCGAAGCAGCACCTAGGTGTTGTGTTGTCTTCTCTGGCAACAGCTGCCCTGGGAGTCTTTTGGGGAGGGGCAGAGTGAGGCCTTGGGAACAGGGCACTTGCGGCTCACCAGCTTGTGTGGCCTCAGCTTCAGGGTGAACAAGGTACATCCTGGGAGCAGCAGAGAACTCGCAGGACGTTCAGCTGGCATCATTGATGGGAGTCCGAGAGCCACTGAGCAGTCTCTCGTGTTCACTGTCCTCCGCCACTGGGGACCGGCTCCAGGACAGGCGGGTCAGCAGGGGGCGATGCAGCCCATTGTAGAGGGCAGTGCCTAGCAGGAGGATGAGGAAGCCAAGGATCTGCAGTGGGTGGAAGGCCTCCCAGCCCAGTGCCAGGCTCAGTACCCAGATAACAACAGTGCGTAGGCTGTCCAGCACCATGCGAGTAGTGGCACTCAGCTCCTTGGTGACGCTGATGCCCGCAAAGTTGAAGAAAGCAATGCTGCCTATGTTGCCCAGCAGCGCCAGGGCGATGAGTGGCTGTCGGCCCACCTGGCAGAAGGCATCCGGCACATCTTCCAGTGTCCCTCGAGGGTTCCCACTGAAGGCCCCAGCGGGCATGTAGTACATGGGCACCAGCAGCAGGGAGAGGATGACAAAACCAAAGAGGCCTGCAGGAGGAGAGGAAGCACGCTGCCCTCTCCACTCGGCCCCCAGACTCCCAGGGCATCCAGCCCAGCCCAGGCTGCGCTCAGCTCCTGCCACCCCTTCCTTGCTGCCCTCACACCAGCTCGCTCCTTCCTTTCAGGTCCTGGAGCCGACTCTCTCCTGAGGAATTCTCAACAGCCTACTGCATAGGCTTGAGCTGCCTCTTCTCCACTTCAGTCTGTTTTCTGATTGGATCAGGAGTAAGAAATACATATTCTATGTGACCAGTATATATGTGCACAGGCATGCACACACATGCACTTTCACAAAACCGCTACCCTTATAATGTATAATGCTCCCTGGTGCTTTTTAATTCTATTCTATTGATTTCAAGAATTGTGGCTGTAACCACTCATTGCTCTCACAAGTGTGGAAAAACATTGCTGTCTAATTCAGTGTCATTGGTCTGTGACAAGGAGCTGGACCAGAATGCAAATCAATGTACTGCTTAATTCAGAGTCTTGCTAGGAAAAAAAGGAACAGGAACAATATGCCTGATGGTATAGTTGATTTAGTTGATAAACATTCTGTCATAAGCCCTCAGCTCACTGTGGACTAGGCACAAACAGTTCCCTGACTAGCCCACAGGCCACACTTTGGAGGCACTGCTCTAATCCACCTTGCTTTTTTCCTATTTTTAAATCATAATCTTGATTACTTCCTGCTCAAAACCTTTGGTGGTTCCTTCCTGCCTGTCATTTAAAGTCTAAATCTACTTGCCCAATATTCAAGGTTCTCCATGTGACCTTGACCTATTCAATTCCTAATCACTTTCCAACATCGAACCTGTACCTCACTCAAACTATTACTCACTGGTTTCCAAATTCACATTCAGCTCCATGTCTTCACTCTGCCTGGACTTCCCTCCTTCCTGCTCTTGCCTGTAGAAATCCACAGCTCGAATGCCATCTTGGCTGCCTGAAGACACTCAGATATGCTTGGCAATGTAGCACCACTCGAGCACAAGTGATCTAAGCTAAACTGCACTGCCTGGTCCTTTCTTGCTGCTCAGCTCCTCTCAACTCCTCTTGGGCTTGCTTCTCTTTTACATTCCTCATCTTTCCAGAGCTCCTGGACATGTGCATGGCAGGTGTTAACACATGCATGGGGAAGAGAGGAAGTAATGGGAACAAGAGGCTCAGCCCTGCCCAGCAGCTCCCAGCACCTGGCTCTGTGCTCCTTCTAGCACATTCACTCTCTGTGATAGCTTCTGGTGTGCCCAACCAGCCCTCGTCCCAGTACTCAGGCTCATACATACCCTCGGTGCCAACTGCCCGCAGGGGATGCACGTTGTGCTTATAGACGAACTTCTCCTCTAGCACCATCTGGATAGAGATGATGATCTGTGCCATGATGATTAACAGGTCCCCTATGGGAAAGGAGAGGCCCAGGGGAAGTAAGGGCTGCACTGGGGTTGGGGTGTTGGGAGGCAGGGAGAGAGCAAGGCCACAGGGCTGTGGCAGGGTGACGGGCCTGATGCTGAGGGACACAGCTCCTGCAGGGACATAACAATAGCCAGAGCCCCTGACTTCTGCAGGGCACCATGCAGTTCATGAGGCACAGTCATGAGAGCCTCCATGCCTGATCTCCTGGCCCTTGAGGGGTGGGGCAGGCCAGCAGGGCTGAGGTTCCAGAAGGTCCAGAGACCTGCCTGGGCCTGAACGCTACATGATGGGGCAAGAAGTCTTTTGAGAAAGGATAGGCTTTGGGGTGGACATTCTGATTTAATCCCGCATCTGAATGAGCAGAGCGGTCACTCCATTGTTTAAAATGGGCTGTAGTGCTTCCTTTCTGGGGCTGTGAGGATTATTGGGATGACGAATATACACTGCTTGGCACCAGGTTGGACACTTGCTAAGTGCTCAATAACATTTGTGCCTTTCCTCTCCCAAATCCCAAAGTTTGTGTGCACGTAGGTGTGTCAGAGCACAAGCTGTCTCCCTCCTCTGACCTCATGGCTCCTTATCTATCCCTCTCTAATGCTGCCTGTGCCTCTCTGGTCTTCACTACACTCTGTCACCTCCAGAGCAGGTGGTCCACACCAGCTGGTCTCCCACATGCCCTACTCCAGGGCTTGGCATTCAGAAGAGCTTGGAAAAGTTTGTCTGAATGACTCTGTGCTGGGCTCCCAGGGAAGGGAGGACAGGATGGGCCCTAGACCCCAGACCCCAGCCACACCTGTGATCACATCGCTGAGCTTGTGCTGATCGTCATGCTTGCTCAGGAGGTCAGCCAGGCCCACAACCACCAGCCCTGCAATGGTTGTAAGGATGCCCAGCCACTGGCTCAGCACCAACCTCCGCCCCAGGAAGGCCACCGAGAACAGGCCTGTGAATATGATCACTGCTCCTCGCAGCATCTGGAAACTGGAGGCACTGGTCATGTTCAGGGCTAGGAGAGGAGAGACACAGGGCGTTAGTTCCTAAGGGTCGAGGCTGGCTAGTTCCTGAGTCCTCAGGGCTGAAGACATGCACCCCAATAGTCTGTGCTCAGTAAATCTTGGTTGTATGGCTGTGTGTGAAGTGTGTGGGAGAGGGTAGGAGTGAGCGAAGATGAGCTGGGGACAGGGGTGGCTGTTTCGCCAGTGGCCCCCTTGGGACACAGGCTTCGCTGAGCCCTTGTCAGCCTGGCCTGGCTACTCACCCACATACATGATGCTGGTCCCAGCCATGTCGCAGAGGGCTGGGGGTAAGAAAAGAAGGGGGTTGAAGGGCTGCTGGGGATCCATGCCGGCATCTGGCTGCCTCGCAGCTCTGCATTGGAGTAGGTAGAAGGCAGCCAGGCAGGAGAACTCTCCCAGGAACATGCCCACTGCCTGCAGGGACAGAACCCTAGAAGCTTAGGGCTGGAAGGAGGACCAACTTTAACAAAAACATTAACACCTTTCTTCAAACAAGAGCTTACCTATATTTCAGCGTGTAAATTAAGACAGAAGCAGAGCTGCTATGTGTGGGAGGCCAGAGACTGACTGCCTCCAAGGTCTGCCCCCAGGCCCCCAAACATCTCGGAGACCCTGAGGCTATGTAGAGCTTAGTCTGAAAATCACTCATCTAAGCTAACCCCCGGTCAAGTTCCAGATGGAGAAACTGAGGCCCAGAGAGGCTCCAGAACTTATTTAAGGTCAGAGAGCAAGTTGCTGGCAGAGCTGGGGCTGAAATTAGACCAGTTCCCAGTCTGGCAATAAGGTGTCTTCCATTTATGGTGTGTGCCCTGTCCCAGTGGGGGCTGGGTTCCCTGTGGATGGACAGCAGGTTTTGCCACCGGGACTGATGTTTTCCAAATATGTCCCGACTTGGACAGTGGGGCTGGCCTCATGGTGCCCAGGGCATGACCACCCACCAGGACTTGTGCAGGCTTCCCACAGTGGATTGTGCCCTCTGCCCTCCAGGGGCATTCACACCCTGGCCTTTGTTCTGGGCAGGGAGAGAGAGAAGTAGAGGTTCTTCCAGGAGCAGGGGAAGGCTCCACCCTCAGGTCAGGAAACAGCAGGGCCTCACAGGGACAAGCCTGGGAGACAAGAGGTGCGGAGGGAAGGGGCAGATACCTGGAGGAAAGGATGCTGGAAGTTGTGCTCCTTGCTGCCTCCGCAGCCCTGGGCCACAAAGTTGTCCGCCCACCTGCAGCAGAGAGAGAGGTCAAATGCTGGCAGGGCAGCAGGCTCTGCAACTGTGCCCTGGTGCCTGCCAACAAGCTTGCTCCTCTCAAGGCCAAGAGGCCAGACTTGGGGAACTCAGCTCAGAGTGGGGCTCCCTCTCAAAGGGGCCACTCTCCACAGCAAGGCATCTTCATCTGGGATCATGGACAGAATATAGGGGGGCTTGGGAACCTTTAGTTTAAATATTTAGCATTTCCTCAAATTATGAATGCAGCATTGTAGTACCTGTGACTTTGTGACACACAGAAATCACAGCTATTCTCATTATCACGGTGTTGTTGCAGATATTGTGAAGTTTATACTCATTGCTACTCCAAAATTACAGTAATTAGACCCACTGCTTATAATTTTATGTGTTAAGAAGCATATACACATACATCCTACTATCTCATAAACTTGCTTTTTTAATGTTTTGATAACTTTAAACATAATTGGCTTTTTCTATAATCCAGTTTTTTATTTGCACATTGGCACAGAAGTTATCACGGGCCCCTGGTCTGCTATGGCACTAGGGCCCTGAGAAATAACTGCCTGACACAGACCATCTGGTCACCTTCATATAACCTGAGGGGTTTCGAGGGTCTTTCCAGAACTGGCTCTAAAGCGGGTGGCAGGTACGTCGTGCTCGTGGTGTGGCCTCCCAGCCAGCACCCCGGCAGATGGCATAAGTGATTATGGCATGCTTCCCCACCAAGTCCAGGCAGAAGCCCAGAATCCTGTATGGCAGTGCTCTGGGCAGCTACAACTGACTGTTCTGCACTGTCTGCCATCCATGCACTAAAGCTTCTGTCCCTGAATTTCACCTTTGCTGAGCTTAGTTGTGTTCCTGGGGTCTAGCCAGGTCTCTCATTTGAAAGCCCTTCAGATATTTCGACTTTTCCACCTTTCTCCAAATCTCATATTCTGGCTCAGCGGCCACAGCCCTTCCTAACCTTACACTCCTGTGACTGATGACTTCTGGAAGCACTCTGGTGGGCCTGGCCCAGAGCCAAGGGCATATGATCTGAGCCAGAATGAGCCTGGCAAGACGGCGACCTCTTCCTCTTGCTGGCCATCCTGGTTCGCTGACATGGCTTTGACTGTGTCAGCCACATCATACTGCTGACTCATGTCGGTGCAGACCCAGGGCTGTTTCCTGTGGGCCACTGAACCCCTCTCTCCATAACACCCTACACGTAGGCGGTGGCTGTCCCTTAAGTGTTAGACTCAGGACTTCTTTTGAAAGCAGCCACATCGTGGTGCCTAGTCCTACTCTGCTGGCTCATCTCTGCAACAAGCCTGAGCTCTCCAAAGGCAGGGGAGCCTTCTGCTTGCTGTGGCCCCCACAATGCTGTGAGAATGGGCCACTGGTTGTGCCAAGCAGTTAGGGTCTGGGAACAGGGTGCTCTTCCCCACAGCCCAAGGCAGGGGTATGATGCCTGGATGCTGGCAGTGGGGAGGGTAGGCTGAGTGGTGGTGAAGTTCCTGTCAACTGTGAGGGTGGCACAGACCTGTGAAGGAGAGACCATGTCTACTCACCAATCTGAACACATACCAGGGCAAGTGAACCAAAGAGGGCTGTGGCAAACCTATCTTGCAGCAGGAGACCCCACCCACTCCCAGAGATGTGAAGAAGGGCAGTTAGCGGGGCTTGTGGTTCCCGGGAACTGGTGGTGGTGGTGGTGGTGGTGAGGGTGAAAAGAGAGCTGAAGGGCAGGGAGAAGCTCTGATATAACTGGCTGGGAGTGGGGGAGGGAGGCCTGGGTCTGGGGACCAGGCTGTAACCAGTCCTGGAACCAATGGGGCAAAGACAGCCCCACTGCAGAAGAGAAACCACCTGCTCTGTGGGGTCTTGGTTCTGGCTCTCGGATCCCAAGGCAGGCCTGCTCTACAACCCAGGCTTGCTTTTGCAGAAAAAGCACTCTGGGAGGGCCTAGGTGAGAGAATTGAGCATAACTGAGAAGCAGAAAGCATAAAGAGGTCAAGCTTTACCAACGGGGCAGAGCCAACTGCCCCAGAGCATGTGAGGTCAGAGACGGGAATCCCCAGGGCTGGAGCCAGAGCTCCCACAAGAGAACAATGGAGGTTATGCCAAGCCCACAGAGGCCTACCAGAGCCTAGGGCAAGGGCAGGTGTGGAAGCCCCTTCCTCATCCTGATGCCCCACCCAGAGCACACTGTGGGCTCAAGATGCCCCCCCAGATCTGGTGGGGGAGCCAAGAAATGACAACTCCCATCTCTATCAGTTTCTGGCTCTGGAGTCACTGTCACTTGAGAGAGTGGGAGCTCAGCATCCAGCAACTTCCCCATCTCTGATCCCCTGCTCCTGGCACATTACTGTACAGAAACTCAAACATTTTTGTTTGAATGACTGGGATTTCCAGACCCCACCTAGCAAACAGGCAGGTAATAGAGTCCAGAGGCAATGTCTCCGTAAGTTCTGATTCCCCACCTGGGGCTGAGGTGCCCCTGCTGGTAGGACCAGCTGGGCTTGTCCCCAGGAGCAAGGCTCCCATGGAGACCTGGCTGTAGGGCAGATGCAGAGCTGCCTCCCCTCCTCTCCAGCAGTCTCTTGCTTTCTCCAAAGGGTGGTGCCTGAACAGGCTGGGGCTGGCAGAAGTCCCAGCAGGGGAAATGGAGTCTTTTTGTATCTGAGGGCCTGCAGCAGGCTTGCAGCCCAAAGGATTAGGTGTCAGCAGGACTGGCTGACCTGCCTACCCTCTCTTCAGGCCAGGGAGAAGTTCAGGCACTTTGGGACAGAGTCAGGCTTCTCATCCTGGCCCTGAGACAGGTTTCAGCTCATCCTGCAGGTGTAAAGGGCCCCAGGTCGCACAGAACAAAAGTCAAAGACCAGCCCCAGCTCATCTGGGGATGACAGCAACGACCCCGCAGGTGGGATCGCCCTTGGCTTTTTGCAGAATACTTCACTAACATGTTCTTATAATCAAGTCACTGAGCACTGACTGTGTGCCAGGTCCGTGCTGAGCACTTTACTGTCATTTTACAGATGGGGACTTCAAGGTTTGGGGGCAGAGAGAGCCATGCACAGACTCATACAGTCAGCAATGGGAGGATCTAGGGGCAAACCCTTCTCCTTGAATTTACAGTCAGAAAAGGCAGCAAGATACATAGAAAGCTCAGACTTTTGAGTCTCACAGGCTAAACAAGTTATAGTTTTCTCATCTATAAAATGGGGGTAAAAATGCCAACACTGATGAATTGTCAAAAGTAATGAATAATATAAGGTATGTAAGACCTGGCACATGGTGGGAGTCTTTGAAAGTTCTTTCCTGCTCCTTCTACCTCTTCCCTTCCACACAGCAGGAGCCATCTCGCCTTGCGTTGCGTTAGGTCGCTTGGCCCCAGCTCTGCTCCAGCTTCTGTGAGAGAGCACGTGTGCTCTGGGACCTACCCTGCTGACTGAGGGCCCTCAAGCTACTACTGCCCCTGCAGTGCCTCAGAGCCGAGGGGGGAAAGAAACTCAGCCATCATCTCAGGAAGCTCCTCAGCTGACAGGCGAGGAACCCAGAGACTGGAGAGGGCTTGAGGGACACAGGCTCATCAGGTGCCAAAAAGGATGAGCACCCGCGGTCCCCACCTCCAGTTCCATGCCCCTGCCTCCACACTGGAGGTTCTCCTATCAGCTCCTTACTCCGGATTCTTCCTACTCCCCTGGCTGTCGGGGGAGGGTAAACTCTGCAGATTGACCCTCCATTCTCCCTTGATACTGCATCCTGGGGGAAGGCCACCGTCTCCAGGGCAGGAGGGCTGTGGGGGCCCACCAGGGTCAGGCTGAATCCCCACAGGAGGTGCCTGATGCTGCAGAGGCCAGCAGCTTCTGTTAGAGCTCCCTGAGCCTTGGCAGGCTGGGGTGGGGGACTCCCCTTGCTGGGGGTGAGTGTGGCCTTGCTCAGCCAAACCCAAGGCTCAGCATTCTGAGAGGTGTGTCTGTGCATGAGCACAGAGAGCGGCTGACAGAGACTGAGGAAGTGGCTGACATGGCTTCCCCAAACCGATTAGCTGTGTCCCCTCCCCACAGAATCTCTGCCACTTCCTCTCACATCCCTGGCTTGGCAAGCCCAGTGAGTCAGCTTCTTTCTCTGCCTGGGATCTTCAGCATTTCTTTATTCTCTGGGTTATCACAGCAAGTGGCCATAAATGATGAGCCCTCCCATCTCTAAGGGTTAGAAAATCTTCCTCAGTACATCTTGCCTTTTATGTGGGAGGACGGTGGGGAAGTCACACCCATTTTACAGGGCCCAGGACTCACCTAATCCCTCGGCCTCCAAGCCTCAGCTCTTTCTACTCCATATACAGCTCTCCTGACTTAAGGCTTTCTCCAGCTGGCCTCAGAGCCCCTTGGAAGCCCCATGCCGGCCCAGGGACTCTATGGTACAGGCAGCTGCCCCGGCAAAGTGAGAGCTAGCACAGAATGGTGAGCCCTCCCTAACAGAGGCCCAGAGGATCCAGCCTCCTGCCACTTTCCTGGCAGGGTCCCTACACCCAGAGGGTCTGACTGTAGGACAGAAAGTCACCCCCATAGCCCCTCCCTGGCTGGGGGTTCAAAGCCTGCAGAAGTTGAAGTGGGGATCTGGGCCTTACTGAGTGTCTACTTGACCATGGCTGTTTACATGCAAACCCCCAGCTGGATTCCGGAGAGTGGGGCTCTCATCAGGGCACCACCACACAGACAGGCACTGGTTCCGCACCGAGGTGGGAGAAAGCAGCCAGAAAGGAAAAGGAAACACTTCATGGGGAGAGACCCTCTGCCAAAACCCAGAGACAGGCCAAAGGCCAGCCTGAGTGGTGGCTTTCCTCCTGGGAGTATGTGATCTGTGCCCCCATCCCAGCCAGGGCAGGCCTGTCTCCCAGCAGCCTGCCCAAACCTGCTGAGTGGACAGAGCAGCCTCCTCCAGCGGACAGCTGACCTGTGGTCCCAGCATAGCAGGCGGCATATGCTCTCACTCACTTCCTCATCCACATTGAAGGTCCTCCCTGTACCCCGGGAGGGAAACGTGTTCTTTTTACAGGCCAAGCAGCTGCAAGGGGCTACTGCAATCGCTAAATCTGAGTCCTGAGTGGCCTCCAGCTTGAGGGAGAAGATAAGCAGCATGGTAGCAGGACGCACTGGGGTAGGGCAAGGCTGGGAGGTAGGACACTGATGGCAGGGATGGGAGATGCCACTTAGAGGATTACAACTCCTATGGGCACACACTTGTCTGTTCTGTCTGAGATGTGGGAGGAAATCCCCAAGGCAGAGGGACTTGGGGGCACTGTGGTTGTCAAAGGACAGGACTGGGCCAAAATGCTGAGACCTGGGTTCTGGTCCCTGCTGACACCACCCAGCTGAGTCACAAAAAGAAACTCCTCTTAGGATCTCATCTGTAAGTTGTGGGAATTAGAATGGCTGATTTCTGTGTTTCTGACAACTCTAAATGCCTTAAAAATGACTAGAGAAGTCCCCAGTTCCATCCCAGATTGCTGGCGAAGGGCAGAGCTTCTAGAGCTAGAGGACTTAGGCTCAAATATGAACTCCACCACTCAATAGCTGAGTGGAGCTTGGGCACCCTTCCACATCACAGTTTCCTTATCCAGGGACAATGAGTTTACCTACGTCACAGAGTGGTTATGAGAATTCATTAAATTAACACACACAAGGCGGCCAGAGCAGGACCTGGCATATGATGCTCTCAGTAAATTAGCTGGTTACCACTTGTGGTGGTCACATTCTTGTCTGTCCCTGCCAGAAACTGCAGGTCAGAGTGTGATTCAACTTGATAAGTCCCACCATGAGGTACACAGCCACTCTTCCAAGTTCCTTCTGAGAGCATCCTTCTCACAGTTTGGCCTTATAACAGGGTTCGGGTCCAATTTTGAGGCCCAACTTGAGTAGGCAGCTCCTGAGAGGCCCCACATCAGGCTACAGGGCAGAGGACAGGACCAAAGGTTGGGTCTCCACCTGGAAGCCTCTTTCCTGCCTCTCAGGCAACCTCCAAGGACAAGGCCTCCTGGGGCTGAGGATGCCCTGGCTTCCTTCCTGACCAGTCTGGAGCTTTTAAAGGAAGGAGCTGAGTCAGCACAGTTTATCCCAGTAGCAACTGGCAATCTTAACTCTCCTTGGGAACAAAAGCCCTGGCAGACCACAGCCACTCTCTAAGCACCTGACTGCGACCTCGGCTGCTAACACAGATGGATGTTGTGTTCTGCTGCGTTCAGATCCTGAGATGGGAGTCCTCAGGATGAGCTGCTTTTATAGCGAAGGGTTCAGCAAAGGGAGTGACATTAGGAAGCCACAAGAACAAGGAGACCAGCACAAGACACAGACACAGCTGGCCAGAGCCCACCCAGAGAGACAGGTGGACCCCCACTCAGAGTTCCACCTCCTTTGGAGAAGGGAGGACACTGTGATTGTCAACTATGTACACATCTGTCTCTTCCACCTCAGATTTTAAGCACCCCAAAGGCAGGGATCTTCTCTTGGTCACTTCTGTCTCCTTCCCTGGGTCCAGATGGCACCTCACACATGGTAGGTACTCATACATATCTGATGAATTGAACTGAATACTCCCAGACCTCTCTTCTGGAGCATTTCTCACATCACCGGTGGATATGCTAGAAATAAATGCCTCAAAAATGAATAAGATAGAACACCCCTGCCTCCTGCCCTGCCAGGGGGCCTGGAGCACAGCCCAGAGGGTGACCAGGGTTACTCTCCCTTGCTCTGGAGCATGGGATGGCCCAGGTGAAGTGAGGGCTGACTGGCAGAGGGCCACTGTCCACTGTTCTCCAAGTGCACCCTGAATTGGTTCAGAGAAAGGCCAGGCCCTGGGTACTGGGGATCTATAGTGACAGAGGGGCAGAAGAAGGGACAAAGAACTTCCAGAAGAGGCAGCCTCCTGGGCCTCCCACACTTCACAGAGGAGGCTACGTGTGGGTCCCTCAGCCTGACGACAGTCCTGGGGACTATCCTCACTTTTCCACCAGAACCCCACCCTCGTACCTCAGAGCTGAACTGCCCACCTGCCCTCGCTGGCTGAGTTAATGCCTTCTGTTCTCCCAGGCAGAAACCCCGGTGTGATCTGTCTCTTGATCCTGTGGGTCAGTACCTGTGGCTTCATTCTGCTCCCACGGTGTCCATTCCTTTCCCACCTCACTGCGCCCTTACAGATCCCCTCCTTTGCTAGGCAGTAGCTTGGACTGATTTCCCTGCACTAAACTACTCTCTTACCTTGACCACCAGATTCATCATACCACTTTTAGCATGTCACTCCCTGCTCAAAGGCTCTTCTTTGGTTGTGGGATCAAATCATGCCTGGGTATTTGGTGCTAGTTACATCCACTTCTATCTGCCTTCGCTGTTTCCTACCTCGATGTCCCCACCACTGGCAGAAATCCCACCCAAAACTTGAAGGCCCAGGGGTAACCCTTCCTCCAAAGGGGCCTACAGGGCCCTCCTTCTCCATCCACACACTCCTCCACGCTCACTAGTCACTCGCCCTACATGCTCTCTATTGTAGCTCGCGTGTACAAGTATGCGAGTCCTCCCTCCTCCCACCTTCACGGCCTCCGTCCACCCCCAGCCCACCGCTCCGCATGCCAGTGTGGGAAGGGGCTGGAGAGGGGAACCGGTCCAACCTATCCGTTTAAAGATGAGGAAACATCTGGGCGATAGTTACATTAGTGTGTGTGTGTGGTGGTGGGGGGGGGTAAAAAACAACAGAAAAATGAGGAAACAGGCGCGGAGACAGGAGGTGACTCGCCGGGATCAAGAACACGGCGATCCTGCGGCCGGGGTCACGGCCTGTCTCCGTCCTTCCCGGGGTCTCGCACTCCTTAGGTGGCCCATAAAACACGTGAACCGACCGGAAAGACTGGGCGAGCAGGTGAAGCTGGGAAGGGCGAGCCGAGAGCGGGGAGAGAGGAAGGTGTGCGGGGATCTGTAGAGCCAGCGCGGGCTGCGCCAGGCCCCGCAGAGCGCCCCACCCTCCAGGCCCGGCCCGGACTCACTTAGCCGACAGCGTGTTGATGGAGCCGGTGACGAGCATGAGCCCGGCCAGGAACAGCTGGTACTTGGTCCAGGCCATGGCGGCGGATACGCCGAGCGCGAAACCGTTGGGGTCCCCGCGACCTCCGCGCTGGCTCCACGCAACAGCTCAGGGCAGGGTCACTCGGAGGGGGTCTCACGAGCGCTTCCGGGGCCGGCGTCACGTGACCCGCGCCGGTCCCGCCCCGCGCTGGCTCGCCCCGCCCCCCGAGGGCGGCGGGCCTCTGCGCCCTGGTACTGCAAGGCCAGACCTGGGCGTACTGGTTACCGTATGGTGACAGTGGCAAGTCGCGGGCCCAGATCTCCCCATTTGGCGTTTTGTACACAATTTGAACAGGTAGAGCTGAACGATGTCGGAGGCAATCCGCAAAGTGGAAATGTCTACTGGCAATCTCCGCTCTACCAGGTACCAAGGAACTGCTGGGACTCCTGGGACGTTCCCTAGGGATCCCAGCCCGCAACGGTGCTCACATCTTCCAGAAAAATGGTTTAGGAATCTGGTTCCAGCTCCCCCGGAGGCCATCGTATAGTCAGGGAAACTAAACTGAGAGAAACCAAGTGATTTGTCTATGATCATGCCAGTGAGTGATGGAGTGGGGGTTTGCACACAAATTCTTCAGTGTCCCCCAAATCCGTGCCTTCTGTACAGCGCCTCCACCAAGCTCACCTCACTGCTCCCTGGCGGATTCCCTGGATTATGCTTGGAGGCATCCACAGCAGAAAGACTGAGGTTGGTTTGCAGAGGATTTCCAGCTCTTTAAAATCCTACTCCTAGTTCTCAGCTCGCAGCTGTCCTCTGTCTTCATCTCCAGGCATCTAGTCTGTACCCCATTCCCTGTCACACCACAGGCTGGAGCACAAGGCCTGGCAGAACTGCTTCAGACCCAGTGGGCACATTTCCTTCTGTCACTGTAGATCTTGTTACTAGACATGCAGGTTAGGTACTGCTGCCAATTCCTGCTCACCCTAGGAACTTGAACTTGTGAAGATGACCAGTGTTGAATCAGAAAAGCTCTCAAGGGACTGCACCAGACCCCTTTGTTGCAGGAAGACCTGGCAGAGAAGGTGTTAAATGGGGGCCTGGACAAAATGTAGGAGGTTCCAGATATATAGGGGAAGGGCTTTCCTGGAGGAAGGAATGGCGACTGTGGTGGCATGGAGGCATGAGTGACTGTGGAGTGTGTCTGGAACCACAGACCATCTAAGAACTTCCCTTCTTCTTTCACTGAAGCCTGCTCTCTTCAGTCAGTGTGGATGATGGGGACATGGAAGGAGGTTTCTTTTGAGCTTCTTATCCTTAATAGCACCACTAGGTTCATGTGATTTAAAGGGAATCCATGCAGTTATCCAACAATATTTACTGAGACCATGGGGCTTGTAGAGATGAATGAAACAGCTTCTACCCCAGAAGGCACGCCAGGATAGTCCACACCAGCTGGAGAGCCCATCCCCATCCGAGGTAGTTCCCACAGAGCACAGTGACACACTTAGTCGGGTTGTGGACCATTTTCCCCACAGGTGTTTAAGCCAAGAGTACTCTGGTGACGTAAAGGTTACTAATGATCAGTGGTGTCACCAGCCCGACATGATGTTATTAGTGGCACAGTCTTTGTCTTTACAGCCACATCATAAAATGAATTTTAACTTATCATGATGTTCTGCCCATTCATCAAACTGGTGTCCCTGGAGCTCAGGGGACAGGAAGATTGATTGGCATATATGCGTGGAGTCCACTAAGTGCCAGGCCCAGAGCCAGGTACAGGGCCCCAAGAGGCAAGTGAGGCAAGGTCCCTGCCCTCAAGGAGTGTGGGCTTCTATGGAGGAGAGAGGGGAGCACTCTAGTGCCCAGGCAGCAGCTGAAGATCGTAAACCTGTTTAAGAGGCAGAGGGAGTTGGGAATGGGATAGATTCTTTGAGAGAGGCGGGACAATTAGAGCACTCCTGAATCAAGACCCCTGTCTGTTTTCCTTTGTGCTTGACCTCTGTGGCCCCAATTCTCACAGCAGCCCCATGAAGCTGGAATTTAGGGAAGATTTAAGCAGGGACTTGAAGGAGGAGCAGGATTGCTCCATCTGGAGAAGTGGGGCATTCTGAGCAGAGACAACCTTGTGCACACCATGGGGATGGGCAGCCAGCCCTCATGCTGAGGAGGGACCTACAACAAGGCTCTGGGTCTATGCCAGACTGGGTAGACTTGGCTTTACTGGTGAAAACCAGGGTTGACATTAGTGTCCACACGTCAGCAGGGAACCTGGGATTAAGGCATCAGAGTCTCGGGAGATGGGGATTCTGAGAAAAGTAGAGAGGAATTGGGGGTATATTAGTACATGGGCCTTATAAAATCCTTTGTATTATTAGTTGATGAAATTAAGGGATAGAGCTTAATGTGTATGTTGGATACAAATTTGCTTCATACTTAGGGAAGCCCTAATTTCCTTGGTTAAGTGATGCGTCCTCAAACCAAACCTTAAACCTTTCTGAGGCTGTAGAAAGTCAAAGGTGGGCCAGTTTTCATTGGGCGTGGATCTTGGCCATAAGATGAGCAGTTATCTTCTAATTGCTCACATTCGACTGTCCTGATTAAAGACAACTTCTGCGGAGACTGGAGTTATATGAAAGGGAGCAAGTTCAGCAAATTTTCAGCAAAATGAGGAAATTTATTAAGTGTTAGGGGTACCCCATTCACAGGATCCTTGAGTGTGAATGGAGCAGTGGAAGGAGATAGGACTTGCTTCGTGTGCCCCTGAGAGTGCGGAATCTTCAGCAGTGCAGACATCTGTACAAGTTGTCCCTGACAGGGAAGAAAGAAGGCAGCCTCCAGCTGGGTCTTCCATTTAGAGCAAAGTGAACACGGCTCAGGTCCTCAGTTACTCAGAGCCCTCCTTTCCTATCTATAAAATGGGAATGATCATCATCACAGCTTGTTTCAGAGGGAAGGAGGACAGATGTGGAAGTGCAGTGGGAGGCCCTACAGGGAGAATTAGCATAGCCCCTGTGATGTCAGAGCTGGTCTAGCCAGAGGTACACAGAAGGACCTCTTGTCTGCATTAAATATCACTTCTTGTGATTTGCATAAGAACACGATCCAGTCCTCAGACCTTTTCTTCCGAAGTCGGGGACATTTTGAACAAATTTGCATGCTACCTTTAAAGATCCTTTAATTTCCAGAGTCAGATAAAATGAGTCACTGAAAACCCTGCATTTGTATTCAAAGCTCACGGCCAGCCTCCCTTCTGGTGTGTCTGGAAGACTGAACATTTTCCCAATCAATTTAATCACATTCTGGATTAGGAGAGAGTTACTTTCCCTGGGAGGAACAGAGATACATGGACAGACAGTCCAGGTCAGACCTGTTTTGTTTTGAACAAGTTTTTGCTGTTAAATCCTTGGGCATTTCCCTCCTGTGTACTGTTCCTCTGCTAGGCTGTGACTGCAGAGGCAGGTGGCAAAGATTCTTTGCTTGACCAAACTTTGGACAAGCCTTTGAACCATCTCCTGGGCTCATCTGTGCACTTCCTTGTAAATTCCAGTTTTGGCAAGAAACCCTGATAAGCTCATTTAATGTGAATGCCCCCTACCCTCCATATCTGATCACTCTTGATACCTGATCAAGTTTCTCATCCCCCAGGGGGTCTGTCCATGCTGGCCTGCCTTCAGCAAGAATCCTGTTAGGTGGGTTTAGCCAGAATTCCCCTGACCCCTAATACTTCTCCTTAGTAATTTTCCGTGCACTGACCTCCACCCTGCTCTTTGGCTATAAATTCCCACTTGCTCATGCTGTATTTGGAATTGAGCCTAGCTCTATACTGAGGTCTCTTTCCCCCTATTGCAATAGTCCTGAATTAAATCTGTTTTTATTGCTTTAACTACTGTCTGGTTTTGACAAAGAAGGGAGCTTCCAATTGCCATCTCTCCCCACAGGGTGGGCAGGGCACGGCAGCCATCTGAGACTGTGGCTGGAAAGAGGAAGAGGGTCTTGGGAGGAAGACAGAAGGGTTAGATCCCAGCTGTCTTCTGGAGGAGAAACTGAGACAGTGGATCCAGGCATGACAGTGAGATAGAGCAGGGAAATGGGACAAGGGTCACGTCATTGTAAAATCTACTTAGCCTGCTTAAAAGGCCCAGCTTATTCTTTAACTTAATATATATGCTATTCCTCTTTTTCCAGCCCATTAATGAATTAAGTAACTTTGTAACCAGGAATAGAGACAGACCTTGAAGTGTAAATGAACCTACATGGGTAAAGAATGCAGAGATCTGGATCAATATAGTCACCTAAATAACCTTATTCTTATGACAAAACTTCAAAGGAATTATTAATCAACTGTATGCATCATGCCTAATGCAGACCCCTACCCAAAAGACCCTATACAACACGCATCTGAACGTGTACTGCCTTATCAAATAAACTCTCTTGTACGTCATCCTATTGCACTTGTCTCTGAACTTTTTCATGATAAAGTCAAGAACTCCCCAACCTTCACCTCCAGTGACAAGTGTCTTTGTCACTTTGCTATTTCATTCCACTTTCTAGTCTCAACATAATCCTTTTGTCTCTCCCTGTTTTATTTCAGCCCAGTAGGGAAGTGAAGTTCTCAGAACATAATCTCACTCCACTGAGTGCTCCACTTTTCCCCCAAAATCTGTGCAGATCAAGCGGATACTAGATGACAGGTGACCCCAGCTTGAGGAGTTAGCAAGGGATTTGCCCTCTGCCAAGCAGGAGTTCAATGAACTTGCTTTTACTCCATCTGTTCTTTCTTGCTCTCTACTGTCTGCATGGCTGCTGTCATTCAGTGAATTCCTTTCTCACTGGCACTTGTTCGACTGATCACGAATTCTTTCCCCATCAGAGTCAAGAGCCATCTCCCGTTCTGGTTGAGGTTTCGCCTAGTGCCCAGGGAGAGACCTCCCCAGACATGGCTGCTGGGCAACAAGAGGACCTAACCTGGGAAGGAATGTGGATTGTCTATACCAGCAGAGAAGCAGGAGATGTGACTGATTTTACAGTTGGTTTCTATGGTGACTGGAGATGATTAGATTAGGAGTCATCAGACCCTTCCAGCTTCAGGCCCTGAGAAGGTCATTCTCAAACCTTTCTTTGCCTTTCTTTCTTAACATTGTCTTTGGCACCTAACACTGATTCCATCTGGGCTGATCACCAGCCTTGGAGTGGGTCACTGGATCCTGGAAGCTGGTATTTTGGCTTGGTCCTCTGAGAGCAGGATCAAATCAGATCCAGATAAGGCACAGACTCCCAGTTACATAAGATTTCAGATAAACAATGAAAACCTTTTTAGCATAAGCATATCCCAAATATTGTTTGGGGTATATACTTATACTTAAAAAAACCTCATTTGTTATCTGAAATTCAAATTTAAATGGCTATCCTGTATTTCATTTTCTCAGACTGGCAACACTGCTGGTCTGGCACCCAATTCAATGCTCTCACTCAGAGAAGGTGAATCATGACCATGGCTGAATTGAACTGGGGTGCCTTAGGCAAATATATTCCTTTTAATCTGCTGTTGAGTAAGCTCTTGATCTTTTCTTCCTCTGATTCTGTTTAGCCTCTAAATTTGCACCAGTCCCCTTGAACATGGGCCTCACCTGGGAGACTCCCAGTCTCCTGTGTGTAATACCTGTCTGACTAGGGGTGAGGGACAGGGCTATCCGCAGGAGATTTTGAGATCAAGCCTCTCCCTCTTTTGCATACAATCAGGGCATTCCCAGGTGCTCTGCAGCCCAGACATAGATGCACCTAGAAGGAATTTCTCATCTAGTCCAACCCCCTAGCTTTTCAGATTAGGAAGCCCGGGCTCAGAAAGGAAGTAACTTGCCCAAGTCAATAGTGACTGACTTGTGAACCGTATTTATTTATTGTGTATGTATGTGTTTATTTGTTTGGATTCAGTTATTAAGTTAATTTAAGCCAGATAGTGACAAAAAGTTCACTGGCCCTATATATGCTTAATTACATTTAAAATAATACAACCTGTGAACGAACTAAGTGAAAAAAAATGTTTTTGAACTATTTGGGAGAAACTGAACATGGACAATGATGACTTATTGCTAATTATTGGTTATATTAGTTTCCCTATATGCTCCTACAAACACGGGTTTAAAAGAACACAAATTCATTATTTTATTCTTTTGGAAGTCAGAAGTCTGAAATCTAGTCACTGGACTAAAATCAAGCACTGAGCTCCTTCTGGAGGCTTTAGGGGAGATTTTTGTTTTTCTTTTTCCAGCTTCTAGAGCTGCTGGCATTCCCTCACACCTGGCCCCACATCACTCTGCAGTCACATCTCCTTCTCTGACTCTGACCCTCTTTGCCTCCGTTTTGTAAAGATAAAATCCTTGTCATTACATTGGCCCCACCTTGGATGACACAACCCTCATCACAAGATCCTCAACTTAATCTCATCTGCAAAGTCACTTTTGTCACATGTGGTAACATTCATAGGTTTTGGGAATCAGGACCTGAACGTCTTCAGGGGGGCCATTATTCTGCCTACCACATTTTGTGATAGAGGTGTCTTGATTACATAAAGAAAAGAAGTCCTTAGCTGTCAGAGAGCAAAGTAATTACAGGTGAAATGATCAGCTTTAAAATGCTCTTCTTATGGACTGAATGTTTATGTTCCTGCCAAATTCATGTGTTGAAGTCCCAGTCCCCACTGTGATGGCATTTGGAGATGGGGACTGTAGGGCCTAATTAGGGTTATGTTAGGTTAGAGAGTGGAGTCCTCATGATGGAATTAGTGGCCTAATGAGAAAAGGAAGACAGAGGGATCCACTTCACATGCACATCCGAAGGAAAGGCTATGTGAGAAAATAGTGAGAAGGTGGCCATCTGCAAGCCTGGAAGAGAGCTCTTACCAGGAAACAAATTGGCCAGCACCTTGATCATGGACTTCCCAGCCTCCAGAACTGTGATAAATCAATTTCTGTTATTTAAACCACTCAGTCTATAGTATTTTGTTATGGCAGCTGGAGCATACTGAGACAACTCCAGAA
The DNA here is from genome assembly GCF_040802235.1 of Manis javanica. Taxonomy (NCBI): domain Eukaryota; kingdom Metazoa; phylum Chordata; class Mammalia; order Pholidota; family Manidae; genus Manis; species Manis javanica. The sequence continues at coordinate 221,940,155 of NC_133156.1, forward strand.
AAAGAGAAAAAAAAGAAAACACAAACAAGAGACAAGAATGGCAGAAAGTTTATTGTTGTTGAAGCTGAGTTTTGAATACACAGAGACTTATTGTACTATTTTTCTAATTTCCTGCATGTTTGAAATTTTCTGTAATAGAAAGTTAAACATGCAATCTTTACAGTGCTGATACATGAATAGATATATAAGTAAATGACAAAGAATAGGAAGTGCAAAAATATACCCAAATATGTGTAGGAATTTAGTAAATAAAAGTGTAGCATTTCGATTCAGTGGGGATTATTTAAATAGCACTGGGACAACTGGGTAGATATCTGCAAAAAATAAATTTGGTTTCCTACCTTTCACCTTACATCAAAATAAATTCCAGTTTGATAAAAGTTTTGACTAGGAAAAAAACCCCCAAAATTTCTAGAAGAAAACATGGTAAAACATTAAAAATTTTTAATAGTTCTGGAGTGGGATAGGCCTTCTTGAGTATGATATCAAATCTTGAATGGGGAAAAAAAGCATAAAAAGAAATTTGATTTCTGTGAAAAGTATTTGCACTTCATGTTACAGACAAAGGGCTAATTCCTATGATACTTAAAGAGGTCTGAAAAATCAGCATGATAGATGTTTCTCCAGAGAGGATGTACAGATGGCTAATAAGCACAGAAGAAGGTGCGCAACCATGCTTAGCCAGTAGGGAAATGCAAATCAAAACCACAGTGAGACACCACTTCACACCCACTAGAATGGCTATAATAAAAAAAAAGGAAAATAGTAAGTATTAGAGGGAATGTGGAGAAATTAGAACCCTCATACACTGCTGCTGGTGAGAATGTAAATGGTACAGCTGCTTTGGAAAACAGTTTGGTAATTCATCAAAACATTAAACAGTTACCATAAGACCAAGCAATACATTCTGAGGTATCTACCAAAGAGAAATGAAAACATACCACCACCCAAAAACTTGTATGTGAATATTTGTAGCAGCATTCTTCATGATAGTTAAAAAGTGGAGACAACCCAAATGTCCATGAAGAATGAAGAATACAAGTGAAGTATACCCACACTATGGAGTATTATTCAACAATAAAAAGGAATGAAGTACTGATACGTGGTATAACATGATGAACCTTGAAAACAATATTCTAAATGAAAGAAGTCATCCACGAAGGACTACATATCATATGATTCTATTTATGTAAAATGTCCAGAATAGAAAAAACTATGGAGAAGTATAGTGGTGGTTGCTTAGGTCTGGGGGTAAATATACAGACAATCTCTGGATAGAAATGTAGAAACTGATGACCAGTTGCCTCTGGCTGGGAACTGGGTGGTAGAGGGCTAAGGTAAAATGACTCACTTTTCATTGCATACCCTTTTGGCACCTTTTGGATTTTATACCACGTGTACATTTGCCTATTAAAAATGGTAAATAGCATAAAGGATGCAGAACTAGGAAGATGGTGCACTCTGTGATTGGGACCCTTTCTGTACTCATGACTGTCAGAACTGAGAACTGCTTCTGTCCACACACAGCTTTCCTGAACACCAGGCAAGTTTGGGAAGCATGGTCTTGATGTCCAAGAACTGGGTTATGGTCCTGGGGGCTAGATACTAACTTGCTGTGTGTCTTCAGATTGGTCACTTTCCCTCTCTGAACCTCAGCTGGACAACCTAAAGGACCTCCCAGATCCCTGGCTCTGCTCTGGCAAGCAGGCCAACACGAGGTTCACCACATAGCCACTAGATGGCGTGCTGTTCCTGCAGCTAAAGGACGCATGTGGTAGCTGGGGCCCATCCAGCTTTTAAAAATGATTGTGTCGCCTGAGGGAGATTTAACATCACAAAACAAACCCGCAGAGTATGTTGGGCATTGTAGGGTGAGTGATTCGGGGAGATGCAGAATAACAAAAAGAAGGGACTGAGGGCTCAGCCTCTCTAAGGGTCAAATGGTTGGGGATATAGTCAAGGGTCCTCAAGCCCGGCTTAAGAGGTTAGTGGGACCTCAGGTCTGGCTTGAGGTTTCAGTCTCCCTGTCAGTTTGGGGATGCTTTGGTTGAGGCAGAGAGCCTTGACAGGCATGGGCTGTGGAATCTGGGGTGGGCATGTCTGCTGATCTCTCTAAGGTCTGTTCTCATCTGTAAAAAGGGTATAGAAGTCTTAGCCACCCTATAGCATTCATCTGGCAAATGAAACATATGTGGGTCTCTTAGTAGTCTGTCCTGGATGCACCAGAAGAGCTCCGTAAATGTAGCTGTCATGTGTATAAAGAGTGGAGGAGCTGCCCTGGTAGAGGACACCTTCTCCTGGGGATTGATATCCATGGCGTCGGCACAGATGGGAGGCCTGAGGGCTTCTTGGAGGAAGGAGCTCCTGGTTGGAGGGAGCAGAATCTTGAACTATTTTGCAGAAGGAGCCAATCACTCTTGGGCTCGGAAGGCATTCCCTAGCCACCCAATGTAGACGTTTCCCAGATTTTACTTTTTATGGGGACATGTGAGGAAAGTACTGCATATCTTTGCTTAAAAGCGGTTCTGTTTAAATGTTACAAAATGTAAACGCTATGGAATAAGAAGGGAGGATGGCCTTTTAAAGAAGTTTTTGGCCAAAGCCAGCATTTGAAACTACTGGAAATCAGTTGGGTTGTTAACGTGTAATTTTTAGTGACTCCAGGAAAATGACCTTCTCTACACAGCAGAGATGGGCTTCAGCAGGGATGGGGCAGGCAGGGTAGACTTGTCAGGGGAGGACAGTCTCCTCCTGAGTGAAAGGTGACCATGTGAGAGGGGCGCCAGCCCCTCTGGGCTCTCTTTCCCAGCTGAGCCGCTTCCAAGCTATGTGCCTGGAGGAGGGGTATCCTTTTTTCCACACAAAGCGGCTGTTTGCTCACCTCATGAGGTGGTGCCTCCCAGAAGGGGCTCCTCTGCAATTCGGTGAAGGTTAGAGAGTGGAGTAGAAATTGGTGTTCCAGTCACCAACCCAGACCTGAAGTCTTTACTGAGAACAGAAGACCCTGGTCTTTTCCCACATTCTTTCTCCAAAACGGTCCTGCTAATATACAGATTCCCAGGCCGATCATCTGGAAATTCTCAAGGGGCAGGTCTGGTGCTTTGGTTCTGGCAGGCCTTGGGCCACCTCAGCACTGTTTGATGAGGGACATCATGAGGGCAGGGCCAGAGGACAGCACCAAATGACCTCAGGACGGGGGTGGAGAGAGCCAGCGGGAGAACCACAGAGGCCCAGCACCAGGGTAGCTGGTGGAGCAGGCCAGGTGGGCAACTCCATCCAGAAGCAAAGAGCAGCAGGTGGCCCAGGCTGAGGGGAGTGGGCTGGGGTGGGAAGAACATTGCATTTTCAGTGTGGGTACTTCTTCCCACCTGTGTGACCTTGGGCAAGGAGTTCAATCTCTCTGAGCCTTGACCACATTTGTAAAATGGGAGAGTGATTCCCAGGGCTTGTGTGGTGCCAGGCATCTGGTAGGTACTCAACAGCAGCTGTTCTCATTGCCATATTAGATCATTTTTAACTTGACCCATGGGCCACAAGGGCCAGGCTTCGGAGTGGCTGCCTGTGCTGTGGGAACAGGGGAAGTAGTGGGCTGAGCCGGCACCCTTCATAACTCTGCCCGTACATACCCCTCCCCCTGCCAAGGACCCCCTTGGCCAACCAGGCCAGGCTTCTCCCTGACTCTTAGTCTCTCAGTTCAGAGCAGCTGAAAGTGCACTCTTACGACCTCCTGCTTGGTCCTTGGCAGGCCTCAGTTTCCTTATGGGTGAACAGAGGCAGGTTGCAATACCTTTGGGGGTCTTTCTAACTTGGGCCAAATCTCTTCCAATGATTAGTTCTGCCCTATGCTGACTGAGGCAGGGCAAGGAGAAGCCCACGGGGACCCTCACAGCCCTGCTGTAGAGGTGCCCCAGGCCCTGTGCTGACTCCTGATAACTTGCGGTGCATCCTTGGAGACATGAGGGAAAGTCTGGACACAAGGGGCAGAGTTTTGACCATGAACCAAAAGGAAGGAAAGGGAGAAGTGCTTTCCACAATTGTTAAAACCAGAGATGTCTTTCAGCTCAAGCTGGGCTCTGCCACTTTCTTTTTATGACTTTGGCCACATATTATTTCAGCTTTCTGCATTGAGTCTCCTCATTCACAAATAGAGGGGCAGGATAGGTGGTCCACTTGAGGCCTTTGGCAATGGCAAACCCCTGAGGCTGGACCAGCTTGGGCCTTCGCTGAGCCGTCTGTAACTTTCCCGGGAAGATCCTTTCAGTCTTTATGCTCTTTGGGTGCTTCTTGAAAGCCAAAGCTCCCTCTTCTCAGCCTTTTAGTTGTGGGACTTAGACAAGTCCACTGGCCTAGCTGAAGTGTAGATCCCTTATTTGTAAAGAGGGCACGATTCTGACTGTTTAACAGGTTCGGGGAGCAGATGAAGTGGCCAGCTGTAAAGTGCTGGGGTGGGCTTGATGGATTACAAGCTCCATCTTAATACCCCAGAACAGGATGGACCGAGGCGGCTGCTGTTCATTTTTGATGCTTGAAGTGGCAACAGTAAGACAGCAGTCTGGTCCTGGCAGAGTGGCCGCTGCACCCTGGGAACCCATTCTCTTGCCCACCCAGACTGCCAGCCAGGTCTGGCCCTGGAAGAGGAACTTGGGACTTCTGGTTTCCTCAGCTGTTCGGCAGCAGAGGTGCCCAGAATTCACCTGGTCCCTGCCCCTCCTGGCCTCAGCGCAGTCCTGCAGGCCTTGGCCACTCCATCCTGTCCTGGAGACAGGGCTGCTGCCACCACCAGGTTTGACTTGTCGGCTGGAAGCACCTGTGAAGCGTGAGGCCAGGGAGAGCTGGGGAGATTCCACCACAGGGTTTTGAAAATCTTGTCCCCCTGTGACCTCCCTGGAAGGCAGGGAGATGTGGCAGCTGGGGCACCCCGGGCCCTCCCAGCTCTTGCAGAAGGGCCTGCTCTGGGCCCCCTGCCACTCCCCTGTCCTGGCTGTTGTGGAGAGAGGAGCACCCTCCAGGAGAGCAGGTGTAGACATCAGGTGTGAGTGGAGGTCCCTGCACTTTGCCACCAGGCATATTTTCTGGAAACTCTAAATTACACACATTGTTCCTGTGCTCTGAAACTTCCCCTGGCTCCCTGCTGCCTGTGGGAATAATATGCTCACCCATCCTAGCCGGGTGGATGCCTCCAAGGTCTCTCTGCTACTTCCCTTTCTTTCCCTCCTCCTTCCCTTTCTCCCCTGCTCCCCATGAAGGAGATGGACACAGAACTTCCTTTCTCAGCCTCACTCTCTCCCCTTCCTATGGCAGCCCTTTTCCCATTGTTCTGGATCCTTCTGCTACTCAGCATGATGACTTGCAACTCATCCTTGCTGCATGTATCACTGGTTCCTCCCTTAGTGTTGCTGAGTGGTAAGTAGTCCTGTGCAGGGAAAGGCTCAGTTGGTTTATCCTTTCCGGTGCTGGTGGACATTTGGGTTGTTTCCAGGGTTTGGGTGTTACAGATAGACCTCTGCAGCTTGTATGGATGTGAAGGAGCCTGTAGGCCCTGGCTGGTTACCCGCTCCCTGTGTGCTCGTCCCCTGTCCTCTCTGAGCCTCAGTGTTTGCTTTGCCTCTGAAGCATAAAGAGGTCTCACGGCTCCTGGGGTCCCCCCAGCTCTGACAGTCGGCTGTCTGTATGTTTCTGCATTTTGACAGGCCAAAAGGCCCACCCCATCCAACCGTGCTCAGGGTGAACATGAGGGCCCACGGCAGAGGCCCAGCCTGCTCAGGGTCTGAGTCTCAGCACTGCACTACCTGAGCCACACTCTGGAGCCCCAGGGAGGAAGTTCCTGTCACTTATCAGCTCTGGGGGACTTAGGCTAAGAACTTTGGGACTAGGAAGGGCTACCGGACTCATGCATGAAGCCCCGGCAGTGCTCCACTTGAGCGCACCCAGGGACAGGAGTCTGCTGCGTGTGTCAGCAGCCTCCACCGTTGGCAGTAGAGAGCTGACCCTCTGAGTCTGCCCACCCCTGGTGAAGGGCAGGGGGTGGCCTGGGCCTGCCCCTGTTCACCCTCCCTGCTGACTGGCCCTCTGCCTCCCAGCAGAGTCCACACTGCCCTACTTAGACCCCAGGGAGAGTCCTGCGCATCTGTACACCGAGATGGACTGGAGGGGGTGGGGTGGCAGCAGACTCATATCTTACCTGTGGTGCCAGATCAGGAAGCTTAATTCCAAATCACTCAGGTCTCAGGAACACCAGAGTGGTCTACCTGCAGCCTGGTGTCACCCCGCTGAATGGCTGCTCCCTCCTGGTGCATCTGGAAAGGCCGAGCTCAGCCTTACCCTGTCTGCCAGAGGCAGCTGCTGCAGCAGCCCAGTAGCCTCCAGGTGCCTGGGAGGGGTACCTGGAAAGGTGAGGAAACCAAGTGCCACAGCTAGCCAGGGGGTACGGGGCCGGGCATGAAGGTGGGGCCACACTGTCTTGGGGTCAGACCCTGCTTCTGCCACTTACTGGTTGGTTGGGTGCGTTTAGGCAAATGCTGGGAGCGCTCTCACTTCGTCTCCTTCCCCAGGAGATGGAGACAACTGTGCCTGCTTCCACAGGGTTTTGATGAGGGTCTGGTAGGGCACCTAGCCCAGCTCCTGGCAAGTGTTGGATATTCTGTGCCCTACCCACCCCAGCTCCAGCTGGCCTCAGGGCCCTGGATGTCCAGAGCTCAACTCTTGGGGCCATCCACTGGGGCTCTGGGGGCTGCCCTCCAGCTCTTTCCCCTCAGGGACAGACCCAGTGCCTGAGAGAGGAGCTGAGTTGAGATGGGAAGGAGTTGAGAGGGGCAGCAATCATTTCAGGAGCTGGGGCTGAGCTGAATGAAGCCCAAGAGAGGTGGGGGGCGGGTGTGAGGGGGTGAAGCCTGAGCCAGATGAGGAAGCACCTCTCTTTTCAGCAAGCTCAAGTCTCCAGCGTAGGTCAATGATATCCTGGGGGACTCGGGAGCTGGACTCATGTGACTGGAGCCCAGCCACCTGTGAGCTTTCATTAAACAGACACTTTTAGGAAACAGATTAAAGGAAGTGGTAGGCAGCTGAAGCCAGTAACAGTTCACCAAGAACATGCTAGAATAAATGTTACCCTGAATTAAGGGTCCTCCATTTGGTCCTGACCTCTTTGATATTGTCATCAAAGGCTTGAATAATGGCACAGAAGGCTGGATTATCAAATCAGTGGGTGGTGTGGAGCTGGGGGAGAGTGGGAATAGATTTAATAGTGGAACCAGGCTACAACGTCTGGAATATCACCAGAAGCCTGGAACCAACCAGATAAGATCTAGCAATGCTATGTCGGTGAGAGCTCACACTCACATTAAGCCAGCAGCCGCTCAGCCTCAGGGCAGCAGAGGCCTGGCTTGACTTTTACTTTGGAATTTGCCACCACAATGCACAGTCAAAGACAAAGTGCTGTCCTTAGGCCTCCCTGGCCTGGATAAATAAGCAGGAGATCAGAAAGAGGAGGGATCACTGTGTTGTGAGCTGTCCGACTCGGGGAGGAGTGTGAGGCTCCCCCACCCTCCAGCCTAGTCAAACTGGGGCAGTGGGTTCCCAGGAATCATTCACAGAAACAAGAAGGGAAGATGGCATCTTCTTCCATTTTGGATGTCAGTTTTAGAAATGAACTTGCTCTCCACTCTCAGCTTGTTTGAGAAAGAGTAGAACTTTTGGGAGAGGTGGCAGGGGTTGTCTGCACTCCCATCATCTGGCACGGTCAAGGATGGGGACCTTCGTCTTGCCACTCTGGTCTAGTAGTCAGACCAGAATATTCTGTAGGGATGACCTGGTCACATGTTTCTTCTTCAGGGAACAAGAACTGTGGAAGAGTGTTGATTTGACATGACCTTCTGCTGAGGAACCTTTGACCCTTCCAGCTGAAGGTGAGGGGCTGTTGGTGGGACATCCTTCTGCCCTTGGTCCAGAGTCTAGGGCTCTGGGAAGAGTTTGCCCTGGATACATAGAAGTGGGTAAAGTGTTTATGATTCCTTGATGCCTTTTGCTAATGGGGTCTGTGAACCGTGTCCACCTTGGGGCTCCCAGCCCATGGGGACCAGGTGGCAAGCTGTGTGGATCACTTGCTGGCCAAGAGTTACAGGACTGAGCTGCAGCCCTGGCCCGGCACATCAGTCACCAAGGAAATGCCCCGTGCTCTGCTCAGTGCTCAGATGTGGAGGTGGATGTGGAACAGTCCCTGCTCTCAGGGCCTTGGGTCTTTCTGAACTTTAGTCCTGTCATCTGTAAAGTGGGGGTGTTAATCTTCACCTAAATCAGAGAATGTTCCAATAATCAAATAGGAGAATCAAGTGAGAGAGCTTTGGCAATGGAAAATGCTGTTAATGTGAATTCTTGGGGAGTCATGGCCAGAGAAGATTATGTCCTTAGGGGTGGCAACACTCACAGGGCCCTCCCCTGTGGCTGGGAGACTGAGAGGCACGGGTGTGAATCTCCTGGTGTTTGTCCAGATGTAGATGTGGGAAATTTCCAGCATCAGGGTGACTCAACCTCAGAGGTTACCAGCTTTCATCTGAAATGGGAGTCAGAGAAGGCTGGGCGCCCGCTCTGTGTGGAGGTGGGGGGTGGAAGTTAGGCTCTGTGGATATGCATCCTGGTTGTGCCATTACCTTGCTTCATGACCTTGGGCATGTAACTTCCTCTCTGAGAACCAAAATCCCTTCCCTTGAAAAAGAGGAGAGGGACTGAGGATCTGGAGGAGTGGGTGTTGCGTGTGTGTGTGTGTGTGCGTGTGTGTGTGTGTGTGCATTTCCTTGCAATCTTTGACAAAGGTGTTGGCAGTGCCCTGGGCTGTTGTCCCAGCATCACTGTCACCTTGGCAAGAGGAGGAGACAGTGCCCACTATAGACAGTCTCCTTGGGGACCCCTTGGGAAATAGTCTGTCAGCTTTCAAATGTGAATCCAGCCTGGGAGGGAGGGGGCATCAGAGCCATGCTGCCCAGTGGAGACGGTGAGGCAGGCACTCAGACAGGGAGGCTGCTGCGGTCAGTGCAGGCAGTCGCTCTTCGCTCTGGCAATGTATCTATCCTGAAGAAGCTCTCCCCTGGTCCTGAACAGCCCTCCCCTGGCCCTAGTTTCTGAGACAGGCTGTGGGGGTGCTGTTGGGTTCAGGGAGGGCAATGCTGAGTCTGCAGGAAGAGCTAAAGGGTCCTTTGTGTGGGAGTTGGGAGGACCTGAGGGAGAACAGGATTTCTTAGCTCCACCAGAATCTGTCATCTTTGAGCGGTGACATTTTTAGGTTACAGATTACCCTCTTACCAAAGTTGTGAGTAAGAAACAACATGTCCTAAACAGTTCAGCGACCTCTGATGAAGCTTAACTGAAGATGTGGGCCACCCTGGGGAAGGGACGCAGTGAGGTGGGTGACGGCATATGCTTTGGAACCATCGGGCCTGCACTCAAACCCCAGTTCTGCCATCAGCCCACTGCCTGATCTCGGCAAGTGAGCTGCCCTGAGCTCTGGTCTGAGCTGACACATATTGGGAATACGATATGTATTTTGTGAAGTCATGGCCTTCCATTATGAAGGACTTATAAGCCAAACTGCTTCCAGAATTTATTGAGGGGAAAGGGTCAGCTGCCTTGCTTGATCAGACAGATTTTGCTAGATCAGCATTTCCCAAAGCATGCCCTGTGGAACACAGGGTGTGAGATGTCCGCAAACAGAGGGGCTGGGGCTGGGAGTGAGTTTGGGCAATCTGCAACTTTACAGAAATTTTACTAAGCTAAGATGCCTCAGGAACTCCATGAATGAGTGGTATGTGCAGAGTTTCCTCGGATTCATTTGACCAAGGGACCCCCTTCTCACAGCATACCATGGGACACATTTTGGGAAAAGTTTCCATTGCATGCTCTTTCCCTCTTGGCCCCAAGAAGCTTCTGTCTCCATCCGAGGCCTGCACTGAGTAGCCACATCAGCAGGGATCTTGGTATATTTATACTCCACCTCCACTCTGTGGTGCTGGCTTTCTATTTTTGTTCTGTTGAACATGTATGCTTTAGAGCAAGATGCCTCAGATGCTGCATGGAAGTGAGGCATCATCTGGAGATAAAACGCCCACTCTAGGACCCTGAGCACTTCTGATCCCTGAGGAGCTGTGGGCAGGGCTGGGGGGCAGTTCACTGCTGCCAAGATTCTCGGCATCCCTCAAAAAATGGGTGAATGAAAACTCCTTGAGATTTCTTCAAGCTCTGATTATTTTGCCCCAGGTGATGAAGAAAAGAGGGCAAGTTTCAGTGTGTTTATGTCCTGCAAGAACTGCTTAAGAAAGTAAAAGTACCATTAGACTGGTCACAGCTGACCTCAAAGATGACATTGTGTCTGCCATCTTTGCACTTTGCATTCTAAGAAAGATGGAGGCAGTTGGGCGGTGGGCAGAAGCCCTGGGTTTTGATGAGGTGGTCTGAGGCACAGGTGAGCCAATAGGAGCCAAGGTCTGGTTCTGCTGTGGCCACCCTAAGGGCCTCAGGTCAATGAGGAGCTTTTCCCAGGAGCACTGTCCCATGAAGGCTGGTGGTGTTCTGACTCCTGGGAGAGGGGTGCAGGTACTACCACTTCATTTTGAACCCCAAACTCCCAATAAATAAAAACGCTCTGTACCTTTCAATTGACCCAGGAGGATAGGCAGAACTTGGAGAATGTCCCTATCCCCACCCACCTTTATTTCTCCAGTGTATTTCAATCTGCAGAGAGCAAACCATTAGTGGGGGAGAGAAATCAATTTAGTAGGTCATGACCAGCATTTTATAACATGAACTAGAATAGAAAAATATTAGAATGTACTGGCTGTAGTAAAGGTTGAGTATTATTTCATGAAAGATAGATAGATGGGTAGAGAGTATGGGTATCCATGTAGATGGATAAAACGGGTATTGTGGTATAAAAGACATTACTGTGGGTTGTATTCAGTGGCATCTGGAAGCCTCTGGCTAGCAGACTGGGGGCTGGCACCAGCTGGGCAGGGTGCACCTGCTCCCTGGGTCTGTTCTGGATCTGGGGTCCAGTCTCAAGCTGAACTGCCCCTCCACACCCAGAGAAAAATGAACCCTGTAGAGATGTGCTTGGGATAGGTCTCCCTTTGAAAGACACATTTTTGTGTCAATCACAGCACTGAGCTTGGGACCCTTGCTGGAGAAGGGTATCCCCCACTCTGGTGACAAGGAGGTGTCACTGTCAGCTAGGGTGTGTCCAGTCAAACTCTGCAGGCTGTGTGAAGAGGGGGAGCCCTGGACGTGGAGTCCTCAGGTCTGGTTCTAATCCTGGGCCTGCCATTCACTGTTGTGCGACTCAGGGCAAGTGACTTGCCCTCTTTGGGCCTCAGTTTGCTCATGTGCAAGGGACAACTGGACCGCGCACAAGGAAATTACAAAGGGAAGCCACTGCTGCCCCCAGACTTATCCCTAAGGCCCCTGAAAAGGGTCTAGTCAGCCTAAGGTGCCTATAGACACGGTGGGGCAAAAGTTACTCCCTGGCACCACCAAGGGTATACGATGACAGAGGTAGCTGAGCCTGAGTCTGGTCTCCATGGACAGCATTTATTAGGCGCCATTCTCAGTGTGAAGACAGGTAGGCAGGAAGGGCTGAAGGGAGGCTGTGGCAGCTGCAGCCTTTGGGGTCCAGGGGCTGCCTGGGGTGGGGATGTGGGCATGTGGGCATGTGACCCACACGTATTGCATATTTTGTGGCAGTGTGCCCAGGCATAAGGCATTGGGGAAGCAGGAAGGCTGCCTGCAGTGGAGGGGAGGGAGGGGCAACAGCACTGGCCTTCCAGCCCCCTGGGAAAGACCCAGCCGGAGGCTGCGCAGTCTGCCACGCTCTGCTGAGGGCCATTGGCTTCCTTCCCCACCATCTCCTGCACTTTGGTTGTGGCTCCCTCGGAACTGACAGGACAGGACCCCTCGAGGGCAGGGTCATACACAGGACACAGGCAGCCAGCACCGCCCCCAATCCCCAACATAAACACAGAGGGCTTGCCTGGGTTCTGGGCCCTGTTCTCCTTGGCACCTGGGCAGCCAGCTCCTCCACACCGAGGTGGGGCTCACACACAGGGCAGGCTGGACTTCTTCCTTCCCTGGGGTTCTCAGTGGCTAGAGCACATGGCTGGGGTGGGACTGAGGCTGATTGCCCGGTGGACCCCCCACTTCAGCCTCTCTCAGTGTCAGGGCTGGCCTTGCTCGGCTGTATTAAGGAGCTGACTGGGAACAGCATGGGGGGGGGCAATAAGGAGCAGAGAGAGGCCCCACCACCACCCCTTGATGCTGTCCTGAGTCACAGTAACTGCTCCAGCGTGGGTCCCAATGGTGGAGCCCTAGGGTGCTACCTCCACCTGCTGCTCTGCATCTGCACTTCTGGCTTGCAGGTGGGGCAGGCAGGGGCCACACCAGGTCCAAGCCCCCCACCTGGGAGGGGTGTTCCTTGCTGCAGCCTTAGCTTATATCTAGCTATTTGGGACATAGGCACCAACACTGGCTGTGGGGCCAGGGATAATGTCCCAGTAGCATATGCCTGCCAGCTCTCTTGGTCACTTTGCCCAGTTCCCATACTCCTAGACCCTAGCTCTGGGCCTGTCTTCTGGGACCCAGCCCTGCTTACTTTGGTTCCAAGGACTTCCCTGTTTGTGAGTAGGCAGTCCAGAGTCTGAGGGGGTCCTACCCTGCCTCAGGAGCACATTCAGAACCCCTGCCTCCTGGCCAAGCAGAATAGAGGTTGAATTTGGCTCAGTCTTGGACTGTGGTTCTGATTTTAGCCCCAGTTTACACAATGCCAGAAAGCGCAGGGCAGGAGTCTTGTTGTTAAGAATGGACTGCGGAGTCTGAAGAAAAAAGAGAACTTTGACTAAGAACAAGCACCTGGGTTCTTGTTCCCTTTTGCCTTTTGCAATCTGTGTCACCTTGAACAAGTCATTTTACCCAAGTCCCAGTGTCATCCATAAAATACGGATGGGAACTGCCCTGGTGACTTACCTGGGGTGTTGTGAGTCCATCAAACGAGTAGTCAGGACAGGGCTTTCAGAGGTTAAAACTCATTCTACAGATTTCAGAGTTAGTAATTAGCAGCAGCAGTAGGGGATGGCAAGTATGAAGTTTTCTGTTTGATTCCAAGGACAGTGTCTGGAAAGCTGAATTTCCCCACCCTCCTCAGGACAATGTGACTGGCTGCCAGTGACTGGCTTCACCTACCAGCAGGACCCCCTGCAGCCTGGAGGACCATTGCTTCCCCTCCCTTCTCTGCCCGTCCTGCCTATTATACTTTCCGTCTGTCTGCCCTCTGGGGACTAGCTTTAGGGACTGCTGGGTTTCCACTTCCTCCGTAATTGCAAAGCCATGCAAAACAACACAAAAGGTACTGGGAGGTTGGGAGACATCACTGGGGATGAGGAAGGGCAATGGGACTGAGTGGGGGTGACCTGGACAAAGACACCCTGGCTTTTGGAGCCGAGGAAAGGTGGGAGACCTGGCAGGACAGAGGTATAAATAGAGATGCAAAGTCACACGGAACACGAATTTCCCTCCGGAGGGAGGAGAGGGGTGGTGGTGGACTGGGTACCAGCAGGATCTCTAACTGGGGAGCTCCTTAGATTTACAAAGGGATGGGGGGCTCCCAGCTTCTGCCTTCCCTCCCCACAAACCCCCCAAGTTTCACATTTGTCGGAATTTGCAGGGTGCGGCTGGGGGCTCCAGGGGCCTCAGAGCCCGGGCTCCTGCCGGCTGGTGCGAGCAGGCACAGTCGGAGATGCGGGGCTGAGGGAGGGTGGTCCGGGGTGTAGGGGGCGCCCCAAGAGGCCAAAGGCGGCTGGGGCCGTCCCCTCACTGACCCCTGCTGCTCCTCCCGGCAGGAGCCCCGGCCTGCGCTCCCAGGTGCTCCAGGCTTCACACGGAGCTCCTGCGCTTCATGAGGCCGCGGAAGGTGGACAGGCTGTGCAGGCCCGTGGACACAGAGCTGATAGCGGAGCGCTGCGCCCCGCTGCACAGGCAGTGGTGCGAGGGCGTGTCGCTGTAGCGGCCGCCCCCTCCCGGCGACGAGTGGCTCTGCTCGACGCACGTGTCGGACGTGGAGAGGTCCCGCGGGATGATCATGGGGATGGAGTACTGCAGCTTCTCGCGGCTCTTGTACCAGAGGCATGAGCACATGGACTGGAAGTGCAGCACCTCCGCGTAGACGTTGCGGAAGCCGCCGCCGCCGCCGCCTGCCGCCGCCGTCGACGAGGCGGTGTCTGTGGTGTGCGCGCTGCCGCCCGCGCCGCCGCCGCCGCCGCCGCCTCCGCAGACCCCGCCCGCCTGCCCGTTGCGCGTGAGCAGCGCCCGGTGCTCGGCGTCGCGCTTCTCGTCCTCGGCGTTCATGGTCATGAAGCGCAGCACCACGAGGTTGAGGAAGGCGCCGATGACCGTGAGGCCCGTGAGGATGTAGACGAAGCTGAAGGCCACGTACTGTGGCTGTGTCTGCAGCGCCTGGTCCTTCTGCAGCGCCACGTAGTCGCCGAAGCCGATGGTGGTGAGCGTGATGAAGCAGTAGTAGTAGGCCTGGAAGAAGGTCCAGTGCTCATAGTAGGAGAAGGCGGCGGCGCCAATGCACAGAGTGCTGATGCACGAGAAGAAGCCGATGAGCACCATGTTGGCCATGGACACGTCGGCGCGCCGCATGCCCAGCCCCTTCTTGGCGCGGTGCAGCAGGTACTTCACGAAGGTGTTGATGCGCTCACCCAGGCTCTGGAACATAACCAGCGTGAGTGGGATACCCAGTAGCGCGTAGAACATGCAGAACACTTTGCCACCGTCAGTGCTGGGTGCTGCGTGGCCGTAGCCTGGGGGAAAGCAAGGGGAGAGATGAGAAAGAGTAAGCTACTGGGCTGCCCTTCCAGAAACACTGCCCTCTTCCTCTACTCTGCCTCTACCTCCCCACCTTGCCAGTGAGGGCTTCCCTTTCATTCTAGCAGAAGAGAAGACAACACGCAGTTCCCGTGCTTCCTTGTGCCCACGTATGGAGTTGGTCCTTGTTGATGTGCTCTCATTTGCTATTGTGAGGACTCCAGAAGGTAGGTAGGATGAAAGGAGGACATAGGGAGGGTTAAGTGACTTTTCCAAGGTCATACTGTTTGGAAGCAGAGCAACCTGAGTTTGAACTAGAGACTGGCTTCAAAGCCTCCTGATTCTGTTGGGAACTTTGTCCAGAGACAGCAGGAATAGTGTGAAGGGTACTGGTAAGTCATTTGGGAGATCTGGGATCTAATTCAGTGTCTGTAGGCTTTGGACCTGTTCCCTGTCCTTGCTGGACCTCAGTTTCCTTGACTGTAAGGGGTGGAGCTGGACTGAGTTCTGATGTCCTGTGATTCAGGGTGGAGGGAGGAAAACAGGCATGGATGGCTCATTGATGACGACCCTGCTGCCAGCCAAAGCTTATGGGGGTTAGTAGGAAACGGGCCCTCCACTGGTGTCAGAGAAAGAGAAAGGAGGCAGTGTCTTGCCCCCACTCCCAGCTGGATGAATTAGTGCTCCAGGATCCTCATAGCCCCCAGTCTGGAGGAACCCAGGGTCATCCTCTATGCCTGGCCCCACAGTAGAGCCTCATGGGGAGGGGGCACTGTTAAAGCAGTCCTATCACCACCCCGGCAACCCCAACCCATATCTCTCCCTCCATCCCTGCCACCCCCAGACCTCACTGAGCCAGAGGCAAAGCCTCCTCCCCTAGGCCAACCATCAAATGGCCTTAAGTTGAGTTCTGCCTGGAGATGTGGAGGGGAAGTGATCCTGGGTGGGAACTCAGAACCTCCAGGCACAAGTTCTGGCTCTGTCACTAGTGGCTGTGTGAACTTAAATTACTTCCCCTCTCTGAACATGTTTCCTCATTTATAAAATGAGATCTGCTGGTCCTGGCCCTGCTCTCTTCACTGGGCTGTTAAGCTATATATTACTTTTATTAACAGGATTCTTATAATAAAATAATGCTGGCAGGCTTCCCAATTTTTCCTCCTTTCTAAGCCTTATAATAAAAACTTAACCAATGCTTCTTCTTCCATGCAGTCATCCTGGATTTGTTAATGCTGAAGGTGATGTGTGCTTTGAGCAGCACTGAGAATGTTCAGCTTTGAACGCCAGGGCCAGTATTACCACCACCCTTGCTCTGTGTCCCAGGGCCCCCAACTACATATGTACAACTAAACACTATCTGTGGTGGTGGGGTGAGCACTGGGGACCTAGTCATGTTCCTCTCTAACCTCTTCCTTCACTCTGCCAGCCATGCCCATGGACTATGCCCCAAATACATTTGATGAATGGCAGGGCAGGATACCATGTGCTTTGATGTCTGATCCGAATTCAAACCCTGACTCTGCCATGGACTGTGTGTGTGGGTTTTTAAGCATCTCTGAGCCTTAGTTTGCACTTTTGTGAAATGGGGCTAATAAGCAGTACCTGCCCCACAAGGCTTCTGGGGAGAAATAAGTGAGATAATGTGTGTAATGCACTTAGTCTGGAGTCTGGGGCATATCAAGTGCTCAATAACAGATCACTATGATGAGTAATGAATGAAGTGCCAGATTTTCCCCACATTTCCAAGAAAGTGCCCAGGTTGAGGGCAGCTCAGTTCCAGTAAAGCTGGCATCTCTGTCAGCCCAAAGCCATTTGAATCTTAAAGCTCAAGGAGATATGGGGACAGCTGCTTGGGATGTGTGATGCTACAGGCTGCCCTCAAATTGGCTCCCCTGCCCGCCCCACCCACCCAGCATCTAGTTGGTGACTGTGTCACCCTTTGCCAAGGGCCTGGACAGCTGAGCTGGTGAACTGCTGTGCCTGGCCTGTCTGTGTCCCAGCAGGGCGAGAACAGATTGTGCCCGCCAGCTCAGCCACGGCAGCCAGACCACAACTCACCTCGACAGCTGGGCCGGCCACGAGCCAGAGCTGCTTCTCATCCTGTCCTTCGCTGTCCCCCCACTGCCACCACCACACAGGGTGCTGGGGAGCACATAGAACTGTGGATGGGGCTGGACAGGGATTGGGCAGCATGGGCCCAGCCCCAGCTTGACCACATGCAGGCTGTGTGACCTTCGGCAAATCCATTCCCCTCGCTGGACCTCTCTTGCCTTGTCTGCAGTCTGGGCCTTGAGCTGTAGCTGTTACTCCCTTGCCCTGGCTGCAGTCCAGAGCTGCCGGCAGGAGGGAAGGAGAGACTGGACAAGAGAATGTACTTGGAACCGGAACTTGTGGAATTCACCACAGAAGCAGCCATGATGGTGTCTCAGAGGGGAAAGTCAGCCTGAGGTGCAGTCCTGAGGGTGGGGCAGTCAGAGCCCACTGTCAGGGAGAAGGACCCCCTCTCACTACCACTGCCACCTTGCCCCCTGTTCTTTCAGGGGCTGTGACTTTTCTGAGGCCTGCTATCCTTTTTCGGGTGGGCCTGCTGGCAGCACTGCGCGTGGCCTAGAAACCCCCAGCGTCAGGGAGAGCCTCCGCGCCTGGATGCAGCCCGCCTGCAGAGGATGTGCCCGCTTCCTGCCTCCCCAGGCTTTCCTCACACTGGCCCCCCTGCTCTGCTGCCCTGATCCTGAGTGCCCTCGGGCTTTCTCTGTCTCCTAGCCAGAAGTGACAACCCCTTTCCCTGCCCACCTCCTGGTGATTTAGTGATTTTCAAAGCAAGTGGCACTCCAGACTTAACCAAAGGCTCTTACTAGGCCAGAGCCTCATGCACCATAATAGTCACTGTCCTCTTCAGGTGGAACCATCCTGGACATGCCTCATCCTTGGGGTCAGATGCTCCCCAGGGCCCACCCTCACTTCCTACCACTGGCTGAGGCTTAAGGTCTTATCCTTCAGATGCATTTTTAACTTTAGTCCTTCAGAAATGTCCTACAAGGTCATTATTATGACAATCTCCATTTTAGAGTTGGAGTAATGAAGGCTGGAGAGGCCTTGTGAGTTGGCCAAGGCCAGTAGGACTTCTGACTCATCGCTCATTCCCGTGACTCAGAGCCAACTTATCACCTGGGAGGGAGACCCAGACAGGAAACTGAGGCCCCGAGAGGAGAACATTCCACCTGGAGCCTCATTCTCGGGCACTGCCCTGAACTGGATGTGGCAGAAGTAGCAACAGGTGTGCGGCCTAGGAAATCAGATGCTTCTCTGAGTATCGGGCCCAGGGTGGGCATGCCCATGCCCCTTTGCCTTTTCTATTGTGTCTGGGTAAAAGGGCAAGGGAGCCACGAGGACCTGCTGACGTGGGTGCCCAGCTGGGAAGGGTGCCAGCTAGGGTGGAGACACTCTCAGGGGACCCTGGAACTTCTGGGAAGTAACTGGGAGTTTGGCAAGTACTGTCTTCCTGCCAGCAGGCCCGCTGCCCGCCTGGTCCTTGCCCACACCAGGCTTGGGTTATGAAGAAGGGGAGGCCAAAGGTAGTCCTGTCTTCTCCTTCCTGTCCAACCTGGCGAGTCACTGGGTGAGGGCCTCCAGCTGTCCTTGTGTGTCACTGGCACACACACAGGCTGCGCTCTGGGCCTGATGCTCTGAGGACCCTCCCTCATAGTACCTGATAGGCTAACTGGTCAGAATTCATGCCCTGACCATGAAACTCTAGCCTCTGCCTCTCAGAGCTCTGACTGGGGCTGTCCCTGGCCCCTTCTCTCCCAGCCACCCTTCCTGATTCCATCACTGACTAACAGATTCTCAGAGCCAGAAAGGCCCTTAGCTATCACATGGCCCAGCCCTTATACTGCATAGATGAGGAAATGGAGGTCCAGCAAGGGAAAGTGACTTGCTCAAGGTCACACAGCTAGTGAATGGTGGAATCAGGACTACAATCCAAGATGCTCAGTACCAAACTCGATGCTCTGTCCTCTGCCTCTGGCTCAGTATGACCAAGGTTGACCTGTTCATTCAACTAGGGCCCAGTAGGCTCTGCTTGGGAGAAACTCAGATAATAGATGTCCCTGGAACCTGGCTGAAGGCATAAGAATTCACCTGAGGAAGCCAGGTAGCTGGACATAAATATTAATTATGAATACTTTGGAGCAGCAGAAAAACTGAGACATAGGGCAGGAAGCCCTGGGCCTCAGTTCTCATTTCCTTCCAGCATCACCCAGGAACTCAGAAACTGGCCAAAGATATCTTTCAGAGAGATGCAGAGGGTGGGGGATCCAGCCCTCCCTCTTACTGACATTTTCTCCCTGGGGCCTGTTTCCCTCTCGTCAAAGCTCAAATAGCCAGTCTGAGCCCTCAGTAATGGCCTTGGCTGGACTGAGCTCAGCTGCCTGCTCCCCACTGACCTCACATGCCTGTCAGTCTGAGTGACTTCCTACCCCTGGCCTACCTGGCTACAAACACAGAACACTAACCCCAGCCTCAGGTGGGAGAGGGAACATGAGGCTGGGAGGCCAGGTCCTGGGGGTCTGCCCTGGCCCTTATGGTAAATAGTCTTGTGCCTTGGGGAAGTCCTTTTCTCTCTCTGGGTCTCAGTTTGCCTTATCTGTGACATGGGAAAATAGAGTAAGCTAAAAGATTCTCACCTTTTTTCTTGCTATGGATGCCTTTTATTATTTTTTTCTGTTTACCCACCCATTAATAGAGTCTAAATTTTGAAAGATTTTATTTATGAAGTACAATGTATTGATCAGTTAAGTTGTAGCTACTGCACAGGACTGACACTGAATAGATAATTGTGAAAGCAATAATTATTTCCCATCAAAATTAAGAGCACATCTGCCTATCAGAACTTCTGATCAGTATAGATCAGCATGATTCTATGAGACTAAACTAAGTTATTGTTATGATTTTGAAATACTGAAAATAGACACTTCTATTTGCTGCAGGAAATCTCTGCAGTCTAGTGGCATAGACAAGAGGACAGTCTCTAGGGCCAAATGCTTCTCTTGTAACATCAAGAACTCTAAGGGCCTTCGTCCATGTCTCTGACTTTGAGATTTTCTGTTGTCCCGTCTCCGGTTGGCCCAGCCCTTCTGTAGATTAGAAACACACAGCCCTTGGCAATGCCTGGCTACAACCTGGTTCCTGGTTCCTGGCAGACCTAGTTATCTAATGTCAATATGGGCAACTGGCTAGGCTAATGTTTGCCCTCAGGAAAGATGGACAAGCGACCTGTGGCCCGAGGCTCCCAAAGGCTGTGAACCCTGGGCCCAGGTGGGCTGATACAAAGCTGCATGGAGGGAGGGTACCTGAACCTGGGTGCTGCCTGGGCCTGTTAGGGCAGCCGAGGAGATGGGCTTGAGGGAGACAGAGGCAGCTCCCAGGGACTGCCTGCAAGGCACAGGGGTCCCAGAGTTGGGCCAGGCTCTCCTGCCGGGCCTGCAAAGGGCATTCCAGCTTGAGCCCTAGGAGCACCTCAGGAAGGCCCACCTAGGACCCTGCCTCCACAGGCACTTGAGGCACAGACAGGAAGCTGCCCCCTTGGTCTGGAGATGGCGGCAGTGTGGAGCCAGGAAGTGGACTGGAGGCTGGGCAGAAGCCTAATTGGTGTGTTAGAGGAGATGAGGCGGAAGCAAGCTGCTGGCGGGAGTGCCCTGGCCCTCTAGAGGGAGGGAGGGACAGTGGGAGGGGCTATCCAGGCTTGGTGGAGATGGGGAGGAGAGCCCAGGCCTTCTCCCCCATCCTTTAGGATCCAGCTCAAACATCACCTTTTCCAAGAATCTTCCAGAATCCTCCCCAGAGCTGAAGGGGCCTCTCCCTCTGCCACTCTCAAGTGCCCATATGTGCTCAAATGCACAGGTTTGCAGAGGAGTTCTGAGGGGCTTGGAACTCCTGGAGGGCCAGCAAGCCCTGTTAGTGTCCAGCACAAGGCCTGGTGGGAGCAGCTGCTCAGAAAATGCTGTTCAACCCAGACAGCCCTGAAATCTGAGATGTGGATGAGAGAAACCTCGCCTTAGACACCCAGGGTTGGGGGAGGTGACCTTGGCAGGGGGGCCTTTAGGGACTCATGCCTCCTGCCTTCCCTGTGGCCCCCAGGTCCCTGCAAAATGAGGTCAGCTTCAGGGCCCCAGAAAGAATCCTCCCTGCCCTGGGCCTGGCCAAGGCCCTAGATAGGCCTGGGAAACCACCAGGGCCTCATGGACCTGGGTTGTGGGGAGGGACCAGTGCCCAGAACTGGGTCTGGAGTTTGTCCCCCTCCAGGCCAGAGCTCCTGAGAAGGACAGCTCTGAAGCACAACACCATCCCTCTCTCTGCCCTGCCCCTTTCCAAGGCCTCTCTCCTCATCTTCCAGCTCCTTTTTCAGCTCTTCTCCCCACTCCCCACCAGCAGGTTCTCTCCCGCCCCTGCTTTCCTCCCAGCCCTTCACTGGGTAGGACTACCACTCTCTCCTCTCCTTTTAGCCCTACCCATGCACAGGTGCCCCTATTGCTCTGGTTCAGGGTCCTCTAGTGTAGGACAGCCCCCACCACTCCCATCCCCCACCCAACCCGGGGCCCATGGGATCAGGGGGAGTTGAGGGGGAGGGTGTTGGTGTCATGGAAAATCCCTGCGGCAGCCAAGGTCAGTGTTTGCAGACACAGCCTGGCCTGAAGCCAGGCCTGCCTCCCTGGCCAGCTCCCTCTGGCCTATCCCAGAGGCTGGCTTTACACAGGGGCCCTCAAGGCACCCCAGGGCTAATCTGGGTGCCTGGTGACAGGGCTGCAGGGGCAGCCAGTCCTCAAGTGTGGGAGACTATGTAGTTCAACTTGCTCATTGTATAGCTGGGTAAATTGAGGCCAAGAGAGGAGCAGGGACCAACCATAGGTTACAGTGTATCAGTGACAGAGCCAGGACTGGACTCCAAGGTCCTGTGTCTACTGCCACCCTTGTTGCACAGGGGAGCAGCCTATAGTCTGTTCTGGCAGGCCAAGGAATAGTGAAACAAAGGCTTCTGGAAATTTCCGTTAAATCAAGGGCTAGCTTGAGGTTGGGCAAGATTTGAGGTTGGTAGTGAGGCTAGGGGAGATGGACCCAGATGATGATTAAATCAGTCCTTGACCTCAAAACACTTTCCGTCTCGAATCAGATGAAACATCTCAGTGGAGGATCTTTAAATATGTCAGTGCCCTGTTCAAAGAAGAGGTTACTATTATATGAATTATTAAAATACATGGCAACAGTGGGAAATACTTTAGGAAGAGTTTAAGACAGGGGTTGCTAGATGTGAACTTCAGTTGGGGTCTCAGGAAGGGCTTCATGGAGGAGGTGGCCTTTGCCCTGAGCTCTGGAGGAGGGATGGAAAACTCAGGGTTCTGATGGAGAGGAGCTTCCGAAGCAAAGACACAATGCTGGGAAGACATGTGGAGTGTTAGGGGCAGAGAATAGATCCTTCTGAGGCTGGTGGTCGTTCTCACAAATGGGGAGCAGGGGGGTGTTCAGAAGACTCTCTCAGGAAGGCTGCTTGATCACATGCATCAGGAACCTTAGAAATGTGTCTTCCCAGTGGCCCTGCAGTGCTACGTCTAGGAATCTTTGCTGGGAAAATAACCAGAGATTGGAACAAAGATTTATGAGCAAGGATGTTTATAGCAGCATTTTCATTGTGAAAAACTGTAAACAGCCCAAATGTGCACCAATAGGGTTTGGTTAAACATACTAAGGTATGTTTATGTGGTGGGATATTGTGCAGCCATTAAAGTGCTATTCTTGAGAAGTCTCTTAGTTACATAGAAAACCACCTTAGAATGTTGAATAAAAATGGTAGCATCCAACACATTATATATAATGGGATCCCACACTGAATATGTAAATATTAAAAATGTATTTACACACACACACACATACACACATAGAGAAGCTGGAAGGAAACAAATTAAAAGGCTCATAGAGTTTATCTTTGAATCATGGGTTTGTGATTAATTTTAATTTTCTTTTATATATTCTGTATTTCTTAAAAAATCGATTATTTTATAAGTAGAAAAAAGTATTATAAACGTAACAACAAAAATTCTGGTTTTATTGGAACAGAAAGGTCACCTGAATAGGGAAGTTTGGGAAGGTGAGCAAGGGCTAAAATGTGAAGAGCTTTAAAGGGTAGGTACAAGAATTTAATTCTTAACTTGAAGACTTTGAGGAGCCACTGACAGCTCCTGAATAGGGGAGGGACATGCCAAAGAGGTATTGAGATGGGTTTTCCTGGACTCCCTGTTTGGGGGTTGGCAGTGGGAGTGGAGGGGCAGGGGGATCCATTAGGAGGGCTTTGCATGGTCTTGTTGACAAGTGCTCAGGCCTAAGCTGAATTCAGGAGAGGAGAGAGGAGGAGAAGGGAAGAAGAGAGAAATAAGGAGAGAGAAAGATTCAGGAGAGGAGAGAGGAGGAGAAGGGAAGAAGAGAGAAATAAGGAGAGAGAAAGGGGAGGGAGGAAAGAGTAGATGCCAGTATGTGAGATGCTCTTGCATTTATGGGTTTAAACCGTAAGCTGCATGAGGGCAGGGACTGTTGTCTCATTTGTTACAACTATATTCTCCAAGCCTGGGCACATAGCTGGCATTTAATAAATCTCTGTCGCATGAGTGAATTAAGGAAGGGAGGCAGAGAAGATAAACCCCAGGGTTGAAAGGGTGGGCAGGGCAGGGAGGATGAACAGAGCATGAGGCCCAAGGGGGCAGGGCCACAAAACAGGGCAGCAACCCTGGGTGTTCTGGGAAGGGCACTGATCTGGGGCTGATGGAGTTGATTCTAGACCAGCCACTGTACCAGGTGGCCATGGCCCAGGCCTGTGGCTTCTCTGTGTCCTTATGACCAGATGGACAGGACACAAGTGAACTCAGAACTTCTAACAGATTGAATCTGGTGAGGTTTTAATTAAATGAATCCACCAGGGACAGCCTGGCAATGAGAAAAGAATTCTGCAGCACAATTTAAAGTAGACTTGGCCACCTCAGCAGATGGCTGGAGATGCCAGTCCTCTGTGTGCTTCTTGAAAGGCTGTGTCTGTAACTCTGGCATCTGGTTGGCTTGCGTCCTACACTTACTCTCTGGCGCTTCCCGTTTTGCCAGTGGAGGAGAAGCCCATGCGTGTTGGCATTTCCTTGACAGATTCCCCTAAAAGGGGCTGAACTGCTCCCAGCAGAAGCCCTGTTGGGTCATGAGGGCAACAGAGGCCACCCCAGGTGTTTCCTGTTGGCTGCCCCTGTGTCCCAGAGTTGAGCCTGCCCAGGACCTTGCTGCCTGAAATCTTACCCTCTGGGCAGTGTTATAGGAGCAGAAGGGGATCGAGAGGCGCAAGGGAGCCCAGAGTTAAAGAGCACCCAAACAGGAGTCAGAGGCTTGGCTCGCATCCCAGCTCTACCACTACCTTGCTGTGGGACAGGGCTTGGCAAACTTTTTTTCCATAGAGGGCCAGATGGTAAAATATTTTAGGTTTCACAGTCTATATGGTCTTTTGCAATGACTTGACTCTGTCATTGTATCAAGAAAGCAGCCATAGACAATACATAAAAGAATGGGTATCTCTGTGTCCCAATAAAACTTTATAAAAACAAGTGGTGTGCCAAATTCAGCCCATGGGCCCTAGTTTGCTGAACTTGCTGTAGAGCTTCTATTAAGGCATGTCAGCTCCCTGAGGCTCAGTTTTCTTATTTATCAAGAGGAGAAGGTTATTTCTTCCCTGACAAGTTATATTTTGGGATAAATTGCTAGCTCCTTCTGTTCCATGTACCGTGCACATGCCTGGAGGAGAGGGGTGAGTTTTGAACAGGGCCATGGCTGCATTTCCATGTTTCTGGACCCTGCTCATGCTTTTTTTCCTTCCTGATGGGTTTCTACTTCTCCATCAAAGCTCATCTCAAAAGCTACCCGCTGTGTGAAGCTTTCCCTGATCCCACTCCCTGAAATAAATGTTCCTGGGGCCCTTTGTTTATCACTCATCATGCCTCAAACATTCATTCATTCAATGAGCAGACATTTTTTGAATCCTTAATATGTGCAGTGCTCTCAGTTCTAGAATAATAATAACTATGCCTGTGTGTCCCGTGTGCAGGGCTTGCCATTTACAAAGCAATTTCTATACATTCTACTGTTTGAGCTGGTAGAGTAAGCCTGTAGAAGAGGTGTTATTATTATTATATTATTTTTCCTATTTTATAGATGTGGAAACTGAGGCTCAGAGAGGTACAGTGTTTTCTCTCAGGCCATAAATGCTAGAACCAAACTTGAAATTCAAAGGCAGTTCTGTTTTCACAATACTTGGTGGCCCAAAGCAGGGATGGAAGCCAGACCCGGGGTCCGGTTCTAGCTGTATCACTGTGATCACAAGGGAGACCCC
The DNA here is from genome assembly GCF_040802235.1 of Manis javanica. Taxonomy (NCBI): domain Eukaryota; kingdom Metazoa; phylum Chordata; class Mammalia; order Pholidota; family Manidae; genus Manis; species Manis javanica. The sequence continues at coordinate 221,965,404 of NC_133156.1, forward strand.
TGCACTTCTCTGGGCCTGGTGTTCCTCCTTTGGGAAGTGAAGAAGCAGGAGGAGGTGTTCTTGAGGCCCTGTGACATTTTAGGATTCTGGGCCTTCACAGGGGCCACATTCCCTAGCCCACAAACAGGAGAAAGCAGAAGTCTCAGTGGGCCTGCTGGCTCCCCAAACAATGGCCCTGAGCCTTTGGGTGCACGTTAGCCCCATAGTTGCTGGGGCCTGCGCATCTTTGCAGAGCTGTGTAGGACAGCTCTAGCAGATCCTGTGGAGAGGGTGGGAAGCCTGGTGCTGTCCTGGGAGGGGAGGCCGGGGCCAGGCTGGCCTGGTCAGCACTGCTCTGAGGAACATGCCTCCAGCTAAACAGAGGGGCAGCCAGAGTCGCCTCTCCAGAGACATCAAATCATGCCTGCCACCCACCAACCCTATCCCGACAGCCTCCCAGCACACGGGGCCACGTGGAGTCTGGGAGGAGGTGGCTGCGTGAAGCTGCCTGGGTCTCCAGGGCCAAGACAGAGTGAGGCACTGAGGTGGTCTTGTTGGTCCGCAGATTCTCCCTGCTGGCTGCTGAGCCCTGAGGGGCCCTGAGCCCACCCCACTGGCCCTGGAGGCCCAGCTCCTGGGGCCTGGAGTCTTGGCCTCTTTTTGCTTCTTTAGCTGCTGCTTTCTCCCTTCTTTCCTTCTCTCCTCCACATCTTCCTCCTCCTTCTGTCCCATTTTGTCCTCTCAGTCTCCCCCTGGGCTCTGAGGGCAGGGATGGTGTCTTATACTTCTCAGTAGCTTAGGGCCTGGTGCACAGTAGCTAATAGTAATGGTGATGGTGGTAGCGTAGTTAATGTAGTATTAATAGCAGCAAAGGTAGTACTAGTGGTAGTAATAGTAGTAAGTAATAATGCTCACGTTTAGTGAGCATTTGTGTGCCAGGCTCTGTCCTAAGTATTTTACATGCATTATGTTCTTTAATCTTTACAAAGATTTTATGAGATAGGACTTATCTCCATTTTACAGATGAGAAAAGAGGCACAGGAAGTTTGCATAACTCAGTCAAGACCACACAGCTCTTGTGTGGCTGAGTCAGGGTGCAAAGCCAGGCCTGCCGCCCTGCACAGCGTGACCAGGTTAGCTGGTTAGATGCTGAGCTCTGGAAAGCGGGTGCCCTGGTTTTCCAGCTGAGGACTCTCTGCCCAGTGGCTGGGTGACTGGGACAAGATCTCACAGGTATGGGGCAGAGCCAGGGCTTCCTAGGCTGAGTCCTGCTCTCTTCTCTATCTCAGTAGTTTCAGGGCCCCTGACTGGAGTAAGGGATCAGGGTCCATGTTCCATCTGAGTGATACTGTCGTTCTTAAGATTCTGGGAATTCTGTCTGTCAAAATGAGTGTTCTTTTCAGCTGTGATTCCTCCTCCTTCCCATCCAGACCCTTCTTCCAGGAGGCTGGGCCTGAGGGTGCACTAGGTCTCCACAGAGGATGCCCTCCACTGGCCTGATGGCAGGAGGTCATAGCGGAGCTCAGAGCCAGCCCTGGAAGATGGGACATGGCACTGCGGGAGGCTTGAGTGGGCAGCATGGACCCCCAGGAGGCTGCAGCACTTGGCTGGTCCCAAGAATATAGCTGGAAAATCAGTGAGGCGAAATGATTTAATTCCCTCTTAGCTTGTCTTAATTAATTAATTGAGCAAACATTTCTTAAGCACCTACTACTTTTGCCAGGCCCTAGGCTAAGCGCTGGGGGAGGATGCAGAGACAAGGATGGCTCTGTTGTGCCCTCTGCGAACAGAGACAAGTCAGTTGGCAGGTGAGAGAAGACTGTCCCTTAAGTAAAGACTTGTTCTGGGATGTGCTGACTCTACCCAGAGGGGCCATGCCATGACAGGGGGCCACGGGCACCCAGAAACCAGAAAAGAGAGGGCACAGCAATCTTGCCAACGCTCCTGTGGCTGGGAGCGTGTCATGTTCCATTTCCGATTGCCTCCTCGGATGTCCCTGGACACCTGGAAGCAATGTTCAGAGTGGTTTGAACGCCTGCTTGGTGCACAGAGCTGCTTGACCTTGATTGACACTGGAAAATGGATCATGGTCACTGTCTGAAGCTATATTGTCTACTTGCCCCCCCCTTTTTTTTGCCATTTACTCTTTTTTACAGTAAACTTTTCAGTTAAAAACAATTTCAGATTTACAGAATTATGAAGATCTTCCTTCCTTTTTAAAACACTCACCACCTCCCCTAAGTTGATGCATTGCTGGCTGCCGTGTTCTCACCCCCATCCTCATGGCCCCTGTCCCCACTGCCGCCTCCCAGGAAGCTTTCCTCCTACTCTGGTCTGACCAGCGTCCGCCTTTCTCAGCTCTGTGCATGGCATCCATCCCTGTCACTCACTCGGCCTCTCTTGGCAGCCGCTGCCTGGCATATGTACCCATCTCCTAGACACAGTGCTGCCTCTGCGAGCAAGGCTCCTTTTAGTCAAGTCTGCTTGTGCAGAATGCAGGGAGGGGACCGGCTGGCCAGGGTGGTGCTGGACACTGGACAAGGCTTTTAAGAGGTCATCAGGGCCCAGGCCTGGTCCCAGGAGTGGGGACCGGCCTCCTGGCCTCCCCTCTGGCAGCTCCCCAGGGGCAGGGGGAGGGGATGGAGTGTGAGAAGTGGGAGGGGACAGCCAGGGAGGGTGTTCCCAGGCCAACAGAGCCTGTGCTTTCTCTGCTCTTACTCATGGCGACGGAATCAGGGAAAGGACACCCTTACACCAGTTAGCTCCTCACCATGACCATAAGGGCATTATTCACTCAATTGTAATGAGGAAATCCAGGCTCATGGAGGCTAAAGACAACTTACTTGCCCAAGGGCATACCGATAAAAGTTGGCAAAGCTAGGATTCAACCTAGACCTTTTCACCCTCAAAGTCCAGGCACTTTCAGGTGTCCTGGAACCATGCACTTTGTTAACGGAGCATGGAAAGTGTGTCCAGCAGCCTGTCATCCTAAGATGTCATGTCAGTCCCCCAGGGTAGGAGCCAGGTCTTGGAGTCTTGGTGCTCTGCATGCAGTGGGTGTTCAAATCATGTGAGGTGGGAGATGGTGTCCCTCCTCTGCTTTCTGCCAGGCCCATGAACACAGAGGTCAAATGGCCAGTCCTTTCTGTCCCAGGGATATTCCATATGGCCCTGAACCAGACAGAGCAAGAGGTGAGGAGGGGAAGCTGAAGGCAGGCGGACAGGGAGGCTGTCTGTGATGGACATGCTGGAGTGCCTGCCCCTTCCTGCCTCTTTGGAGCTGTCCTTCCTGCAACAGCCCTAGTCAAGGGTAGGACTAGGCAGCCCCTTGTGACCCTGGCCTAGGCCACAACAGACTGGACCAGTGATGGGCACCTGACCCAAGAGGACCCAAGCTATCAGCTGGGCTGAGCCAAACAGCTTGTCTCTCCCAGAGACTGTGCTTAGGGCCCCAGGGCCTGGTCAACTTTGGAAACTGAGCTGCAGGGTTACAAAAAATTGGGTACTAGCTGGGACCAGGGTGAGCCAGTCATATGCAAAGCAGAGTGACAGGGGAAGAGAAGCCAGAGTGAGTGGGAACTGCAGAGACAGGGATGGTGTGGCCTGAGAGAAGGGGAGAGGCCTGCGGGCCTTCACACTAGCTAAGCGGAGCTGTTTCCTTTTATTTGCACTGGCCCAGAGGGCACTGTGCCCTGGCTAAGCTCCACCCACTCCAGACAGAGGGGCCAGGCCTCTGAGCATTGTGTACCAGGTGTGTCCTGCAAGGTGAGTGGCGCAGCAGAAGGGCCCTGGCTGGATCTAGGAGACCCACGTGGGTACAGCACTCTACAGTGTTTAAGAGCGTACCTGTGGATCCTCATAGCAGCAGCCCTGCATGGCCCGTTGGCCAGGGGTGGTCTCCATTTGACAGTTGAGGACAGTAAAGCCTGGGAAGGTGGGTGTCCCACCCAATACAGCTCCAGAGCTGGACCTGAGACCCAGGTCTCTTGATTCCAAGCCTGCCACTTCTTCAACAACCCAAACTGCCTCTCTGATCCCCTCTTTTACTAGGTAACTGGGTGGCCTTGGGGGTTAGAAATACAGTGTATGAAGTACCTAGAACAAGGCCTGGCACATGGAGGGTCTCAGGAAGTAGGCACTGTTACTAATATTGTTTTTGTAAGCAAAACTCTGAGCTTCCACTCACCACTCAGAAGCCTTCCTTAGTCCCCCAAATGGAAGCAGTACAGCCTGAGGGGCTCCTGGTCTAGCACATAGGTTTTCCATGCACAGCCTGGCCCGCCCCCACCTGGCCTGTTCTCTCCTGACTCCCCCAACACTTCAGGTCCCCTCTGCTCCAGGGATTCCCTGCACCTGTCCCATGCTCCCCTCTGCACACTTCCTTGTGTTGTGGCTGCTGGAGTTCCCATCCTCATCTCTTCTGCCCCTCCGCATGCCTTCCCCCGTGCTCCAGCTGGAGGAGCGGCACCTTCTGCGCTTGCTGCTCTCTGCCAGGTGGTAGCTTTGTTTGGAGGGGGTGCATCTCCCAGTGGCCCCCCTTGCCTGGTGTGCATGGAGAATTCCCAGTGGTTGCGTGAAGCTGGTCTTGACGGATGGGTTTGGTTTGGTGGGGAGGTCTTGGAGCAGCATGACCCCTTTGGGCCCTGTCTCCATCACCTGCTTCCCCACTCTCCTCTCTGGTCATGGCTAGTGGCCCAGACAGCTCTGGGCTGGCAGGGAATTTAAGAGTAGATGCCAGGAGATGTGAAGGAGGCTTTTCTTAGGCTCAGCACCCTCCCCAGGGCTCAGGAGCTCAGATGGTGTAGGTTGGCATAGTGCCCAGGAGGAGAGGGATTCCGGGCAACAGGGACTTAAGCCTGGAGGCAGCTGCCAGGCCCTTCTCTCCCTGTGAGCCAGTCTGCAGATGTGGTGTGCCCACCACCACCCCTTACACGTGCATGCATGCGTGTGTACACCCACGCACACACACTCCAACATCCCACACGTCCCCCATGTGCCTCTTGGCATGACTCCATCTAGCATCCAGAGCAGAGAGGGCAAGAATCAAGATGGGCTACAGGGTGGACACACACCAGGAAGCTGGAAATTCTTCACTTCAATAAAGGGAGAAGGAGTGTCCCACAGGACCTGGCCTCTGGGTCCTGCAGTTCCTGCCAGTTCCAGGCCATTAGGGAGTTAAAGACACCAAACCCAGCCCCTCCCCGCCGCAGGCCCAACCTACAGGAGACTCCTTTCAGAGGCTAGGATTCCACCACTCTCCATGGAAACACTTCACTGAACCCTGTGCTCTGTCAGAAATGCTCCTTAGGCAGAATGAAGTGAACAAGGCTCTGACTGTTCCCTCTCGGCCTGCCCTCAGTGGGGACAGTGAGCAGCCCTTGGGGAGACTGCCCTTCACACAGAGACACGGAGGCAGATGCTCATCCCTCAGCCTGCCTCCTGCCACCTGACTCCCTCTGGGCTTGCCACCTCCCTTCTGACCTCCTGTTTCCCAGCCTTTTCAATAATCTCTGCCTCTCTACCAGCCTTCAAGTCCTCCGCCCGCACTGTTCACAGCCCAGCATCAGATGGAAGAGCGACCGGCTGGGCCAGAGTATAATAGGAGAGTGACTTCGTGGCTCCTATGGCCTATGGAGGCTGCCTGTTTATGCACTGGTGTCCTGAGCTTGCTTTTTATGGTGCCAAGAGCTCCAAGCTGGACAGCATCTCCAGGACTCAGGCAGTCTCCCCAGGTCCTGGCTCTCTCCAGCTCCTGCTTACAGTTCTGCCATGATTCCTCCTCCCTTCTCTTATCCACATGCCCTTTGGAATCTGGGAGAGCTGGCTTTCTCTGCTCTTGACTTTATTCAAATGATTAAATGCCTCTGTCACCTCTCCCTGCTCCCCAATTCAAAACAATACCAGCTGACCTTCATATAGTGCTTACTACATGCCACACTACTCGAAGTGAGCTAATACTGCTCCTCTTGTAATCCTCAAACAACCCTATTTGGTAGGTACTATTATTATCCCCACTTAAAGATGTAGGAACTGAGCCACAGAGAGGCCAAGTGACTTGACCAAGGTCATACAGCAAGTACAGGGCAGGCAGGGCCTTCAACTTACTACTTGTCCTTCTGTGTGGGCTTTGCTCCTCCCCCTTCTCCATTTCAGAGAGGGGATGCCCTTCCCAAGGCTGACCCCCTAATTGCACTCTGCCCTTTTTCCTCCTGGCTTTGCTCCTGAAGCTTCTCACTATTGGCTCAAGTCTTTCAAAAAAGGCAAGGGATGTGGGGTTTGTGGGGGGGACTTGGTGAAGGGGGGACCCTAGTAAACATAATGTTCTTCATGTAATTGTAGATTAATGATAACAACAACAACAAAAAAAAGGCAAGGGATGGAGCTGGGGGTGGGGTAGGGGAGGCAGGCTCCACATACCTTTTCCTTGGTCCTACTTCCCTGGAGGGTCCCGGCCTGTTGCTTCTCCTAGCCCATCAGGCTGTCCCCACCTCCCCTACTAAGACTACTCTTGGGAGAGCATCAGGAATTCCCTGAGTACCAGACCCAGTGTCCTGTGGGCAGGGCCGCCCTAGTTACATGGCATTCTAAGAAGATTAAGAAAGAAATGGGCCCCTCTGGGTGGATGCAGCCCTGGGCATCCGTAGCTTGGTGAACAGGCTGGACCTGAGCTTCCTAAACCTGTTCGCTGCATTTCTTTAGACAGTGCACAACCTGGGTAGCCACACATGGTGATCTTGAAGGCTGGCATCCTTATTTTCCTTCCTGTTCTGCCCCTCTCCACCCTGATGGCCAATCCTCCTCTGACTTTTCTCTGGAAATTTTGCAGTCTCCTGTGATCCTTTGCAGTCTCCCTTGCTGCCTCTGCCCCCTTCTTCTGCACCCTGATCATAGGAGTGGACCAAGACTCTGCCCGGGCTGCTGTCGTACTGGCCCCAGGCAGGCCACCAACACTCTGCTCCATGCAGTGTCTCCATTCCCACATGGCTGAACTGTGGCACCCAAGCCTGGCTTGACCACCTCAATGCATTATTTCTGCCCCTAGCCACAACCCCCTCCCCCTCCCCATGTTGCCTCTCTCTACTGCCTGATTCCTGTTAAAATCCTCCTTCCTCAGTCAAGCAGACTGAACACCTTGCTTTCCCCTCTTCTTTTTCCCCTAAACCTGGTCCCAGCTATTCTTCCTGTCCTGGTCCTGTCCTTTCTTTTTGTTCCTTTAGCTATAGTCTAAGCCCGCACCCTTTCCAGGCAGGGTTTGAGCAGCAGTGCCTGATACCCCAAAAGCTCCCTATCCCCTACCCCGTATCTTCCCCACACTGACTTCCAGCTTATGCTCCACCCTGTACATGTTACTCCTTTGCTCAGAAACCTTCCATGATTCCCTATTGCTTACAGGGAAAGAAGCCCAGACTTTCAACCTGCCTTTCAACATCTCTACCATATGTCATACTTCTCCAGCCTTAGCTATTGCTCTGTGCCCAAGGAAAGGGTTTAGGAGCTAACTTGGCAGTGCTTTTCCGTAGCCAAGCTCTCTGGAAGGCTGCCACAGGAGAGGTGGGTGGGGGCAAATGCTGGGTAGGGGTGGCTCTGCCCTCACCTCCCCCATTCCAAGCCAAAGACTTTTAGTGGCCACCAGCAGCCTGACAGCTGCCCTTCATCCCAGAGAACCTGGATTGGAGTTCAGTCAGACTGAAAATGTGGATGGCAATCTCAGGGCAAGTGGGCAAGGGACAAGAGGAACATTGGAGCCTTTCACAGACCGGGAGTCATTCACCCAGGGGAGAAGGCATGGTTTGGAGGGGGCTTCGCCGGACAGTGGGGACAGTGTGTTCTAATGGGGAGTTAATCCCAGTATTCCTTTGTGTTTGCCCATCTTTTTATTTATTGCTCTCTTTCGAGTATTTGACAGTCAGTGAGGCAGGTATCACCATCACGCGCCCCACTGAGAAAAGAGGAAGCTGAGTGTCCAGCAGGTGGGCCGACTTGGTCAGGGCCACACCATGTGTGCATCAGAGGCAGGACAGAGACGTGGGAGTTTCCAGGGTCCCCTGCTGCCACCCCACCTGCTCTTTCCAGGCTGGATCCAGGCTCTCAGGGTAGCAGGAACCTCCCTCGCCACCCAGGGAGGGGCTGGTTAAGGCTGGCACTCAGCAGGGGGGCCCAAAGGGAGGGGTGCATCTTGCCCTGCTCCATTCCCAGCCCAAATTGGCTCTGACACCTGGGAAGGGCAGCCGGCCAGCCACGTGCCAGTATTACTTTAAAAATAAACCAAGGAAGAATGAGGCTTAAAAATAACCCTGGGGATGTGTGAGGAGCTAATTACTACTGTAGCCCCTTTCAGGGCTTTAGGGAGCAATGGCTGGGCCCCGTGGTGTCTGTGTGTTGGGTCCCCTCTGCTCATCTCTCCTAGCTGGGAGCCGGGCACCAGTCCTCTCTGCACAGCCAGGGACAGCCAGGGCCTCAGAGTCTGGGGTGGGAGCTAGAGGCAGCTTTGGGCACCTGGGCAGCCTCCCTCATCTTGATCAGGGGGACTGGAGAGGGGAGCGCCCAGGCTGGGCAGAGAGCTTCATGCCCTAGCTCCTGCCAGGGCTTTTCTCCACCCTGCTTGTCCCTGGGCCTTGACTTCCTACTGGAATCGCCCTGGTTCCAAAAGGGACTTCGATGTCCTAAGCCCCTCCCTTTTCTGAAGTGTATGTGGCAGAGGCAGCCAGGTGGCTGGTTTTGTGGATTAGGCCTCCCTATTCAGGGCTCCTGCCCACCACTTCTCATGTGTACCATTCTCTTGACAAGAACTTTGAGGCCCTTCTTGACCCATTGGGGTAAGAAGGCACGGCCCTTCTGGCTGCCCACTCCTGGCTGCCTCCACAGGCATTCCCAGCCTGGGGCTTGGGTCTTCGGCCCCTTGGTGTCCAGTGGGGATGAACAGCAGCATGGCCAGGCCTGAGGAGCCCCCAGGCTCTTTTTTCGCAGCAGCCCTAAGGGAGGCAGGAGCCACATTCCCATCCTGCAGGCCCAGTCCCCCAAGGCTCTCTGAAAATCTTGCAGATCCCCCACCTTTGGCAGAGGGTGAGAAGACATCCTGCAGTGACAGGGAGGAGGGCACAGGGCCCCATCTGAGGACACAGCTGAGGACAGACATGCAGGATCAAAGAGAAAAAGCAGAGCTTTCCCGAAGGAGGGAGGCAGAGGCCAAGACTTCTGGAAGCTGACAGAAATGATCAAAGGACAGGGAAGGATGGGGAGGTGGGAAGGGATGTGGGAAGCAGCAGCCGTGAGGGGTGGGCAGGGCCAGCAAGTTCGGGGTGGGGTCTAGCACATGATGAAGAGGGGCTTTGGGGCCAGACTGCCTGGACTCAAGTCCTTGGGTGGGCGCCCTGAGCTGATAACCACACTGGGCTTTGGGTCTTGTTTGCATATGGACAGAATGATAACTACCTCAGGGGCCTCTGCAGGAGGAGGTTTGTGAAGCATTTATGAAAAGGCCTGAAAACAGGAGTTGCAATATTGTTCCTTCTCTCCCTGCCTCTCCTGGCATCTGGCCCCTCTGTTCCATGCCAGGCTCGACAAATACAAAAGACGCCCCTACCACTGTCACCTTCCCATGCTCCTGCAACAAGCTGTTGAATGTTACCCTGTGTTTTCATGGCCAATGTCTCCAATGGCCACCTCATTGCCAATGCATTGGTTGTTTCTCTTTGGTCATCTGACTTATCTCCCAGCTGCTGCAGGCAGTTGACAGCTGCCTCTGTCCTGAGACACTCCTCCTGGACGCCAGGACACTGCACTCCCCAGGTTTCCCCCCAGCCCCCTGGCAGACCCACTTCCTTGCTCAACCTCCTAGTATTGGAGAAGGGGCTGGCCCTGGGCTCTTCTCTCCTACTCTCCCCTCTCCCCAGCTGATCTCATCTAGCTTCATGACTTTAAGTATTATTTCCATCTGAAACTCCCAAATTTATACCTCTCCTTTGAGCTGCAGATTTGTTTGTCTAAATGACTTCATGGATGCCTAATAAGCATCTCAAAATTAACCTGTATGTCTAATGCAGAAGTCTTGAATCTCATCTCTTTCCCAACCCTGTTACTCTCCAGTTTTTTATTTCCTATCTCAGAAAATGCCTACCCTCCACCCGGTTGCTCAGGCCAGAGACCATCCTTGCCCGTCCTCTTTCCCTGATGCCCGCAGTCCTCTCCCTCCCACTGTGCTCCCCCGGCACACATCCAGTCCACCAGCAGGTCCAGCCCACTCTGCCTCGAAACACACCCTCAACCCACCCCTGCTCTCCACCTCCACAGTCTCCACCTGGGGCTGACCCACCGTCATTCTCTTTTTCAAGTCCCTGGACTGCAGCCTGGCGGGTCTCCCAGCTTCCTTCTTGTGCTCATCCATTTGACCTCCGCAGAGCAGCCAGAGGGATCTGATAAAAACTTCAGTTTTATCACATGACAATCCTGCTTAAAAACTTCCACCTCACTTAGAGTAAATTCCAAACACCATGGCCCTGCAACATCCAGCCCTTCCGTGTCTGCCCCTCCTGGCTCAGCCCGCTGCAACCCACTGCCCTTTCTGCTCCTGTTCCTGAGACATGCCAAACCCTGGCCTACCTGGGAACCTGGCACCTGCTGTCCCCCTGCACCCCGAAAGCTCTTTACTGATCTTTGTGTTACATAGGCCTCCCCCTGGAAGGACTGCCCATCCTTCCTCTACCCCATCCTCTTGCTTTGCTGTCTCCTGACAGGGGCTGAGTCTTTGGGGCCTAAAATGGTACCTGGCATCTGGAAGATGCTCGGGGATAAAAGGGAAGGGGGGGTGATTGTGTGGGTGTTTGAGGGGGAGGAAAGAGTCAAGGGGCTGGGTTTGAGGTTGGCTCTGTAACTGAACTGCTGGTGGCCGGGGCAGGTCACTCCCCATCTCCCCCGCACCGACGCCAGGTCACAGTCTTCTCTTCTGGAGGTAGAAGTATTGGACTGAACCAATGATTATGGAATAATCCCAAGGCCCCCAGGAATTGCTGCAATGCCATCTACTACCAAGCTGAGCCCTTGTTCTACATGAGCATGCCAGTGTCAGCACCCTGAACTGACCCCACTCCAGCCAAAGGCTGAGAAAGATGCTTGCCATGACCTTCAGCTGGTTGTGTATGCTCTGCAACAGGTAATCATGTGATGTCCCATAAGCATTTTGAGATAGCAAACTGTTCTGAGGACCCATGGGCTAACTCTGGCCCTTTAGAGATCTGGCAGGATGTTGAAAGAGCAGAGAAACAGCAGAAGGGACCATGTCCCCCACTTTCCTTAGCTTGGCTGCACTCTCATCATACACAGCCCTGAGAAAGGATGCATAGCATACCTCCAGAGCCTTAGTTCCGGGGCCCTGGAAGCCTCTGAGCTTGCTTAGGGCCTGGGCTGCAGGAAGGGCCACTAGTACACTCCCCGCTGGCCGGCTTAGGTCCAGAGACTATCTGGGAAGAAAGACTCTTGTCTGCAGCTTCTTGCCCAGCTACCCTGCCGTCAGGAAGTGCTGGCTGGGGTCAGCCTGCTCACAGCACCACTGATCCCTCCCACACCCCATCCACGCACTACTGTGGGAGCTGCCAGACGTGAGCGGGCGCCCTTTCTGGGTGGGAGGCTTCTGCATTCCAGCTGTCCCAGGGGCTGGGGCAGTGGACTCAGTCGGCTGATAAGCAGGGCCTCAGCCACAGTCAGAAATGCTCAAGGGGTGGCTTGGAGGTTCTGGACAAAGCTCTGTTCTTGGGACTGGACACAGAGGAAGTCCCTCCAGGGCTCAGCAATCATGGGGTGAAGTGAGGACATGAATATAACCCTGGGAAGTGTGCTTCTCAGGAGGGGCTGGAAGTGGGGGCTATCCAAGCTGGAAGAGATCAGACACCACCAGCCCAACCCCTCATAGATAAAGCCAGGGTGGGCTGTGACTTGCTGTAGGTCTCATAGCCAAGTAGGGGCAGAGAAACAGTGGAGGGGACCATGTCCCCCATTTCCCTTTAGCTTGGATGCACTGTCATAACCCCAAGAAAGGGTGCACAGTGTACCCCATGAATCCAGCAGACAATCATGAGTGGCAGGCAGGGGCATCAGGGCCTTTTGGTGCCCAGGGTAGACCAGTGCTTGCGACTCTGGGGCAGGGGGCTGGGCTCAACACCCAGGGGAAGGAGGGACACCACTGAGTTTGGGTCCAGACTCCTCTCTCTCTGGCCCCACCTGGAGGTGGGCCCAGGTTCCAGAGTGGCTCCAGAGAATCTTATTTTTTCCAATCCTCACAGTGAAATACCCATGATGTAAGGTCATGCGGAGAAGGGGGTCATGGTAACTCAGTCAGGCTAAAGCCCCCAGTTTGTTCCCAGGTGAATACATTCAAATGGCTAAAGGGCCTCCTCTGTGCTGACTCCCTTCCCTGGGGCTTGGGAGCAGCCTGAGAGCTAAAGCCATGATGGGGGAGACTCGGCCTATCCCCAGGACCCTCACTGAGACTCTCCTCTCTGGGGAGAGGGGTCTGCCCTTCTCCGGGGCTGTCCCCTGACTCCTGCTGTCTCTGCTACCTGCCTGGCTCACCCCAGAAGCTTTGGCTTGTGCACTCCAAAGATTCTTCTTTAGCTGCCCCTTGGATGTTTCTTAAGTACCAAGGAAACCCAGAAAGAAAATGCTAGCTGCTGGCTGGCAAGTGGCCCAGCCTCCCGAGTACAGAATGATGATTCTAATAAGCTCTCTTCTCTCCTGTGCCTCCCAAACCTGGCTGCAGATTGCCTTCACCAGGGGATTGTTTAAAACTTATAGCCTCCTGGGCTTAGCTCAGACCTAATGAATCAATTCCTAGGGGCCAGGCCCTGACACCCACTGCTCTGGCTGCAAACCACTGCAGCTACTGGGATGAGCGACCTACTCAGCACACAGGGGCCATCTTACTGCCTCCCCCGCACACTGGGGAGCCAGTCCCAACAAGGCCCTCTTGCTCACTGCCACTCTTAAGAACAGTCAGTGTTCTCATTTCTAGTCTCAGGTTCCCATTCTGTTCAGAAAGACGGTGTTGGCAAAAGCAAATAACTGAGGCTGCTCTGCGACAACTGCCCTGAGACTGCCCTTCTCCTCTTCCATAGGCTGACATGCACGCACTTCCAGATGCTCCCAACATCTGTACCATGAGAACAACCCACCTGCAGCCACTGTCCAGGGAGCAAGGGCACTCGTGTTCTGGGGGAGAGCTTGGTTTTAGGGCTGGAAGATCCAGATTTGACCCCTGCTCCCACATTTACTGGCTGTCGATTGCAGGAAGTGACCATATGTTCTCAAGTCCAGTTTCTTTGTTGGCAAAGCAGGACTAATGACACCTACACTTCTGGGTTGTCATGAGTCTCAGAAGAGTTACTGTATGACCAAGTGGCTTTATAAACCAGCTTCTGAGCATGCTTTACACATCCCTGCATGCTACTTGCCAGCAGTGTGCCTTTGCACCCAGTCCTTAGCCCTCGGAGCCTCAGGCTTCTCATCTGTAAAATGGGGGTTATAATAGTGCTGACCTCATAGGGTGACTATGAGGTAATTGATGCAACAGGTTCAGCCCAGAGAAACTTCTCAGTGAATGGCAGCCTTGGTTTACGACTTTGGAAACCAAGGTTTCACGGGAGTAATTGTTTCATATTGGGTCTAAGATCTGGCAGAACAGCCAAGATCCCTCGGTGGTATCAGTGTGAGGCTTGCTCCTGCCCGGAACTGCCTGCACCTTTCCAGTTCCCCCGCACTGGTAGGAGGACTGGGCCTGTCCTGGAGGAGAGGGCTGCTTCCTATCTGAGAGCCTGGCATCACTTGCTCTGGGCTGCTCCACCAGGGCCTGATGGTTTGGGTCTCTGGAGAGAGCCCCCAGATGGTCCTGTGGCCGGCAGGCTGGAATGTGCCTCTCCGGATGTTTCTGGGATGGTTATTTCTGCATCTGAGCTGTGGTCAGAAGAAGCCCTCCACATTCCTGAAGAGGGACACTGAGCCCTAGCCAAGCCAAGGAGCCTTGAGCAGAGATGAAGGGGACTGTGAGAAGGGGCTAGTGTTGTCCATGCAGAAAATATCCACAAGTGTTGGGTGACAGTGTCCTGTCCTGCAGCTCAGTGCTGCCCCAGACTCCTGCACACCATGCATAAGACTGGGTATGGTCTGGGCTTGGGAGAGACCTTTGGCCCAGAAAAGGGGAGGGAATGAAAGCACCCACAGGGGGCTGGCTGAGGTCTGCTGGGTGGCCAGGACTAGGGTGAATGGAGACAATGAGGATTCCAGTTGCTGTTACCCTCTCATTCCATTGGATTCATGGGGCCCCAATTGCTTAGCTGGGGTGATGATGACAACTACTGGTTCAACCAGGGTCGTGGAAGCTCCCAGTGGTTCATCTGGGGTCAAGGGGCACCGCTGAGTCAGGATCCAAGCAGAAGAACACAGGTTGGGGTCCATCACTTCCTCTAGCACCTGTTCAATGTGAAGTCCACCCACCAGAGTCCAGTACTCAGCCCCCCAAGGGTCTGTTCCCACCTCCTTTCCTTGGGTATGCTCAGGCCCCTCAGCCTATCTCATGCTGTTCCCTCACACTGGAAAACTCTCACTGCCAGTCTTCACTTACTGAAGTTCTCACCCTTCATCCAAGCCTACCTCAAGTATTACCTGCTCCAGGAAGCCTTCTCAGACCCCTATTTTGAGTCACTGCACTAGGATTTAGCATTTATGCCATTCAACTGTGGTTTCAGGATTTTACTGGATCAGAGGCTCCTTGGGAAAGGATCTGGTCTAGTTACCTATTCTCTCAGTGCCTAATACAGTGCCTGGCACTCAGGAGATCTCAATGAGTTTTGGTAAACTAAACTAAAATGAAGGCTAAAGCCAGTTCTATATGGAAGGTGAACCAGAGGGTCTGGGGTGTCACCAGGATGCTGCTGAGTCCCACTCTGAGTACTCTAACTCTCCAGGATGCCCCTTGAAGATCAAGAAATCAAAGGATGTCAGGATTGGGAAGAATCTTAAAAGCCATGTATTGTAGCTGCTAGTCTGATATATGGACAGTGTGATGATTTTTTGATGTCATCCTGGTTAGACTAAAGCCCCTAGTTATTTAATAAAACACTGATCTAGGGGTTGTTGTGAAGGCATTTTGTAGATGTGATGGAAGTCCACAATCAGTTGACTGTAAGGAAGATCATCCCAGATAATCTGGGTGGACCTGATTCAATCAGTTGAAAGACTTTAAGAGCCAAACCCAGGCTTCCCTGAAGAAGAAATTCTTTCTGTAGATAGTAGCTTCAGCCCATGCCAGAAAGAGTTCCAACCTGTCCTTCCTGAAGGCCTGCTTTATGGAGTTCAACTTGCTAAACCAACCAAGACCATCACATAAGCCAATTCCTTGTAATACATCTCTTAATATATATCTTCTATGGGTTCTGCTCCTTGGTTGAACCCTGACTGATACAGATGACCTCTGCAGCACACCCATCCAGTGTCTTCTTGTATGCTTCCTTTGATGGGGAGTTCACTGCCTCTTGAGGCAGCACAGCCCACACCCTCTGGTGCTGTTCAGCCACTCAGGCTCAATCAACCCAAAGTTGGTACTCTTTCTTTGCAGTAGCCCAGCAGATATTTGGAGACTCATGCTCTCCATGCCTGCCTCTGCCATGTGTCCTTCATTTGACATGAGGGTTCCCCCTCTCACTATACTCCAGGTGGTTGATGTTCCTCTTAAAAGTTTGTAGACACATGTGGCCTGACAGATCTAGAAGAGAGCAGGCATTGACCTGCACCTACACTCCACTGTGGCCTGCAACAGAGTCAAATATATCTGGTGCCATAGGACCATGAGCCTGGGGACCCCCATGTGCCTTTGCTAGATTCCAGCCCATGGAAGCTGGAGTCCCTTCTTGAAAGCAGGAATGAACATAAGTTTTTTCTTCTAATGGGGGCTGCAAGCCATACTGCCCCTTGGGACTTAGGGTAGACACCATGAGGGAGGAGCCAGTTTCCCACTTTGACATTTAATTATGTGGACCTGAGGAGCATCCTTGGTGGATGGGGAGGAAAGGAGGGCAGCTGGAGGACAGTGGACTCCTATTTTCAGGCTTCCCCATGAGGCCAACCCTTCTTTACCCCTCTCTTCCCTTTCCATTTATCCTCGCTTCCTCCCTTCCCGCCCTGGCCCCCTACAGTGATGATTCAGCACGTGCCCCCACTTGGGCCTCATACCTGGCTCTGATGGCACAAGTTACAGCCCCACACCAGCCTCAGAAAAAGGTCCACCAACTCTGAGGCCACTGGCTCTGACATTCCACAACCAGATTCCTAAGGATTTTTCCAGCTCTACACATTCTTACCCTTAAAACCACAGTTCACTTCTCAAGTCTGCTCCCAGAAGCCAGGTCTCTAGGTTGCTTAGATCCTTGCTACTCAAAGTGTGGTCTTGGATCAAGACTGTCAGCATCCCATGGGGGCTTGTGAGAAAAGCAGAAATGCATGCCTTGCCCTAGACCTGCTGATTTAGAATCTGCATCTAAACAGATCAACCAGGTCATTCCCCTGCACATTACCATTTGTGAAATTCTGAAATTCTGCACTGTTGAGCTGTCCTTCTTCAGTTCCCCCTGTGGAACACCTCCTCTAATACAGATGGGGAGACTGAGACACACCAGGGAAGTGTCTGCTCCTCCTATGAGTACTTGGGGGGCAAACAGAGACAGAGCTGGAACGATTTGTCCAAGAACAGAGCAAGAACCCAGTTTCTAGCTCCCAGGTCAGGCTCCTGCTTTGAATTCCCAGCAGCCATGTGCCCTACACAAAAAGGGGTCGTTGTGTGTTACTGGAGGAAGAAGGAGGTGAAAGCAGGGGTAGTAAGGAGCTGGCATTTAAGAAGGAGCAGAGTGGGAGGTTGGGCCCAGTCTCTCAGGGATCCCAGGAGACCACAGGACCAGGAGGATGGGAGCTGTTTGCACTAGGTGACAGGTGAGGCTGGCTCTCAATAATGGGAAAGTGAAAGTGTGACTTGCAGCTGTAGGCTGGGGGGGGTGGGAGGTGGGGTCCAGGTGAGGGGCTGAGCTCTGGGAGCTGCCTGGGAGCTGCATTGGCATGGGCAGTTTCTGGATGAAGAAGGGTGGACAACCTGGGAGGCAGCAGCCTCAGCTGGGCCATTGATTGCCCTCTCGACCATCTTGAAAGGCATTTGTCACGTGACTGTCTGAGGACCAGCGGCTAACAGAGGGGTCAGGAGGAGGCCCAGGCAGAACAGGCAGGCTGGCTGCTCACTCTCTTCTGTAAGAGCCTGTGGGTGTGCGAAGACCATGGAGACAGGAATCAGCAAACAACGCTCCTAGGCCAGCTCTGAGGATAACCTTCCATGTTACCCTTTAGCATGCCCCTTCTCCGAAATGGATTCTAGTTTCCACTGTAAAGTGAGAGGGTTGGAGCTAAAATACTGACTTCTCCTTGGGCAAATACTCAATCCATAGTCTTGAGGGCTAGAGATCCTGCAGCTGAGTCCACAGCTGAGGGCTCTACATGGATGCTGGTACCCATCCTCCATCATCTGTGACGTTCATACAGAAAGGACTGCAGAGGCTCCACGGGGGAAGGTGTTTCATGGCTCTGGGAAGATACTCCCTACAGTCCTTAGAGGGTGTAAGCCCTGGTACTATCATTTTATATTTCTAGTATCCTGGGCTAATTTCCTAAGCTCTCAGAGCTTCCCTTTCCTTGACAGTAACAGGATGGTAAGCCCTGCCCTCCCAGGGCAGTTGTGGGAATGCAGGCAGTTCGCAGTGCCATGGGCAGTTCCTGACCTGTTATAGACATGGATCAGTTCCCTTCAACCAAGGCTGGGGTGGAGGGTGAGGGAGTGCTCATCCTGCGTCTCTACTGAAGTTTGCCTAAACTGATAATGATCTCTGTCAGAGCTGGGTGTCTTCCTTCGCTGCTGGCTGACTGCAGGGAAGTCATTTTTACATTTTTTTTATTACAAAATCAACTCACAGATTCACCGTTGCTGCCAGCTGAAAGCTGTTTATAGTGGTGATTTGTACCACATTCATCTGTGCTTGTATATGTTTTCTTTGAAAATACTTATTGTGTTTGTCTTGTCCCCACTGGGGCCAGGCGTGTGTCTTCTATTCATGTCCTATTCTCCCTCCCATTCCCTCCATGTCTCCAGCCCCTAACCACGATGTGTGCAAACTGGATGTGCAGTCAGGAGGCACAGCAGTCAGAAGGACCTCTGATCAAATAGATCCACTTTGTGGAAATTGATGGTCATAGAGGACCAGTAACTGAGCTAGGTGGAACTGGAACTTTTGCCTCCTTGCTCCAGTCCAGGGTAGGTTCTCCAACCCTCACTCTTCCCTGACTGGTTTTCTGCAGGATCGTCATGCTTGGTGGAGGAAGCAGGACCCCTGAGTCTGGATTTCGGGCAGACTAGAGCCGTGCATGAGGATCTGGGAAGCCTAGGACGGGGGAATGGGATTAAGAGGATAAAGGGAAGGACATGGCAGCCTCTGGTTCCCAACTCCCTAACCCCACCCATTAGAAAGAAGAGGTAGCTGTGGTCATGGTAATTTTTGGGAAATAGCGATTCCCTTCCAGTGGGGGAAGTAATAATCCATGAACAATAATATTAATAACACCAATGATTGCACATGTTGTTTGAGTGCCTCTTCCGTAGCAGGTACTTTCTTTACATTATCCAGGTTAATCTTGGGAGGCAGATAGCATTCCCCCCATTTTGTAAAAAACAAACAAGTTCAGAAAGACTAAGAGTCCAAAGTCATACAACTTGTGGTAGGGGGTAGGGGGCAAGTAGAGAAGTGGGTTAAGAGATGAACCCAGGCATCTGGCTTCTAAGCCAGTACCCATATCTTTACA
This sequence comes from Manis javanica, assembly GCF_040802235.1. Classification (NCBI taxonomy): domain Eukaryota; kingdom Metazoa; phylum Chordata; class Mammalia; order Pholidota; family Manidae; genus Manis; species Manis javanica. The sequence goes on from NC_133156.1 coordinate 221,984,259, forward strand.
CCGCCCTGCAAAAAAGGCGTGTGTGGTCAGAGAGGTGGCCTGTAGGCAGGCAGGAAGGAACTGCTTACTGAGAGTGGGCAGTGGGTCTGCCCAGGCTGGGCTGCCCCTCCACCCCACTGGGAAGTAAAGAGAGAACTGGGAGCACTGGAGTGATAAGCAGTCAGAAGCCCCAGTGCTGAGACGATGGTGGTTCATGAGGGGAACAGTCTGGGATGATGGCAAGAACTCCAGACTGGGCACCCAAAGGCCTAGGTTCTAATCAGGGCTGTATCTGCAACTTGCTGCATGACTGCCGGCAAGCCACTCACCTCTGGGTGTCTGGATGATTATTAATATCTCCTTTTATTTGGGGACTTTGAGGTTTCAGGAGTGGCAGGTCACTTCTGCATTCTTTCTTGGAAAGATGTAAAAAAGTACAGGTTCCTTCATGAGCTGCCTGCTCGAAATTACAATCTAAAGATTCCCAGGCCATGTTGGTGGGTGATGGGAGCCTGTGCTCAGCTGAGAACAGGTTGGAAGCTGAGGAAAGAGCAGAACAAAAGGTTTTCTGCCCAGCTCCATCAGCCAGTCAATCACCTGGTCTCTTGTTGCTTTAGAGGTGCAAGGAATCCGGGGCCCTGCAGTGGGAGAACAGGCACCTGTGAGCCCGTGGCAGTCTCAGGTAGGGCCTGGTGCTGGGCACAGCTCTGGCACGTGGTCTGAGTTGGTCAGGGGCTAGGGCATGGGGGCGGGCAGCAGGCTGGCTGTAGTGTGCTACAGCAGGAGGCTCTCTCCTTCTGGGGAGGAGAAAACAAGCTTTGGCTACTGGGTGCCCTCAAGATACAAGGGTCTGGACTGGGTTCTTGAAGTGGAGAAAGAACTGGCAAAAAATTCATGGCATGGGAGTCAGAGAGGCTCAACCGAATCTGGGCAGGTGCCATACTTTCAAATTGCAATGCCGCGGAGGAGTCATTTACACTCAGAGCCTTAGGTTCCTCTAAGCTTTTAGGTTCTAAAAAAGGGGGGTAATAATGCCCATCTTGAAGGGCTGGTGAGAAAAATGAAATGAGAAGATACAAATGAGTGTCACCTAGTGAGCCTGACAGCGTAGATAACAGATGGTGGCTATCGCTGCTGTTAATAAGAATACGAATAGAGTCATCCTGAACAAGTGGAAGGAGTGGGGGCCTTGCTACCCTCTGGCTGTGTGACTCCCATCACCTCTCTGGTTCCTTATCTGTGAGAGGAAGGGGCGGTATCAGATGATATGGAGGCTCCTTCCTGCTCTGACAGCCTCTGGGCTATGAATAGATGGGGCTGGGGCCCCGGAGGAGTTTAATGACTCAACAGCTAGAGAGGTTAAGCTTTCCCAGAAAAGAGTTTCCATTTGTGTTTGATGAACTTAGGGCACAACAAAGGAAGGGTTTCCTGGCTGGGAGACCAGGGATTTGGGGGGCTGGAGGAATCCCTGCAGTTAGTGGAGGCTGTGACTAACCAGGTGAATGACTAACTCAGACCCTGCTGACCCTCAATCAATCAGGGCTTCCCATGAGAGCCCTGCAAGCTGGCATCACTGAGCATGTCTTGGCCACACCAGTCCTGGCTGGCTCTGGGCTTCACGGCATATGGAGGCAGAGGAAGCAGCCGAGAGAGACCGGCAAGGAAAGAGCACTGGTCTTGGAGTCAGAATACCCAGCTTCTCACTCTACCTCTGCTGCTCACCAGCTGTGTGACTTTGGAGGTGTCATTTCCCTGCCCCGAATCCCCTTGCCTTCATCTGTACAATGGTGCCAAAAAGCTGCCCTGGCCACTTCCCTGAGCTGCAACGGCTGAGACTCAAAAGATGTGATGAAAGTGCATTGTGATCACTAAGTCCAAGTGAATGGGAAGTTCTGTCATTATTCTATTCCAAATGGGCTCTCAGTGCCTCAGGAGACCCATTTGGGTCTCCAAAGGCATCAAGTAGACACAGGCCACTGCCTTTGGGTCTTGGGTCAAGACCAGTCTAAAACAGAGCCCCTTCCAGCACTCTGATCACAGCCCAGAGAGGTTTTTCTAGAGCAGAGCCCCTGTGGACAGCTTCCAGCCAGGTGGCATAGTCAGAGTGAGAGGTGACAAAAAGCCAGAGATGTTTGGGTGGGGCAGGGGGTGAATGCCGATCTGGGGTCTCCACAGAACTAGGGTAGGTGCTTTGATGCTCTCTTTCCTCTTGCCCGGCACTTTGTAAATAAATATCTCCAGAACCACGCTCTGCTTCTGCCCCGTTTGTAGAATCTCTCTTGGTGAAGACTGCAGTCACTTTGGGAAATGGCGGGGCTGGAGGGGAAGGATGATGCCCTCATTTCTGCACACCTTAAACCCTTCAGTAGCATCGTCTGAGTACTCATGTGCTTCCCGGTACTGTGCCAGTGCTAGGAGCAGAGAGGTAGGAACTGCAGGGCCCTGCCCACATGGCAGTTAATTACAGTGTGGTTGAAGAGACAAAACCCACCCCCTAAAATGTAAATAGCCAGATAAAAGAGCCTAGGCTCTGTCACCCAGGTTGTCCTGTCAGTAGTCCTGCAGCTGTCCAGAGCAGTGGTCTGGGAGACTTGAAGAAGGAGGTGGAATTTGAGCTGGACCTGGAAGGTTACCTTGGACAAAATAAATAGAGGACAGAGGAAAAAGGTGTGCCAGATGGGCATATGTAAAGTGTTCTCAGGGGGCAGTATGACTGCAGTGGAGGGACTGTGTCAGTAAGAAGTGAGAAATGAAGTTGACATGAAGATTGGAGCCAGGTATGAAGGTCCTTAAAATTTGGGATAAGGAACATGGACCAAATTCTATGGACAGTGGGGAGCCACTGAGGGCTTCTGAGAAGGGTATTGATATGGTATATGGTCAGAGCTGCATTTTGGGGAGATTCTTTCTGGCAGTATTGTCCAGGAGTGCTTGCCCTTTGGGGATATCAGGCTGGAGGCAAGAAGGCCAGTTAGGAGGTTACTGTGGAGCCAGGCACTATGGGACTAAGAAAGGAATGGGAGACACATGGCCAAGGGCGTGGTGTATAGCAAGAGTGAGAGGAAGGCCTAAGGGTGTTCAGTGCTCCTGACACCCTGGTCTGGTCTGATCCTTCCCAGGAAAGCAGGCTTCTCTTTGGGCAGGACTGAGTCTCACTATCTTGCACTAAACTCACAGAACCCAGAGGTGCCCCCACTTGGGCCACATCCACTCCTGGGGTCCTTTCTCTTCCAAGAGAGGAAGCCAAAAACCTGTTGTCCCTGTGGTCCCCAGGAGCAGCAATCCTCAAGTCAGGGTCCTGCAGTGGACAGACTGCAGGAACAATATCCAGTCCTGCCTTTTTCCCCTTCTATTCCTGTTGACTCCCAGGAAAACACTGTCATCTTGTCATGGGCTAAGCCAAGTGGCAATGAGCCCTTGAGAGCTCAGCCAAGGCAAAGAGCAGGACCAGGGAGAGGAGAAGGAATGGGAAAGATGGAACAGCTCATGGAGGCATCCGGATGGGCTCTGGGGGAAGGCTGGCTGGGAGCACGTCAGGACTGGGGGAGCTCTTGAGATCATTTCAGCCAACTCCTCATTGTCTGGAGGTTAGCCAGAGACCCAGGCAGAGGAAGAGACTTGCCCAAGGTCACACAGCAAGCGAAGTGATGGAGCTGGGCTGGAATCACATGTTTGGGAGAAGGTTAGGAGAAAGGTGTTTACTCTTGTCTGGGCACTTTGAATAGCACACATGGCATCACTGGAGATTCCTTTCCTGGACACTGGTTTGTGTGCTTTAGTGTACATGATTATATGCCCTGTATGTGTCTGTGTGTGTACCTATGTGTGTGTCTGTGTGTGTGTGTGTGTGTGTGTGTGTGTGTGTGTGTGTGTGTGTGTGTGCCTGCACCTATGTTCTGAGTCTGGGTATGTGTGGCCTCCTACACCATGGTCTGCCCTGGCCTGGAGAATAGAACGGAGGCCATTCCTGTGAGGTGACTGTTTTCCTGGGACAGGAGAGAAGGCAGTGGACAGGGCTGGATCTGGCTTCCAGCACCAGATTTGCTGCCCTAGGAAAATAAAGGCACTGGCTGTCGGTGCCCAAACTCCAGAGCTGGAGACACACACACATACACACATCCCAAACAGCATTCAGAGCCACTGTTACAGGGTGTTTCAGACACCCAAAGTGGCTCGCAGTGCCGCGGAGTGCCGAATACCTGCATTCACACGTCTCCCTGGAGCCCCAGCCAGTGTAGACGCTCCCCGGTGTCCGAAGCCCATGTTCAGGGACACGGAGGAGTTGCGCGTTCCCTGCCGCTCACACTCAGAGCCCTGCTCCAAGGCCTGGCCCGGCCACACCCCTCCTCCCCAGCCTCCGCCGGTCGTTCCTGCCCCTCTCACACACTTCAGAGTCCCCTGGGGCCCTCGCACAGCCTGGCAGGGACAAGTTAGGGCTGGCCCGGCGGGAGAGTCAGGTCTGGAGCCAGGAATCGGAGCCTCCCCCGAGTCCTGTTCCCGCGAAGCAGACACGCCAGGCTGAACTCGGGTTTCTGGGAGCGCGGAGCTCGGCGCCTAGACCTTCTCCGGGGGAACCCCCAGCCCCAGCCGGCTCCGGACTACCCCGGGACCCGGCGCCCAGCCCCCGGGTCCCCGCCCCGGCCCTGCGAGTAGTTACCGATGGTGGTGATGACGGTGATGGCGAAGTAGAAGGAGCCGGCGAAGCGCCACTGCACGCCGGCCTTGTGCGGCTTGAGGCGCAGCACGACGCGCTCGAGCTCCTCGTAGCCGCCCTGGCTGAGGTTGTAGCGCGCCCGCAGCTCTTGCTGCCGCAGTTCCAGCCGCTGCCGCTCGATCATCTCGGGCTCAGACTCCAGCGCGTCGAAGACCGCGGCGCCCACCAGCAGGTAGGTGAAGGTGCACACGATGAGCGCCAGCGTGCGCACGTTCTGCCGCTTCATCGTCCCGCCCGAGCCGCCGCCGGCCCCCCGGCGCCCCCGGCCCGCGCTCCGGCCCCGGCCGCCGCTGCTGCTGCCCCGGAGGCGGCCTGGGGCATGGCTGCGCTCTCCGCTCCCCGCGCCGGGCACCCGCTCCGCGCCCTGGGGCCGCCGCCGCCAACGCCGCCGCCGCCGCGGAGCTGTCCCTTCAGCACCACCCACCGCCCTCCTCCGCCCGGCCCCGCTCCCGCCCCTCGGCCCCCGCCCGCAGGCCGCCTCCTCCCGCCAGCCCTCCCGCCCAGCCAAATAAGGACTGGGGAGACGCGCCGAGGGAGGGAAGAGGGGGGCAGGCGGAGGGGGAGGGGTGAGGGAGCGAGCGGGAGAGGCGCGGAGAGACCGGGCAGGACGGGGAGAGACCCAGAGAGAGACATAACTAGACGGAGAAACGCATGTAACTATGAAGAGAGAGAGAGAAGCAGAGGGGGTGTGACAGACAAGGACATAAAACCAGAGGTAGACTCATAGACACACAAAAAGAGGAGGCAGACAGAAAAATACAGAGCGCGAGAGGCAGAGAGGGGAAGATGGAAGCAGAAAGAGCGGCTGGCTGAGACAGGGAGACCTGGAGCAGGAGATAAACTGATGACACAGAAAAAAAAAAGCAAGAAAGGGAAAAAGAACAGAAGGAGCGAGATCCCACCTCACCCTGAACCCTCCGCAGAAATCACAGTATGCTATAGCAGGGAGAGCCCTTTATTATGTGGATGAGGAAACTGAGGCACAGAGAAGTCAAATGACTTGCAAGGGCACCCGGTGAGTTAGTGCCAGCACTGGGACTCAGCTAAACTTTTCCTCCTCCCAGCCACACCCCCTCCCCAGTGCCAAGCTGCTGGTTGTCTTAGAAACAGAGGGCACAGCTGTGGACCTGGGCACAAATGGGCCAACACCCAAGGGAAAGCCCTGCTCTCATGAAAGGTGTCCCTTCCCAGTCATCAGGGCTCCTGGAACTGGCCCAGAAAGCCCAGGCTGGCAGCCTAAGCCAGTAGCACCCATTCCCAGGGTCTCTTGCACTGCTCCCAGGGGCTCCCAGGTTGTCTGGAAATTCATAACCCCTATCCTGCTTCAGTGGGACAGGCTGGGCTGCCAGGGACAGCACGGGACACCACTGTGGGGTATCCAGCTGAACTGGGATCTAGCTGGAAATGTGGCAGATGGGGCCCAGGTCAGGAGGCTTGCTGACAGACTAGAGGAGCTGGGAGGCCTCCCTGTGCCTCAGTTTCCTCATTTGCCAACATGGTGGCAATGGCGGTGATGAGGGGCAGGCTGTGGGACCTCAGGCAAGGTGTCATTTTCCCTCTCAGAGTCTCACTTCCTTATCTCCTCGATGAGGTGTCATGGCAGATGATCCCACAGGCCTTGCTTAGCATCAAACAACTCCAGACTTGGATGGGCTGAGTGAGCAGAATGATTGGAATGTAAATCCCACTGCCAAGGAGGGTCAAAAAGTCTTTCACGGGACCCTGGCATGGGCCCTGAGGAGAGACGTGGAAGAGGCCCCAAGCCCCTGACTGAGCATAGGCTCCAGAGACAGCCAGCCAGAAGTGGAAGCACCGTGTACCCATACCCTGGACTGACCTGTCATGGCTGGACACGCCACTGCTTCTCCCAGGAGTGTCACCAACCCACTGCTTCCTTCAAGCATTTATTCAACAGTATGTGTCAAGCATCAGCTGTGTGTCAGGCTAGGCATGTCACATATGTTATCTCTAGTCCTTGCCACAATCCTGCAAGGTAGGTATCATTATGTCCATTTAGTAGATGGGAAACTGAGGCTAAAGGCAGTGCAGAGGACTGCCCAAGGTCATTCAGCTGGGAAGAGACTTGAGCTGCCTCTTAAACCCATACTCTTCTCCTTAATGACTCCTTGGGCCTCAGTTTTTTCATCTGTAACTGGATGGCTCATTATACCAGTTCTTGAATAGATTGCCGTACGGAATCAAAGGAGATCACATGTGTGCAAATCAGACAGTATGAAGCTCTGTATTAACTTCTTCTCTCCAAGGATGCAGGTCTCTGACCAGAGCCTGATGAGAAGGCCCTGAATTGTGGCACCTTGTCTCCACCCCACCTCCACCTCAAAAGATCTTGTGATTGGGTCAGATTCTTTGATCTGACACAAACTTTCTGGCCCCGCCCCTTTGGCATGAACTCAGCTATGCAGGCATCTTTTCCGCTTGGCATCTTCTGGCTCTCTGGAAGAAAAGTACTGTCTTTCTTGCTTTCCAGGGGTAAGGGTATACGTCAGATCCTGTGCTGCTAGCCACAGCCACCCTAGAAGCCAATTAACCCCAAACTGGTCTAGATGAGCAAGTGGCTTGCAGGACCTAGTTTTCAGTAAGAAAGGCTGTATCTGGCATCTGCTTGCTTCTGGCTGCTAAGCCAAACTGCTGTGCAGATGAAAGGTGATATGATGAGTGAAAGAGCTTTGGAAAAGGAAAAAAGCTCTTTTTAGGGACAGGCCATTTATTATTAATTATTATGAAGCTTATTTTCACAGCACTTCAGGACTAGAAGGACCTTCATTTAGTCCAACCCTCTCATGTTACAGATGAGGAAACTGAGGCCCAGAGAGTAGGAAGGGGGCTGTCCAGGTTACATGATGAGTGAGATGGGACCAAGACTCATGTCTCATGGCTGGGGTCTTTCCTGTAGCTTCCATGATGTGAGGGGCGAGGACACTTGCCAATGGGGAAGTACAGTGCATCCAGAGGCCACCTGGAGCCTAGGAGGGCCTCTGTGTCTTCTCCTCCTGCTCCTCTTCTCTCCTTTCTCTTAAGGACAGGGTACAGATTGGGGGAGCCATGCTAGTGCCAGTCTAGGTATCTGAGTAGCTCCTGGGGGCTGCAGGTAGGAGTGCCATCCACTGTCTCCTGCCCCCAACCTCAGTGGGATTGTGCCAAAGACCTCAAAGCCCATCCCACTCCCTCTCATTCAGGACTCCTGGGGCCTTCCTGGACCCTCACCCCCACCCCCTGCCCAGGGCCAAGTGTCAGAAAGCACCTTTATCTGTTCTGTCTATTATCAATGATAAAAACTGCTCAGCTGTGGCTTCTCCATGTTCTTCTTCTTTTTTTTAAATCCATTGGTGACTCTAGTGGAGAAAGCTTTGGGCCAGTTAGAGGAGCTGCAACAGAAAGACAAGACAGTGGTTATCACACAGAGGTGCACCAGGGATCCTGGGCTCTGAAGGCAGACTGATGGGATTCAGAGTGCTCAAAGTGTGGCCTAGGTGTTTCTTGGTGTGTCTCTGTAGGAAGAGATGTGGCAGATCCATTTGGATCCATCCATCCATTTACAGAGCGTAACCAGTCCCAGTACAGCCAGCTTGCATTTGTCAAGAGACACTGTTTGTTTAACATCTCAAGCCCAAACCAAACACAAAAGGCAGCTGTTCACAAAGGAGAGGCTGTGGGAGCTGTTGCTGGGAGGTGGACACCTGGCTCTGTTATGGTCCTGCCGCAGAAGAGCTGGGTGACTAGCTCAGGATACAGATTTGGGTCTCCTATCAGTGAGAGTGAGGACCAATGATCTTCATAGAGTTGCTGTGGGGGCCAGGCTTGCTCCATGCCTTAGCAGGAAGACTTGGTCCAAGGTCTGGATCTACTGCATTTGACAAATCCCTTCCCCTAGAGAGGGGCTCCTTGGTGGTCTCCATCTCTGATTCTGAATACCACACTAAGATGGGCATCCTTGTATGTGTGTCCCTAAGGACCTGCAGGGAATTTTCACTGAGACATATACCCAGAAGCGTCCCAGTGCTATGCCTACTGCACGTCACCAAACATTGTTGGGCTTTCTTGGTTGTCACTCTCCCCAGCAGTGTACAACATCGCCCACTTGGCCCACACCATTTTTGCCATTTGTATGCCTCTCTATTTTCTACAAATTTCCCCCTTCTCTCCTTTTCCCTTCTCCCTTTACCACCTCCCTCTCCGCTACACTTGGGACAGGGACAGTAAATAGATAGAGCCAACCCTTACTGGGGCCTCAGGCAAGCCAGCAGGGGATGGGAGAGAGATCTGGGAGAAAACCAGCTGCTGTTCTCCAGCGTGTGTGTGTGTTTGTGTGTGTGTTTGTGTGTGTGTGTGTGTGTAGGAGGCTATGAGCCTGAGACTCTCAGCTTCAGTCCTGGTCTCCTCTCTTCCCATTCTTCCATCTCCTGACCCTTATTTTCCACTTCACTCATATTCACCTCTGTGTTTGGTCACAGAATAACTAAAACTGGAGGAAACCTTGGACCATACAGTGCTCATGAGGAATGAGGCCTGATGAGGCGCCAGGCCTCACAGCTTGCTGGGCCGGAGCTGGGACTCAAGCCCAGCTATCCTGACTTTCACACCTTTAGCTACAAGATAAGTTCCCTAAACGCACCCTGTTCCCATTGTAAGAATTAAGTCCCTTAAATCTATCCTCCACAGAGATTCTGGAGCTGCATGGCTATGCTCCCTGGCAAGTATGTTGCTGGTAAGGAAAAAAGTGAGCCTGGAGATCTGGTCAACAGCCTCACAAATCTTGAAATCCTTTTTTTTTTTTTTCAGGTTTATGGCTTCTGAGAAGTAAGCAGAGGCAGCCTGTTCTCAGCACCAAACACAATAATTATAATAGCACTTGCAATGATTAATCAGTCAGTAAGTATTGAGTGGTGCCTGTGAGCATGCATAGCCGTGTGTGTGTGTGTGCGTGCGTGTGTGTGTCTGGGCTGGGGAGAGGACAAGAGAAGTTACTCCCAATGAACAGATTTTAGGTGTCCTTTCCTCAGGGAGGGGCTGGGTCACCACCATGGTACTCCTTGGATAATGTCCTGTTCTGGCTAAGGCTGTGGTTCTTTCTGATGGAAGAGGAATCCCGCCCCCTGTGGTCCTGGCTACTGGGCTCCAGACCATCTGGGAGAAAGGAATTGAACAGAAGCAGCTTCCAGGTCTGTCAACCAGATTAATGAGGGTTCTCACCAGCATGATGTACGTGGCACAACCAAAGGAACTTGGGATGCTCAGCCTGGAGAAAAGGTGCAGGGAATATGTGATCTTTCACATGGAGGAGGGATTAGCTTTGCTCTGGGTGGCCTGGGAGGGCCAGTGAGCTATGGGGAGGTGTTACAGTGAAAGAGATTTCAGCTCAAAATAGATGGAACATTCTCTATGCCTCTGAAGAAGGAATGGGCTGCCCAGGATGCAATGAGCTCCTGGTCAATGGAATGCAAGCACAGTCTGGTTGATCTCTTGGGTTGAAGCCATTTTAGAAGGATCCAAGGAGCTAGTACAGTGCCTGGCACTTAGTTGTTCTGCAGGAAATACCTTGGACTTGATTGCTGAATGTACTGGGTTTGGGACTGGATTAGATGCCTTTTGTGGTTCAGCTGAGCCCAGTTCAACATTTATGGAGTAGTCCTTCTGTGCTACACTCTTTGTCCCCTGCAATTCCCTGGCCCCAGGGAAGGCTGCACCTGGAGTCCTTACTGTGCCTTCACAGCACTGCTTCCTCCCACCCTCCAAAGACCCCAACCACCCTGCCCACTTAGACACTACACCCTGCTGCCTGCAGAGGTCCAACATTCACAGGTGGGAGTTAAAGGCCTGGAGGCCCTAGGACTCCAGCAAGGGAAATGGGCCTTTGGCAGGCTAATTACTGGGAGCTGATTCTATTAAGAAGATAGCTTGCTCTAGGCAAAGTAATTACATCTAATCAGCCCCTTGCAGCAGTCCAAAGGGACAGCCATTTGAGCCAGACACATGTGTGAGTAGGAACATCAAAGAAGCCTGAGGCTCAGGCCTGGGAGGGCTGGTCTGAGGCCACGGGCTGCTCAGAAAATGGTCCTTTAGCCTCTTGCCTAGGCTGCTCAGATCTCAGGCCACAATGGGGCTGCAGCACCACAGAAGCAACACTGAATGAGGGCTCAAAGCTCTGGGCTGAGACTTGGCACTGCCACTAAGGAGCTGCATTTCCTGGGGAGAGCATGTCTCTGACCTGAGCCTCAGTTTCTCTGTCTGTCAAATGAGTAGGATGGACTAGAGAGGGTTCATTCCAACTTTTAAACTCTAGTCCATCTCCATATTGTATTTATACTTAAAAATTTCCTAAGAGGGAAGATCTTATGTTAATGTTCTTGTAAAAAATAAATAAATAAATACAGAGGTGGAAGAAAAATTTCAGGGGTGATGGATCTGTTTAAGGAATAGATTGTGGTGATGGTTTCACAGATGTATACTTACCTCCAAACTTGTCAAGTTGTATACATTATACATATATATTCTGTAGGTCAGTCACCCCTCAATCAAGTGGTTTAATAAAAACAAGAAACACTAGTTTATCCAGTCCATCTGGTTGGGATTCTAGTCCATGCTAAAATGAGCTGACCAGCTAGAGAAGAACCTGTTTGAAATCCGTAATCACAGAAATATCTGCTGTAAGATCTAAATTTTCAGACTTCTAAAAAATAACTGAAATAATATATTTACAAAAAATTATGGTTGCCCTCCTGGCATTCTTTTTTCCTCCAGAAATTTAATGAAATGTGTGTTCCTTCAAAGCCAGCCCTGGTTTTGGGGGGCCATGATTTAGTGGCTTCTGAGCCCCAGGTTCTTTGAAGAAATTGGGTCATATTAGTATGGGAAGGAATGGAAGAGGAGACCCCTGGAAATGAGGGAGTGATGAGCAAGATGGAGACAGATGAGACCCTGGGTCACGGCAGTGTCTGTTCTATCTGTGCTGGTTCCTTTCCAGAGGAAGAACTTCCTGAAAGATTCTTGGACACTGTCAGGATGCTAACGAGGGATTTTAATCATCAGTCCCTTGCATCGCTGAAATTCTGATTCTGGTCAGTGGTGTGACCCAAACTCACCCAGTGGGCAGCCTTGTGGAAGGGACAAAAGGCAAGAGACCTCTGCAGTGACCAGCTGTGGACACCGGACAAGCCATGGTGAACCTCAGTTTCCTCCTCTGTACCATGGCAAAATGAAGAGAGCAATCTCCTGTAGCCTCCCTCACACAGCGGGTGGGGCACTCCAGGCAAGATGATGAATGGGAAATTAAGACTCATTAATTAATTCTGTTACAAGGTGAGAGAGAATGTAAACTCAAAGCTTCTGCACAGCAAAGGAAGCCAACAGAAAAATGAGGCAGCCTATGGAACAGGAGAAATGATTTGCAAATCTGAAAAAAGGTTCATATCCAAAGTAAGTGAAGAGCTCATGCAACTCAAGAGACAAAAAAAACCAAACAATTCAATTAGAAAATGGGCAGAGCATCTAAATAGAGATTTTTCCAAAGAAGACATGCAAGTGGCCAGCCGGTACATGCAAAGGTGTTCAGTTGCACTAATCACCAGGGAAATGCAAATCAAAACCCCAGTGGGTTATCACCTCTGTTAGTCAGAACAGCTAGTATCAAAAAGATGAGAGATAACAAATGTTGGCGAAGACATGGAGAAAAGAGAATGCTTGTGTACTGTTGGTGGGGATGTAAATTGGTGCAGCCATGATGGAAAGCAGTAAGGAGATTCCTTGAAACATTAAAAATAGAACTACCTTATGATCCAAGAATTCCACTTCTGGGTCTTTATTCTCAGGAAACAAAATCATTATCTCAAAAAGATATCTGTACCCCCATGTTCATTGCAGAATTATTTACAATAGCTAAGACATAGGAACAACTTAAGTGTCCATCAGTGGATGAATGGATAAAGAAAATGTGGTATATATATATGTGTATACACACACACACACACACACACACACTAGAATATTATTCAAAATATTATAAAAAGGAAGGAAACCCTGCCATTTGTGATAACATGGATGGACCTTAAGGGCATTATACTAAATGAAATAAGTCAGACAGAGAAAGACAAATGCTGTATGGTCTCCCTTGAATGTGCAATCTTGAAGAAACTGAACTCATAGAAACAGAACAGTTTGTTGGTTGCCAGAGGGGTGGGGGAGGGGTGGGCAAATGCACGAAGGTGGTCAAAAGGTACAAACTTCCCAATATAAGATAAATAAGTCCAGGGGGTATAATATACAGCAGGATGACTGTTAATATCCAATACTGTATCATATATTTGAAAGTTTTTAAGAGAGCCAATCTTAAAAGTTCTCATCACAACAAAAAACAATTTGTAACTGCGTGTGGTGATGGATATCAACTAAACTTATTATAGTTATGATTTGGAAATATATACATACATCAAATTATGCTGTATACCTGAAACTAATACAATGCTTTATGTCAATTATAGCTCAAGAAAAAAATAGATGAGAATGTTATTATTAACAGCTGCCATCTAAGTCTCCCTTTCTGACCCAGCCTTCTCTCTGTTTTGATTTTTGTGATTGTAGCTCTGAAAGTGGGATGGCCTTGCTGGAGCAGACCGTGGGGACCACCTGACTTCCAGCTTTCCCTGGCCTTGGTGATCTCAGATGTCTGGTGTTCACATAATTAGACCAAAGCCTCAGTCTGTCCTCAAAGAGGAGACTGGGTGCTGATTGCAACCAGTGGCCTTGCTAGGCCATGCACAGCTTCTGGGCATTTGCTGGGGGGAAGAGAAGCAATCTTGATTCAGGTGCTGGGGTTGAGGAAAACTGATTCTCTTGGATCAGGCTGGCAGGGAAGAGAAGAAGGGAGTGGGATGTTGGGGGGCAGGGGCACAAAGCAGGCCTCGATGGCTATGCTCCTCAGAGCCCTGCATTAATCATTTGCCAGGAGAGATGCTATGAGGAAGAAGCCACCTTATTCCCCATATTATTCTGGGAGTGGAGAGAAGGGAAGGCTAGACCAGGAGGCTGCTGGAAAGCCTGGAGTGCCAGCCTAAGAAACCTACATGGCTACATGGAGGGGCACCAAGTGAATGTGGCTGGAGCTATTCCACCATGAGACCAGGGCCCTCCCAGTCAAGCCGCTTTCCTAAGCTGGCCTCCTGTCTTGTGCGATCCACCCACCCTGCACTCCTGGCCTCATCCGCCTTGCTCAGCTTAGGCCTCTTTGCACCAGCCATTCTGTGTTCTTTGAAATGCCTCCAAATACTCTGGGCTCTTTCTTGCTTTTCTGCCAGAAATGCATATTATTGCAGGCACATATATAATTATACTTAGTGCTCCTAACAGCCCTCTGAATGGCAGCATTCCTGTTTTACAGATGAGAACACTGAGGCTCAAGCAAAGCAACTTGTCTAAGCTCTTAGAGGTAAATAGATGACAGATTCAGGATTCAAACTCAGATCAGTTTGATTCCAGAGTCAGTGCATTCACTCTTCCGCCACACTCCCTCACTAGAAAATTATTGAGGGTGGAGCTAGGCAGCAGTAGGGAAACAGATTAGAATGTGCTATGAACACAGGGCTTGGCACTTAGCTAGAGCTCAAAAAAATACTAGCTGTGTGAATGAATGACTAGCTTAGAGAAGAGGCTGTAGGAAGGGCCTGGACCCAGCACCTGGGTTTGCCCCAGGAGGAACAGATGCTTGACTTACTTTATGTAGGAAACAGAGCAGAACTGTGGGTGATGTCAAGTGACTTCAGCTTGCACAGGGGCCAGGAGACAGGAATAAACTGGATTTGGTGACTGATCTAAGGTAGAGATGAGGGAGGAAGCCAAGTGTCCATCACCTAGCCCAGGTAGGGTCTGAGAAGTGCCTCCACAGCTGTGCATGGGCTCAAGGATGCCTTTGAATGGGGTGCCTGGCATCTCCAGCACACAAGTGATCTGAAGGGGAAGAGACCATCCACCCACATGGATGGGGGTTGCTTGGCACTGGGTCATTCTGGGGAGGTACAGGCAGGTACCTGGGCTCTGTGCTGTGCACATCTCAGGTGACCAGAGATGGTGCAGTCCAGTGACCCATGGAATCCACAGCAAGTCAGGGAGATGGAGATCAGCTGAGAGTTAGCACTCAGGCAGAAGGGCAACAAGCCATCAGGGAGATGGAAAAAGTGATGTCGTTAAGGAACAATGTGGCCAAAGGAATGAGCTGTAACTTGCTGGACCCAAAGGACAAATGGGAAAACAGCTGCCAGAGGCCCAGGGGTGTCTGATGATGGCCTGACACTGCCCTGGGGAGGGACTGAGCTCCAGCACAGAAACCAGAAGAGAATCACTCCATAGGCTCTATGGATCTTTTCTATCTGCTAATACTTTGCCAAGCAAACCGTCTGGCCTATTAATAAAGGCTTGACGAATTGAGTCAGGACAGGCCTGGCCAGAGGACTCTGCCCTGTTGCAACTGAGTGGATCTAAGGGGGCAGTTATGAGGCAGAGGAAAGATCTTGGGGTCCAGGGTTGGCATCCCTGGGTTGATCCTGCCCCTGTCTGGTGTATGACCTGCCTTCTTTCAATGGGTTGGGAGGATTGTGCCTCTGTTCCCCTCTTCCTGGATTAGGGCTGGGGAAAACCAACCCCACACCATAGTCCAGGGAGGAAACCAGGCTTAAGGGAAAGGGAAAGGGGCTTCCTGGGTCTGGCCTAGGGTGGGTGAGCCATCGAAGGACTGAGCTCATTAGAGGCCGGCAAGACACTCAGTGGAAATTTAGAATCTTGAAATGAGTGCCAAAGAGAACTTATGTATGTGTCTGAGTTGGGGGTGAGGTCATCTGATCTATATCCTGTTAACGGGTGAGGAAACAGGCCCAGAGAAGGACAGGGTCAAGAGCATGCAATGTGATGATGTCACTTGGGTCTTGATTGAGTTTGGATCCCATTGCTGGTTTCCTAATAAGAAAAATCTCTGCCTAGCAAAGAGATAATGGGGTTCCAGGCAATGGCTAGGGAACTGGACTTGAGCAGAAGTACTTGTGTTGACCTTTGGAATCTGGAGAAACCATGACCTGCTTTTTAATTGTGGTCAAAATTGTTTGGAGCCCAATTTGCCTGGTGAAACTCCTGCTCACTTCCTGCTACCCTGCAGGGCCTGGCTTTCTGCAGAGTTTAGGGGATTTTGTAAAACTCTCCTGGGAGTTTTGGGCCAGGGAGCTTTGGGGTCTGATGGGCTGGGGCTCCAAGAGCTGATTGATCTCCAGGGGCTTGACAGGGGGATACAAATGGCCACACCAAGGCCTCTGTCCTCTCACAAATGGTGATCCAGACACACACTCTCCTGTTTGCACCCAAACTCAGTCTTAAGAGCACATTCAGTGCACATGTGGCCCCACGATTATTTTTCCAAGGAGCGAGGATGGTTCCAAGGTCCACCCAGACAGTAGATGGGTCAGGTGGGACTCCAGAGTTGTTGCCCATGACACAGCACAGTTTGTGCATCTTCTTCCTCCCTCTGCACATACCTCTAGAGCCTCCCTCAGCCCCTGTGGTCCTCACTGCCAGGCCAGGGCCCCTGAACTCCTCCAGCTTCAAGCCCCACTTCTCGCCTCCCGTGACGGAGCTCCTGCATTCTTGGGCTGGACCACCCTTCTCCCTAAGAGTGGGGAGAGGGATACAGGAAAGGAGACCCTGTACTTCTGACTGGAGACAGAGGGAAGCAGAGGCACGCAGCTGGCCTGAGCCAAGGCCAGGATCCAATGCTCCTGTCTCCAGCTTCAGCAAGAGAGTCTAGAGCAGCAGGCAAGGGCAGCAGACGGAGCAGCAACGTTCTGTTTCCTTAAGCTCCCAGCTGGGACTGAGAACACCAAATCCTCTTTGAAAAAAACAGAATAGGGATTTTTAAAAATCAAGATATTAACCTTTTGAAACTGGACACTCCCCCCACCCCTCCACTGTAGAGAGATTAAGTTCTTTCCTAAGCGTTTTTTTTTTCATTTCTATAAACATCTTTAATTCATGCCGACATCATGGCCAGCTTGGATTATGGATGGATGGAGAGATGAATGGCCTTGTCTCAGCACATATGCATGCGTGCATACACGTACATACACACCCACACCTAGAGTAGCAGAAAGAGCACGGAGGAGGAGCTGAAGACCTGGGTTTTATTTCCAGCACCACCACTGAACCCTGAACTTCAGTTTCCTCATCTGTAAAGGGGGTGGTTGGACCAGCGGGTTTCTAAGAGTCCTTGACATCCCGTAGTCTGGAGCGTCCTGGGCTGCGGGGGCTGCCCCCCTTGCCTAGTTCCCTCTCCTTCCTCCACCACAGTTTCTCAAGGGCCCTCTATGTTTCTCCCAGAACTTCTCTGACGGCCTTCAGGCCTGGCCACAAGCACTGGAGGGAGGGCTGGGGAAGCATGCGTTCTGGCTCTGTGTGGAGCCAGAGCTGTTTTTATGGTTATTTCAGCTCTGCTGTAAATGCAGTCATGTGTAGAGCAGCCAGCAGGAGACTCAGCAAACTGTAGGTGCTTCCCAAAGCCCACTCTGTCTCCTTTAGCCTCCCTCTTTTTAGTTCACCTGGATGCCCATCCCCACCTGAGGCCAGGTTCCCTTCATCTGCCAGAGTCACTGAAGAAACCACGTTGTTCTTTTTCTAGTTTCAGGTTCCCCTAAGCCTCTGCCATGTGGCTCTACTCTGAACCCTTGAATGGTTCCCATTGCTTTCAGGATGAAGACCTGGACTCCTGCCTCTCCATCCTGGCTTCAAGGTCCACTTGCCTCATCCCTCTGGGCTTTTAGAGCCTTCTTTCAGTACCCAAACATGCTGTGGTCCTTCCATCTCAGCCCCCAAGTGAATCCTACCTGTGCCCTGACTCACCCCTGTCTGTACCTGGAGCAATCCCCTGATGGTCCCCTCCCCAGGAACATCATCCTTGACCCCAGGTTAGGGCCCTCATGCTCTGATCCTCTGGCTCCCCTCTCCTCCCCAATGATTATCATAACATTATCATAACAAAAAGACCAGTTACATCTCAGGCGCTGGACGTCAGTCTCCCCCACTAGACCACAAGTCCCAGGAGGGCAGGGACAGGTAGGTGTGTCTGTTTGGTTCAACACTGTCTCCCCAGCACCTGCTCTATGTCTAGTGCTCGATACGTACTTGAGTAAATGAATGAGTGGCATCTAAAATTGCTCTCTCTAAACGCACCCGAAACTGGGCGCAGCACCTCCCATGCAGTCAGGGCATAAAATTCCTTAAAATAGCTTCACTCTTCTCTGGATAGATAGCTGATCTTCTCCAAAGCTTCCCCCTTTTCTTTCCTGACTCCACAGATTCCCAAAATTCAAATTCTTTTTGAACTTGTCTCTGACCTGCCAACATCATCAGCCTGATCAAACAACAGAATTCCTATCCACATTTCAGTTCCTTCCATCTTCTCTGACAAGCCCAATCACCTCTGCACCTTGATTATGCTCTGTTCTTGAGGCTGCAGCCAGCTGCAGTTATTCTGCACATTGGGAGGAGGGTAGTTCTAGACTAGCCCTGGCCCGGTGAGGACCAGGAGAGAGGTGCTGACTGTCCTCAATGGCCTTGGGTAGAGGTGGGCCATTGCAGGGGTCTAGTTCTGGCTGGAGCAGAGGTTATGGGAATCCCTAGTTGTCATTTTAGTCAATCCTCTTCAGGGTATGCTCATAGAACAACAGTTCCTTGAGATGTTCTGTGAAAGAAAGAATCTTCCCAAATACATTTGGGAAGCTCTGAACATCACTTATAGTTAGCTCTTGTTTGCAAGCATCAGAAGCCAACTCTGCTAACTTAAGCTTAAAAGAGATTCATCCCAAGGATCTTGGTCAGAAAACCAAGGTCAGAGGCAAAGCAGCCAGGAACAATGTCCAGAGTCATGCTGTAGGATCAGCCCCTAGAAGACCCCACTGCTGCCACTGCTGGGCACAGACACTTTAGCTTATGCCACCAGTTCCACCAACACTGAACCTCTAGAACCATCCACCTCTAGAACCATCATCAGTGTGGCCTATGGAGACAGATTTTAGCTGCTGCCCCCTTCCTCGCCAGAGAGGGTTCTGCATAGTCCCTGCTGCTTTGCATCAGACATTTTGGGTTCAAAGCCTGGGGAAATGCATCTTGTTGGTAGACTGAGGTCATGTGCCTGTACCCTTAGCTCCAGAGAGGCTAGGACAATGTCAACTGGCCACCTTCAGCTTCTGTACTGGGAGGCAGTCATGACTTCTCAATATTGGGGAAATCCTCACAAATAGGAAGGGAGAAAAGAAACTGTGTGGCCTTAAAGAGTGACAACTCTTCCTTGCGCTGTGGACTCTAGAAACTTCCCTTGGGAGTTTGCAGTGCTCCAGGGCAGCTCCAGTTTCTCACTCTCAGCACGTTGACTTTGTCGGGGGGCTGTTCTGGGCACTGCAGGTGTTTAGCAGCATCCAGACCTCTACCCACTAGATGTCAGGAGCACTCCTCCAGTTATAACAACTAAAAATGGCTAACCAAGTTACCAAATGTCCCCTGGGGGATGAATGTGCCCCCAGCTGAAAACTACTGTTCTAGGTCTGCAGTTCATTTGTAGTAGATTTGAGGAGCCAGGATTAATTTAACCTGGTATCCCAAACTTATTTGACCATGGAAAAAATTTTGTTTTTCTCTAACACCCTTTGACTTTATTTTACAGAAATTTGGGAAATGCTGGGCCAGCACCTGGAGACCTCCATCTAGGAGTTTCATGGAGGTCAGAAGTGGCACAGGCCAAATGGCCAAATGGCCAACCACCTCCACCTCCCTGAAGAAGGCTGAGGGCAACCTGAGCTCCAGCTTTGTGAAGACCCATGCTCTGGGAGGTAGTTATGACTCTGAGAAACATTCTCAGGGCCCAGTGGTGGCGCCTGCAGAGTCTCATTCAGCTTGCAGGGTCAGCCTTTTCCCCTTGGCTGTGACCCTGCCCTGCAGGCACAGGTATTGCACTGACCATCAGTGACACTGCCTTGGAGACAAACCTCTTGTCTGTAGCTGCCTTTCGCAGCCCCTGCACAGGTTGGCGAGGACATGGTCTCCAGCCCAGCTGGTCTCCAGTATGCAGGCCCAGCCTCCCAGCCTGTATTCCACACATGGTCACCAGGTCAAGAGCCTTATTACTGTGCAAAGAAGGCCCCTGGACACAGGGTCAAGTCTGCTTCAACCCAGGAAACATCCCCACCACTGCAGTGCAGGATGAGGCTCACAGGTCCCTGAGGATGGGGCCACCACCTACCAGCCTTGCCTGTGAGAATGAGCTATTACTGGAGCTCCTGCTAGGCCAGGAGAAGGAGTGTGGAGAAACGTGTGTCCTGGCAGCTCAGCTCTCCATTCTGGCGACTTCTCCTGTAGTCTGGCTGTTTCCCCATACAGGTGGCTCTCCATGTGGCTTATGGTGCCTTTCAGTGGCCTTCGCTCTTAACCTTGGGAAACTGGTACAGTGTAAATGTAACTGTCAGGGTTAGACAAACATGTGTTTGATCTTGGTTGCCCCTCTCGCCATAAACTTGGGCATGTCACCCTTCTCTGCAAGCCTCAGCTTTACTGTCTGGGTAGATTTTTAAACAGCACTTTTCCTGCTCCTACATTTTAGAATTCTGTCTTTTAGGTACTAACAGGTGATTCCTGGATGGTGGAAGGTGGTACTCTTGAAGCCTTCCTCAGAACTTAGCGACTGATGCTATGGACCCCAGGGTGCAACTTCATGGGGCAGGGTAGATAAACTGGAATTTTAAAAAAAGAGGCGTAAAAATGCCTTGGATCCCAACCAGCCAGAGGATGCGCGAATGGAAAATTCCTGCTGTGTGTCAGAGGCCCACCTGGCCCGGGTGACAGCCGGTCGAGCCAGACATGCAGGCCCCACGGCATGTTTAGACAGCACTTCCCTACCCTGGCCACAGTTCACCCTGGCCCTTACCAACACCAATCCTAGGAAAATGAGGAGGCTGTGGGGTCCTTGCCTGGGCTCAGGAAAGGTTCCTGTGTCCGCGTATCTGAGCAGGGGCTCAGGAGTGGTAGAATGAACTGCAGTAGGAAGACTGATGCCCAGAGGTGGCCCCAGACAGTGTCCTCCCGGAACCTGTCTGTGACCCTGAAGTAGCCACTGCCCCTCTCTGGGCCTCAGGGTCCTATCTGTGTAATGCACAGGGTAGACAGGGGGGTCTAGCATCCTCACCAGTCTAAATTCCACCGGCGGGCCTACATTTTCTCAGGGATGCCTTAAGAGGAGCCAAGTCCTCCTCCATGGGCAGGGCCTGGGGGCAACACTTGGAAACTGCCCTCAGAGACCCAGCTCACTGTCTGAGGAAGTTGGCTCTGATGTGGGCTGGGAGGCTCCTCGGGCCTCACCATGGCCATGGTGGAGTGGCCCTCAGGCTTTGCCCAGAACCCATACCTACAGCTTCAGCCCTCCAGGGGTCCAGAGCCAGGCTGGGGCAGCCTGGCTGGAAGTGCGGGTAGTTGGAGCACTTGTGAGGGTCGAACACATTAGCCAAGTTTGGTCTGTAGGTTTCTGACTCTTGGTAGTTTGATTGGCAAGCTGGCCCTATGGGTGGGATCAGTTCTGAGACCCTAACAAGGTCTAACCTGGAATAATGGTCAATTCATCAGGGTGACGCCACCTGGCAGGTCCCTTGGCTGGTGTGACCTGGCCTACTGGACTCTCCCCACACCCCCATGATTAGTAGCCTGTGCTCTGCTAAATTTCCCATGGAGAGAATCTCATTCAAGTGTCTTTCATCTCGTCCCTTGATGCCAAACAGATGTGACAAATCTCCCCGAGGCCACCGTTGCTTCAGAACTCTGCTGGTCCCGAGCCAATTTCTGCCTAGACCACCTCTCAGGGAAATACTTGGAGGAAAGTCCTGGAATGACACTGCCCATGAGCCAGGGCAAGCACAGCCCTGGCCCACATGATCCACTCTGGCTGCTTGCTTGTACCAGCCCATTGGAGAGGGGTTTCCAGGCCTGGTCCTGGCCTACCTTTCCTTCCAGCCTCTGTGCCCGGCCATAGCTCTTTCTCTGAGCAAACCCAGTCACTCAGAAAGAATGGTCCCCTTTACTCAGCCCGTCGGCGCCAGGTCACACCAGCCCTCTGGAAAGCCCGAGTGGCTGCCACCGCCGGTGAGGCAGTTCCAGGGAAGCTGCTCCTCCTGAGGGCAGTTCCACACCCCCGTGTACTCAGGAAATCCTTTCTGCTATTTCTTGTTGTCTTAGTTTCCAGCCTGTGCTTTCCCCCTTCTGCTTCCCTAAGTGTTCTCCAGGGATTCAGGTGACCCAGAAATTTCTTTATTGTGTCTTCCGAGGCCACAGTAAACATCATTGGTGTGTATCTCTGAAACCCGAGAGCGCTCCAGGCTGGAAATAGGTGGAGTATGTGCATGTGTGTGTGCTGGCAGCGGAGTGGAGGGGATGCGGGTGAAGTCACATGGTTTAGGATAGGCTTGGTCCCCAGAGAACTCAATGACTCACTCTTACAAAGGTCTCAGACCTTCTGCCTCCCTTCCTCAAAGCCAGTGCAGGTTTTGAGCAGGCGGCTGGGCTACCTCCTGGTCATGCCACAGAGCAGGGCATGCTTTCCAGGAGCCCCTTAGCTCTGCTGTAGGGCCCTTTCCACCCCATGCTGCTTGAGCATCAAGAGTTGGAGCTTTGAGCCCAAATACCCTTACTGGGGCGGGTGGCGAAGGGTGCTGGAAGGCACCTCAATCCTGGGGATGGGCCTGAGCTAGATGGGGTGAGGGATGATGCTTGAAAATGATCTTCAGGGGATTCCCTCATTTTTCAGAGCATTCCTTTGGTCCTGCAGCTCAGGATGGGTCCTGATTTATGGGGTGCAGGATTCCAGCAGCTCTGGGGAGCATTCTGGTTTCTGCTGGGCTTGAGCTCCTGAGGAGAGGTGGAAGGAGGAGCTTGTGCTGAATGTTAGAGGTCAGGGGATGGAGGGGCAGAGTCTACTGGAGGACGCCAGCAGGCACCACAGGATGCTCCCCACTTGCCTTTGGCTACAGACCCTCGGGCCAAAGGAGGCAGGAGAGGGGCCCTGAGGCCTGCCAGAAGCAGTGTGCTCTCAACAGACAGGCTCCCTGGGCGAGCAGCGGGTCTTGTCTCACGTGGGGCTGGTTGTTTTTGCTAAGAGACTGGACTTTGCTGCTGCAAAGCAGAGCCAGCCATTTTCATTGAAGCCACGGAGGAACTGTGTGTGTGCTGAGACTCGCTGCCAATTAACGTATGAGGAGACCAAGGCCTTACTTAGGTTCAGAGAAGTTAAGTGGTGCAATCCAGGTCTCACAGCTGGAAATGGTGGAATCAGGTTCCAAGCCTATTTCTTCTGATTTGCAGAGCACAGACAGCCCCTCCGCCTCAGCTGGGAGCACTTGTGTGGCACAGAGGGAGGAATATCAAGCTTTTAGGCAATCACTCCTGGGTTTCAGTCCTGCCCCCTGCTAGTCCTGACCGAATTTGGGCAAGTTTCTGAATCTCGGTTTTCTCTTAGATAAAGTGGATACAGCCAGTGCTGCACAGAGCTGTCTCATCCTGGCTCCTGAAAGCCAGTCGCACACATCTCTCTGCAGTTCCACATTCAGTAACAGGAATTTGGTCAGCACGCTGTGGGCCATGGTCAAAGTATTTACATCACAGAAATGAGCAAATCCCACAAGCCTTTCCTTTTTTCATTTTAATAAACATTCACAGATTTCTAGTCTTCTGTCAGGCCCCTACTTGGTGCTAGGGAAGCAAAGATGAGTAAGGTAAAGTCTTATCCTAAAGGATTTCACAGACAAGAAAGAGGAAATAAAGAGGAGAAAGAGCCACCCTGGATCTGTCCAGGGACCAGAGAGGTGCACAGGTCCCTGTGGTGGTCAACTGGAGGTTGGGGTCGGGAGTAGGAACAATATTTCTTTGCAAAAACAGCAGCTTCAGTGGCACCAAGGAGGTGTGAAATAGTCTAGAATGTTCTGGAAATTGCAAACATGGGCTTGGATTTTTTAAAAGCCTAAGCTTTGGTTTAGAGTCACACAGAGTTTGGAACCCTGGCTGTGCCATGCCCTGTGCCAGCCTAGGCAAGTTATTAAACTTCTTTGAAACTCTTTCCTCATTTGTAAAATGGGATGATAGTTTTTACCTCACAGAATCCTTGTGAGAATTAATTGAGATCATTTATTTCAGCAAAATATCTTGGGTTACCCATTCCAGGCATGAGAAGGCACAAGTGAGTAAGACAGATTGGGTCCCTTGCCCTTGTGGAGCTTATATTCTAGTAGAAGGGGACAGACAATGAACAAATCAAAACACAGCATGATTGAAAATAATAGCAGGTGTTTGGAGTGGGTTCCCCAGGAGCAGCCCCTGGGATGAGGATTTGGTAAGGAGGTGCTCCCAGGGAGAGCCATAGGGGAAGGAAAAGCAGTTAGGAAAGGGAGGAGGCCAAGCTAGGACCAGAAGGAGTCCCACAGAGGGCAGGCTCAGCCCGATCCCACAAGGGCTCTGAGTGTCAGTTACGCTCAGAGGAGTCCCAGCCTGAGACAAGGCAAAGATTCCATGAGTCAGTGTGTGCCTAGGAGAGCACTTGGCATTCATGTTGGCCGTCATACGAATGTCCCTCCAGCTGGTCAGTCACCGGTTCTGCCCCACTTGCCTCACCCCTTGCCACTGTGTGATTCAGTGATCCAGAAGTTTCTTTGAATGCTCTGCTTCTTCTCATGGCAGGAACCTCTGCCATGCCATTCCTTCCTGGAATACCAGTGTTCTCCCTGGAAAATTCTTAGTCATTTTCAGGTCTCAGCTCAAATGCTTCCTCTATGTCTGTGAGGCCTCTTACAGGCCATCCTGGGGACTTTTTCTGCATAGCCTCTGGACTGGCACGGACCACCATTAATGTGACAACATTGCCTGCTCACGCGCCTGTGTGGATGCTAGCCCGGGGTTCCCCTCATGACCCGGGAAGGTGTTCTTTCAGCTATGGGCTTCCAGATGTTGGGCACACAGTGGAACCTCAGGAAACGCTTATTGAAGGAATCAGTGGCTCTGCCACTTAGTAGCTTTGTGCCTTCTGCTGAGTCAAATGATCTCTCTGAGCCTCAGTTTCCCCATCAGTAATTACAGCTGCACCTAAATCTTAGTACTTTTAGGAGATTAAATGAGGTAATGAACTTAAACTCCACAGTGCTATGCAGATGTTTTAATATAAAAAGGTAGAAGAGAAAAGATACAGTTTGGAGGTCAAGAGTAGCTGCAGGGACTACAATTGACTCCAGAGGAGCTTGGCTCAGTGCAGACCTGTGCCAAGCATTCCAGAAAGCTCTGAGCAGGTGCTGGGGCAGCTCCCTGCCTTCTCTGGTACTTCCTCTGCCACCAGCCAGGGCTTGAGCTCTGGCCCTGGGAAGGGGAGACAACGCCCACGGACCCTCATTCCCCAGTTGCAATTAATCAGCAGTGACAGTACACACTCAAGCCAGTGGTATGGAGAAGAACTGAAGCTCTTCCTCCAGGGGGAGGCCTGATGAGGGACCTTGCCAAAGGGCATCTTTGCCCAGACAATGGACACAGGGCTAATCCGTGGTCATTGTTGCAGGTGAATCTTGCATGGGGATGCCTCAGCCCTATAAACCTTGTTCCAGCCTACATCAGTCTCTTGCAAGGCTGGTCTCCCTTTTCCTGAGGCTCCAGGAAGGTCCTTCCTTCCCAATCCCACTTTGTTTTACCAAAGCATCTTCCAAGCTTTCCCTGTCACCCTGGTCTCCAAGGAACCAGAAACTGAATCTTTTCTTCCATTCTCCCCTGGCTCCATATTCTCTGGAAACTTTAGGATTGTTTCCTCTCCAGTCCCATCTTGATGACTCCCAGAATTTGGGGGACTTTTTTGGTTATATCAAAGAAATAACCTTCTCATGGAAGAGGTCATGACTCCAGGATCCTTCCTCAGTCACAGTATATAGCCTAAGGTTCTTCCTATTACTTATAAGATGGTTATTTATTCTTTAATATACATCCTTCACTGTATGTCACCAGGTGACCTGGCTTGAACTCCCACCATTTTGTAAAACTTCTCATGTTTTCTTCAAAATATCAATAATCTACTCTTTGCCAAGTTCATTACCCTGGTACAGCCCTGTACCTTCAAGTTTCAGGCCTATTCCCAAGCCACTTAGCCAGTCCCTGATGCAAATGGGCACTAGTGAAGATCCAATATTGTAGAGACATAAGTTAATTTACAAATTCAGCAAAATCCCAGTAAAAACCTAATAAGAGTTTTAAAAATGGAACTTTACAAGCTAATTCTAACAGTCATCTAAAAGAAAAAATACAAAAGAATAGCCAGGCATATTTTAACACAGTAAGAATGAGGAGGAAAGTTCTTCCATGTGTAAACATTTACTATAAAGTGGTCAATACAGAATGATATTGGTGTAAGAACTGGTGTTACAAACAATGGAACAGAGTAAAGAAACAGATCCATGGAAATCAAGTGTATGCTAACAGGGCATTTTAAATCACTAGGAAAGGTTTGATTATTCAAGAGCAGTTTTTGTATATTATCCACTTGAGAAAAAATTTAGATTTATATTGGTGATGATTTTACTTCCTGAAGAGGGAATTCATTCTAGCTATTTTAATCAGAAGGGAATTTATGGAAGCTATGTATAGCTGCCAGAATTATAGGGAGTGTTGGAGAAAAAGATTTTAGGTTGAACTTACCAGAACAACTTCCTAAGCCACAGTGAGCTGATCCATGGAAGGAGGTGATGTTTCTGTTACAATCTGGGAGCTGCCATATAGTAGGAAGCTTTTGCCATGGGTACTGTTCCAAAACCATACCACTTCTGCCAGGGTCTGTGCTAGTAAAATGGAAACTGTGCTGCCTTTTTCTCCATGAAGCCCAAAGCTTCATGTGAATTGTATCTGCTTAGGTCTTCTAGGAGGTGGATTTCCAAAATGGAATTAGAAGGGCAGGAGATTTGTTGGGATAATGCTTGTGAAAGATAAAGGGAAGAGGGAGCAGGAGTAGCAAGGAAAGCCCTCAGACTGTAGGTCTGACCCCTGTGTAATAAAAAGAGAGAAAGAAAGATTGGGTAGAAAAAACTTCAGACTCTGTTGCAGCTTTGAGTAAGTCTAGGCCCTCATAAAGACTGACCATAGATGAGTTCCTCTAAGAGTCTCTCTATGCCCTAGTTCCCTCTCTATGCTCAGTCATTGGCTTGGAGCTGTGGCAGGGCCTAAAGGTACCTAACTAGGTATATACACCTTATATCCGAAGTCTTGGCTTCAACGGAGTCTCTGCAATACAGGAAAACACGCCAGAAAGGCATTGACGTGAATTTTGATCCAGCCGATGTACTGTGTTTTTGTACCACAGGCCCCGACCTCACACCACACACAAAATAAATTTCAGAGTAAAGAGGTACAGGTAAAAAAACAAACCTATACAATTATTATAAGAAAATATAGGGACGTATTTCTATAACCCTGCAATAGGGAAGGTTTTTATTGTTGTTGTTTTAACAATCTTAAGAATCTTTCAGGGGAATAAAGCCTGGGATGAGCCAGGGATACTGCATAATCTGTCAGGAACAGACTATTGACATGTATTTTACTATTGACTGACTGACTGAAATTTTCTAGAGCACTATAGAAAATGTTATTCTTTTGTTATTTTAAATTTGCTTTTCAAGCAAAAACACAAAATCTAGAAAATATAGGGACATATTTTAAATTAGTTTTAATTTATTTTCATGTTTTAGAATGTAATTAAACTCTAACATACTTAATGATGAAAAACTAGATGATTTTCCTCTAAGATTTGGAGCAAAACAATGATGTCCCCTCCTCCAGGCCTGTTCAACATGTGATGAAAGACCTAACTAATGCGATAGGACTAGAAAAGGAAATGGGAACTTTATACACTGCAAGAAAGAAAGAAAACTGTCTTTGTTTGCAGATAACATAATTGTCTATGTTGAAGAATCAACAAAAAGTTCCTGGAACTAAAAAGTGATTATAGCAAAGTTGCAGGACACAAGTTAATATAAAAAAGTCAGTTGCTTCCCCATATGCCAACAATGAATTATTAGAATTTGACATCAAAAACACAATACCATTTAATTAGTACGAAAGAAGAAAGAGAGAGAGAGAGAAAGAAAGAGAGAGAGAAAGAAAGAAAGAAAGAAAGAAAGAAAGAAAGAAAGAAAGAAAGAAAGAAAGGAAGGAAGGAAGGAAGGAAGGAAGGAAGGAAGGAAGGAAGGAAGGAAGGAAGGAAGGAAGGAAGGAAGAAAAAGAAAGAAAAGAAAAAGAGAAAGGAGGGAGGGAGGGAGGAAAGAAGGAAGGAAAGGCTTCTGTATAAATCTAACAAAATATGTACAGGATATGTATGAAGAAAACAATAAAACTCTGGTGAAAGAAATCAAAAAAGATATAAATAAATGGAGAAACACATGTTCATAGATAGGAAGACTCAGTGTTGTTAAGGTATCAGTTCTTCCCAACTTGATATGTAGATTTCATGAGATCACAATAAAAAACCTAGGAAGTTATTTTGTATATATTGGCAAACTGGTTCTAAACTTTATATGGAAAGGTAAAAGACCCAGAATAGTCACCACAATTTGAAAAAGAACACTATGGAGAACTGATACTACATGATTTCAAGACTTACTGACAATGATCAAGACATTATGATATTGGCTAAAGAATAAGTAGATCAGAGGAACAGAATAAAGAGCCTACAAATATGCCCATACAAATATAGTCAAATAGTCTTCAACAAAGGAGTAAAAGCACTGCAATGGAGAAAGGATAGTGTTTTCAACAAATGGTGCTGGAAAAACTGGACATACACATGCAAAAACAATGAATCTAGACACAGATCTATCTTACACTCTTCAACCTAATTAACTTTAAAATGGTCATAACCTTAAATACAAAATACAAAACTATAAAATTTCTAGAGAATAACAAGAAAATCTAGGTAACCTTGGGTTTGGCAATGATTTTTTCTTTTTTTGGTATCATTAATGTACAATCACATGAGCAACATCGTGGTTACTAGATTCCCCCCATTATCAAGTCCCCACCACATACCCCATTATAGCCACTCTCCATCAGTGTAGTAAGATGCTATAGAGTCACTACTTGTCTTCTCTGTGCTATATTGCCTTCCCCATTGGGCAGTGATTTTTTAGGTACAATAAAAGTCTATGAAAGAAAAAAAAGTTAAGCCGGACTTCATTAAAATTAAAAACGTCTGCTCTGTGAAGGGCACTGAATGAAAAGACAAGACACAGGCTGGGAGAAAAATCTATGCTAAAGACACATCTCAAATGACTTGTATCCAAAATCTACAACAAGTTCTTAAAACTCAACAACTAAAAGAAAAACCCAATTTAAAAATGGGCAAATAATTTGAGCAGACACCTCAACAAAGATGATATACAGATGGCAAATAAACATATGAAAGGATGTTCAACATTATATGTAATTCGGGAACTGATAATTGAAACAATGACATACCATTGTATAACTTTTGGAATGGCTAAAATCCAAAACAATGATAACAACAAATGCTGGCTAGGCTGTGGAGAGATAGGAATTCTCATTCATTGGTGTTGGGAATGCAAATGTGGTATGGCCATTTTGGAAGACAATTTGGTGGTTTCTTATAAAACTAAACACAGGCTTACCATACATAGGCTTACCATACAACCCAGTAATCATTTACACCCCTAGGTATTTATCCAAATGAGTTGAAAAATTTGTCTACATTACACAAACATTTATAGCAGTTTTGTTCACAATTGCCAATAATTGGAAGCGGCCATGATATCCTTCAATAGATGAATGGGTAAGCAACCTATGGTACATTCATACAATAGAATATTATTTAGCAATAGAAAGAAAGGAGCTTTTCAAGTCATGAAAAGACATGGAGGAACTTAAATGCATATTGCTAAGTGAAAAAAGCCAGTCTGAAAAGACTACATTCTATATATTTTCCACTATATGACATTCTGGAAAAGGCAAAACTACCGAGACAGTAAAAATATCAGCAGTTTCCAGGAGTCTTGGGGGAGAAAGGGATGGATGAAGAGAGAGCACAGGGCATTTCTAGGGTGGTGAAACTATTCTGAATGACACTGTAATGATGGATACATTATGCATTTATCAAAACCCATAGACAGTATAACACAGAGAGTCAACTCTAATGTAAACTATTGACTTTAGTTAATAATAATGTATCAATGTTAGTTCATCAACTGTAACATATACCATGTTAATGCAAGATGTTATTAGTAGGGAGACTTGTGGTGGGGGAGGTGAACAAGGTGGGGAGGGAGGAGAGAGATATTGTGGTGGGGGAGAGGAGCTCTGTACCTTCTACTCAGTTTTTCTGTAAACCTATAACTGTTCTAAAAATAAAGTCCATTAAAACTTTTACAAGTAATTAATATACTTGGAGAAAAATTTGGCAGCAAATATAACAGACAATAGTAGATGACCATATATTCTAGTTTCTTGGGGCAATTCTGGCTTATCCCTGATGTTCTCATGTCCCATTGAGTCCCTTGAGTATTTGTCATTCTCAAAGTGTCTTGATTTAAATGACAAATTATATCAATACCCTAGATAAAAGGTTATTATTGACAATATATAAGAATTCCTAAAAAGCAATAAGAAAAAGAAAAACAATCCAAGAGAACAATGGGAAATACATATGAATAGGTGTATTAGTTTGCTAGGGTTTCCATAACAAAATACCACAAACTGGGTGTTTTAAATAATAAAAATTAATTTTTCCTCACAGTTATAGAGGCTAGAAGTCCAAGATCAAGTTATTGGGAGGTTTGATTTCTTCTGAGACCTCTCTACTTGGCTTGCAGATGGATGGATGTCTTCTCACTGTGTCCTCATGTGGTCTTTCTTCTGTACATGCACAAGTCTGTGTCTTAATCTCCTCTTTTTATAAGGACACAGTCACATTGGATTAGGGCCCAACACATGACTCATTTTACCTTAGTTACTTCTTTAAAGGCCCTATCTCCTAATATAGTCACATCTGAGCTATTAGAGGTTAGGACTTCAACATATGAATTTTGGAACACAATTCAGTCTGTAAAAATAAACAATTCATGGAAGAAGTACAAATAGCCACTACATATATATATATATACATACATATATATGTATATATATATATGTCAATATGTTTCATATTACCAAAAACCAGAGACATGCAAATTGAAAACAATAACTGAAAATCTCCTCCAGTAGAATGACAAAAATCATGTGAAAATGATTGATTCTATTTTGGGTTGGCAAAGATGTAGGGAACTGTTGTTAGTTGGTGGAACAAATAGTTACAGCTTTTGTGGAGAGCAACTTGGCAGACCCATAAACATGAAATTTGTATATCCTTTAACCTAGAAGTCTCACCTCTGAGACTTGGTCCTACAGAAATACTCAGAGGCTCAAACAGGCATGCATGCAGATGTTAAGATGTTAATTGTAGCATTTTTTAATAATATTTAAAAATTGAAAAACATGTTCAAATTTCTATCAATAGGTAAATAAGTTATGGTACACTGATACTATGGAATACCATACTGGGGTTCCATATAAGTATGATAAAATGAATATCACACAATATCCGATCAATGAAGTAGACCTATAATAAAGTGGAATCTTAGATCATATTAAATAACCCAAAATAGAGAAGAAAGAGCACATGAGACACATAGAACACAAGAGTAAATGATAGATTTAAACTCAGTCATGTCAACAAACACATTAAATATAAATGGTCTAAACACTACAATTCAAAGGCAAAGATTATGAGATTGGATTTTTTTATAGCATGATCCAACTATATATTGCATACAGGAAACCTACTTTAAATTTAGTCATAATAGGTTAAAAGTGAAAAGCTGGATAAAGATATACCATCCTAACACTAATCAAAGGAAAGCTAGAAGGGTTATATGAATATCATACAAAGCAATTTCAGAGCAAAGAATATCTCCAAGGAGAAAGGTCATGTCATAGTGAAAGTGGTCAATTCATCATGAGGACATAGTAATCCTAAATGTATATGCACCTAATAAGAAAGCTTCTAAATACATGAAGCAAAACCAACAGAACTGCAAAGAGAGATGAATTCAAAACTATAGTCACAGATTGCAAATTTTCTTGTCCTTATTTCATAATTGTCTACTCTCATTGTATGGCCTTTTCTTTATCTCTTTATACTCAGTCAATCAGATCATTTTCAGATCATTTTTTAGTCTCTAGTTCCTCTGGTATGACTTATCCCATTTGTTGATCAGTGAAATATCTATCTTGGCACTGGACTTCCCCATATGTTTTATAATTTTTGTCTATGAGCCCATCTTCAACAGGGGTTGTTTTTCACTGAATTCTGTAAATGCTCTGAGTCACTAAGTCCTCTTATGGGGTGATTTCACTATTGCCTCCTGCTCTTTTGGCAAGACCCTTGAAACTTTAATACTCTTTAGTAATATACATTGAGTGAATTTGTAGAATTCTGCCTCTGAGCATTGTTTTGTTTAGAGTACCACCATCTCCTAATTTGGAATCAGACTGCCCTATGCTTGAAATTGCTGTGTTCTTGCAAAGTGGTGTATGTTACTCTAGGATCAGTTGTTTGCACAAGATAAGGAGTTGGGATGGAGAAGAATGTGGGAGAGAAGTGCTCACTTCTTCAGCTTAGACTGGAGAAAATAATTGTACAAATGACTCACAGTGGGCCTGGCACAGTCCAACCTGGACCTGCGAGTTTGTGTCTCACATAAGGCTCTGTTTTACACTTGACCATCCCAACTTCCAGGAGATGTTCTGACCGGTATTTTGCTTTGATATCCCTATTGTTAGTGGTGCATGGGAGAGGCAAATTCTGGGGTAGGATAGGAAAGCTTGAAGGCAGATCTTAGATGTGAGAAGAGAAAGCTACTTCCAGGAGTAGGGGTGGAGGTGGAGGCTTCACTTACACCTGGACTCCAAGGAAGGGGAATAGTTGGGGGAAGAGATTTGTCCCTGGTCCTATGAAGGCAGTAGACAGGTGAGGTGGGGACTGGGCTATGAAGGACTTTGAAGTTAGCTTGGGGCTGTGGGCTTTCAAAAGAGCCCCTGCTAAGAACAGTTACAGGATACTTTCTAGTATGTACTTCCCTTCTTCCCCTTAGATGTCAGGCAATATTGTTAACTTGTCTTTGGCTGTGGTGTAGAGAATTAGGAGAGACCTGGCCCATGCTTTGGGCAGAGAAGGACAGAGGCCTTGCTGGCTCTGAGTGCAGAGGTGCTGGAGTAGGGAGCTGGGCAAAGAGTAGTTAAAAGTGAAGTTCAGCAGGGAGCCAGGGCCAGAGTGTGAAGGGCTTTGCAAGACATTAAAAGGAACTGGACTTTATCTTGTGCCCCTAGAGTGCCACTGAAGGATATTAGGCAAGATGGTGATGTGATCAAACTTGCAATATACAGAAAGGAAAAACCCCACAATAGCTCATAAAGTTGTAGACAGCTGCAGCAAACATCTGTTGTCTTTGTCTTTGTCTGCCTAGCACCTCTTTTATCCTCCAGTAGTAACAGAAGCCCTCTTTCCCATGGGGTACTTACTGCTTGTGATTTGGACAGAGCTAATTGTAATCAAAAACACCAAGTGTGCCTGTGACCTGGGCCTAGCTGACAGGAGCACCTGATCTCCAACCTCCTGGGCACAGGTACTGGTTCAAGGAGGGGCCTGTGATTCAAGTTTGGGCCAGTGGGTCAGGCCCAGGACTTTTCTGATGCCTGTTAGAAAAGGCTGTGTCTTTCTGGTGGGGTCTCCAAACTGATAGGATATGAACCTAAGGCTATTGGTGGCCAAGAAATCTTCCTGAGATGTGGAGAGAAAGCATTTGAGAGATGGTATGAGAAGGAGCCCTCCGGCTGTAGTTTGAGGCACAGGACCCAGCTGTGGTTAACACCAAGTGGAAACAAGCAACTGGAGGAGAGAGAGACACACACACACAGTAAGCACCCTAAGGGCATTGTTGAGCTTCTTGATCTGCCACACCTGAAGCATTATCTGTCTTCCTTTGTATATGAGCCAATATTGTGTTTCTTACTTAATCTAGTTTGTTGCATTCCTCTCACAAGTGAGAGTTCTCACTACAAGGTGTGTGTTCACCCTGATTTGCTCTTCCCTACACTCAGTATTCCCAATTCATTTGATGTTCGAGATGGTTTCTAGAGCCCTCCCTCTGCGGTCATCTCCCTCTGATGGAGTTGTCCACGCTAGCGTCCCGGGGAGACCCACTTTCTGAGGGCTGCATTGCAGTAAGCACATAATAGACTCTTCTCTGGAGAAGTTCACATGAAAGGATACCTGTGGGTCAGTGGCTGGAAAGGCCTTCTGTGGGGACTCTGGTCACAGCAATATATGATTTGAGGTATCCAAGCCTCTGTGAAAAAGGGAGCAACTTGGCTTTGCTGTGGGGAGTTCTCAGAAGCCGGCACCTTGAGGAACTTCAGATTCTAAGTGGGAGGTAAAGGAGAAGGAATGTATTTATGGCCAAAAGGATCCCAAAGCTGCCCTGAAATACAGAGAAAATCACTCAGTCATCTTAACTGGCTGTTAATGAGCTGATCCATAATTTAAAAGTAGCTTTAAGAAACGGCAAGAAGAATTGGGCAGGGACACACTTAGACCAGATCTGTCCTTATCATAATTCAAGGGTGTGAAGGGTGTGTGTGTGTGTGTGTGTGTGTGTAGAAGGGAACAGTGAGCCCATTTCCCTGATCCTACAAAGGTTCTGTAATTCCCCTGGTTAAGGTGAGCCAAGGACCTGCCTTCAGCAGGACAGGCCTAGACTTAGACTCCTGGATGACAAATCTCCTCGGGCGCCCCTATACACTGCTCTGAACCTTACCAAATCCTGCTTTTTCTTCTTCCTGATCAGTTAGTGACATACAATATCAGAATCCCAATGTCTGTCGTTTTGGGTTTTCCTAAGTCCTACAGCCTTATGGAGTCACTTTGTCTTTTAATATCAAGGAGAAAATGAATTAAACCCTCAACCCACAATACAGAGAACCCAGGGCTTCCTGCAGTACTTCTAGAGTTTCTTTTCTCAAACCACTTTCACTCTGTTTTTACTGAACTTTCTTCCTCCCTTCCTCTCTTCCTTTTTTATCCCTTTCTCTCCCCACTCTTTCTCTCTTCTTTTTGCCCCTGAGGTGTTTTCTTCTTTTTGCCTTTTATTAAGACAATTGTAAAACATGGACTCTTTTCCTTGATTTCCCCAACGTAGCTCCAGCATAAGGCATATGCAACACATTTTCCCTACCTACACTTGTGAGCTGTGTTGCATCCTAGCACAGAAACCCCTTCAAGTTGCATAGCAGATGTTCCTTTGGTCACATACCCCCAGCCGTCTTGTCTCTGGAGGCCCAGCCTCTACATGTTTGCAGACCTTCCCCAACACACACACCCACACCCACACCCACACCCACACCCACCCCCACACACACACACACACACACACACACACACACACACACAACCAGCCTCCCATGCCCAAAGCATCCTCTATTCTGTGGAGCAGCTCATCCCCACCTGCCCCAGACAGCCTCTGGGCCAATCTGTGCCTACCCAGAAAACATGAAGGACCAGTTTTGAAATTACTTTTTCCTTTAATACAATCAAATTATTCATCCTAATGCCTTCCCCTACCAGTCTCTACAGGCATGTAAAGACTGATCATCCCTTTGATATTAAGTATGCCACCCCTTTGGAAGGCAGAGTGGCTGGGATAATTTTGATATTTATTTAAATATCAGCTTTTTTTTCCCTGTTGTTCAGATCTAACTATAGCTCAGAGATGTTCCCATCTGCTCCCCCTGCCTAGTTTGATAAATCCTTCCCCCCTGCTTCCACCCAACCCATTGCAGCACCTCCCTAGTTCAACCCTACCTCCCAATATAAGAGCTTTCTGGAACAACCCAAGCCCTTGTTTCTCAGATCTTGTCATCCCCAAGGTGGAGTAATGGCCACAGAGTACCCTGATCTATAGGGAGTACCCTGATCTATAAGGAGGATCTTAGGAGCCCTGCTGCTTGCCTGGGGTCACTCTGCCTGTACATGGCCAAGGGTCTCACAGTGTGTGATGCAAACCCAGGGCCCCTAGGTCCCTACATACTCAGAGAATGGCAAGCCCTGGCAAGTTCCCAGCACCCACTGGAGCAGCCCGCTGATGGGAAGCACAAAGAAATGTTCTCTAAGTCAGAGCTTCATTGCATTGCCCTGGAAGGAAGCAGTCAGACTGGAATTTGGTCTCCCAAATGTTGCACAAACTGAAGACCTGGCTCCTCTCCACTCCCTGGCCGCCCGCAGTGGTCCTGCGCCTCAGGCAGAGAAGGAACACTGCCCTGAGAATCAAGACATAAGACTTCTGGGCTGGTTCTTCCATAAACTTGTATCAACTGTTGGACAACCCTTACCCCTATTTAGGCTTCTGTCCCCTCATCCTGAAGGGTTGGACTAGATGAGGTCCAGAGACCTAAAGTCAGTCCTGGCAAGGGACCATCTTACCTTCAGGCAGGAGCCCATTACAGTGCCTGGAGGAAGGTCCACTGGCAGGGGGCAGAGGCCGTGTGGCCCCAAGCTGGGGGGCCAAGGCTGTGGCTGCTGCTGGCCTCAGAGGTTCAGGATGTCGGTGTTCTGAGGGGGTGAAAGGGGGCCGGTGTGGCAGGGGCATAGTGGTGTAGGAAGAGTCTTTTAGAATGAGGTGGGAGAGCTGGCAGGGTCTCATGGACTACAGTGAGGAGTCAATATTTTACTCTAAGTGCAGTGGAAAGCCATGGAGAAGGCTTGCAAATGGGGCCTGACATGATCTGATCTATGATTTTAAAAGCTCACTCTGCCTCTGGGTAGAGGTTGGACTAAGAGGAGGCCAGAGTGGAATCAGGGGGACGTGTTGGGAGGCTGGTGCAGTAGTCCAGGCAAGAAAGGAGACGAGAGTGAAGCAGCAGGGTGGAGGGAAGAGCGCAGAGTCAGGGCATGTTTGGAAGCAGAGACAGTCAGGTATTTCAATAAATCTGATGGTGGTGTGGATGCTGAATGACCTGGGCCCCATGGCACCTGATTTTGGGCTGTGCTCACTAGTACTCAGGTACTTCTTTCCGGCCACTTTCTATGTCAGTGGAGTTCAGTCAGCCTCGGATGGTTGGGGGACTGAGGGCTCACCAAACTTTGCTGCCAGCTTAGAAGGTAACTGAGGTAGGAGCCTATTGCTTCCCTCACAGTGATGCCAGGAATGGTAAGAACTGGTGGAAACAGAAGCTGGGGGAGCCTGTGGCAGGGTGGGTGATCCTCACTGGATCAGCACAGGGGCAGCACACCCCAAATGTCAACGGTCTCCAATCTCTGAACCGTCTTCATTAGCTGCCCATTCTCTGCAGCAGTGAGGAACAACTCCCAGATGGCCTGCCACCTAATTTCAAGAGCCCTCTCTTCTGGGAGATAGTTCCTACTCGGCATGGTCTGCTCTGACTCCCAGAGGCCTTTGCACTGACTTACTGCTTCTGGGCTCTACTGGCCAGATCTGACAGGCATGGCATCGCAATCAAGTGGGTTTGCCTGGCAGGGGATAGGGTGGGGGTACCCTTTGGGACTGGAGAAGAGGCAGGGTCACGTGGGACAGGGGAGAAAGAGAATAACAAATAAAGGTTTGGTGTGAGTTGGGTGGGCTATTTGCTAAATAAAATTTAAATACTTGCCATGGTTTCTGCCAAGAAGAGAGAAGTGGCTGATGAAAACCATATGTCTCTAAGTAAGTGGGATGAGGAACCCACTTTGTGTGTGAGTGTGTTAAAGACGTGGCTGTTGGTCTCCCATGCAATGGAAAAATTCTCTATTTTAAAGAATACAAAGTTAAGAGGCACTCTGAGACAAACCACATTTCGCAATTAAGTAGTTTACAAGGTCAGCAACGGAAGGACAAAATAAACCAGCCAAGAAAGGTCTTGCTCAATACCAAAATTTGTTTCAAATTTCAATGTTATAGCCCAAAACTGTAATATAGGCTTTTTATGTAGTTTTACAAAAATAGCCAAAAAGATGAAACTCTTTGGGGATGCAGAAGCAATTAAAAATGCTCTAAGTATACTGTTGCAGATCATGTATTTCCTGATATTTGAAAAAGGAGTAATTTTTTAAAAATGCAAACTATGTCATTTTTTTACTTTTTCTAAATTGACACTGAGGCAAACTAAACTCAAAGATACTGACGAATGTAACTACTGGTCATTCTTTGCAGAACAGAACTCTAATTTCTTCATCCAACATTCCATTTCCAACAGAATGTGGTTCCAACTGGCCTTGCCTGAATTTCCTCCGCTGCATACGGCTGCTGGCCTTGCCAGCCCCTGCACCCCGCCTTCCATCCTGCTTGCACACTGCCGCTGTCTGTGGGGCCTCCTGTTGCACTCACCGGCCCCTGCAATGCCCTTCCTCCTGGCTGTATGGAAGAATGTTAACCATTCTTCAAGTATAGTAATTAAATTTTATCCATTCCACTGTCATTTCCATTTGGTTCTTTGGCACAGAGATTCCAATTCTTTTCCGTTTATTTTCTTGACCATATAAATCACAGTTACTTGAAAGTCTGTATCAGATAACCCCAACATCTCGATCACCTATGGGTGTGTTTCTATGATGGAGATACTTTTTGGCGCTGACTGATGTTATTTTCCCTCAGAGAGGATTTATTTTGGCTTTCAGGAAGGCAGTTTGAGTATCAGAAGGCCATCCTACTCCAGTCTGGAGTTGAGCCAGCTTGAAGCTGGCTGTCAGACTTCGTGAAGGCTACCCTGTTTCTGGCTCACCTTTCCCAGTGCCTGGCCCTTCAGGGGTTCTC
The DNA here is from genome assembly GCF_040802235.1 of Manis javanica. Lineage (NCBI taxonomy): Eukaryota > Metazoa > Chordata > Mammalia > Pholidota > Manidae > Manis > Manis javanica. Next base: position 222,022,893 of record NC_133156.1, read on the forward strand.
ACTGGGAGGTTGGGCTGTTTCCTAGCTCCCTTCCTCTTCAGTGGGCCTTTGACTCCAGGTTTGCTTCGGCAGCTGCATCTGACTGCCCAGGCCCTGCCCAGCTTTCTGGTCTCTCAGCCATGCTTGCAGAGCCTCATTTCGAATTAATCTGTTGTGCTTTTCTTCTCCCCGGCTCTCAGGTCCTGCTTGCCTGGGTATTTTGAACTCCAAATTTGTCTCCCCGCCCTGTGAGATTGACAAAACCTCCAGTTCAAGTTCTTATCCACTTTTTACCATGTTCTGCTTGGTTCCTAGCCTCTTGGCCCCATGCTGCTCATGAATCGGTGACGACTTAGGGGGAAGAGCAGTGCCCAGTGTCACCTCAGTGGGCTCCCCTGCTCTCTGGGATTGTGACCTCTCAGGTCCTGGCCACCTGAAAACAGATGGCTCTTGGATTTTGCCCAGCTCATTCTCAGTGAAAGGCCTGGCCTCTAATGAGCCTCTCTGATGTGACAAGAAGTGGAATCCTCCGACCACCCCATTAGAGTGAAAGCTGTCTGAGGAGGCCTTGTCTCCATCCCCACTGTGATCCCCGGCTGACCTCATCCGCAGCTTTTAACCGGCTGACCTCATCCGCAGCTTTTAATGTCACCCAGGCCTCGACATGTCCAGATGCTTTCTCCAGCCCAGAGCTCTGTTCTGAGCTCTCAGCCCAGAGTATCTGCCACTTGTCATCTCTGCTGGCTGTTGCACAGACTCTCAACACGTTCAAAATGTTGTTCTTGCCCCTAAATCTGTGCCTCCCCCAAGTTCCCAGTTCATTGCTGCCTATGTCAGAAACCTGAAGGTCACCACCACAATTCCTACCACTTCCCCTCCCACATCCAATCTCCCATGTTGATGGTTCCACCTTGAAATGTCACATGAACTCATCCAGTTCTCCCCTTCTCGCCACCATGACCCTGTCTCACCATCCCCTCCCCTCAGGCATTCAGTAGTGTCCTCACATTCCTCCCCAGAGCCATGCTGGTCTCCTTCCAACATGTTCTCCACCACCTTATGAGCAGAATGATCCCTTGAAAACAAAAATCTGATGAAGTCATCTCTCAGCATAACACCCTGCAATGATGACCCATTACTTTTAAAAAAGCTTTGAAGATACATCATCAAGGAGCCTCTGGGCCGCTCCCAGTCTCCCCTGCCTGACCCTTTGCCCTTGACACATGTTCCATCCTTAGGGCCTGCTCAATTCTGCCAGCACCTTGAGTTCCGTTTAGCCCATGGCCTCAACTCGGCCTCCTCTCATGTCTGCCTCTCTTCTTTTCATCCTTCAGGTCTCAGCTAAGGGTGCCCTCTTCATAGGAGCCTCCCTGGCCCCCAGAATTGGCCAAGTGCCCTTCCAAACTTCTCATCACTGTATCCTGCCCTTTGTTCCTAGCACCCAGCATGTCGGAATAAATAGTTAATCAAGTGATTATTGAATACATTTCTCCCCTACTAGTCTCCAGTCTCCTTGAGGTCCGGGGCTGCGTTCATCTTGGTCACCACTACATCCCCAGCACTAGCAAAGTGCATAGGACTTTTTTAGAAGATTCACAAATAACTTTTTGAATAAGTGAATAAAAGATCAACAAGGACAGCCAGCTATAACCTACCCCTGAGCCACCCAGCAGAACACAACCCAGGGAGTGCTCGGCAGACAGGGTGGCTGGGATGGGGTTTCTAGTTAGCAAGTGTCTGAGAGGAGACTGCCTATAAAAATTAGGAATCCCAAATTGCTGTCTAACGCAATCTTCTTATCGTTGGGCTTAACACATCGGCTGGGAGCCAGCAGATCTGGGTTCCAGTCCCAGATCTGGCACAAATCATGACAAATAGCGTTTTTATAATGTTTCACAGTTTACAAGGCATTTCCACAGATAGGATCTCATTAAACTGGCTCAGTGACCTCCAACAAGCAGCTATTAGAGGCCCGTTGGTAGGGAGGAGACCAGGGAAAGAGCAGGGTTCCAGACTCAGCTCTGCTGTCATCCCCCACATGATCTCAGGCAAGTTTCCTCTCTGACCCTGGGTTTCCTCATCTGTAAAACGACAGGGTCCAATGAGATGATCTTTGAGGTTTGTCTATGGAAACTTTGAACTAAAAATTCAGGACCACTCACATCAGAAAGCAAAGTAGCACAAGTAGCTGGGAAGCACCCCAGAGGCCCCTGGCAATACTGGGTGTGACCAGATCAGCTCTGTCTCAATGGCCATGACCCCACCGGGCCTGCGGACAGGCCACCGAAGCCCTCCCAGAGCTGTGGCCCGGAAGTGCAACGTGGGAGCCTTTCCCCACCAACTCCCACCCTCCCCTGTGAATGGTTCGCCCCTGAACTTCTGGGCTGTGTTCACCCAGAGGAGGCTTCCTGGTGGAGAAGTCCTGGGGCAGAAAATACAAAGAGAGTGCTTGCGGCAACACTAGGGGACAGACTAAGCTCACTCAGACCTGTCCCCGCAGCAGCGCCTGAAGTCAGGGTGGGCCTGGGGCACCGGGGTGTCTGATATGAGATGCAAAGGCTCAGGACACCTCTGTCCAGCCCGCGCTGGAACCGGTGCTGGGGCTTTCCTTTCCTGCCCACCCAGTTCTCTGCCCTCTGAGCTTCAAGGTCCCCACCCTCGTTTTTGTGGAACTTTTGGTGTCCTGGGTCCCTGAAAGTGGGGTTGCAGGATGTGTCCACTTGGGCAAATCAGGTGGGGCTCAGCAGAGCCTTGGGACCACGCTATCGTTCTGCTGGGTCATCCTCAATTGACAGCCAGGTCGGATCTGTGATCCTATCTCACGATGAGCAAGTGGAGTGCGCATGTGGCTCCTCCCCTGGGCACGAGTAGTGGTGCTCTCGCAAAGCTTAACAAAGGGTCAGTCTGCAGGCGTGGGGCTCCCCAGGCCTGGCAGTGGCAGTGCTCCCAGTTGGGAGACCCTTGCCCTGCCTCCCTTGCAGCATATGCTGTCCTTATAAACTCTGGACTCTGCTTCCTTTAGCCTTCCCTTCGGATTCTCAGAAGTCTGATTTGTTAAATAAAAAGAGCAACCTTGGCTGCTTCTAGTTTCTTTGCTGTAACAATCCTACTTTCCCCCCAGGCAATATGAATGGGAGATGAAAGGAAAAAAATGTCTTTTAGAAGGTGGAAAAAAACACAGAGATTTAAATTTCAAGTTTTATCTGTCCCTGTTTTCTTCTGGCTGAATCATTTTAATCCCCAAATAAATTTCACTCTCCTCTGGGGGAGGAAGGGGTCTCTCTCCTTTCAAAAGGTTGGTTCTCTAACTGTACCCATGCCCACCCCAGATTTCCTACTGTTGTATAATAAAGAATTTGGGTGGCTTGTGTCCCTGGTTCACGGGAGGTAACTTCTAAATCCTTGGGATTGTCTAAGTGATCCCAGCGTCTTCATTATTCATGGTGGGCTGTTCAGACCTTGTCTGAGTTCATACTAATGAGATGACTCAGGTTGGGGGCTGACTCTGTCGGAAAGACTGGCATTATGATTAGAGGACTGGGTTTTTTTTTTTTTGAACCAGATGATATCAGCCTGGGAGGGGAGGGGGATAGAGATTAAGTTCAATCACATAACCAGTGAGTCAATCAATAATGTTTACATAATGAAATCCAATAAAAACTGTGGACTTAGAGCTCTTCCTACTTAGTGTGATACATCAATGGCTCAGGAGGCATCATGTCCCGAGGACACAGAAGCTTCACATTTGAGACCCTCTCAGACTCACACTGAGAGGTGTCTCTCCATTTGGCTGGTCCTGAGTTTTAACCTTTATAATAAAACTGCAATCCTATGTGCAGTGCTTTCTGGGTTCTGTGAGTTGCGCTAGTGAATTATTGATGCTGAGGGGATAGTGGCCACTTGGTGAGAAGTGCAAGTGGTGGTGTGTGAAGTGAGGGGAGTCTTGTGGAAGACTGCGCCTTTAACACATGATGTCTGCACTAATTCCAGGCAGTTAGGACCAGGCGTGCACTGTCCCCAGGTGTATTTACTTATTTCCTACCACAGCCAGGGAACCCTACTCACCTGCCAGGAGGCTCAGTCTCCTCCAGACACAGGCCCCAAAGCCAGAAACAGAGACATGAAAATGGCCCCTGAGTTGAGCCTGCGTAAGTCTGGCACAATCAGGAAGGGTGAGGTATGGTGTGGAGGGCAGCCTCCTGGCTTGAGGGCAGTGCGTGCTGTGGGGTGTGCCTGGCCAGAATGTCCTGCCCCACAGGCTCCAGGCTCCTAGCTGGTCTGGCTGGCAGGGGTTCCCAGGGCCAGCTGGATCTGCCCTCCCTAGCCCCCTCCAGCTCTTCTGACTTTAGCATTCTCCTCCGGGCCTGGCCATGCAGTGTCCCCTTGGGTTGTGCAAGGAAGGGAAGTTTATTCTCTAAAACTGCTCAGATCCTCTCAAGCTTCCACCCCCTAGACTTGTCATTAATAATATTTCAGTGTTTTCCAAGTTGAATCAATTATTTCCCTTTTAAGTCTATTTTCCCTTTCTATCTATCAAAGTTTTATTCTGTTTCTAGCACCCACACACATAACAATCCTGTTTCGCCATGGAATGTAAACGGTAAATGAAAGAACTGGTTTAAACAGTCTCTTTGCATAGGCCAGTCCCTCATGGAAATATCCAGAATTTCAGGCTTTGTACTGATACTTTTGATACTCCCTTCTATATATCTGGGTGCATGAGGGGGGCTCCCCTGGTCGTGGGGAGTATCCTTGTAGTTCTTCTTGTTATGTGCATTTTTGCTGGTGTCCAACGAGGCATGACGGTCACACCTGGCCTTCTGGGTAATGTGCCAGCATGCTCCACAGGAGTCTGTGGCGTCCCACTTGTCATTGGAAAAGTGCCTTAGTGGACTCTTCATCCTGGCCAGGCCTTTGCATGAGCTTTCAGCCCCTCTGATCTTCTCCCTGGGGCATGTGGGAGTTTCTGGGTCCCCTGCATGACCAGGGAAGCCAGGAGCCCTGCCTCAGTCATGCCCCCCTACCACTGGGCACCCTCACTCTGCACCATGCTGGAAGTGGTGGGGGTATTCAGCAGACTTCTAGAGGTCTGTGGCCCCCCAATCCCCACCACTGAGTTCAGGGAAGCACGACTCAAGCACGGAGATTCTCAGTTCCCTGGGGATATTTCTAACCACCCGTGTCCCCTTATCCTTGGATAATGAGCTCCTGATAGTCTGGCTTCACTATCTTCTTCTTCCCCTCTGTCTCCAAGGCCAGAAGGGCAAAGCTTTCATCATTTTTCTTCTTGCACGACCAGGATGCCCCTACAGAGACCAGGATCTGCACCCCTAGGCCTGACTCTTGCCACACCAAAGGAATTTAGAAAATCCTTTCTCTGGACAAAGGTGGATTCCAGTCTGCTCAGTTGCTGGGAACTCAAACAAAAACCTAGTTGATATTCAAAGCTGGACAGTGACTTGCTCCAGCAAGATCTACCCTTGCCCTGAGCACTGAATAACAGCAGCGGGTGGAACCCTCTGGGCTACAGGACTCACAGGCTGAGGAAATAAATCTGAAATTATTTCAAAATATAATATCTTATTTACACATTCCTTTAAAAATATTTGTGGTGAGCCTAAAATGTGCCAGGCACAAGTTAAAACATAAATAGTCCTTGAAATTGTTTTTAATAAAATTTTAATTAAGACATAATTAACATGCCACACAATTCACTCTTAAAGTGTACAACCAATATTTTTTAGTATATTCACAGAGTTGTGTAATCATCACCACCACCTAATTTTAGAATATTTTCATCAGTCTAGAAAGAAACCCCATATCCATAAGCAGTAAACCCCCAGTATCCTCTCCCCCAGCTCTGGACAACCACCAATCTACTTTCTGCCTATGGATTTGTCTATTCTGGACATTTTGTATAAACAGAATCATATAATATGTGGCCTTTTAAACTAGCTTCCTTCGTTTAGTATAATGTTTCCAAACTTCATCCATGTTGTACCATGTATCAATGCTACACTGATTTTCATTGCCGAATGGTGTTCCATTGTAAGGATATGCCACATTTTATCTATACATTCATCAATTGACACACATTTGAGCCGTCTCCCTTTTTGGCTGTTATGAAGAGTGCTGCTATGAACATTTGTGTGTGAGTTTTTACGTGGACAAATGTTCTTATTTCTTTTGGGTGTATGCCACACCCAGGAGGGGAATTGCTGGGTCATCCAGTAACTCTGCTTCACAATTCTGAGGAAGGATCAAACTCATTTCCAAAGTGGCTGCATCAGTTACCACTCCCATCAGCAGTGGATGAGGGCTCCAATTTCTCTACATTCTCACCAACACTTACTCTTTGCGTTTTTTATTTTAGCCATCCTGGTGGGTGTACAGTGGTGTTGCACTGAGGTTTTGATTTGCCTCTCCCTGATCAGCATATTGTCATATCCAGGGCCATTCAAATATCTTCCTTGGAGACATGTCTGTTCAAATCCTTTGCCCATTTTTCCATTGGGTTATTTGTCTTTTGTAAGAGTTCTTTATATATCCTGTATGTGAGTTCCTTTTCAGCCCCTTTTAAATGTTAAGAGACATCTAAATCAAGGTCTGGGCAGGGGTTGCAGCTTTAGCTGTCTGTAGAGTTCACTGGAAGGTGACAGAAACCTTGCAAAGAGTGCATTCCATCCAGGCAGAAGGTTCCTGCCAGGGCAGACCCTGGAGGGAAAGATGCAGAACTGTGGGGCAGGCTGGGGCCTGCTCTCTGTTCAGTTACACCTCTTTCAAACACCTTTCTGCAGAGGGGTTTTGAGAGGTTCAACAGGTTGGAGGGGAGTAGGTAGGCTGGTTGGTTAATGTATTGAAGGCAGAATCCTATGGCTGGTTTTTCTCTTTCTTTCTTGAAGGGAACTTAGGCTTTTATTTCTTGGGCAAATGAGACAGGTCATAAAAAAGCATTTTGGCATTACAGAGGCATATGCAAATTTAAGGTGATATTCTTACTGTTACTACTGTTATTTGTAGGAACCAATGAAAACCCTGTCTAGGAAGAAATCACAGAGTGATTGGGGGCGGGCAGGGACAGAGGAGGTGAGGTGGTGAAAACCGAAAGGGGGAGGAGGCTAGCACAGTTTACAAACCCTGGTTACTTGTGTGTGTGTGTGTGTGTGTGTGTGTGTGAGAGAGAGCGAGAGAGAGAGAAGAGAGAAGAGAGAAAGAGCTTTGTGATTTCTGGCATATTCCTTTACCTCCTATATCATTATTTACTTAGTATTTTTCTTTAAATGGGCTCCTATTTCTTTTAATTAAACATATATTTATAATGGAAACTTTATATCACAGTTAACAAATGGCAAATTTGCATCATTTTCAAAATGGAATGCACCATATAAACAACTGAACAGTGTTATTAAATTCTAACTTGACGTTCCTGCCTTCCGGGCCCGAAGAGCTGCTGCCGACTGCTCAGCCTGGCTCGCCTCTCCTTGTCACTCGGGTCTCTGCTCAGGTGGTGCCTCCTCAGGAAGCCTTCCCAGCGCCGCCCCCCTCCACGCTGGCTTTATTCCTTTCACGGCACTATCTCAGTCTGAGGGATATTGTTTTTCCTCTGCGTGTCTGGCTTGGCGAGGGCAGGGCCTTGTCTGACTTACTCATTCTATCCCCACTGCCCAGCTCAATAAATAGCTGTTGAATAAGTAGCTATAAGCTTTGAGCTGCAGGGCTGTTCCCTAATTTGTTTTTCTCCTCTTAGCGAGTGTCACCCAGGTGTTAAAGGACACACCAGCCAGTGCCATGCTGCCACTTGCACCTCCATTTAACAGGAAAACTGAGCAAGACTCGAGAAGGAAGCAGCCTTCTGGGGTGTGATTCCCCAGTTCACATGGCCCCACCCTGAGCTGCGGGAATCCCCAGGCCTGCATCCACTCCTGGGCATCATGCCCTCCCTCGCCCACTTGCCATCCAGTGACCCCAAGGCACAGGTGTGCCTCACCAGCTTCCACCCTCCCCAGAGGAAAGGAGCAACATCCTGCCGACCTCACAGAGCTGCTGTGAGCATCACGGGGGACAGCTTATATGGACACACCTGGCAGAGAGAAGCTGCTCCACAAATGAGAGCAGACGTTCAAAGGGCCTCCCAGAGGATGGGATTTAATTACTGACTCTGCCTGCTGAAATCCTACCCTTTTTTTTTTGAACCCAACTTTTAAAAATAATAATATTATTTACCCTTTATGTGCCAGGTTCCTTGCTCAATAAGAGCTTTTTTAAAATCTATCATTTAATTTTAGCCTCACAGCAGTCCTATAAAGTAGAGATTTATTATGACCATTTTACAGATGAAGGAACTGAGGCTTAGAGTAGTTTCATGACTTGCCGAAGGTGATGCAGTCAACCCATATTCTTAACCATGATATTAAAACAGCCACTTAAATGCACCACCTAGGTAAAGACTCCTTTCCTGGCAGTCTTGCCTCTTCTAGATGCTCGTAACCCTGCACTATTCCTTCTCTGATGATATCTGCTCAATCTCCCTTGTGTGTGTGTGTGTGTGAATGTGGCAGGTGTCCATTTCTTGAGGACTGAGACCATATTTACTCATCTCCCTCCAGGGTCCAGCCAAGTTCCTGGCACAGTGCAGATACTTCACCTCTGTCTTCAAGGAAATCAAGGACCAAGGGCTCCTGGGTTTCTTCTGTCAGGCTCCATCTCTGGAGGACAGATAAAAGAAAATAACTGTTGCATTCCTGGAGATATGAATTAGCTCCATGAGAAAACCCCTGGGATGTTTACCTAGGAACGTGTGTGGAAGGACGCGGGCTAGAACCAGGAAACAGGCACGGCACAGATGTGCGGACCATCCTGGAGGCAGGAGAGGGGACCTCCTGGCCTGTCACAGGGTGGCTGTGCTGGACTTCTCCATCTTTCCAGATTCACTCTCCATCAGGCTTTCTGTCCCCACAGGAGATGAGAGGGAGAGCAAAGGCTGACACTGGGGTATTTATTCTACGTGTGGCGTCGGGGTGGGGGGCTGGGACTAGTAGCAGCTCTGATGACTGGACCGGGCCTCCATTCTTGCCTGGGTGCTTCCCCTGCACCCTGGCCTTGCCTTTGAGGAGTCCCTTACTAGACATTCTTCAAACTACCCTAGTTTGAGTGTGCCCTCATTACTGCAGGAGCCCTGATCTATGGGGTGCAATGCCCTCTCCTGGGATCTTTAGGCTGCTTCTGGAGGCTAGGGTCTGTGCTAATTCATCACATCTCCAGCCTGGCACAGCATTTGGGAGGTGATTCTCATGGTTAACATTTATTGAGCACCTATTATGTGCCAGGTGTATCACCTGTATTAACTCAAATAGTTCCCACAGCAGTGCCATCATTATCACCCCCACTCTACAGATGAAGGAACAAAGACAAGGGTTGAGTAATCTGCTCAAGGTCACATGTCTTGTCAGCATGTGGCAGGTCTGGGATTCAAACGCAGGCAGTGTGATTCCTGAGCCAACAGTGTGATTCTCAACGGGCTATCGGGCTGCCTTTTTGCTTGTTGTTGGGGGCAGGGGGTGTGGGGATGTCTACTAGCCTTAGGCAGCAAACGAATCTGTTTCTTGGCCTGCTAGGGTGCTCAGGTAGAATGGGCAGCAGGTGGAATTAGGTCACCATGGCAACTGGATTGCCTGGTTACACCCCCTGGTGAGCCCCTTGGGGCTGAGGTTCTACTGCCAGCAGAGAGAAGGGGATGTTGGCATGGGGCAATGTTTGAGGTACCAGATGCACTGGGAGGACCTGGAGGAATACCAGGTGGGTGGATCAGGCATGGGATACTGGGCAGAGGTGGGAGTGTCCCGAGGCAGGTGGGACAAGTGGGAATACTCTTGCCTGAAGTTGGGGGGTTTCCCAGGATGGGTAGTGGTGGCCTTTGCCTTTGTCAAGCCGGCATCCATGTGACCCTGGGTAGGCCTCTGAGGCTTCCTCCTCATTTGTCTCTGGCTCCAGAGCCACAGTTCTAGTCTTGTCTCCAATCCTCCCTCCAGGTCTGTGCCAACGTGATGGCCCCTCTATCCCAGGGCCATCAGAGATGGTGAGGAGAGAGGGGCACCATTTTCTCCTCTGGCACCACCGTGGGCACCCACTTCGGAGGGCTGGGATGTGTCCATTTCCCCAGCTGTGGGATGAGAGAATGGGCTTTTCCTTCCCAGACCCCAGGGGGCCAGGGGAGGGTCAGATGGAGTAGACAGGTCACCTCCCTGGGTTTATTGTAGGCCCTGACCTTCCTGACCAGAATGAAATCCTGTGGTGAGTAGAGGGGCCCTTTTCCTTCCCCTTGGGCTGAGGTCTTGCCCTGACAGGGTCTTACGCTGGTCCCCGTTCAGACCCAAGGGGCCCTGGAGATGGGGCTGGCACAGGGCAGGCAGAGAAGGCACAAATGGGGATTGAAGGACAGCCAGGATACGGGGACCTGCAGTGACCAGGGACAGTCTTGGGCAACATTATTTTCCTTTCAAAATTAATATTCTCTCACTTTTTAAAATTAGAAAAATATGGCAAAACTTCAAACAACCCATATCTTACTACCAATATAATACCTACTGATATTTTCTAAGAAGTAATACTTGATTAAAACTAAAATAGAATTTTAAAAATTATGTGAGCCTGGCTAGAAAATTCAAATAGCATAGAAAGTTCTAAATGGAAAATAAGTATCTTGTGTCCAACTCCCAGGCTTCTCCACTGTTCAATTAGTTTCTCACTTAGGCTTCCAAAAGAATTTTTCATAGCTAGATCTACATATTATCCTTCAAAAATTTTATCCTATCATACTGTAGCAATTATCCATTTGTAGTGGAGCATTTTTTCTGTTCTAGACCTTTTTGTTTTTTAACTTTTCACCTTGGCTGGTTTTACATAAAGCACAGAGATTTATCTGCCTCCTTCTTTTTTAATGGCTATGGAGCCTTCCTTCTTATGGAAGATGGTAATTCATTTTACCAACCACCTATGAAGTATACTTAAGTCATTTATGGTTTTTAGTTTTACAAATAAAGCTATATTCAACATGTATGTTCAAATAGCTTATCCAACAGGTGAGAGTAAAGCCATAGGAGAAGTTTCTAGCCATAGAAATGCTGGGCAAAGGGTAGACATGTTTAAATTTTCAATTGGTATGACAATATTGCCTTTTAAAGAGGTTGTACCAATTTATTTTCTCACTAATTGAGCACGACCATGCTTGTTCCTCTTTCCACTCCAAGATGGTCAAGCATTCTCTGCATCCCTAGGGCTCCTCACACACACATGCCTAGACGCTGCTGAGGAGAGAGTGTGGTGGGATCAACCGAGAGAGAGGAGCGTGGAGGGGTCTGGTTTCTCTGCCTTAGACACAGCCCCTCCATCCTCATTTGTTCTCTACTGGCCTTCTGAGAAAGATGTCCTGGGAAGAAAGCCCTCCTTAGGGACCCCTCCCTTCTGAACTGCCCACCCAGGCCCTCCTTCCCTCCTCTTCCTCCCCCACCCCATTGAAGGCAGCCTCACCATGGGGAGGCCAATGGCCTCATCTATGCCATACTGGGGAGGCAGGTCACAGCAGGTGAGCCAGGGAAGGCTCCCAGTCAGTCCCCACTTCTCTAAGCAGCTTCTCACAAAGCTCTCTGGTTTGCTTTTGACAGTCCGTGCCTGAGTGTGGGGGACCAATGCCCACGTCTGGGTAGCTCCTGTTCATGATGCCCGCACCCTTCCAAGCCTGAAGAACAGGATTGGGTCAGCACTAGGAGGGGCTGGGGATGCCATTGCTAAGGAAGGCAGAGAGGTGGGTGGAGTGGCTTTTGTTCCTCCATATTGGAAACCTCCAAGTGAGACAGAGCGGGACAAGCACTGAGACGAGACAGAAATGCCCAGATGGGTGGGGTGGGACCAGAAAGAGCTCTCTGCAGCTGCAACCAAGATGAGTGTCCAGACCCAGAAGACTACATCTTGGGGAGCACCGTAGGATGTAAAACAGCTGCCAAGACCTTTAAAGAATGGGAGAGAACCAGGGGAGGCCTTTAAGGCTGCTTCAGAAAGGGAAAGGTGTTTTGACCTGGCCGCTGCACTTGTGTCAAGAGGGCATGGATGAAATACATGCAGTCCCTCCATCCGTCACTGGGATACTGCTCCGAGGGAGAAGGAGGGGCAGCTTCTGGTTCGGTGAGGTGCCATCTTCAAGGTATATTGTTAAGTGAAGAAAGCAAAGTGCACAGGACTTCCAGTTAACCTGGAACACATCTTTTATCTCTGTTTTCTCTACTAAAAGGAATTAGAAAAAAGAAAGAAACCCATAAAGACATGACAGCAGATGAGAGAGGTCAACAAAAATTTCAAAAATGGGAAGCAGAGAGACCCATGACACAGACTTAGCCGAGCAGAAAGCTGAAAGCAAACTGCCTGGAAACGGGTCGGGATGATGGAATCAAGAACTCAGAAAAGTTCAGGGACCTCTGAGTGCCAGGATATGAGTCAGGTGGCAACAGAAAGGTTGATTGGAAGTCTTATGTGAGTCCTTGTCTTGCCCTGCAGTCCACTTGGCAGCCCTCCCCCAGCCTAGCAGAAGGCAGGAGCCTACCATCTGAGAGAGGTGACTCAGGGTCACCCACCCAAGGATAAGCAGGGATGAGCTTCTGGTCAGCTTTTTAGAACCTCACTGCTTAAGTATAAATCGAAAACTAGGGGACACTAGATATTTAAGGAAAGAATATTTTAAAGCCTATGTTAAATCATGTCACCGTAATATTTCAGTACACCAGAGATAATAAGAAGATCCTAAAAGCTTCTATGGAGGAAAAAAAAATACACACAAAGGATCAGGAATCAGAATAGTTTTGGACTCGTGTTGGAAGACAGTGGCTAAACACCTTCAAAATTCCAAAAAAAAATTCCAATCTAGAATTAAGTGAAAGCTAAACTATTAGCAAGAATGAAGGTAAAGTAACAATATTTTTGACATGCAAATTCTAAAAAAATTACCTCTGATGCATGTTCTCTCAGGAAGCTTTTGGAGAATGTGCTCCATTCACACTAGTACACAAACTAAGTAAAAAGAGGACATAGGATCCAGGAAACAAAGGATTTTAACACAGAGGAAGGAAAAATGAATTACAAGGATGATAGTGAAGGAAAACCCAATGAAGACAACAAATGGTGTAACAGACCTAGTAAGCAATGAGTCTAGATTAGAACTAGGGAGTTGGGGCTCCAGGCGAGATGCCTCCAGGAAAACAGAACGAACCTATAGATGACGTGATGTATAGAGCTACTGGGAGGAACGTTATAGTTCTGCAGAAAGTTTGGGGAAGAACTAATGAGTTACACTGAAACCTAAGCGAAAACAAACAAACAAACAAAGTGATTATTAACTCTGAGGAAAACAAAAGGTCTAACAAGAAAGAAAATATAATCATGTTCCACTAGGGAGCTCGGCTGTGAGCAATGTTTGAATAATACACATATATCATAATACATGTAAATATGAAAATAATACATATATAATAGTAATATAAACAAATTAGTTGAGGCAAGTCATTTTGTATCAGGAGGTTGGGGGAAAGAGAAGAAATATATATAGAGAGATGAAGTTTTTATTTTTGTAGTAGGAGGTTACAAGCTAATGGCTGTAATGAGGCCACGCTTTCCTCCCAACACTTTCCAGTCTCCAGACCCTGTTCTGGCCATTAGCTCCTGGGCCTCTGGGAGTACCAGAAGGTCAGCAGGCAGAGTGGTTACACTGCCTTCCTGGAAGCTAACGGCCTGGGTTCGAGGCTCAGCTCTGCCACTTCCTAGCTGTGTGGCTACAGCTGAGTTTCTTACCCTTGCTGAGCCTCAGTTTCTACTATTATAGAAGGTGTGACATGAGAGTAATGGAATCCAACCTCACATGGTTGTAATTAGGATGATTAAATGATCAAATGCACGTCAGGAGTTAGAGCAAAGCCTAGCACACGGGTCAGTACTGAGTGTGTGGAAGCTAATATTATCATGCTATTACTATCTCTTTTTTTCGAATGAGGAAACTGGCTCAGAGAAATGAAGTGATCTTTCCCAAATCACACAGCTTAGTAGCAGCAGATCATGGGGCCAAAACAGACTAAAGGCAAGGCCCATTTATAAATACCTGCAGGCTGTACCACAGGGCAAAGGGCTATTGATGTCATGGCCCAGGGAGCCCAGCCGGTACAGCAGGAGCCGAACTCAAGGCTTGTACTGCAAGTCGCGTTCTCAGCCCTGCTGGTGCAGGGGTAACACCAAGCTTACAGAGCCTGTCTGTGTCTGCCTGCCCTGCAGCAGAGAATCTCTAGGGGTGTGCACAGGTCCTTTCACAAGCTCCCCGCATGATTCTAATGTGGGACCCAGATGAAAACCACTAAAATAGAGGGCCTCAGAGGCAAGGGACGGATGGGATGTCAGGGAGAGGCACAGAAACAGCTTTAGGATGCCTGAACTGGAAGGAGCCAGGGGATCACTGAGGCTCTCCTTCTACAGGGGGGGAACTGAAGCCCACGGGGGGATGTGGAAGGTCCAAGGTCCTGCAGAGGGTGAGTAGCGAGGCTGGTGGCCTCCCTGCCTCAGGGCCTCCAAGCCTGCAGACAGCCCCGCCCCTTGTCTGGGTTAGGTGTGGAAGGGCAGCTTGATTTCTGGGCAGGCTGAACGTGTGAGTTTTGCAAATGGTTTTGACTTTTAAGTCCATTAGTGATTAATTCAGAGTTCCATTTAGAGCACACTGATCCATATTTGGAGGAGAACATTTTGTGGCAGCTGAGATGCAGCCACAATTCATCTGCGGGCAGCCCACCCACTCGGTGGCCTGGGAAGGCATGAAGTCCCGGCAGGGCCCTCCCACAGCAACCCACTCTGAGAGGGCTCTCCAGGGGGTGGGGCTGGGTGGGATTGGGCCCTTTAGGGGTAGGCAGCACAGCTTGAAGAACCTGGTTTAGGGTTCAGCCCCTACTCATATCTTCCAAGCTGTATGACTTTGGGCACACCCCTCAAGCTCTCTAAGCCTCAGTATAGCCATCTATTAAAATCACCACCCCTACACCTCTCCCACAGGATTGTTGGGAAGATTCACCGAGATAAAGAGCCTGATAAATGAGAAGAGCTGGTGGCAATCGCAGTGGGGGTTCCTTCTCTTTCCTTCATCAGTCCTGACACCCCCTTCTCAGGGGTTTCTGAGAAAAAGCTTTGGGGTCTGCCCTCTGAATTTAACACTTTCTACTGTGTGACCTCAGGCAAGTTATTGTACCTCCTTGAGCCTCTGAGACTTCATTCTGTCTGTAAATAAGAGATAATGGTCCCTTTTTTGCAAGACTATCATGCTGATTGTTTGAAAAATATCCATGAAAGTTGGCAGCCTGCAGTAGGCCACTCCCGGTGGGGAACCATGATGGACAGTGGGAGTGGTCACCCTGGGCCCCGTCCACAAGGTGGGCATGGCCTCAGAGAATTCCTAAAATTTTACAAAATTTACTGAAAGTCAGTCTGCATTTTATTTTCACCTTACTCCAGCAATTCTAACAGTGACAGTGATAAAACATTCCTTTTAGCTGGGCTGGCCACTCCCACCCCACCTCAACTGTAGGTCACTGGACACCAGCAGGGATGGCTTTCCTTCCAGACCCTGCACTTCCCTGGAGAATGTTTCCCCTCACCTGTGCCACACCCTGCTTTTAGACTCCCTGCCACTTGTTAGCATAGTCTCTGGTGACAGGGCATGGCCCCTACAAGGCTGATTAGCCTGTTTTCCATGAATAGCCACATTCCAGCCCCCATTGTCAGGCCCTTTCCATGGGTCAGCACAAGCCATTAGGGTTAGGACTTGAGCCTAGGTCTGTCTGCTCAGAGTGGTCAAACAACTTGCCTCAGATCGCACAGCTAGTAGAAAGGGACAGACGGGGATCCAGGTGGATCTACCTGACTGATCTGGTAGCATCCCAGTGCAGACAGGCAGCATACTCAGCTGGGGTCTTTGAAGGGACTTTAGGGTAAAGAGACTATTCACAGAGGCTGAGGGAAACATCTAGGGACTAGCCATTGCCCCCCCACCCCCTGCCCCTTAAGGCCTGAGGTGCCCAGATGGGGGGAGCTGGAGCTGTGGAAGCTGGCTACTCAGCCCTTTACAGGAGGGACACGGACAGAGACGCTGCTGGAGCCTGCTGAGGCCAGCAGAGAGAGGGAGGGATAAATCCCCCTGCCTCTCTCTCACCACCTCCATCTCCCATGGGTGCCTCCCTTGCGCCACAGCCATCTGGAAACCAGAGGCCGGGGGGCGGGAAGGGGGTGCAGTCGGCAGGGATCAGCTTGTCTGCAGCTGGAAAACAATACCAAGCACAGAACGGATGATTTTCTTTCCACTCTCCCTTGGCTGGGATCTGAAAGACATGTTTCCAGCCAGTGAGCTGTGAAAGGGTGAGTGGCCAGATGGGGAGCAGATCACGCTAAGTTCTCCTGGTGTTGGGCCTCCCTTTACCGTAATCAGGGCCCTGGGAGGGCCTCCTTCTCTACCCCCAGACCTCCATTCATAAACTCACCTTTCATGGCTTCACTTAGTCACGTGTCCCTAAATTCCACCAGTCAGAGGTTCCTTTGAATTAACAAACCACCCACCCGGGGAGTGACAATGAGGGGACTGTTAGTCACTCATTCCTGAGTATGAATTAGTTGGTCAGATTGCTTGCCTCCTGACACTCAGCTGAGATTAGAGATTTGATGGGGGAGACGAGAGGAGTAAAAGTGAGAGAACTGTAGAGGAAGACAAGAGGGCAGGCCCAGGTCAGCTTAGAGAGCTCCCATCATAGTCTAGGTCTGAGCTCTGGAGGGCATAGGCACAGGCCATCTGGGCTGCAGAAGAGAAGCATATACACGAGGCAGAGGGTGCAGGGGTGTCCCCAGGGCCATTGCAATGCAAGCAGTTGTATGTGCCAGGCTCCATGCTGACAGCTGATACACCTCCTCCCATTCAGTCCTCAGATATTTGTGAGGGGATATTTATTTGCTCCACGACAAAGATGAGGAGACTGAGGTCGGGTAGAATCAGAATCCTGCTCAAGGTCTCAGAACTAGCAAGTGGCAGAGTCAGGACTTGAACTTAGGTCTGTCTGGCTCCAGAAACTGTTTTTAACCAGCCTGTGGATCCACCCCACCACACACACACACACATACACACATACACACACACACACACACACATGCACACACATGTGCATGCACACACCCTTGAGTCTCCTGCACACTGAACTCCCACCACAGCCCTCCAAGAGGCATCACTGTTGCCTATTTTCTGGATGATGAAACTCCTCACTTCAGGGGTGAAGTGGGGTCACATGGCCCTGCTGTGTGGCCACACAGCCATCTCGCCCTCTGGCCTGTCACTCACAAGCAAAGCCCTGGAGCCAGTACGGAGGCCCACAGACAGAGACACGGCCTGCAGGAATGACGAGGACAATCGCTCAGTCCTGCACTGTGGAACCAGCTTGCTGTGTGGTTTGCTGGCCACAGGCAGTTGAGTTCTAATCCTGACTCACCCATACACCCTGAGTGACCTTTTTTATCTGGGTTGAGGGTGTAGCTGGGCAGATGGCCTGAGGTGGCACATTGGCTTCCCCAAAAAACATTGTTTCTCCATGTGCAGACAAGGGACTAGGCTGCATGAGGACAGGAGTCACTCCCGGCCCTGACATTTGTAACAAATACTGAGGCTGGTCCACACACTCACACACCTTTCCTCCCACGTGGCTCATCTTTGCAACCCCGCACGGTGTGCTGAGCACAGTGGAAGCCTCAGGATGTTTCTAGAAGGGTGCAATGATTGCTAACTGCCTTTCCTGTGTCAACCAATCTTGAGTCCTTTTCCTCCAAGGAGAGCCAGGCAGGAGTGGGGCTTTGCTGGTCTCCATTCCTCAACACTTCATGCCTCTCTTCTCAGCATCCATGACTTGAAGCTCTATCTCCCTGGGAAGTACTACAAGGAGGTGCTGCTGACCACGGACCAGGTCAGCTCCCTGCCGGCCCTGAGAGTGAGTGCAGGATGGTGGGGCAGGGTGGTTGTCACTGGATCTGCTGAGGGGTTGAGGGCACTGGGAGGGGTGAGGAGGGGCAGGCACTCCTATGGGGCCCCTGACTGGTGGCAGCCTCACTAGGGGAGCATAGGCCTCCAGGCAGAGGCCCCACAGGGCATAGTTTCCAAATACTTCTCACATCATATGGACAGATGTGGTGATTGTTGCCATTTATCAGGTGCACAGAGGTGAGGTGATTTGCTCCAGGTCTCACAGGTGAAGGTGGTGGGCCCAGGTGGAGGCTCTTACTGGCCCTGCTGATCCATCTTCCAAGGGCCGCCTGGGATTCCCTAATGACCCTCAGCTTATGACCCACCCCAGGGCCTGCTGACGACTGACTGACCTGGACCCCTGTGCAGGCCTGTTCTCTCTGCATCTTTTGTACCCCAAAAATGGGTGACTGGGAAGGTCAGGATCCACTGCAAGAGCATTGGGGCCTCGGGAAGCCAGTGTGGCACCCCAGGCCCTTCCCTTCTCCTCAGGCTGCCTCAGTGGACTAAGGCTTTTCTAGAAGGACTGTGAATTTTCTCAGGTTCTTCCTTGAGAAGCCAGGAGCAAGACTGGAGCCTGGGGACTGCCCTTCCAACCTGCCTCCTTCCATCTCCAGGTGTGACGACTACAGGAAAGGACACTTGCATTCCTGCTCTCGTCCCCTCTTTCCCTCTGCCCCTCGATTTATCCAGTCCTCCCTGAGTAGGGTCTGAGGGATGACAGGGGTGAGTGGAATGCTCATGTCTTCTGGCTGTCCCCACTCTTTCTGAGCTAAATCCCATGACCCTCCCTCTTTCCCCCACACCCACCCACACCCTGCCCTCATCCTAGGGGAGTCCTTGTGCAAACCACTCCTGGGGGCTCGGTTTCTTCACTTGTGACATGGGTAGAGTGGTGGGGGTGGCTGGGAGTTTTCCTGTGTTCCTGTGTTCCCTAAGGCTCCTTGCACTCCAACTTGCTGTGCTCGCCTGAAAGGTCAGCACCCCCACTGACAGTTTTTTAGGGATCATCCTGGAGCCTTTGTGTCTGTTGTGCAAAGGCCCTGCCCTTCCTCCAGGGCACCTGGAAGAGCACAGATGTGCACAATAAAAGGGCTCCCCAATCACTCCTGAGGTTTTAATTAAAATTTGTGCAGTGCATAGAGAGGCAATGTCAGGTTAACAAATCATGGCACTGTCAGGCTTCCCAATTTTTCATTCTGATCTGGGCAGAATAATGGGTTCATTTGTCATTGTGCAATGAGAGGGCCTATCTTCATTTCTGTCAGTAACAAGAAGGGCTCTGAGAACTGTGGGCACCGGTTGGAAAAGGGGCAGGGACCCAGGGCAGAAGGTAGTGGGAGGAGGGTCCTGAGGGAGACATCACACGGATGGAGAGGGCACACATTCACTGAAGGCTCCGCAGCCCCTCCAAAGTGCCAGACCTTGTTCTGGGGTGAAGACAGAGAAAGAACACAGAGCTGGGGCTTGAGACAGAGGCCGGAATGGAGAAAACAAAGGGATGAGAACAGGGTGGAGGGGTAGTGAGATGGAAGGAGCTGAGAGCTAAGGTCTTGGAGAGGAAAGGAGCAGAATTCTCAAAATGAAATAATTGGGGAATGTACCTGTGCCAGATACAAAACGGGGAGCCTGTCCTCCTGGTACCCCTGCCCACACATCCACCCCTCCATACCCCCATGTACTTATCTCCATATCCACACCCCCACATGCACATGGGCATACACACGTGTGCTAACTCATACACGCAGTGGCTGGGATGTTCTCAGACCTAGACTATTCACTCAGGGACCTGGGCTGAGGGGCAGCCTGAATGGGAAGCTTCTGTACCCCCTTCCCTGGGTATGGGATGATGTCACTGCTCAGTCCCAGAATGTTTGAATATTAAGCCTGGGAAGAAACTTAGAGACCACCCAGTCTGATCACTGTCAAACTCTGCCTATTCTAGTTTCATCCATCGGAAAATTGAGGCCAAGAGAGGGAACACTGGGCCTGGTGATGGCAGAGCCAGATCATCTCTGATGCCAATCCCTCCGTTTCTAATCAGTGCCGACCCTGTGCCTGCGTCTGCAAGGTGCTCTGGAGGCGTGCCTGGCAAAGCCCTTCCCTGGGGAGCTGGCATGAAGGGTATCTGGTGACCTATGGCCCCAGCACATCCTAATGGGGCCTGAGGGCTCTGTTTTGACTAGGGTCTAATCTGGACTAGGTCAGAGGTCTGGGTCCCAGCCCAGCAGCATCACACTTAATGTATGACACATCTGCCCTCCAAGCATTAGTCTTGTCTGTCAAAAAATATGTGCAACTTGTGCTCCAGAACAGACAGGCAGGGATGAGCCATGGACGGCACCCTCCATTTGCTCTCCATCTAGCCTCTGGGTCATCTCAGGGGAGGGGAGGTTGGTGGGGGCAGCGGCGGAGGCAGCTAGGCTTGAGAAGATTGGAGGAGGGCAGATGAGCGGGTCACACTGGCAATGAGCGGGTGGTCTGGCTTAAGTGTGGGCTGTGGGTTCACCGAACAGAAGCCAGCAGCTGGGGCGGAAGTAGCCGAATGTGGTCGGCTGTACAGATCAGTCACCAAGAGCTGTGGGCGGGTCAGCGGGTAGGCCACGCCCTCAGGGCGGGGCTGAGGTCCGGGGGCGGGGCTCTGGTGCCGCAGTCCCCCAAGGGCTTGCTTTTTGGAGCGCAGATGGAACTGAAGTAGGCTCTCGGAACGAGTTTAGTGTACTTTTACATTTCTTATTTCATCCTCCCAAGTGGTCAATATTTTATTTTATAATATGCGTAAAAGTCAGATCATTGTAGAAAAACTGGAAAACACAGAAATGCAAAAACTTGATGAAAATTGTCTAGTTGCTCACCCCAAGGGATGGCTATCATGACTGTTTACTGTAGTTCCTTCCATACATTTTCTATGTAGATATATGCGTTTACTTGGATCACAATGACTTCTTTGTACTTGTTTTTTTATGTTGGTTTCTTTTTTGCTTTTCCAACTGGTTCTGAACAGCCAGATCAGCTCATGAATCGAGGACACTGAGCTGTCACCAAATCTAGAAACCTGGGGGACAGGCCACTGGGCCAGGAGAAGAGCTGGGCTTGAGCTCACTTGCTAGCCAAGTGATCTCAGGCAAGTCACTTCACAAGAGGAATGACGGGGTGGTGAGGAAACAAACAGACCCCAGCCCAAGTCTGGGTGGGAGGGTGTAGTGTGGAGCCCATTTTCCTTGGAAGAGGAAAGGCCTGGCTCCAGGTTCTCCCAGGCATAGGCCTGGGGCCAAGGACACAGGTTTCTCGACGATATGAAGAAGCGCTTGCTCATCAGAGCTGTGGGCAGAGGGAATGAGCTCCCTATCACAGGAGGGCCCCAAGTGGGGGCTGGCCAAACTTCTAATCGGGGGTGTCCTACTGCATACTCAGGTATCAGGGGGAGACTGCACTGGGGGCATTGAGGCCCTGTTTTGTGTGTTTCTGGCCCTTGGGATTGGTCTTTATTCTCTTTTGTGTCATTTATCACAGTATGTCCCAGACTTTGGACTTTCATAGTCCAATAAAATTTCCAAAAAAAATTTTTTTTCTTTTCTTGAGGAAGGGCTAGCTAGAGATGCCAACTTTCTAATTTTGCCAAGTAGGGACATTAAAAAATGTCATCCACACTCACCATCATTTGATTTTTTTTTTTTTACATGTTCATTTTAGAACAAAAATGTAAGAAGCATCTAATCTCAGAAGCAAGAACAATTCTTCCCAAACCCATCCCTTTTTGTCTTTCTTTATTTTTCTCCCTTTGTTACCAGGACAAGAATTTTGTCACTGATCATCAGGTCCTCAGATTAGCTTTCGAGGATTTAGATCTGGGAGTAAAATTTCCCTCCATGTCTTTCTAATTCTAGTCAAAGGAGGAAGGTTGCTTCTCAAAATGAGCAAGAAGAGGCTTGCTGGGAGGTGCGGGCCCACGTATCCTTGCATCCTGTGGCCTCAAGGATGGGAGTACCATGACTCACACTGCCCAGAACACATCTCTGGAAAGGCTTTAAGAACTGGGCCCCAGGGAGCTCTGGGTACTGCTATAACTTGGCTCAGGGTCTTGAGTGGTCCGGGAAGAAAGCTCTGTTTTCTTGACTTGGATTCATTTGTGGAAAAACTGGGCTGGTTAATATTGGGAGGGGTCTGCCTGTCGGCAGAGAGCAAGGTGAGAGGGTGACCTGGGTAGCAGAGGGGGAGTGGGATAAGCCTGGAGACAAAAATGCCCTGCTGGCCTGGGGCAGGGTAGCCTCTTCACTGAGAAGTTTCTGTTTTCTTTTTGTCTGCTGCTCTCTTTGGCGTATTTAAAAGTAATTAGCTCAATGTTTCTCTTCTTGTAAATAATGGTCTTGCTTTCTGTAAACATGGATGAGAAGTGGTGGGGTGTGGCCTGGGTTTCTAGTTTCCGGGCCCAGGACAGCAGGCAGCAGGATCCCAGGGAAGATCTTGGGGTCGCAGAGCTAGTATGATGGAAGCGCGCATGCTAAGTGGGCACCACACTTCTCTGACCTCTTCCCATCTTCCTCCTGGGGTTCCTGCAGGCAGGTGGTCTGTCCACAGCCCCACCCTCACTGCATTTTATCCCAGCATCCACTCCGTAAAGCACAGAGAGACTGGAAAACCTGCCTGAGGAGTCAGGAGCCACTCCTGGTGTGGCTGTCCATCTTGGTTTCTACCTCTCCCCAGTTTTTCTGAGCGGTTCTGATGCCTGCTTAGAGGCCAGACCTGTGTGGTTCCCATAGCTGGCAAAGAACTCACTCCGAAGGCTTTCAGCAAGGAAAAGTCCTGATATCTATTCAGCCTCTTGAGAGCAGGAATGGGAGTGTATTTTTTTAAAGTTTTTTAGCTTTTAAATCAAAATTATTCATGCATGCCAAGAGTCCAGTTGCCTTGTGAGTGTTACCACCACTTGCCTTCTCTGGAGGTAAACATTTTGGCTCTCGGCCAATTCTTGGCACTTGCCTCCATGTCTCTAAAGAGCACACTGTATTGACCCCTTTTGACATCTCAGTCTTCAATTCCCCTGGAATAGAGGGTTAGCTCTTTCCCTTCCCACTGTGTATCCTGCACATCATTCCACATGCCACTGTCCTCCCAGTATAGTTATAAATAATTTTGGTTAGATCAGTCTGTAGTGTTTGCATCATTATGAGTGTATTTGCTCTTCAGAACTAAGCCTTGAAATAGATCATGGCTCCTTTTCCCTTTCTGCACATTTTTTTATTATTGTCTTTCCTGGATATAATCATTGTTTTTGCTTCATTTTCTGTGCACTTATCATCAAGTCAACACCAAACCTCTACCAGTCTTCTACATTTCCTCTTAATGTATCCGGAAGTGAGACATTTTCTATACATTCCATTCTCTTAGTGAAATTTCTCTATGAGCCTTCTGACCCGCGCAGAGCAGGGCTGGGTTGCCCTCTGCGCCTGGTACCTGGTACATGTCGTTATCCTGGGATCTCTTTTCCCAAGCGTCCAGGGTCCTGTCACCGCTCCCTCGGATCTTGCATTTCCTGTCTTCCTCTCTGTTACTTCCTTACTGTTTTGGTGGAGCACATCTTGAGGTAGCTTCCCAAGGAAGGGTGCCTGGGGGCAAATATTTTGACACCTCACATATACTATCACATATCTGATAATATTTTTATTCTGCTTTTACATTTGATTGAGAGTTTAGACGGAATTGAATTGTAGGCTGGGTGTCCTATTTTTCAGAATTTGGAGAGCATCACTCTAATGCATTTTAGCTTCCACTATTGTTATTGAGAAATCCAAAGCCTTTCTGTTTCCTGATCTTTTTTTGTGACCTGTCTTTTTTTCTCTCTCTCTCTCTTTCTGGAAACTTCTCTTTGACCCTAGTATTCTAAACTTTCCAATGATGTGAGTTGGTATGCGTCTTTTTCCCTGTGTCCTGGGCACGTAGAGGACCCATCCCATCTGGAAACTGTTGTTCAGTTCTAGGCTGTTTCCATGAATTATTCTCTTTGATTATTTCCCCCCTCAGGTTTTCTTTATTTCCTCCGTCTGGAACTCTCATGTCTTGATGTTGTACATCATGGATTAACCCTTCACTTTTCCTCTCTTCTCTCCTTTTTTCTCTGTCTCCTTGCTTTTTTTTTCTGGAAGATTTTCCCAATTTTATCCTCTTAATGTAGTTTTTCATTTCTGCCATCATGCTTTGAATTTCCAAGAGTTCATTTTTATTGTCTGTTTACTCCTTTCTAAAATGGTATCCTCCATCCTCTTTTTCCCAGAGGCAAAGTCTTCTCCAATCTTTTTCCGAAGTCCTTTTTCCACCAGCTTGTTTGGGTCTCCGTCTTTTATGTCAGAGGCCTTCTTTGGGTATCTGGTAATCATCTGCTCATAATGAAGAGTCAGGGGTGGTTGCTGAAAAGCTGTGTCCAAGCTGGAGTCTTTGTTTATCGACTGGGGTTTATTGACTGCGAGCTTCCCTCGAGGGTGAGCTGAGAGGGCTATTTCCTGAGGCCTCCCTAGAGAAGGTGGGAGTAAAGTTCTTGCTGCCAGTATTCTGGAGCTAAGTCGGGGAAGAGGACTGGTGAGGTCTCGGACTTCAGCACACATATGTTTGCTTAACCCCCAGTTGTCTCGTGGCTGAAGTCCCCTGTGCAGAAAGACCCTATTATACTCTCTCCAGAAGTTCTCTCTTCTGCTCTCCACTCCAAACCTCCCAAATGTTGCACTTAACTGGTGTCCTCAAGAGCTCCCGTGCTGTCTACTCCTCTTTTCTGTCCCAACACCACCATCCAGCCCAGCCAGGCTACACTGTGCTGGGAGCTCCCTTCCTCCCTGTCTACCCCTGGGAAATGACACTCCTGTCCCCTTGACTTCATTTTTAAGGAGACATTTCCACAGATGAGACACATTTGTGGAGACAGTCTGATGAATGGCTTCCCACCCATTCATCCGGCAAGCAGCTCTACGAGCTGTGCTCTGAGTGAGGTTTTCTCATGAAATCCTCATGCCTTTTCTCATGAAATCCTGCCCAAAGGGCAAACAGGAGAATCAGAAGCCATGGGGTCTGTGCAGGGCTTATATTCTGGCCCCCACTCCCCGATGCTGAGGCCCAGGCAGGCACACCCACACTACCCAGTGGGTATAGCCCCTGCTGGAGACCCAGCCTGAGACACCCTGGGCATGCTCTGCCAGAGTCCCCTCCCCACTTCTTAGGAGGCTGCGTGACTTCTGGGGCAGCCACGCAAGTCTGGGTCCAGTGCCCCTCCCTGGGAGCCCCAGAAAGACCAGCTGGGCCAGGCCCGGGCTTGGCACTCTGGCACCTGCATATCAACTCAGCACAGCCTCAGTGGTTGAGTTACCATCCACACTGATATGTGGGAAGCAGAGGGTCAGAGTGGGTGGGCAGTTTGTCCAGTGAAAACGCTGCTATTATAAATGACCATCCTGCTCTGTCTTTCAGAAACTTGGTCTGGAAGGGGTCACAGAGGCCTTTGAATTCCTGAGTACTTTTTACATGGGGGATGGTAGATCTGGAGAGACTGAATCCACCTGCCCTGCTGAGAAGAGGTTGGGTGGAGGGGAGGCAGTACCCGGATGCCAGGAGTCCTCCAGGTTGGCTTTTTGATCAACTTTGTCAGAGCATTTTTAGGGCCATCACCTCACCTCACCTCCCAAGGGTGAACAGGCCTTTACGGATAAAGAAACAAGGTCCACAGACAGGGTGTGACCTGCACAAGGTTGTTGCCAAGTTTGGAACCCAGGCCTCTGACCCCAGCCTAGGCTGTCCCCACAGCTTTCTGAACCCTCACCACACCCTGAGGAAACTCCGGCTGAGATCAGATTCCCCTGTGAGGAGCTGGCCTGCCTGTTCCTAACATTCCTCTTTCGGTGGTCCCCCCAGCACGCTGTCTTCGGCCAGAGGGCAGAGACCTCAGTACAAGAACAGGCAGCAGGCTGGGCGGGGGTGTCTGATCACCCACGGCCCAGACAGGGACAGCCTGACACAGTGGTAATCCTCATGCCAGACCCAGGGTGATCCACCCTCAGATATCCTCCCTGACTTGCTAAAAAGAGCAGCAGATTAGATGGTCAGAGCAGCTCTAATTTCCAGTCCTGAATGTCCACTGCCATCAGTCACGTGCCCTTTCCACACTGTGCACTTGATGATCCTAGCAGGTCTATAAAGCAGTGGTATTTCCCCCTTCTACAGATGAGAAAACTGAGTCTGTGCACAGTTAAAAGCCCTGCCAAAGCCACGCAATTGCAAAAATATTTCTGTTCTCTATACTCCTCTGTCTTCTGGGAGAAAGTGAAATCAAGGTCACCAAACAGGTGTATGTCTGTGTGTGCACTTGCATGTGGCTGGGGCAGGAAGGAGGATGGGGAGGAGCTGGTGGCCCGGACAGCTGGTGATTGAGGGGGGAATGGCTTTTCTCACCTCTAACTGGGATGCTCTCCCAAGCCCACCCTTGGGCAGCAGGTCACGTGTGTGCATCTCGTGTGTTGGGGAGGCCTGTACTTGGGTCCAGCTCATTTTGGCAGGGCCCCTGCCAGAGTCCAGCCTCTCAGGATCCTGTGGCAGGCCTGGGAATTGTCTGATTCCCAAGTCCCCAAGCCAGGCCCCTCCCCTGGGGCCCAGACTCCTCAGTGGAACAAATGTTCCACTGAGAATGAAGAGAACAAAGCCTCCCAGGCCCCACCCCAAGCTCCACCTCACAGGGCCTGAGGGCTCTCTGAGCCTTTCATCTCAGAGGAAGTAAGCTGGCTCTCCCAGCACCCTCTCCCAAGATAAATACTGGGGGCTGATCAGGGACCCAGCACCTCCCCAAATGCAGTGGGAGACCTCACCCAGAGCCGCAGGCACGGCCACAAGGTCCTTCAGCAGAGTTACGGCCAGCTGACCACCCTGTCCCACCCCCCGGCCTGCCCTGAAATCCATGCTGCGCAGGGCACAGTGCGGGGATGTCGCACGCACATCACCTCATTTAATCCTCAGCCGAACCCCTGGAGGAGGGAAGCAGAGGAGCGAAGGAGCTAAGCAACTCCTCCCGGCTGCAGGGCTGCTGAAAGGCAGCAGTCCCCACCTCCAGTGTCGCTCCCTCTTCCCAGGGGGAGGGTCTGGACTCCCTGATGTGGAGTCAGAGCCAGGAGGGCAGTTTGGCAGCTGGTTTACTCCCTGCATCTTCAAGCATCATTAGATCTTTTTTCTGACAACTCCATCAGTTAGCAGGGCTCTGAATTGGCAAAAATCTGTATTTAGACATTTAGCCAAAGAATTAAGAAACGGTTGGTTTCAGAAAAAGCTCAGTGATATAGGAAGCAGTTAGCAGCAGGGAGATGGGATCTGGCCACCAGCCTTGGCTGCACCACTGACACCAACGGCCTTGGACTCTTCACTGCTCTTCTGGGGGGGCCTCAGTTTCCTCCTCTTCCAAATAGGTGTGATGCCTCCCACCAGGTAGTTAGGAGAGCCTGGAAGATGGGGAAGTGCTCTGGGTTCTAGCTGCAGCTTTTCCCTCTGCTAGCTGACTGGCCTTGGGCCAATTCCCTCCTTCTTGGTTGCATCCTTCTACCGGGACCTCTGGGCAAGGCACAGATAACCTGCAGCTCTAAGCTGGGAAGGATGGGGGTGCAGGGAGCCTGTAGGGATGGCCAAGTACAGCCGCTTCCCCAGTGCATCCTGGCAGGTGGTGCCTCTAGAAGAGGGCGGTGCCAGGCACTCCCCACTACTCACCTGGTTGCAGTTTGCTCAACCTCTATTTGACGTTGTTGTCTGGGGCACAGCTGGAGAGGTGCTCTGTTTTCATATGCAGAGTGTGAGCATTCCCTGCCGCCTCCTGTCACATCTTATTGGATCCTCTTATCAATCCTCGGAAGTAGCTACTGTTATTGTCCCCAGTTCCAACCAGAGTCAAACCAGGACCAGTGACCACAAGACCTGCTCTCCTTGCTTCTTACCACACTGCCCACTTCTGGGAGGCCTTTCTCAGCCAGTCAAACCCACCCAGGCCTTTAGTTTGTTCTGTCAGTGATTTATGATTTCCCTCAAAGCTCCCCAGTGCAGACACCGGATTACCCTTGGGGGCACTTGGGAGGCAGGTAGGCTTCTTTACTTTAAGGTGGGAACGACAAGTCCCCTTTGCAGGGCCGGCGGCAGGATTCAGTGAGAGGTGTGTCCCAGCCCTCCCTAGGCATACACATCATGTCACTGCTTTCCCCGGGAGAGGTGACCTGGGAGTCCAGGCAAGAATGGCCAGGCCTGTTGCTGGATGAGGAAATGGAGGCTTCGGCAAGTGGCAGGATTATTAGGCGGCAGAGCCAGCCAACGAGGGCTGGAACTGGATACCAAGTATGTACCGGCTGCACTGGGCTCTGCCCCCTGGGAACCCAGGCCTGTGGCCCTGTGGCCATGGCCCCAAGGCCAATCTGAGAAGTGAATCCGGACTTTCTTCCAGAGGAGGATCATCTTCCCTCCCTGCTGCCTATGATGGGATCATTTAAAAAGTATTGCTTGTTCCCGAATTGCCCATCAGCACAGCCAGAACAGGCTGCAGGGCTTGGGGACATGCTTGTCCATCACTCTCGGCCCAGTCCTGTGCTTGTGGAGTACAAGATAAACAAACCCCATCTCAACTTTTCAAGAGTCCTGGTCCCAAGGGTTCTTCTCAGCCTGCTGGCTTGAGGCTTTATTCTACTCATGTCTTTTCTGATAACTCCATTTGTGCCCCCAGAGACCTCAGACTTGTTTAAAAATAGAAAAATAAACAACATTGTTCCTCAAGTGTCCCCTCCCTGCTTTGAGCCTCCTAATGAGGTGCTGGCCAGGCTGGCCGGGGCTCTGTTCCCAGGATTTTCTATGCTCTGCAGGCCTCGAGAATGCTGCCGCCTCCACAGGGACAATACACCCCAGGGCTCTGAAGGGCTGCCCAGAGGCACGAGCAGCCAGTATAGGGGTAGGCATTGGGCTGCCTGCCTGGAACTGTAGGCCACTGGGTGCCACCATGCTGGGGTGCAGGGATCCATTCACCCAGGTGCAGAAGGACAGGACAGGCCCAGTGCAGACCCAATCACAGAGGGACCTTTCCCTCCTTTTAGCTCTAGCATCAGACCCAAACCAAGCCACAGGCCCCTTCTGAGACCCCCAGCACTGAGGCCTTCAAGTCTCCCAGGCTCATCAGGCTTGTGGTTGAAAGTCTTGGACTAGAATTTGCAGTTTGTGTATAACCTCAGTTTTCCCCACCTGAAAGATGGGCTTAATGATAGCAGCCCTGCCTACCTCAGGTTTTTATGAAGCTGGATGAGAGTATGGATGTGAAATTGCTAGAATGCTCCAGGAATGCAAGTGGCCTTTTAGGCAGGCTTCACAGAGGAATGGCCTCTGGAGGAAGGCAGTGGTTGAGCCTCTCGGAGTTGTGGAACCCCACAGGGGTGGGGGTGGTCCTTAGGTGTGAGCGTCAACCTCACACCATGGGCTTAGAGAGCAGGGGGCAACATCCCTTGAATGCCAGCAGGCTGCTGGATGGGCCCAAACCATACCACTCGGAAGGCAGCTAAGAAACAGGGGTGTTCCACCTGAAAAAAGGTGTGGCAGAGCAGAACCTTCTTTACGTATTTGCTGGTGGGTGGAGAAGGGATTAGACTTGGCCCAAAGACAGCGCTAAAGTGAGAAGGGGAGTCACGCTGAGGTTGGTTCAGGTGCCCTTGTCCAGCATGAACAGGCTGGAACAAGGTGCAGGGGCTCAGGCTTCAGGTGGCCTGGCCCACTTGCCCAGGAAGCTGAAGTAGAGACTAGGAGCAGAGCTGATCAGTGTCCTTCCATCTGCTGCAAGTCCCTGCGTCCTGAGCTCCTCCAGGCTCTGGGAGAGGGGTCAGCCTCCTCCCCTTTCTGCCTGAGGGCAAATGCCAGGGACATGCTCCCAGCAGGCCAGCCCACTGCCAACCCGGTATCAAGGGGAACTGAAGCAAGTGCCCGGGGCCAGCACACCACTTCTCCTGATGCAGAAAAGGCAAAGATTAGAATGAGGTTCTCTGGAGATGTCTGGAGGCACCTACTTCATCCTGCCCTGCTCCCTGATGACCCAGGGCCGCTCCCTGGGAGTGCCCCAAGGACTCCAGCAGCCCTGCTTCTGGGGGGGAAGTCAGGGAGAGCAGCTGACCGGGCAGCTCTGCAGCAGGGACCAGTGGTTCCTTCTGTGTACAGGCAGTGCCCTCCTGGCCCGCTGCTTCTGCTCTCTGCCCTCTCAGAGGCAAATGGCCTCTGAGATTCGGCAGACTCGCCAAGGACAGGGTAGGCTGCCTAGCAGGACCAGGCAGTTGAGGCAGCCCCACTTCCATCCTCAAGTGCAATCGCCCTTAGAGAGGCCTCTCAGCCAGCAGGAACCCCGGGGAGAAAGGGAGGCTGGGACCACTGCCTTCCCAGTCATGCAAACCGAAAGAGTTGGATGGCGAGAGCTGACAACGCCCTTAAAACTTGGTGGAATTATCAGGAAAAATGCTCACTACTTGCTAGTTCCCAGCCTGTGGCCAGGTACTTTGGAATGTATCTGGAAAGGTAGACAGAGACCATGAGGGAAACTGCGGCCTCCTCCTACTGAGCGTCCTCTCTCACGGAGTACGTCCTGCCAGGCCTTGCAGGAGAAGCCAAGTGCACTAGCCCCTCAGTGGGTCTGGAAGCCTAGACCAGCTCTGCCCCCGGGTGGAGCCCTTGACCCGAGGGTAAAGCAGAAAAGGGAAGTAGAAATGCCTGTTTCCAATCCTCTAGGCAGGAAAGTTTGTTTGTTTGCTTAGTAAATTGTCTCTGAAGTATACTTTCTTTTTTAACTTGCTTTTTATTTATTGTTAAAATTGTATTATCAGCATTAAATGCATTTTCTGATACTAATCTCTTAGCCCCCAACCACCCTAACCAAAACTGTCATTTTCTATTTTCTTTTGCCACCTTTCCCCAACCCGCAGGCACACTTTATTTTACGCCACTGTAGATGAGCGTAGATACATTAAAAAAAATTTTATTAACATATCATTGATATATACTCTCATGAAGGTTTCACATGAGGAGCAATGTGGTTACTACATTCACCCATATTATCGAGTCCCCCCATACCCCATTGCAGTCACTGTCCATCAGTGTAGTAAGATGCCACAGAGTCACTACTTGTCTTCTCTGTGCTACACTGTCTTCCCTATGATCCCCCCACACCATGTGTACTAATCATAATATCCCTCCATCTCCTTCTCCCTCCCTCCCCACATGCCCTCCCTCACCCCTCCCCTTTGGTAACCGCTAGCCCCTTCTTGGAGTCTGTGAGTCTGCTGCTGTTACATTACTTCAGTTTTGCTTCATCATTATACTCTGCAAATGAGGGAAATCATTTGGTACTTGTCTTTCTCTGCTTGACTTACTTTACAGAGCATAATACCCTCTAGCTCCATCCATGTTCTTGCAAATGGTAAGATTTGTTTCTTTCTTATGGTTGAATGGCTGAATAGTATTCCATTGTGTGTATGTACCACATCTTCTTTATCATTTACTGATGGACACTTAGGTTGCTTCCATATCCTGGCTATTGTAAATAGTGCTGCAATAAACATAGGGGTACATATGTCTTTTGAATCCGAGATCTTGTTTTCTTTGGATAAATTCCTAGGAGTGGAATTCCCGGGTCAAATGGTATTTCTATTTTTAGTTTTTTGAGGAACCTCCACATTGCTTTCCACAATGGTTGAACTAACTTACGTTCCCACCAGCAATGCAGAAGGGTTCCCCTTTCTCCGCATCCTCACCAGCATTTGTTGTTCCTTGTCTTTTGGATGTGGGCCATCCTAACTGGTGTGAGGTGATGTCTCATTGTGGTTTTAACTTACATTTCTCTGATAATTAGCCATGTGGAGCATCTTTTCACATGCCTGTTGGCCATCTGAATTTCTTCTTTGGTTAATTGTCTGTTCATTTCCTCTGCCCATGTTCTAATCAGGTTATTTGCTTTTTGGGTGTTGAGGCATGTGAGTTCTTCATATATTTTGGATGTTAACCCCTTGTCAGATATGTCATTTACAAATATATTCTCCCATACTGTAGGATGCCTTTTTGTTCTGCTGATGGTGTCCTTTGCTGTATAGAAGCTTTTTAGCTTGATGCAGTCCCACTTGTTCATTTTTGCTTCTGTTTCCCTTGCCCGAGGAGATGCGTTCACGAAAAAGTTGCTCATAGAGACACATTTTTTATTTTGTGCTTTTTTTTAACCATGAGGCATAAATGTTTTTTCATGTTGCTACATAATCTGTGCAATTATCATTTTAATGGGCGTAATTGCATTGAGTTCCGATTTACTAAACCATCCTTTCATTGCAGGGCATTAACATTATTTCCAGTTTGGGATTTTTTTTTTTTTTTGGTACTATAAATAATTTTGCAATAAACAGCCTCAGTGTATTGTTTCTTTGTTTTTAAGAAATATTTTCTTAGTTTGGATTTGCAGGTTCTCCTTGGAGGCATTAGATAGATAGGGCCATCCACTCTGGGAATTTAAACTATGCAGACATTAAAATAATAATTATACATAATGTAGCAACATGTAAAAAACATATATGCCTCAAGGGGAAAAAAAACACAAAATAAAAATCATGGGCTCTTAAATATGCTTTAACCGAAGTCCATGATAAACGACAGAGCCCAGTGGCACATCATTAGAGACGTCTCTATGAGTTGCCATATATTCACAAAGGTCACTTTGCATGTGGATTTTCAATAGGCACTTGTGCATGTGTTGGGGTCCAGTCCATTTCCACCATCCTCCTTGAGGACATTGGGCGAGCACTCCCCCAGATGAGCCGTGTGGGGGCTGCAGCACTGCTGGCAGGGTGACCTCAGGCTGCTTCCGCTCCCACAGCATCTCCTGCTGAGTCTGTGACCAGCCGTGGGCCCAGGTCTCCTCCTCCTGCACTGCTGTCCCGCTGGTACCATCTTGGAGGGAGCTGTAGTGGACCTAAGTGCCAAACTCCACATCACCTCCGAGACCCAGAGTCAGCTCATCCTGCCACCCCACCAAATGCCAGGATTTAGGGGACATTATCCAATCCTGCCCTTGGTCCTCCATGAGCTGGCAGCAGCGTTAGTAATAACATGCTCCTTGGCTCTCAGCCTGGACCTGCCTGCTGATCCAAGAACTTGACATCTCCACGTGCATTTTTCCATTTTAATGCGGCATCTTCCTGGGACACAATCCATGGAAGGAGCCCAGGTTTGAGGGTCAGACAGACCTGGGATCAGAGCCTGCTCTTCCTCTTATTTGGTTAAATTATTTAACCTCTTTGATCCTTGGTTTTCTTCATCTATGCAATGAACTTAGTGATAGTTACCATTTGGGTTATAAAGAATGAATGGGTAACACGTGTAAATGTGGCAGACAGTGCACCGGATGGGCAGTAAATGTTTAACCAGCACGGGTTTCTTTCCTTCCTTCCTGTTTCTCTTGGGCCCAAGGGAAAGCGTGGATAAGGTGCGGTGCCTAGCAGTCTGTGCTGACAGTAGCTCATTAATGAATGCCTGGGTGATGATGAATGATGGCTGGCTGGCTGGGCTCTTAGCAGTCAAGGGCAGCCTGCTGTTGGGGCAATGTTCCCAGGATAAAGGGGAAAGGGAAGAATAGGAAGTTGGGAGTTTTGAAAGTCCAATAATCTTAAATATCAGGGACTGAAACATGAAAGACCTTTGAGTTACTTTTGTTTGGACTTTGTGGTGTTAATAAGGAATCACTGAGGATCACAGAGGGAGAGAGTAGCAGCTACTGGGCTGGGGTGTGAGCCCGTTTCAGTTTTTATCAGTTGATTCAAAGTGAGGGGTGAAATAGATCAACTGTTGTTGCTTAGATGTGTTGATAAAAGAGATATTGTTGTCTTGAGGCAAAGATACACATTCTACAGAGTTCACAGGGGAACATGTTCCCAGGGTATGCTGGGGTGGGTGTCCCCGAACAGCTGCAAAGCAGCCCAGACACCATCTAAGAACCCTCCTGCTTGCCGACAGGAAGGCTACTTGTAAACAGCAGGCCAGAACTAGGAGGCTGTGGGCAAAGCGCAGCCTGCTGCTCCCGTGAGAAGCAGAAGAGCTCACAGTCTGGGGTTTCCTAAACTGTCCTAAGCCTGGACTTGCCCTGGGTGACCCCATCAGGTCAGAGTCTGCTGCTTTGCACAAACTGCCTTTAAAATACAGGTACAGATTGGGTTTTAACAGGTTTTCATACTGGCTGTTTGGAACTTTGCATTTTCCACAGAATAGCATAGAAAGTGTTGGGTTCCCAGCCTGAGCTGCAGGTTGACACTAATGCAACAGCATTAAAATAGACAAAACAATCCTGCTGCAATATCCATGGAGCCCTAATGCACCTGAGGATCTTCCTGCCTCCGAAAGTCAAGTTGAAATGGCAGTGAACCACCTTCCCTCCAATTAATTCTATGCCCTGTGAGGTACCCTCTCTCATTCTTCTGCTTTTTTGTACGATGGTGGGAGGGTTGTAAGGGACAAGGAAGAGGATCTCTTCTGTCTCCCTCATATCCCTTCTGCCTCCATCTCCCACACATCTGCTTCACTTCCTATCTACTCAAATAAAGCCCTTGACCTCCTCACTGATTTCCACAAAGACTCCACTCAAAGCCAAGTGCTGCGTGAATTTGGGTCAGCACTGCTGAAGCCTGGGAAGGGGCTGGTTTTGGAGCATTGACATGCCTCTCCTGCCCTTCTTCCATCTGTCCTCCTCACCCTCCACCTCCCAAAGGGCATTCAGGGGTCCCCATTTCCCTCCCTCCTCCACTGGGCAGAGAGCTCCCCTCTCCAGCCAGGCTACCTGGAGCACAGGGGTCTTCCCACTCACAGGACCTACCTCCCCAGATGCCCATTGCTTTAAAATGTCAATAGCAACTTTTCCCCTCCTTATCCTAGTAGTTCAATAAAACAGCAAAGTCGCAGGATCGAACTACAGTACCATTCATTCAAGAACAGCACTTTTTTGGTACCCTGGGAGAAGTGGTTTTCATCAGAAAGGCTAAGGTAGTAAATAGAAACATTTCCTAAATAAATCTGGCAGAAATTGTAAGAGGGAAAGCAGTTAAAGGACATGTTTGTAGGAGACAGTCTGTCACAGGTGGAACTGACTGTGAGCAATGTGGATCATGAAATAGCGAGGTCCCACGTGGGCCATGTGCAAGGCCTCCCTGTGCAAGGCCTGGCCGCAGCGTACTGGATCACGGTGGGGGTCAGGGAGCCAGAGGAAGGAAAAGGCAGCTTTGTGAAAACAAACCTTTTCAGGTTAGGCGTTTGCCCTGGGATGAGGCTGGAGGCCACCTGCGCTGTCCACTGCTTCTCCACACCTGCGTTGTTGCAGGGTGGGAGGCTGTGTCCCGGAAGGGAAGGGGGGAGGCAGCCTCTGATGTCACGTCCCTGCCACTGATTCGCACTGTGACTTTGACCAGGGTACTTAGTGTAGTCTGAGGCTTGACTATGTAAATGGCGGCTTGCATAGATACACGCTAGGGCCTACCCCTACAGGTGCTGACTCAGGGTTAAGGGATACAGACTTTGATTAAAGCTCCCTGTGGGACTCAGACACATAGCCCGTGTGTTAGCTTCTGTGTTTCTCTAAAGTTAACTGCAAAATGAAGTGATGCAGAGTTAGATACTCAACGTGTCTGCCCCTGTGGATACAGTGAAGATTCCTGTGGCCAGGATTCTCACCTGGCCCTAGTCAGCTAGCTCACTACACACATGTGGGCAATACATAGCTATTGACTCTATATAAAGAGTTCTGCCCAGTGCTCTGGGCGACACAGTGGCCTGGCCGTATGCTGCAGGAGAGCAGAGGACAGAGACTGAGACGGCTGCAGGGGCAGAGAGGCCCAGAGGCAGAGACTGGCTTGCGGCAAGCAGACTCGCTCTGAGTGGATGGGATTCTAATGACTGACCTGCCACCGTGGGAATGAAGTGGGGTATAAACCCTTTCACCCCAAGAACATTCCATCATCATTTCTTGGCCTCATTGAATCCACAGTGAACTTGCCTGGGGCTGAAACCCATTGTCAAGACAGCACCTCACACCCTCTTCCCACCAGAATTTCTCTCCTTTGAGTCCTCTTGAGATATCAAGCCTCTCACCTCACAGAGTCAGGCCCCTGGGCCACCCCAAACTCTATGAGACGTGCAGTCCCCTGAGTTCCTCTGTGCTAGCAGGTAACTCTTCTGGAAGGTTCCTTAGGGCAGAGGCAGGACCCATGGGTCTGAAATCTGTGGAGAGCCTGGCCTGGTGGGTCTAAGCCAGGTTTAGGCCACATGGTCCCATGGATGTTTAATAATATTTAACATTTTTACTGCCTTTCTCCCCTATTTGTTCCTTTAGTGATCTGCCTCCAGCTGCCAGCGGGACACATCCCCAGACTGTCCCTGCCAACCCATCTGTCCCTAGGAGGCAGCTCCCACACAGGCCTGCCCTTAGACTTCAGGAAGGCTAAACATCTAAAACAGAGATTGCCCTTCTCTCATACAACTGTCCTGGCCAACATTCACCTAAGTGAGTTTCTCATCCCCTCCACTCCTGCCCCCCAGCACTCCTGAAATGAAATGAAAATATCAGGCTGCTCTCCGTCTGGTGAAGACCATACACACTGATTTGACCTTAGAGGGGCTTCAGGGTCCAAGTTAAGCCCCACCTTTGCCCTTCCCTACATAAGATTTTTGTCCAGGTGAAACCTGGCAGCCTGGAGGAAGAGGGGAGAGCCTCAGGGCAGCACATGAAGGAAGGAAAGCCAGGCTGCCTGGTCTGTTTCCTGGTGCCCACAGCATCCCCAGTCCCTCCACATCTCTCCCCCTGCCCAGTCTGACCTTGGCTTCTCCTCTGTCTCTGTCTCCTGGCTGCTTTCTACTGCTGGGCCCTTGGTCAGGCCTACCTCCCAGTCCTCTGTCTCTGTCTCCTGGCTGCTTTCTACTGCTGGGCCCTTGGTCAGGCCTACCTCCCAGCACCCTACCCTGTCCTAGCTCTTGTCCATTCATTCATTACTTGCTTCATACACTTCTAGGTGTCTGTTTCTGAAGGGACTTCTTCAAGTGTCTGGGCTGGTCCCACAGAGGACACAGGTGGTGGTGCCAACCTTGTGGGGAAGGGGTGGCCAGGACTTCATTCAGTGCCTGATGTACAGTAAATTGACTTACTCATTTGCCACAAGAACTCAAAGTTCTGGTCATGAGTTACGTGTCTTTCATCCCTAGCTAAGGAAGCCACATCCCTCAGCTCCACTGCCTTGTTCTCTGGGCAACTACCAGCTGGTAGGGGCATGGGATTTAAGGTAATACCCAAACCTGTTCTGTGTGTACAGTAATGTGATTTTGTGAAATTTTCTTGGAAAGTATTTAATTAAATACCCAGTGGAGTCAAGAGTTGCACTGTGGACAGAGCACTGAATTGAGTCCTCCTCCTCTGGGCTTTAGCTTCTTCTCTTTGTAAAATGGAGTGGTAATATCTATCCTGCACCTGCGTACCAGAAAGTTACAACCTCACCCAATGACCTGCACAAAGTAGGGCTCACTCATGTTGGGTCTGAGCACTGGCTGAATGACTTCAACTCAACGCTGCCACCTCCTGGTAGAGTTACTCTAGTGTTGAAGAGTGACTCCTTCCACACCCAGAACTAGGGATTCCTCCTGGGCAACAGGGTTAAAGGAAAAGAAGCTTCCGCGAAGAGGCATTCTGCTCATCTGTTCTCAGGTCAGCCCAGAAGCTCCATCCCCCTGTGGCTTCCAAGCCACTGCCCCAGACAGGGTTAGAATGGGCCTGGAATTTCTGACCCTCTTTTTTCCCCCAGTGACCAACTCCCACTAATGGGTGAGGGAATGTTTCCTTTTCATTTAAATAAACATTTAAATCCTTTCTTTTCTATTATCAGCACTTAATACTGTTCACTGTCCTGAACATACTGCTTTCATTGAATACTACACATTTTGATGTTCTGTGTGTTCATTTCATTTTGTTAAATTACTTTCTAATTTTCCTAATGAATTCTTTGACTTTGAGGGTTTTCAGGATATTTTTCTGTTATTGATATCTAATGTAATTGTGGTGTGGTCAGAGAACATATCCTGTATGATTTAAATCCTCTTAAATTTATTGAGACTTGCTTCATAACCCAGAATATGCCTATCTTGGTACATGTTCCAAGTGCTCTTGAAAAAAATGTGTATACTGGGTAGAGTGTTCTATAAAATGTCAAATAAGTCAAGTTGGTTGATAGTCTTTTCATGACTTTTACATTCTCAATGATTTTTGGCCTATTGTTCTATCAATTATTGACAGAGGGATGTTGAAATCTCCAGCTAGTTATATATGTGGGTTTGTCTCTTTGAAGAGGATTTGAAGAAAAAGGTCTTTCATATTTACTGACGTATTTATTATTTCTGGTTTTCTTCATTCCTCCATGTAGGTGCATGTTTCCTTCTGGTATTTTCCCTCTCCCTGACGAGCGTCCTTTAATGTTTTTTGTAGCTCTGGTATGCTGCTGCTCAATTCTCTTAGCTTTTGTATGGGGGAGTGAAGTCTTTGCCTTTAGGTTTGAGAGATACTTTTGCTGGGTATAAATAAGAGGATGAGTGCCCCTCTTTTTTTCTCTTTCCCAGTTAAAGGTATCACTCCATATCTTTGGCTTGCTTAGTTTCTGACAAGAAATCTAGTGTCATTTTTATCTTTGTTCCTTTGTATGTATGTATTCTATACCCCTTCCCACACCAAAAAATATTTTTCTCTTTATTACTGGTTTTTAGCAATTTGATTATTCTGTGCTTGTGTGTGGTTTGATTCACATTTCTTCTGCTTGGGTTTTTGGTGAATTTCTGGAATTGATGGATTTGTGGTTTTTCTCATCATGCTTTCCTCTGACTTTTTGAACATATGCAGCATATTTATAATTGTTTTTTAATTTTGTGACTGCTTATTCTTCATTAGTGTCATTACTGTGTTTCTATTCATTGAATTTTCTACAGGTTGTGGGTCATGTTTTCCTACTTTTTGCATGATGCTGTTTTTTAATTGGATGCTGAGCATTGTGAATTTTACATTATTAGGTGCTTCACTGTGTTGTATTCAATTAAATGGTTTTGAG
Organism: Manis javanica; assembly: GCF_040802235.1. Taxonomy (NCBI): domain Eukaryota; kingdom Metazoa; phylum Chordata; class Mammalia; order Pholidota; family Manidae; genus Manis; species Manis javanica. Next base: position 222,062,067 of record NC_133156.1, read on the forward strand.
TTTTATTCTTGGGTGTAGTTTTGTTACTCCAAATGAGTTTAATCCTTTCAAGGGCTGCTTTCAAAATTTATTATGGCAAGATTTACTTATTATATCTTTCTTACATAACCATGGAATACTTACCAAAAGTAATAATAAATTGAAATTGGTGGGACACTAATGAAATTACAAACTTGACTTGGATTTCACCAGTTTTCTCACTGTGTCCTTTGTTCCAGCGTCCACTCCAGGACCCACGGTGCATTCAATCTTCACATCTCCTTTGGCTCCTCCCACCTGTGATGGTTTCCCACTTTTGTAGACCCTCCTGCCAGATGCGTTGTCTTCATTAGACTGGGGCTGTGGATTTGTGCAATGAATACCCTGAGGTGCCCTTTTCTTCACAGCAGATCAGGGGTACATGACAGCACCATGGCCTCCTACTGGTGATGCTGACCTTGATCTCTCAAGGTGCTGTTGCCAGGTTTCTCCAATGTTAAAGTACTTAGTGGACAAAGCTAGAAAGTACATGTGTGTAACTAACCCATGTATACTACATGCCAGTATTTATTTCTCTGTATCTATTCAGAGAGGCAAATAGATACCCATGAGTTCATAGTGATGTTTCTGAACCACATGTAATCTAGCCTTTCCCTCTTGCTTCACTCAGTGTGTTGTGCGGTTCTATAAGTCTAAACAGTACATAGAGGCATGGATCTGCTGGCTCAGTGCCACCATAGAGAACAGTTCCATCACCCTAAAAAGTTTCCTTGTGAGACTCCTTTGTAGTTAACCCCTTCCTTCTCCCCCAGCTGCTGGTAACCACACATCTGTTTTCCATCCCTAGAGTTTTGCCTTTTCCAGAATGTCATACATCCTCTGGATCTCTTTTACTTAGCAAAATACTTTCACCCACATTGTTACAGGAATAGATAGTTTGTTATTTTTTATTGCTGAGAAGTACCAGTGCACTGGTACCACACTGGGTTGATCCCTAAAACTCTGGCAAGATCTTGATATCTAGTATGAGGACGTCAGCCTCATTCCTCTTAGGAATTGCCTTGACTGTTCTTGATCCTCCATATGTCATATAAAGTTTAGGATCAGCTTGTCAATCTATACAAAAACATCAGCTGGAAGACTTTAGATTCACATTAACTCTGTGGATCAGTATGAGGAGAATCAACATCTTAGAAATAATGTGCCTTCGTCTATCTGAGGGAAGTTTTTAAAGGCACTGAAAACAAAGGACATTGTTACACTCTTCTCTGAGGACATGGAGTTTGCTTACCCAGTCCTGAGCAGATATGAGGCTTTCAGGCTGCACCCCCAGGGGGTCTGCTCCAATAACTTAAGGCCTCCACTCAAGACCCAGGAGGAGCTAGCCTCTCACTACCCCTCCCAACAGACACTGCCATCCATTCTTTTCCTTGACAGATGCTTTACATCTGTTTAGAGTTTTAAAAATATAAACATTCATCATGTCATTTTGAAATGAGTCGGTAGCAGACAAAATGAACAGAAATACTACCGACAAAATGAACAGAAATAAAGCAGTATTCAAAAATAACACTAAAAATTAAGAAAGTTGAACTAGCAATGAGAAGTTTTAACTGAAATAATACTGTTCCATCTTCTTTTAGAAAACGAGATCTTGAAAACCAAACTGCATCAATGATGTCATTATTGAGTCACTAGCGTATTTTTGTGTGAGTTTTTTCCAGCAACTGTAAAAAAGCTCTTTTTTGACTATGCACTAGTTGGGGAAATGGTGAGGAGATATTTTTAAGCAAAGACCAAATATTTTCTCTATGACTTTCATCTTCAAATCAAATCTCTTGTTCAATAACTTTTTGAAGATTTTTTTTAAAAACTTTTGGATTTCTTGGCAGGGACTGCAATCTTTTTGTCAACAAACTGTAGTTTCTGTTTCTAAAAAAAATCCCCAGCATTTGGGGTTTATTTTCATCTTCTCTAGTTTTATCATGCATAAATGGAGATTGCACCACTGAGTTACCTGTATAAATTTGTATACTGACATGTTTATTTTCCCTTGTTCAGAACACCTTGACGCTAGGGTACATGTTATTCTTGAAATTAAAGTGTTGCTCTTCATTTGTCACCTTCTTCCTCCTCTGGAGGATTGGAGACTTCTAAATGAGTGTGAAATTGAATGCAGGCTATAACTCTCTGGATAGGTCCCTAAATTTATTGGTTCAGATTTCAGATTGTTAAAGTAATAGCAACAAAAATTTGGAATACAGTAAACTGGAACTGTGATCACTAATGAGCCTGCTCCGTCTCCTGCCTCTCCCCAGCTGCTCTGTCTGTGCTGGCTGGGTTAGACCTGAGGACACAGCCAGGGCCAGTGCAGGGCAGGACTGAAGCTCAGGGTGGAAGCAGGGAGAGGCACCAACGCAGCCTCTCCTGGGCCCTTAGAAACGCTCCCTCGGCACCTGCAGCCTTGTCCTAGAGGAGGTCTGTGTGCTGGGGTCTCTCTCCAGGAAGCCATGAGGCAGGGAACCAGCAGAGCGGGAAGCTGCCATGGTTGGAACATAGACAGGCCCAGGACACGTTCCCGGCAGATGCCTGCTGGGCCTCCCAGAAAACAGTAGCAGCGCCCCTTGGCCTCCTGGGCCCAGGCACAGCTCTGGTGACCCAGCCCTAGCTCTGTGGCCAACATCTACCCTGCTGTCCTCTCAAGAACAGCACCCCCTACTCTTCCTTCTGGTTTCTCCTCTGTCCCCAAGTCTTCTGGCTGGTGCTGTCTTCACCTCTTCGCTTCTCCCTCCCGCGGCATTTGCCCTGCTGTCTGGCTCCAGGAATCCACAGGTTCACTGCACAGCCACTATGGCTGGACAACGGAGCTCTCAGAGACTCCAGGCACTTCTCTGTCTTCAGTCTGGGCTCCATTTTTGCACTTTGTGTCAAAGATTTCTTTTTATTAAAGTAAGAATTTTAAGAGGGTTCCATTTCCAAACTTTTCCACATTTTAATGGTCACTTGTTCTGCCTCCACCCCCACCTTTTTCTTTGATGTCTATTTGCTGCCAGGCACCACAATAGAAATAGTGCCAGGCACACTAGGGAGATCTGAGTGGCCTTGGGCAAGTCTCTGTCCTTCCCTTCAGGGCCTCTTTTCCACATCCATGATTTATGAGGGGATCAGTCTAGATCAGAGGTCTCCAGATATAAAAAACATGGAGGATGCATCCATAATATACATATATGCTCACTTATAAATGCTATACCTTTACTACAATACTAATATTTTATGATACAGACACACAAAATAAGAAATTTAAAAGCTAATGTTCACACAAAATATTTAAAAATTCATAGTATTTATTTTGCATCACAAAATTTCTTCCTCACACAATTTTATGATTTGCTTGTAATTAACAACAATGGTATACGGTACAGCTACATGGTTGTGTAGGCTTCACTATTCTTTGAAATCATGCTTTGACACTTTGCTATAGAGCTATTTGGAGGTCTGGCTCTAGTTGAGTTTATTTTTAATGACTGTCATAGCTGACTCAAAAAGAAGAAATGTATCATCAGCTGCACATATTAAATTATAGTACTCATTTTCAAACCCATCCACCAATTGAAGGCATTTTATTGAAACTGAGCTTGTAGGTGTCTATCTTCCCTGACAGTGGTGCTTACAAGCTAATTGAAAAACATTGCATTTTTATATTTTTAACAAATGGACTCAAAATCCACTGACACTCTTTAGTTGGGTGATTTTCAGACAGATTAGAAAAATCTGTTTTTAATATTTTCAGGTTTGCAGATAGAACTTTTTTTTTTTATAGGTGACACTACATGTTTTCAACAACAAAGATCTCATTTTCAAAATATTCTTTTCAAAGCATGAGTTTCTTTGGAAAAGCAAGTACTTTCTCACTCATTGTTAAAACGAGACACTTCTACCTTGAAGAGTCAGAAGCATTCGAGTTCCTTTTTTGGTGGATATCTGCTAGGTAGCTGACTGCCAACAGCCACTTGTCATCATAAAAAGCTCAGCAAATTTGGAACGCTTGTCTTTTTGTACAAAAAACACATATAATTCCTCTTGAAATTTGATGGCTGTTTTAAGTGCTCTGCCAAGAGATAACAAGCAAACCTCCACGTGATTCAAGAGATTTCCAGAGTCACTTCCCTTCAGATTACAAATCATTGCAAATGTTTTACTCTATGTTAAACTCTTTTTTAAAAAAACTAAGCACACCAAAGCATCCTGTAGTACGTTGTGCAGTTCTGGATTTCAGTTTGTGCCTGCAGCAGCCTGCGGGAAATCCTGCAGGGCTTTAGTTTCACATGTCACCCTCACTGCCCCCTAACCCAGAAACCTTTTTAATCACAGAGCAGCACCCCATCAGAGATTACTCAGACAATTCCACCCGTGAACAGTGTTTTTATTAAAAGAGTAATGTACTGTGCAGGCCATATTGTCTCTTTCCTTTAGTGGCTCACAAAATATGGTCCCTTGTGTATTTTATTACTGAAACAGAACCTAGGAAAACCATGTTAGAAACATCTGTCCTTTCCTTCAACTATTTAGCAAAAATTCCAGTGTGAAGTATGATCTAATTCTTATTTCCCTACATCTCGCATCTTCCACCAGTATCTGTGGTCACCATGTTGTGCTCTGTGTACTATTCTTATAACCACCAGCTACCACATCAGCTGCCCTCTTCCCGATCTCTGTAAGATAAGGGTGTGTGTGTGTGTAGATAACAGAGTCACATCACATGGGTCTAAGGAGGAGTGGATTGGCTTTCTGGCAGTCATCACCCCCTCCCCCATCACTCCCAGCAAAGCCAAGTAACGGGGGCGGCCCCCAGGAAGGGGAGATTGGTATCTCACTCCCGGCTGGTTATTTGCTTAGGCAGTGAGCTTGTTGCTCTGCCTTGCACCTGTCTGAAAGCAGGAGAAGAGGACTGAAGCTGGGGCTTCTTGTTATGTCTGACTGGATTCTCATCATTTCTGCCTCTTAGAGAAGAACTCATATTTCAAGAATGGGAGGTATCTGCCCTTGACATTTTAGAGAAGCTCTCTTGCATTTGCATTTTAAGCATTATCTTCGGTCGTGGTTTCCTTGCAGAAATCTTGTTAAGCCACCTATCCATTTGTGAGAGTTAAATTAGTTAAAATTTGGCAAAGTAATCTGTAAAGCCACTTAGCTAGGTACGTGGGACCTGGACCTCGTCACTGTAGATAGCCCTTTTCAGTGTGCATTTGAGGCTGTTGCACCTAGTGTTTCTGGGGAGTGTGGAGGTGATAGGGTGGAGGAAGCAGACACAGGGGGGGGTGTGGAGGTGATAGGGTGGAGGAAGCAGACACAGGGGAGCTTGTTTGGAGGTTCTGGCAGGGCGGCCCAGATTCTCCTGGACCCTGGCTACTCCTGGAACACATAAATGTATATATATCTATGAAATTAACCCCATCACCTGGGGAGGTGACTTACAATGCAGATTCCTAGGTGTATGAGTTTGCTAAGGCTGCAGTAACAAAGCCACAGCTATGTGGCTTAAACAACAGAAATGTATTGTCTCACTGTGCTGGGGGCTGGAAGCCTGAGATCAGGGCATCTGCAGGGTTGGGCCTTGGGAGGGCTGTGAGGAAGTGTCTTTGCCTGCCTCTGTGCCAACTCCCGTGGTGTGCTGGCCATCTCTGGCATTCCTAGGCTTGTAGATGCATCTCTCCAGTCCCTGCCTTTCTCTTCACTAGGCGTTCTCCCTGAGTGCGTGTTTCTGTGTCCAAATGCCCCCTTTTGGTAAGGACACCAGTCAGACTGGAAAAGAGGGCCACCCTACTTCCTATGCCCTCATCTTAACTAATTATATGTGCAAACACTTTATTTCCAAATGAGATCAAATTCCAGGGTACTGAGGGTTAAGACCTCAACATGTATATCTTGGAGGAGACATAATTCATTCCATAATGCTGGGCTAAAACAGGGCCTCTGAGGGTGGGAGCTTACAATTTATGTTTTTAACATGGACCTCGGGTAACTTGTATGCTCACTAAAGTTTAAGAACCACATGGCCACCTGCAGTGACACAGCATGTCCTCTCTCCCACCTCAAATCCATAGCAACACAGTAGATCCCCCTTAACCCAGGGGAATACTTTCCAGCACCTTTGGTAGATGCCTGAAACCATGGATAGTACTGAACCTTATATATACATTTTTTCCCATGCATACATACCTACGATAAAGTTTAATTTATAAATTAGGCACAGTAAGAGATTAACAATGTATTACAATTATAACAATATACTGTAATAAGCTATGTGAATGTGGTCTCTCTCTCTCAAAATATCTTATTGTTCTGTTCTCACCCTTCTTATGATGAAATGAGAGGACAGGAGGTGAATGTGGCAGGCACTGTGCTGTAGCATTAGGCTGCTATTGACCTTCTGACGTTAGGTAGGTCAGAAGGAGGAGCATCTGCTTCTGGACTGTGGTTGATTTTGTGGATATTTGTGGATAAAGGACACTACTGTACCAATTAAAATTAAACTATAGATTTTAATATGTAGCTGAATTGAAAAGAAATGAAAGAGAAATTATGTGCCAAAAAGAGAGGAATCAAAACCAGAGAGCTGAGCTGAGGCTAGAACAACCCAGTGAGTGTTAGACAAGAACGTAGGCGCCTGGGGGCTGGAGATGGGGCTCAAACACCCCTGTGGAAGGTGACAGGCCCATTGTGTGCTTAAAGCAGAGGCACTAACCTTTTGCATGAAGCCTGGAGCCTTAAAGAGATTATCTTGTTAATGAAAGCGGGACCAGAAAAATCAAGCAGAGATTTGTTTCAACTAATTAAAATTTGGAAGATTGAGGATGGGCTGGCCATTCAGACCTGCTGTGTGAATTCACAGATTCAAATAGCTTTCTTAGCTGAGGTACATCTAAGGAAAGGAAATTTGGGCTGGAGGAGAGGGAGGATCTGGAAACCAGAGCAAAGTGGGGCTCTGATAAGGCCTGCCAGCAGGCAGGGGAATTTAGAACAGGGAAGGGTGGGGCCCTGAGCAACCAGGGGAAGGGAGTCCTGGTAGGTGGGAATGGATTGGGGCACAGAAAGAGGGAGGTGGAGGGTGCCTAAGACACACTTACTGCTTTTCAAGATTCTGAAGCTTGTTCTGTGCCTTTGACTCTCATTAGATCTGCCCACCCCACAGCCTACCCAACCTACCCATTCCTGGGGGCTGGAGGGAAATGAGCAAGGTGGTCTTAGTGAGCTGTCTCTGAGCTGGTTAGAGAAGCAACTGGGTGTTTGTCCAGAACCCAGTGGAGCCAGCATCAGAAGGGCCCTCTCATGTACAATCCTAGCCAGGCCCAGTTTAGGGGAACTAGGGTTTCTAAAATCATGTGACCTTACTCATTTGGGACACGAATTTGAGAAACAGTTTGATTTAAAACGAGAACTGCTGTGCAGATCATAACATCTATAGTAGCTCGATAACAATTAATAGCTACCACTTGTTGGGTGTTATTTGTCAGTCACTGCAACTCTAAGTCAATCTTGTTGAATCCTCACAACAAACCTATAGGTAGATATAGTACTCTAGAGCTTATAGATGAGAAGTATCTTATCTTGTAGATGAGAAATCTTAGGCTCCAAGAGATTGTATATTATATCTAAACTAAGGTCACCACTAGTAAACAGTAAAGCTGAGATTTACATCTGGGTCTGTCAGACTTCTACATCAGTATGTTGACAGTGGCTAATTCTGGGGAGTGGATGACAAGCTATTTTTATCCCATCTGTATTTTCCAAATTTTATACATAAAATGGAGAAAAATTAACCATAAAAAGAAATACAAACCAAAAAATGAGCCTTTGGAAGGTGTGTGCAGGAGGAGATGACAGTGGGGAGAATGATGTTATGCATGGGCCTTCACCCTGGGTACCGTATATCATGCCCAGGATCCTGCCTTATGGACCCAGTACTACTACAAGATGTAGATTGTTGCTATTGTTTTCTTCTCAAAGACAGGACTGTGCTTCTGATAGATGAGCAAGGGCCAGGGAAGCATGAACCTGACACTGATAGACCTCCCCTCTTCTTCCTCCTCACTCACAGGTCAACCCTTTCAGAGACAGAATCTGCTGTGTTCTCCCATAACGATGTATTCTCCTTTGAGGATGTGCTGGGTATGGCATCTGTGTTCAGCGAGCAGGCCTGTCCCAGCCTGAAGACTGAGTACACCTTTCGCATCTATGGTGGGTGCCACGGGGGACTGAGTGCCAGTGGTGGAAAGGGGACACATCATAGAATAAATACATCATTGGTTTATGTGGATATCTATGGGTATTATCAGGTTTCTTGAGAACTGTAGATTTTTTTAAAAATGGTTGTGAGCTACTACTCCAATGGATTGGTCCCCTCCCCTCTATGCCATCAGAGGCAAATGGAGTCATTGGTGTTGATATTTTGCAGTAGTGGTGTGTGTAGGTCAGAGAGAGAGAGAGAGAAAGGACTTCCTATGGGTATTCAGGAGTCATGTTTGTTTTGCTCAAGTTAAGAGACTTGAACACTAGAACTCGTGCAGCCACTAAATGGCTGAGAAATCTTAAACAAATCAGTTCACTTTTCTGGGTCTTGGTTTCCTCATCTTTAAAATGAAGAGATTGAGAGAGTTCATATCTGAGGTCCTATGATTTTTTTGGTCTCTGCGGTAGCCATAGGCTCTGCTGAAGTTCTAGTCTTCAGTGGGTCCATGTCCCTTTAGCACAGCTGCTATGTCTGGAATTCTCAAAAGGAAAAAAACAAAAAAATCTTAAAAAGCCTCCAAACAGACCACGTGCAAGGCTTTTAGCTCATCATGAAAACTGGGCCCCGAAGGACTTGTGCATTCATGCGTGCATATTTTGGTGTCTCACCTGCCTGCCTTTCCTGTCATGTCCTCCCTTGTCTCTGCACAGTAGACACCATCTTGCTCCTGTCTCACTCAAGCAGACTTGGGTAGAATGGAGTGCAGGGATTTTTAAGCCAGATGTACTATGAGGGCTCAGTTTTCTTATTTGTGAAAAGGATATTTTTGTATCTTATATGTCCTCAGGCTTAGTATCCAGTAAACACAAATGAAATCACAAATTCCCCTGCTGAAAATAGCTGGATAAATTACTGTCAAACTGTTGCTTCCAAAGATAGCAACTATAAACTCTAAATAAAATATAAAAATCAACTGATGGCACTAGAAAGTTACCAGGAGCAAAGAGTTGACACTTTGAAGAAGGAAATAGTACTAGATGGTATCCACCTCCAAACCTTTTTAAATTTTTTGGTGAATGGCATTGTGCAGGACTGAGAGGAACCCTACAATCTTTCTGATTTGAAGAATCAGAGAGTTAGGGGCACTTTCTCCCTGGAAAGTAAAAAGAAGAAAGAGTCCATGAAAGAAAGCCAGAGAAATGAAGCCCAAATTTTGTATATGTACCAAAATAATTTTCTGACCTCTAAACCATATATGCAAGGGCAATATCAAGGCAACTCAGGTAAGGATAAAATAACTGAATTGAGATTTGAATTGCCACTGTATTTTAACAAGGATGCTGTATAACAGGGTTTGCAGTTCAAGTCCCACCAGTTGTTTTCTAGAATAAAAATTCACCACTCTTTGAAGGACTATAACAGAATCCAGTTCCACAATAAAGCATTTACAATGTCTAAGATACAATCCAAGATTATTCAATATACAAAAAGTTTAAAAAACAGAAATGTCCAAGATACAAATAAAAAATATTCAATATACTAAACATTTTTTAAAAAGCAGAAAAAAATGATACATTCTCAAGAATGGAGCCTGATTCTGACATGATGTAGATGTTGAAATTAGCTGCTAAGTATCTTAAAACAGCTGTTAAACCATGCCTGATGATGTAAAGGAAAATATTCTTACAATTAATGAAGTGATAGGAATTCTCTGCAGAGAAATAAACACTATTAGAAAGAATCAGCTGGAAATAAATAATTGAAAACTACCTGAAATAAAAATTCACTGAATGGACTTAATTGGAGAATTGAGATGACAGAGAAAAGAGTCAGAAGCTTGAAGATAGATCAATAGTAATCATCTAAAGAACAGAGAGAAAATATATTGAGAGAAAAAAAGAACACAGGACACATTAATTCTGAAAAGAAAGGTCTAACATATATTTAACTGGAGTCTCATAAGGAGAGGAGAGAATGAATGGGGAAGAAAAGATATTTAAAGAAATATGGCCCCAAATGTCCTAAGTCTGATATAAGACAGACATTTACAGTGAACTTCAAGTGGAGTAAGTACAAATGAAATCACATAGCCCAATTCAGTTGGCTTAGTATCCCCACCTGTTCACTTGTCTTCCTTCTTCCTGACCCCAAGTATTTCTGGGGTCTCCACAGAATTTCCAATGTATCCAAAGAGTTCTACCCCACAAGCTGCTGCTACTCTCTGTCAGGCCTTCCACTACGAAGCACTTGCTGTGCTGTCTCTAGCCTTTTCTGCCTCCTGTCATTAGTCTTCTGGATGGGGCAGCTCTTCCAGATGGAGAATGCTGGGGGCCAGGATGCAGCTGAGCCTTCAGTTTGCAAATAACAGGAACTTACTTGAGTAAAGGCAAGCAATGAGGAACAGCACTGTATTAGTTTCCCACTGCTGCGTAATAAATTACCACAAATTTAGTGGCTTTAGATGGCACACATTCATACTCTCACAGTTTCTGTGGGTCAGGGGTCCAGTCCCAGCTTAGTCAGATCCTCTCCTTGGGATTTCACAAGGCTGCCGTCAAGGTTCTGGCTGGATTGCATTCTAACAGGGGAAGGAATCCACTTACCGGCTCACTCCAGTTGTTGCTCTGGGTCTGTAAATTCATTTCCTTGTGTCTATATCTGAGAGCCCTGGCTTTTCTCTGGATGGCAGCTGGAGGCTGCCCTCAGTTTCCATGGGCTGACCTGTGCTATTTAGCACATAGTCCTTCCCCAACATGGCCACTTGCTTCTTCAAAGACAGTTAGGGAGATCTTCTCTGGAGCCAGTATGCTAGCAATATAGAGTCTTATATAACACATTGCAATCAGAGAAGTGACATTGCATCACTTTTGCCAAGTTCTACTGGTTAGGAATAAGTCATAGTTCATGCCCACACTAAAGGGAGGTATGGATTATACAAAAGTGTGAACACCAAGAGGTACAGCTCATGGGGGAAGGGGGAACACAGAACTGAAGCAGGCCTCCTGGGGGCCTAGGATGAGGCTGGCAAGCAGTCGGGAAGCATGCAGCTACTTTCTTCTTTTCTCTCTATGGCTGCCTAGTCTCTCATCTCTGCTTCTCTCTGTGCACTTTCTCTTTATGCAGATCTGAAATGTCTCTGTGCCTATGGGCCAAAGATGAATACCCTGCCTCAAATCATGGCCTGCAGCCTTCACTCTGATTAGCCACAAGCATCTCTGTTTCTCACTTCCATTGTCTTAGGAGATGCTAATTGGCTCAGCCAATCCAATGATCTAGCTGCCCTTGGGTTGGGTGACCAGCCTCATCCAATCAATCACAGCCAAGAAGATGCAGAGTCACATAAACAAACACGGCTCCAACCTACCCCTGGGGGTGGGGATACTTCTCAGAGATGGCAAAGTGGAGGCTGGGCAGATATCCCAAAAGATGTCTGCCTCAGCTGTCTTTCCATAGTTTCCAGAGCTAAACAAACAAAAATACCCAAGCCTTCAGGGAGCTAGAAGAGCAGCAGGTTCTCTTTAGGCTTCAAGGCACAGGTGCTAAATCATGTTCAGCTCAGAAGTGGGGAGAATGCCCTCACTCCCAACAGGTCAGACTGAGTGCCTCAAGTCAGAGCAAGGACCAGACACCACCTGTCCCCCACACTGTCGCTGTATCAGTCCCTCTCTCCAGGCCCTTCAGATGGTTTCCTTCCTCCTTGAGCTCAAATACAAAAATAAAAAACACAAAGCCTTCGTGCAAATCAGCTGTGCAAATAGATGCCTGGGGACTCATAAACTCCAAGGCTTCACCAGATATACCCAGACAAATCCAAATTCTCTTCGGGCTCAGAAGATTTGTTGCTTTACAGAGCTGTCAACAGGATTAGATATGGTACATGTGAATCCCTGGGCCTGGTGTACCTGTCACGTGGTAGATGCTCAGTAAATTGAGGTGATGGTGGTAGCAGTAAAGGAACAAGAGGAGGCATAAAAGGAAGGAAAAGGAGGAGACAGAAAAGAGAAGACGGTGCTGGTAATGGACATGGTGATCATTCTTAGCTTAAGACCAAAGACCTAACTCGATGCTCTAGCCCCTCGTTACTCTAAGTGTGGCCCATGCATCTGCAGCATCAACATCACCAGGAAGCTTGTTAGAAGTGTAGAATCTCAGGGCCCCAGGCTCACCTACTGAATCAGAATCCACATTTTAACAAGATCCCCAGGACCAGGAGTGTCCTCTGCATCTTAAGGTTTAAGAAGCACTCAACTAACCCACTGGATCTCAAATGGCTGCATGCTAGAAGCACCTGGGGAGTTTTAAAGACCTATGGCTTTTTGGGCCCCAGCTGCAGAGAATGGATTTAACTGTGTTGGGCCAACCTGGTCGGTGGGCCTTTTAAAAGCTCCCTGGGTGATAATGAAGTGCAGCAGTTAGGGAACTACTGCTCTGACCGACTGCATCGGTTAGGATTGCCTTCAGTTATGTGTGCGAGCACTGATGCCAAAACAAAAGGAAAAGCCTGGGCATCTGGCAGCCCAGAGCTGGGGCCGCGGCTCCTGCAAGTAACAAAGGGCCCTGCTCCTTCCAGCCTCCTAATCTGCCATCGTTTGTATGGGACTGGTGTCCCACAATCACAAGATGGTTTATGTGCCATCTTCATCCAGGCAGGAAGAACAAGGGACAGGAGGAGGGATAAGGACAGAATGTACATTCAAAGGTACACATTAAGTCTATTCTCCTTTAACAAATATTCTTGGAAGTGCCACCCAGCATCTTTATACTTCATTGGCCAGAAGTATGTCCCATGGCCACAAACAGCTGCAAAGGAGACTGGAAAGATGAGTGTTTTAAGCTGAACATGGCATCGTCCTGAATAAGAATTGCAGTTCTTTTAGTAAGAAGGAAGGGCTGAGTGGCTCTCAATCAAGAATCCAGCAGGGCCAACCACACCTACCAGGGATGTACCTACTGAGCTCCAGTTTCTTTGCTTTGAGGTACACTCCTGGCCTCCAAATGATTGATCCTCTCTCTCTCCTCACTCCTGGGGAGACTTTCTACCCGTGAGACCAAAGCCCATCCCAGCACTGCCTTCCCACTCCCACCAGCTCAGCTTCTAGCAGCTGAGAGTTACCCTCAGGCAGGTGCCCGAGTGCACGTGGCAGATTTCCTACACCTTCCTGAGATCTGACACAGTAAGGAAGGATGCTAGTGACTCGGGAGGCAAGGGAGGCAAGCCCAGGAAACATGCCCTCCCTCCCTCAGTCACGTGAGCTGATTTTTGCAGAAGTACTTTGTAAATTGCAAGGAGTAACATAACAGAGAGGTTGGGATGATGATGGTAAGCATTTGGAGAGGGGAGGACCTGAACTCCCCTCTCTAATCTGACTCCACCAGCTCTCTAATCTCTCCCGCTGTTGGGAAACAGCAAGACGAAGGCCCCCCCTCCCCAGAGGGGCCCAAGGCTGCAAGTCTGAGGCTGCTGAGGCCACTTGGGTGGGCCCAGAGCTCCCAGCACCCAGCCTTTCCCAGACTGCTCTGCCCTTGCACACCCAAAGGAGGGGAACTGGCCAGGACTACATTTTACTCCAGCAAATTATTCTGCTTTCAAATGGCTTGGGACCAAAGCCTGTCACTTTGTTGCAGTCTCTGCTTATAGGAGCTGGGCCAGCAGGATGCCTGGAGACACTGCAGGGTCTCTGGGAAAGGCTGCAGAAGGTCTCACCCGCAGTGCATAGTCACTGCAGCTGCCTACTCCCTCCAGTCTGGCTGCTGGTGCCTCTGCCCTCTCCACTTGCTTTCAGCCACTACCCATAGTGCAGTGCGTGATAGCACAGTTGCGCAGAGAGCCCGGATGATTATCAGGGCTTACATCGCAGTCCCTGGGGTTGATAAACATTCATCTAGGGCGGAGCCACCTGCTTAAGGAGGAACACGGGTAGGTGTACCTTCCACCTGCCTTGGGGAACAGAGACAAAAGTGAGACTAATAAAAGATTGATTGTGGAGAGTCAATGACTTAAAACAGGTGAAGGTCTCAGGATACGTCTAAGTAGGTAGTATGCGCTCCATCGATGCTTATTACTACTGTAGTCATCATATGTTATTTAGCACCACCTTCCTCTGCGGCCTGCCCTGTAGCATGCCACACCCCTCAGGTCTGCCCAGCCTCAGTGAGGGCCAGGTTCCAGGCTCACGTGGTACATGGGCTCTGAGGGGCTTCCCAGGGGCTGATGGGAGTCTCTGGGGTCCTGGCTGGTGCCATGGCGCCCAGGACTCTTGAAGGCCAAGGCAGCTTCCTTCTCTCAGGCCCTGCCTCCTCTTTGCAGATTTTAATGAGAACAGCTTCATTGACGAGGAGGGCCTGCAGAGGATCAGCCTGCGACTGCTCAACAGTGATGACGTGTCAGAGGACCTGCTGGCCAACCTCACAAACCACATGTGTGCCAGGGGCTGCCCAGGCGGGGGCGGGCCAGGCCATCACCCGAAGCCTCTGGATGGCAGGCAGGGTGAGGGGCCCTTGGGGGTGGGAACACGGCTGGAGGCAGCTGCCCTCCAGTTTTCTGGCCTTCCTCCCCTAGCATGACTCCCTTCCAGGGTCCCCAGAGCAGTGTGCCTGAGCCACCCACTCCGAGGGGCCCTCCCACCACCTCTTACTGCAGGCAGGTGGCCCCAAAGCAGCTTAGCGTCAGATGGACACATCGCAATGTCCCCTTCTTCCCATGATCCCAGCACAACACAGTGCCTAGATGGCCTAGAGAGACAGTCCAAGGTGTGACAGTTCAAAGTGTGACAGGACGTGAAGACAGCCTTGTAAACCTGACAACATGGGTCCCCTTGTCCTAAGGCCAAGTGCTTTGAAGCAAAGATAAAACTGTGAGGGGTCGTCACTGCCTCTTTGACCTCATGGGCCTCTTGCAGTGCAGAGCCCTCGCCTGTGACCAGGAGACAGGACAGGTGCAGGTGGGATGGGGGCGTGTTGTCGCCCTGTTCAACCCTGTGTCAGAGGACCTGCTGAGTGCCTTCACAAACCACGTGTGTGCCAGGGGCTGCCCGGGCAGGGGCGGGCCAGGCCATCACCCAAAGCCTCTGGTCTAGCTCGCACTGCCAAGTTTGTGCTTGGCACCAAGAGGACTCTTCCCATGATGGACCAGCCCATGAGGTCCCAGACCTCAGTGCACATACCGTCACTTCTGTCCTTGTCCAGGAGCAGTGGGGAGCAGGTGGGGGTGAAGAACAGCCACCCCTTGGGGGCTGGCACTCTGGGATGCATGTGAAGCACTGGCAGAGAGCCTGGCCCACGGGAGCACTCAGTACATGGAATTTCTCCCCCCATCCCTGCACCCCTTTCATGCCAGGCTCCTCTCTGCTCTCTGGCTCTTCCCTACCCTGGTCAGGTCCTGAGTGAGTCTGATCTGGACAATGACAACATGCTGTCTTTCTCAGAGTTTGAACACGCCATGGCCATGTCTCCAGACTTTATGAAGTAAGGTGTTTGTGTGCAGGTGGTGGGGGGTGTGCTCAGCACACTGCTGGGCAGGGAGGAGAGCTGGAAGCCAGCCATCACTCAGAATAAGGGCATGAGAGGTTGGCACCAGAGGGTGCCCTAGGACCACAGTGAACCCAGAAATCAGAGGGTGCTTAGGCCGGCAGCTTAAGGCAGCTCAAAGGATGCTTTCTCTCAGTTCCTTTAGGATTCATTTCTGGGAATGCTGATGTGGCCACAGTTACCTGATCAGGCAGGCTCAAGGCAGACCATAGGAACTTGGAATTCAACCCCCTGCAGGCACTGGCAGCCTCTGATTAGAAGTATGACTTTGTCCCTGTCCTTCCCTCACTTTCTAGAATTCTGTCCCCTCAATAAAGAAAAAAAAACCTTGCCCCATTAACTCATCAGTTTTTGAATGCAGTGTCATGTAGAAGCACTTTTTATTAAGAACTGCTCATTCCAAGGGCTTAAGTTTGCCAACACCACCAAGCAAGCTGGACTGGCCAGTATTTTTGAGGGCAGAGTTCAAATCCCCACCCATGTCACAGCAGGGAGACCAAGCCAAATGGGCTGAAGTTCACCAAGAAAATATGTACCCTTCCCCTGGTTCCTTGGGGCCACTTCCCTTCATCTCTCTCCTGGCATCACAGTGCAGGCTGTACAGAGATGTGCACGTAGTGGTCATTCCAGTTGGCGCCCGACATCCCAGTCTTCACTGAGGGAGAAGACATCTTGGCCCCACTTGGCACCCCCCAGCCCTTGGGATTCAATAGGGTGTGACCGGCAATCAGACCTTATTTACTTTGCTATTTAGCCAAGTCCTGGAATGAATTTAGCCACCACAGGGACCCTTTGCGGCCCAGCTGGTCAAGGACTCTGGGACACAGAGAAGACCCTCATTGGGACTTCTGAGAGCTGTTAGATGCCTGTCTGGTGGGCACATGGCTTTTCTTGTTTGCAGGGCCCACAGGGGAGCGCCTAAACCCTGGCTCAGAGGGGAGGCGGCCTTCCACCCTCATGTGGACTTGAACATACAGTGGCCTCCTTGCCTTTAGGTCCTGACTCACCCACTCAGGGGTAATGAAGTCCCCGTAGATTGATGGAGTTCCTTGATCAAATCCAGGGGGCGCTGGAATGTTGGAGAACTCCCATGGGGTGGATACGGAGCTGGCCTGAGGTTCCCAGCCCAGATCCTGTCTACTGAGGGACTGTCGCCCACACCCACATCCAGCAGGCAGGAGGCATCCCAGGATGTGGGAAGCCACAGCCTGGGGACAGCAAGCATTCCAGACCCTGGCCTTCCCAAGCCACCTCAGGCGTGTGGTCTGGGAACCCATCCCAGGGATCCACTCCTGGCCTAGAGATTCCTGACACACAGAGATTTCTTGAAGAGTGACTTCACCTTGGGTTAATCCCTCCTCTCTCCTAGAACTGTCCCAGGGGTGGATGCCAAATCAGCCTGCCCCTGCTGGTCTTATAGAATGCAGAAAGTGGCTGCTTTGCACAGCTTGTTCTCTCAGGTACCACAGGGTCCTTTGGGATCCCAGGAGCCACATCGTTCCTGCCCCTCAGTCTCCACATAGACCAAAAGCAGAGTGTGTAGTGGAAAAACTAGAACTTGGAAGTCAGAGAGACCTGGGTTCAACTCCTGACCGTGTCATTTTTAAGCTGTGTGAGCTTGGGTAACTTTCTCAACCTCTCTGAGCTTTAACGTCTTTGTCAGTGAAGTGGGGATACCGCCACCTCTCTCACAGGCTATTGTGTGAACTAAATGATGCTGAACCAGGGCTCAAGCAGGAATGCCTTTGCATCTAACACCTGGTACAATTGTTCTGGGGTCACTCCACCCCCATTCTGAGACGGGGGGCGGGGGGGAGGTAATGGAGCTTCCTTGATTATACCAGTGGAAGCTGATGGGAGGTCTCTCTCTACCTGAGTGACCTGCCACCAAGACTCAGGAGCTGTACAATCCTTGGTTCTACCTGGCCCCACTTCAGGGGAGAGGAGCATGGACCCAGCAGGTCGCTGGTCACTGCTTTTTCTTGGCTCGAACCCCTGGGGCTGAGGTGTCAACAGCCCTTAAGATGCAGTGCTGTCAGACTCTCCGCCGCTGTCCTGCTGAGGTCAGATGCTCCTGGGGCTCAGAGCAGAGGACTGTGGGACGGTCATGACTACAGATTTTATTCCAAAAAGCCACCCTGGTCTGGGCCACGGCTCTCAGGGTGTCATGCTCTGAACTCAAAGTAGCAATCTCTCTTCTGCCGCTCCTGGGAGGAGACCCTCTTTCCCGAGGGGAACGTCTGGTAGGTCTTCAAGTTGCCAGGGGACACTCTAAAAAGGTGCCACTTGTTCTTCGGGCTCAGAGGAGGCCTGGGGGGTGAGGATGGAGCCAGCATTATGCAGTGTGCCAGGGAGGAGAGGGGGTGAAAATGCCCAACCACAGCCCCACAGGCCATTTTCCAGCCCATGCTGATGCTGACCCTGCTGGCTGCTCCTCAGCTCAATGACTGACATGTCACCCTGCACTTGAGGTCAGAATAACTTGCATGTGCACAGTGGTACAGTGCTTATAATGAGGCTGCTGATGGTGATGGTGATGGTGATGGTGGTGATGATGGCGATGGTGGTGGTGGTGGTGGTGATGGTGGTGATGGTGATGATGGTAGTGATGGTGGTGGTGACAGTGATGTAGTGGTGATGGTCATGGTGACGATGGTGATGATGGTAATGGTGACAATGATGGTGGTGGTCATGGTGATAATGGTAATGGTGGTGATGGTTATGGTGATGATGGTGGTGATGGTGATGGTGGTGGTGATGGTAATGGTGACAATGATGATGGTGGTGGTGGTGGTGATGATGGTGATGTGGTGATGGTTATAGTGATGATGGTCATGGTGACAATGGTGGTGATGGTGGTGATGGTGATGGTGACAATGATGGGGATGAAACCCAAGAAGGGCAGGGACTTGCCCCAGTTCACAGAGGAGATCGGGGGAGGTGCTGAGTGCGGGCACTGACCCTCTTACTCTCAACTACCTGGTTGGCCCCCTGTGTTGGCTAGGAAGCCATCAGCAGTGGTGCAACCTGCCAGGCGGTTTGGAGAAGAAGCAGGGCTGGTGCAGCCCAGGTTCCCCACAGATGCCAGAGGTACGGATCCTGCCCAGAGTGGTCTCAAGATGAGTAGGTCCCCAGGAGAGGCCCCACACTGCCTGCAGGTTCAGACTGACTCAGAGCCCTCCCAGGGTGGAGATGGCCAGACCCAGAGTCCTAGAGTTGGTGTTTGGAAACCTGGGTTCCTCCAGGTTCTACCTCCAGCCAGACTTACCATCCAGCACAAGTCCCCAAGGCCTCGCTAAGCCTCAGTTTCCCTACTTATAAAATGGGCCCATTTATCTTGAGGAGAGGAACTTATAGAGGCAGTGATATCCCTTTCTTTAAGGACCATTGAACTGTGGAAAGGATTGCTGCTTTACCAGTAATGGTTGTGGTGAACTCGGGGCTTTGAGGCAAGCAAGGAGTCATCATGGAAACCCAAGATCCGTCCACTGACCTCCAGATGTCCCCCACCCAACACAAAACCTTGGCAGCATAGACTTCTGACCTCTCTGCTGGGGCGTCAGGAAGGAGCAGAAAAATCATGTGCTTTTATCTCAGATTATCTCCCAGGGCAGAACTGGCCTTCCCTGGGGGAAGAAGCTTTACCGGATAAAAGTAGCAAGGTGCGGGCAGTGAGGAGCTTTCATATCTGTTAGATGGGCAGCTGGACTTTGAAAGACAGTTTCAAGTCTCTATGAGAACATTTTCTGAGTATGGATGGATGGGGTTATGAGGGACCAATTTCCTGCTCTGTGTAGTGCCCTCTGAATCCAGCAGAGGGCAGCAGCTCCTTGCTGCTCAGAGTAACTGCGCCTGGATTTGGCCGAGCGAAGCTGCATGCCTGCCATTGCAAGGGGAGAAGCCTGCAGATTCAGGCCCTTAGATTATGAGGTTTGCTCCCATATGTATCTGTCCAGCAAAACGCTCTTCCTGACTCCACTCATTTGGATTCCTGGCATCCCTCCTGAGGCTGCTGAAACCCTTTCTTACTCTGTAACCATTACCCTCTGTACTGCTGGCTCCTTAGGGCAAGGTCTCAACTCCTCTCAGGCCGGGTACCTGTGTGCCAGGCCAAGAGCTCGCGGCCTGTGACATGTGTTTGTCGAATGCGTGGGTGAAGGGACGGCAGGCACTCACAGGTCGGTGGGGATGGGGTACCGTTCCCGCTCTCTCGCAGGCAGCACAAAGTAGGGAACCCGGGGCACCAAGCCAGTCTTGTCTTGATAGTACCTCCGCTGCTGCTGTGTCATCTGCAGCTCAACCAAGGAAGAGATGACAGGTCGGTAGTGTGCAGGCGGGACCTTGGCCACCTGCAGTCCCCGCCTGGCTGTACCTGGGCAGCGGGTGGGGACTGCCTCCGCTTATGCCCTGGGAGCAGTCCCTGGCTGAGCGTCCTCTCCGAGCCCAGCTCCTCGTCTGTCTAGTGCAGATAATGGCATGCACCACACCACACCAGCTTTGCTATGGAGAGTGAAAGGAACTAGGGACCAGCAGTAGTAAAGTGCAGGAAGCCCAGCTCACAGGCAACACTGGGGAGCCGGCATATTCATTTCTCCCTCTTCCCCACTCCTGGTCAGTGTGTGCTCTGCATGAGGGCTGAGATGGAGGGCGAGTCCTTCCCAGGCCCACTGACATGGTCCACAGCTCCTCGGAGCTGATGGCACCCACCTGACCCTCTCCCTGGGGAGGCTGCCTTCTCACATGGTTCTCCACCCTGGGGACCAGAAGACACTTTGTCCTTAATTCAGGCTGGAGGGGTGTGTGCAGGGGAAGTGAGGGAGAGAGTGAGGTTTCTAGGAACACAGCAGGAATGAGACCTGGACCGGACTAAGGTAGGCAGGCACGTGTATGCCTGTGGCCCACTGGGCTGTGTCTGAGCCAGATCTAGAGAGGGCTTTAGGAGCCAGAGGAGCAGGACAGGGACATGAGGGTGCGGGCAGTCAGGGTCTAGTCTGGAGCTGAGGTCAGCCAGGAGCACATCCACACCCCTGGGTACTGGGATGCCAGTGGGCAGAGACAGTTCAGAGTAGACTTGGGGCTGGAGCGGGGGTGGGGGTGTACAAGGGCTTTGTGTATGTGTGCTTCATCCTGTGGGTGAATCTTTGGCCTTTCTCTCTGGTAGGAAGGAAACAAGGGTCCATAGGGCCAAGAGGTGAGGGCGGGAGCATCCCCAGAGGCTCTCAGCTCTATGGCAGTGAGGGTGACCCACAGCCCCTGGGGTGGGGGGTCAGGGAAGCAGAGTCCTGGGCCCTCTCCCCAGGGCCCTAGACAAACTCACCAGGTTCCCTGCTGGCTCAGGGACTTGGAAAAAGCAAAAAGGTGCTGCAGCCCCCGGGGGCCCAGCTGTCACCCTCCCCGGGATGGGGGTTGGGGAGGCAGCCCAGCCCGGTGCAGCCCACCTGATAGAATTGAGAGAGCTGGGTGCCGCGGTCACCGTCCAGGTTGAAGTGGGTATAGCTGGGGGTGTGCAGCCAGCGGTCTCGGCTGCGGGAGTGGTAAGTCATCACGAGGTTGGGGTTTGGGGAGAAGATGGTCGGGAAGTGGCCGCCTTTGCTGAACGGAGTGTGGCTCTTCTCCAGGGCTGCGTTGCGGTGGTCCTGGAAGTACTTGAGGGTGGTGGTGCCATAGGTGGAGCCGAAGGTGAAGGCCACACCAGGAACGTGGCCTTCGTACCTGAGATGGCAGGGGGAGGGGAGGGAGGGATCGGTTAGGGCTCCGGGCTGTTCCAAGAGCAGCCCTCAAAATGGGGTGAGGCCAGTGCACCCGGCTCGTCACCTCTGGGCCTCGAGAGGCTTCCTGAGGTGCACTGCCTGGCTCGGGTCTCGGGAGGGACAAGTGACAAGAGACTCTAGGGCTCTTCCTCCCCACAGAGGTCTCCGCCTAGACGTCTAGGATGGTCCTCAGGACCAGAGGCCTCTCCAGGGGCCAGGACACCTGTGTGCCAGGCCTGACCTCTCAGTAAGGCTGTCAGCAAATCTCTTTCTCTCGGCCCTCCTTCTGCTGGGGGGTGGGCCTTAGGGTGCAGAAGCCTCCTGCAGCTCTGACGTCCTGCGGTCACCTCATTATGGGGTAGAGGGAACATGAGAAGTTGGTGGGGGCTTAGCGATGACATGTGATGACAGATTTGTTATAGCTGAGACTGGGCTCCGATGCAGCCTCGCTCCAGCACAGAAACCTCATAAGGTGCCGCTCCGAGGGCCTGCAGAGCCCGACCAGGGTTCAGGGGCTCCAACGCCATCTGCATCCAAGGTGGAGACTGGCAAGCAGAGACCCTTGGGGGCACAGAGAGCACAGGCTGCCACAGTGTGCTCATGAGCCCTGGGCGAGGGCAGCACCTTGTTCTGGCAAAGCGAGGGGAGAGTTGGCCACACCGCAGCCTTTGTGTGAGCAACAGAGATCAAAGCATTTCCAGTGGGCGCAGCCCGAGGGCTTCCCTCTGCTCCTCACCCCTTAAACCTGGCCCTGCCCCATCATGCCGTTAGAATGGCTCTCCGCAAGGTGGCCGGAGGCCTGCCTGCCGCACTGGACGTTGCTGGCTTCTCTCTCCTTGAAACACCACTCTTGGTTTTCATGGCACTGCTGTCTCCTGTCTATGGGTTTTCAACCTACACCTCTGATTGTTCCTTCTCATGATGCACCTGCTCTGCCCTCGTCCTCTGGCATCTGTCCTGGGCCCACGGGATCCTCCTGGGTGATAGCATCCATGCTGTGGCCTTAGCCTTCACCTGTGTGCTAGTGACCCTGGTCTCTGTCTGCAGCCCAGAAGTCCCCTCCCAGCTTCAGGCTGCCGTGTACTTGTACACTAGACACCTCCCTTGGATGTCCCCTGGGCACCAGGGCACCCAAGCACCCCGCCTTTCCATCAGTCTCATCCCAGATCAGTGAAGAGCACTCCCCAGGTGTCCATGTCAGGGACGGGACATAGGTGCCCACCTCCCTCAGACCCACCACTCACGTCCAGTCAGTCACCAGGCCCTGAGTTCCATGCTGGCCTGAGCTCTAGCCCCGTCTGCACTGAGGCCGTGGCCGCCTCCCTCTTCTCCCTCTTGGCGCACTTAAACCACTAACCTGTGCCAGTTGTCCACACTGAACTTTCTTGAGTCAATTTTTAGTGTGGCAATCAAGTCTGTGACTTCACCCTCGCCTCCCTCTGCAGCCACCTCAGTGTCCCTGCTGCCCGGTCACTAGCAAAGAGCCGTGGCAGGTCTCTGCACATGACTGCTGTCACTGCCCAGTTCCACCTCTTTCTCTTTCTCCCTGGCCCTCCCCCTGCCCAGTGCCTCCTGCCATCAGGAACCCAAACCTGGCCACTCCCGCCACCCCTGCTCCTTCCCTCTCACTACTCCATGGCCCTTTAAGTCTTGCCCAAATGTCACTCCTTTGAAGAAGTCTTTCTTTGCCATGTCTTCTAGGCCCGGGTGGGTCCTGCTGTCCGTTCCTACATCTCACTCTGCACTGCTTGGCTCTGTTGCCTACAGCTTTATCTCCTCCACTAGCCTGGGAGCCTCTCAAATGCAGAGCTGAGCCATCTCTTACTCATTTTTAGATCCCTGGTTCTCAATGCCAGGACTGGCACATGGTTTGCGGGTAGGAAATGTTTATTAAACAAATGAAAAGATGAATGGCTGACGTGCCTATGACACCTGCAGTGTTTACAGTTGGGCCTGCACACAATGCCCAAGAGCATGCTCCAGGGGCCTCCTGTACTGCTAAGTCCGCCCTGCTGAGGCGCCTGATGTCCATCTCTCAGCCAAGTTCCCTTACCACACATCAAAACATCCCCAGTGAAGCCCCAGGAAGCACAGGGAGCCCGCCAGGCTGCTGCAACTTCGTGGGCGGCTCCATTTCAGGAGCTCATCCTGCACCTGAAGAACACGGAGGTCTTTGAAGTGAGTGCTTCCATGTCACCTCCGTGGCCACCTTGGGCCTCAGCCTCCTCAGCAACAGAATGCATATTGGCCTAGAGTTAGACAGTAATGCATGATCCCCTTCTTCCTATCTTCAGGTGAAAGGCAAGAAGGTGAAACACAGTGATTGCTGACAGGCCTTCCAACTGCTCTCTACTGCAGGCAAAACATAAAAAGACTCCCTCCCTGGCTCCTGGTCTACCCACCCTCAGCCTTTCTAGAATCTTATATGCCTGAGGTTGGCTGGGCACCAAGCATGCAGCAGAGGGCAGAGACCCTCCAGCGGACTTAGGTCTTTCTCAACCTCACCTCTCTTGTCCCTTGGCTCCTCTCCGCCCTCAGCCATGACCTCGGTGGTCCTAACCCTCCCCCACCTGCCTCTGCCCTTCTGCTGACCCCTCCTGAGGTCCTTGCTAATGGGCCTTATCTCTTCCTGTGCTGGGAAGATATGGGGCTGGTGAATGCCCGTCAGCCCGTGTGGTCACCAGGGCTCCTTCCAGAACAGAGTCCTCCTCTTGGCATGGCTGCCCCTTCCGTGTCTGGAGCCTCCCTGCCTCCCTCACCCAGGGCCTCCCTCATCACTGTTGGTCCCTCCCTGTTTCTCTGGGCACATTTTCTCTAGGCTGCAATATTCTGCTGTAAGCTTTGCTGCTTTCTCACATACGACCCTTCCTCTTCCTGTATTCCTGAATACAGGCTTACTGCTGACCCACCACTAAAGGCGAACCTGTACTTTCTCACTAAGGTCACATAAAATCATCTCGCTGTCCTTGGTTCACATTCTCCCTGTGAGAGCTGCTGGTCATTGGGTGCTGCTGGGTCCCGACAATACAGAGAGTAAAGCAACAGAATGGAAACTGAGGAGAGGCTATCTACAGCCCTCTGTAGGGAAAAGAGCGTGTCCCAAAAATACACGGCCAGGTGGCCACTCAGATGCTGCTCCTCTCCCGGCAGGAAGGACCTCAGGGAATAAAGCACCTACATTCTTCGCGACAGTAGTGCTGAGTCAATATCCTGCAACTAAGAGATGACTCAAACGGAAAAAACCCAGTACTTAGACCCTCTGTTAGAATGACTGATGATCAGCTTTTCAAATCTAGTTCAGTATAGAACTAGGAATAGTAACTAGGTGAAGGCTGGTTACAGAACAGAATGTAAATGTTATAAAACCTGTCAAAGTAAAAAATAATTTAAGCCACTAAAATGGGGCATCGGGGTGGCCGGGGAGATGAGAGCGCACTTACTAAGAACTTCTAAGGCAGTCAACCTTTGGCGTTCAAAATGGAAATATTGTCAAAAATACATAGCATAATGACTCTAACCCCTTCATGGTTTTTATCCTCTCTCTTCTCTAGAGGGACCTTTTAGGACTAATATCTCTTGAGATGAATTGGCATTTATCTAAAGCCTAGTTATGCTTCCATTTTACTTGAATCTTCCTCTTCAGTGAAGTTCTGGGATGATTACATTTCATGCTTTTACTTTTAAAAAGCAAATATGGTGTGATGGTATTTCTTTTAAATTGCTTTGTCTTTCTAACCATCCACCCACTCACCCGCCTAGAACTGAGTATACACCCAAAAAAAATCTGGAGTGATGCACCCCACAGATTGACTTCGGTTAAGTTTAGGTGTTTGGAGTTGGGGTGTCTTGTTGTTTTCTTCTTCACGGGTGTATTTTTTATTTTAAAGGGAGTCAGATGGTCCTAAGAATACCTGGGAGCCTACTGTGTGCTGGCACAGTGCCAGGTGCCAGGACTGCGGAGGTCCACACTGCTCTGCCCTCCTTGTTCTGTACTAATTGAGTCATGGCCTTGTGGTGGCCAAGGCTGTCGTGGCAGCAAACTCAAGGAGGGAAGCGAGGGCCCTGGAGGACCTCCATGAAGGGGTTTCCCCTGGGTGAGGCTTTGAGGAGAAGCCCAGGGCAGAGTGGGCAGACTGGAGTCTATCTTCCCTTGCACTCATAGGTGCTCTGGTAGCCCCAGAGTCCTCTCCTCTTCAGGGACTCACTCACCCATGTTAGACTTCCAGTACTGAGGACGCCGGGGTCTGCAGTTACGGCCTCGGCCCTTCTCCTGGCCACAGGTCCACATACCCAGCCGTCTATGCGGGGCTTACTCACAGGCACCAGGCTCAGTCCAGCTGAAACTAGCCTGCTCCTCCTCCTGGATTTCCCTCCCTGTTTAGCGCCACCCCTACCCACCAGAATCCACCAGAAACAGGGACTGCCACCCTCCACGTCCAACCTCTCCATACGTCCTTCTCTAGCTCCCCTCTTCGTGACTTTCCCACAACCCTCCTCTGTCCCACAGCTACAGGCCTCCTTCCTTTCTCACCTGGACAGCCTTGAATCTCCTAGCTAGTCTCCTAGACTAAGTTTCAGCACCTCCAGCCTGTCATTCCACACTGATGCCAGAGCGATCTTTCTCAAACACACTACAGATGACCACAGTTCACTCTCTCTCATCACGTCCTATGCCCTGGAAGTGTAACTCAAGTCTCTGGGAATCTGCACGCTCTCCAAGCCTCCACACACATTTCCTCTGCCTGGAATGCTGTGTCTCCTCCTGTCCCTGGGGTGTCTCCCACTCTCATGGAGCCGGGTTCTCTGTCACCTCCCCTGATCTCACACCCTGTACCTAGTATCTAGGCTTCACATTAGGATCACCCTTCATCCACACTGTGATGCATTTAGTGCATCTCCTCTGCTAATTTGTGATCTCCGTTATTATCAGTACCTACACAGAGCCTGACATATGACAAGTGCTCAATAAATGTTCTCTGGAGGAGGCAAGAGTCCAGAAACTTGGGGGCACCATGTCCTGGAACTCTTTTAAAAGGGGCTTGGCTCTGATCTGCAAAGCGTCTGCCGGCACAAAGCGTCCCACCCACAGGGGCTCAGAAGAAAGCAGCTATAGAAATGTGATGTGTTCTTGTGATTCTTCGCCACCCCCAGGCTCTCTGCCATACTCCTCTGCTCTCTGCTTTTTCACCTTCTCTGAATGCCAAGATATTAGCATCCCAATAGGATAGAAGCCCTCTCCTCCGCAATGCTAAGATTCTGCCTGGATCCCAGGTTCCGTTCAGAACTTGCCGCTTAGGGAGGGGCACACACTGCACATGTGCAAGCACAGTCAGCACTCAGCCGGCACCCCTTGGCTAGCTAGGTTTGTGGCCCTTGTACGCACTTGCATTTGTGTGCCTCAGCCATGACCCCATGCCGTTCCATGGTAGAGCCTTCCCAAGACCTGTTTATGTTGGTCAAGTGGCACGCCAAGGTGGAGCGAACAGCGGGGAATGGCAGGTTTCATAATGGGGCATCCAACAGTCCCTATGGTGCCACCACCCTTCCTTCCAGTCCCTTTCTCTGTCCCCTGCCCCTCACCCACCAGCACGCCACACAAGCTAGGAGCTGGGCCCTCAGCAACCATCCCATGTGCATTCTAAGGCCCACTGTGGTTACCCTGATAACAGACAGCAGTCCCTGCCTGCCTCTTAATAGTACTTTTTGGTCCCATAGCTAATATTAAAATTAATTACCATGAGCAATCAAGATCCCTTGAGCAGCCTTAATACCTAATTAACTTGCTGCTGTTCAGCATGTCCTCATTCCACATGTGCCCTCTTCCCCCTAACACTTCCGGCTGCATACAGTTTTGATCATATCCTTCCTCTGGGCAAAAACTTTCAGGGTCTCCCCATTGCCTACGAAATTAAGAACAAATTGGGCCAGGTGCTCAAGGCCCTGCTGGACCTGGCCTTCGTGGGAGGTCTTTTGAGCCTGTCATCCACTTTCAAGTTTCAGCTTTTCCACCACAGCCACATGGGCCATTTGCTTCTTTAGAAGCATATCCTACCGTATGTCCTCTGTGCCTTTCCTCAGGCCAGTCCCTACACCCAGAAGAAGCTTCTCTCCTTCTCTCCCTGAATTGTGATCTTATCCATCCTTCAAGGTACATTTCCAATATCCCTTTCCCATGGAGCCTCTTCTGACCCCCCCACAGTCCATGCCTGTCCCTTCCATTGAACAGTCTTCCCTCTTTGCTTCTGTTTATGTCTGTGTTCACATTCTGCTGTATGGTAATTACTTGGGCCTTTAGTATATTCTTTCTTCCTGAATTACAAACTCAGTGGGGGGAAAGGGCTGTGTTCTACTCATATTTGCATCTCTGGCCTTCCTGGCACTCAGCAGACGCTCTGTAAATATTTGTTGAATTGAACTCACAAATGGAGGCACATTTTTAAGGGCTGGTGATTCTTCTGGAGAGGAGACTCCTTGTGACAGAGCCCAGGTCTCCAGGGGCCGCTGACCCATTCCTAGGAGGGCTCCTCAGTTCCTCTGGGTCCTATGAGGCATCAGCCACCTGCCTGGGCACACAGAGTTTCCTACACCCTTCTGGGCAGGTGGCCCTTATTTCATACTTGGGAGCAACACCTCCAGTGCCAGGGCCTGGACTGTGATGGAAGGAGCTTTGGAAATGCAACTGGCAAACTTTCCCCTTACTCTCCAGCCTGTGAGGTAGAGTCTGAGGCCTGAAGAAGCTGACAGGATTGGCAGGATCAGGCAGGGGCGTGCCAGAGGTGATGTGTGCTGGCTCTACTGGCTCAGGAGAGCCAATTACTAAATCCTCCAGATTTTTGTAAGCCTGTTTTTTTTTTTTTAAGCCAGCACTAAAAAATTGAAGTATATAAAGTTACAATTAAAGGAATTATACTGAAGACAAAGGTAATAAATACTCAAAACTTAACACTACTTAATTATATATGATGTTTTTTTATTATCTGTGTTCTTGAGGTTATTTATGTCTATTTATCTGTATGGTGGGATTATTATATAGGAGGTCGTTGCTGCATGTCTCTTCCCAACTCTGCACTGTGCTGCCGTGTTGGGGCATTTGTACTGCAGATAATGGGTGAATGCTATAAATCAGGGCTTTTCCCTCCAGAGAATTGGTTGTTAAACATTTATAGCACAGGATTCTGGAGAAAAGGACACAGTCACCCCTATGGGACCATCCTCTTGACAACAGCAAGTGTGTAATGCACTGATTTTAGGGTCCTGAGGCCCCTGAGGCCCCAGCCCAGCTTAGTGGCAGGTATGGACACCTGCCATTCCAGGCAGATGGAAGGAGGTGCTGGGGTGCCAGGCCCCTGCACTTACTCCTAGTGAGAGCCACTGAGCAGGAGCTGTAGCCATCACAGGCAGTAGCAGCCTGGATGCAAATGATATACAGGAGCATATCCATGGTTTGGACTGAGCCTGGTAAGGTTGGGCAAGAGGCAAAGAGCAAGGGGATGGATACTGCTTAGATCTGACCTGCAAGCAGCAAGCACCAAAGCTCACTGAAGCCAGTCTCATCCCTTTAAAGTCTTACAATCCCAGGGACTCTGGTCCAAGAAATCCCTGCTCACTGCAGGGATGGCACACAGGCTAGATAGTGGCAAGGAGCCTTAGGGCTGTGCCACCCAGAGCAGCAAGGGACCAGTTGGAGCACACTGGCCAGCTAGTCTGAAGAACAGCATCCTGTTTCCCTTGGTACCTAGAATCAGACCTTGAACACTGCAGGAATCTATTAAGGATAAGAGACAACAGTTACAGGGATTGGAGAGAGCCGGGGTATTAAAGTTACAAAGACTTGGCTGAGCAACTTGATGAATAACCTTGAGCGTACAGCTCATTTCTCATCTGGGATGTTGTGAAGGGTTGTCTGTAAAGAGCCCAGCGTAGTGCCTGGCACACAGTAGGCACTCATACAAGGGGGTCACAGTGCTACTACAGGGCTGGTTCTAGCCCAGGGACCTGGTTCCAGCCCAGCTCTTCCATCACCAACCTGGGGCTCAGACAAATCCCCACCAGACCTCAGTGACCATGTATAGGACAGGATGGGGCTGGGTTGTATGATCTCTGAGGTCCTTCCCACTGTGAATATTCTCTGCCTCTATGAATAAAACTGGTAAGGGGGATGGTTTGAGTGTCAGAAGAGACTAGCTGTGCTTAAAATCCTGTGATTAATGTTTGAAAAGAACACAAAAATAATAATTATCCAAGTGTGGTGTGGAATCTTGGATTCTTTCATTAAGTTAACAAAATTGCCAGTGAGGTAGCATTTGGAAACACATGAAGACAACTCAATTCATTTTTACTGATGCGGATCTTAAGGGAGAGCATATGCCTCCCAGGAAGATTTATCTGAGAAAGCAGCATATACAGGCTCAGCTCTTCAAACTGGCCCAGACCATGCTTGAAGCCTTATAAGATTCACTTGTTACCACGATTTCTTGATCAGTCACAGGACGGGATGCTCAAGGGAACTGTAGACAAGTGGCATGGATTAAGAATCCTAGGATGGCTTCTGAAACACGTAGTTTCCCCAAACCCAGTCATGAGGGAACTGATAGGGGAGGCTTAGGTTCCAACTGGAGATAGTGGTGGGCTTAAGAAAAAATTTTAACAATCTGTAAAATCAGACTTCATGGTAACACCCAGAATGTGGTATAAACATCACTAGCCAAGGCTACAAAAACAGCTTTGTACTAAACCTTATATACTTGTATCAGACTGGGACTGGGTCAAGGGCCGCCCCCAACTTGTTTGTAACACAACACCTAGCACAGCCCAACCATTCAACGTGTCTTTATCAAAGGAATGCCTAAATGAATAAAAGAATTAGGAAAATCCTAAGTCACCTTTTCTAACATACCTGGCTTGACTGCAGGAAACAATTGTGACCTCATAAATCAGCTTTGTTTGATGGGAACCCAAGCAGCTTTAGAGCTCCCAAGACCCAGAGATGGTCCTGGCCACAAATGGGCTGGATTACCATTATAGCACATTCCCCTAAGTACTGCTCTACCTGTGTAGATATGATCTTACTATCACAGCCCCTCAATGCCTTGCTTATTCTGCTTTAAGACAACCCTAACTTTATGCAAAGTATACGGTGAGGTCTTTTCTTCATTTTGCAGTCTGTTCAGTTTGTAGAACATGGTATTATGTTTTTTTGTTCTTTTTTTTTACCCACATGGAGAGTCTGCCTTAGGAACTCTCAAGACATTAATTTCATTCATTAATTCACTCATTCTTCCTTCATTCATTCAATACAGATGTGCTGATACAGTGCAGGCTGCTTCTCAGAAGCCAGGCCCTGCCCTCAGTGCCCACTTTGAATGGTGGGAGAGAGAAGACAATCTTACACCCTGAAAGAGGAGATTGGGGGTGGAAATCTCAGACACTTGGGGAGAAAGGGCCACAGAACAGAGGGAGCAGTCAGACTCGCATCTTAGATATTTGGAGTTTGAAAACAGCCTGAGAAAGGGAACGTAGGTTTGTCCCAGCATCTGAAAATGCTAAGGGCAGGGCAAATCTGGGGCTGGGAAGGTTCAAAGCCAGAATCCTGCAAGGATTAAGTACCACAGGTGGAAGAACCGACCACAGCTCCGGTGGAGAGTGATCCTGTTAACGCGAACTACTGCCCGCCCTGCCTTCCAGCTTCTCTGAGCCGCCCCCTAGGCTCCCCGCCGGTCTCCTTCGCTCCTCCTCCAAGTACTCATCTTGCGCGAATCCTGTGTGTCCCGCACGGTGCTGGGGCCCCAAGAGCCCGCTCCTTCCTTGGAGGCTCCTCACCTTCCCGCTCCCGCCCCGGCGTCTCCGAACACCAAGCCCGCCCGGGGTCCTCTCCTCCCGCTTTCCCGGCCCCCATGCCCAGGCGATCAGGCATCCCCCAGTTGGGTGTGCTCCGCGCTCGCGCGGGACTGACTTCCTACGAAGGGGGAAGCGCAAAATCGCGGGAAGGCCGCGCAGCCAGGGGAGGCTCGGCTCCCCAAGCCCTCAAATCTCAAGGGGAATGGAGGGGCGCCCAGGGGCTCCGATCCACAGGCTTAGGTGGGGCTGGGGGGCGGCGGCCTTACCCGGGCATGAGGCCGGGGGGCACGTAGGCGGCAGTGAACTCGGTCAGTAGGGTGCCCGCGCTGCGAGAGGCCATGGTGGGTGCGGCGAGCGCGCAGCGAGCCCCGGCGTCTGGCTCTCTCCGCCCCACGGTAAACAGCCCGGGGTCACCCGGCAACCGCGCGCCCGGCAACGCGAGCGGAGTCACGCCGCCGCGGCTGCGTTCGCGGGCCTGAGTCCTGCTCGCCCTCCCCGCCTGGAGCACCCGGCGGGCCGCGCCCAGGACCCCGCAGATGGCCGCCCGCATCCATATTCAGCTTTCACATCCATGAATGGCCTCAACACTGCTCCCCCGCCCGCCGGGGGGTGCTGCTGCTCAGCTTCCCGACGGAAGTGGAAGCTCCGTGGGGAGGCCAGGCTGGTTGCGCCCCAGGTGTCCTGTCGGCTGCAGGACCTACAGTGACCGGGCCAGGAATGCGTTGCTTTGGAGGTGGCGCAGAAAGCTGCGGCCCCGTTGCGGCCCAGCGCCACTAGGGCCTGCGTGCTCCCCAAAGCAGCCCACTGCGCTCCAGATTCCCACGGGGCATTTTTATGATGGGTTTGTCATCTCTCCCGGGGGAACTTTCTTTTCACCTCGTCTTGCCCTTCCAACTACTCCACAAGAGTGATTGACAAGTAAGGGGCAAAATGCAAATCGTGAAAATGTCCATGTGATGTACAGTTGTCTCCGGTTCCTCAGTTCAGTCTGGCTGGCCAATCTACAGGGTTGGTGTATTTGCCCCAGAGAGCAAATCTTCAAAGGCCACAGGGAGGTTTTCTTTGGAATAGTGCTCTCTCTGTACCCGGGGCTCCCACATCCAGATTTCTCCAGTGACGGTCACACCAGCTGTGGAGGGCAGAGCAGGGCCTTGGGTCTTTAATTAGGGGTGAGTGTGCAGTTACAGCCTCCAAGGTGCCCCTCTCTTTTCCACTGGGACCCAGACCTGCCTCCCAGCTCCCCTGGCAGCAGGCCTGGTGTCAACAAGGACTCTCTGCCCTTTGCCCTTGTCCTTCACAGTCTCGCTTCATCCTGTCAGATAAGTGTTACCGTCACACTTGGACTCTGTAAACGGCAGCTAATGAAGACCATAGACACTAATGAGCTCTCAGGAGGCTGTTAAAACCAGCATTCTCAAGACTTCCTGACAAATAACAATGGAGTAACAATGGGAGGAGCTTCAAGCTTCCAAGAGGCACATGAAGCAGGGAAACTGAGGCCCCCAGAGGAAAAGAAACTGAAGGCGAGTGAGTGGCTGCAAAGGAAGTGAAGGAGTCTGCACTCCTCCTTCAAAACGCACTCAGATCTGTGTATTGCTAAATTCTCCATGCGAACACAAGCTACAATCAGAAGAACATTCATAAAAGTTGTGAAAGAACAACCCTCAGTTCAGGTGTGCCGAATTCCAGGAAGGCTTCCTGATGACTCCCAACCCTGGACAAGGTCTAGTGCGCACTTCTGGCCCCACTCACGGCTTCCCAGCTGACTCTGCCCATGGGCCTATCACCCTGTGTTCCTCTCACCTGTGTTCTGTCCCATCTGACTCTTCTGCTAAGATCCAGTACCATTACCATAGTCATCCCTGAATCCCTAGCACCTGGTGCTAGAAGGAGTTGAGTACATGTTCACTGAACACATTTTATACTATGAGCTACTGAAATAGGTACTAGTCAGGACAGCAGAAATTTAAAAATGGGATCTGGCTTAGGTTTCTCAAGGGTCCACTGGCTCAACTAACGTGTGCTATGTTTTGGCAGGGTGGAATTGCTGTCATTTTATAGATGAAGAAACTGCGGTTCAGCAAAGCTCAGTGCCTTGCCTAGGGAAAGTTCCTGGGCTTTTTTCTTAAGGAGGCACAGGTCTATAGGAGGCCTCATGAAACTACCTCCTTTAGGAGAGAACTTCCAAAGGGCATAGGGAGGAGATGAGGTTTTTTCTGTTGAGCTTCACCAAGTCTTACAAAGATCACCGGATGACCCCATGGATGGAACATGCCGGTCAGTTTAGTTTTTTAAAGCAGAGACATTAAACTTACCTGGTTTTTAAAAATGTTAGACATTCACTTGTATTTGAAAAGGAATATATTAAAATAGTCTTTGATTGAATATGTCTAGATAAAAGTGAAATAGGAGAGCAGGAATTGAAGAAGGGAAGAGGGAGAAGGAAATAGAACATAAATAGAACACAAAAAAGAAAGCTGAGTAGCAAGAAAACATCCAGAAGGAGGCTCTTGTGACGTCATGCTGGTCACTTGGACCAGATAGAATCCAAAAAGAGCTCTTGTTAGCACACTGGGAAAATTTAGTTTTGCTCTTTCAAAACGTTTGGACTCTGTTCCAAATAGGTCACCTGTCAACCTTCACTGGGCATCCTATTGTACACAGGACATTGTGCAAGCCTCTAGGAAGGCAAAGATGGGAAACCTCAGGGCCTCTCAGTCCAGGAGAGAGGAAAAGGGAGCAGCCCAGCAAAGCAGTGAGAAGGGTGGTGCAGCACAGGCAAGGACCCTAAACTAGCCCGGGTGGGTGCGGGTACAGGGTCACCTCCAGGAACAGGCACCAGTTGGGCTGAGCCTGCCCCCAGGGTCCCCTTCCTTATGAGCCCCATCTAGGGCAGGTCACTGGAAGAGAGGAGTTTTCCCAGACATCCTTTCTCCCACCCCAGCAGCTGATCAGAGCAGCTCAGCACCCCCAGCCTTCTCCACCACCTTCATCCCCAGCCCTAGGATGGGGCTAGGTCGGTGCCCTGGACCCTAAGCACTGCTCTTGCAGAAGGTAAGCATCTGAGGCCTTCACTGTCAGGCATCTCCGATCATGCCCAGACTGGCTCCTGCACTCTGCTCAAGGAGCACCCCACCCTCACAGATCCAGTGATCCCAGAGCAAGGGGTCAGGACCCCACCTCTTGGAGAACGATCTCCGTTAGAGTAGGTGGGTGGAGTACATTCCCTTCTTCTCTTAGCACTTCCATTTCTGACATCAGCCACCAGGCACAGTCTTGATGTCTAGTAGATCCAGATTTTCTTGCTAGGGGTCCCCTGCGTTGGAATTTCTACATGGTGTGATATGACTCTGAGCATGCCAGAGCAGCCAGGCCAGGTTCCCTGAGCCTCAGGGACACTAACAGCCCTGTTGGCCAACTTAACTGTGGTGGAGGCAGCATGGATCACTCCAAAACACCAGAGCAACAGTCCTGCTTCTTGTGCACACAGATCATCAAGTTCCTTCTCCCCTGTTTGTGGTGGGGGTTGCCAGACCTTTCCACACTCATGCCCACTCTCATCTGCCCACTCCTGGTGACAGAAGAGCTCGCCTAGCAGGATGTGGCAAAGCCCTGCAGAAAGGTGGGCAGGAGCTGGGAGAAGACACCTGAAGCCGAGCAGGGCTTTATCTGGGAGCAGGCGGCTGCTGAATAATGAATTCCGTCTCTGTCTGCACTCCCAGGCTGCACGCTGGGTGCACAACACACACACACACACAGATAAACACACACTGGACTGACAACTTGGAGGAGCGGAGGACTGGCAGGGCTGCGAGTCTCTGAGTTTCTGTGAGTCGCTGGAGGGAGCAGCTCAGCTCAGTTGCCTGGTCTCTGTGGGCAGCAAGCACTGGAGGGGGCGCAGAGGGGAGAGGAGGCGACAGCGGCAGAGAGGAGGGAGTGTGTGAGCCACATTCCCCCAGTTCACTCCTTCCGAGCTGCTCTGGTCTGGCAGCACCCAGGCTCACCACACCAGCATGGCCCTGCTCGTCCATCTCAAGACAGTCTCAGAGCTGCGAGGCCGCTGCGACCGGATCGCCAAAGTGACTTTCCGAGGTAGGTAGGGAAGCCCCTGCCTTAGGGGCACCCCAGCTCTGGGCTGATGGGGATAGAGCAAGGCAAGGAGAAAGGGTGGGAAAAGTTCCAGCAGGGTTGGGGTAATGAGGCTTTTCAAGGCAGCCATCTACCCCTGGCCTGACTGACCACTGTGATTTCTTGAAATCAGGGTTCCCCGTGTTTGCATGTCTGCATCTCTGTCTGCCTCCCTCTGCACTTGCCAATGTGCCAGAGCCCTGGTGGGGTATAGAACCCTCTGCCTGCATGGCATCCTGGGGAGGCAGAAGTGGTGACTTCATCCTTGGGCTCAGGGGGACACAGGGCTGAGGGGGCCAGCCCTGCGGAGCCTTCCTGGGCCCCCACCCCTCTTCCACCTCCTCCCACAGGTTAGTTTCCTGGGGAAGAAGGTGCATTTGGGGTCTGCAGCCTGGAAGACATAGGGTGGCTTCTAGAAACCAGGCAGCCCAGGGCTCTCTGGGCCCTTGCATGGTGGGGAGACCATTGGCTTCTCACAAATCTACCTGTGGGTGGGGATCCTGCAAGCCCCCCGCATCTCCATTCTCTTCCTATCCTCTTTTCCACTCATGCAACCAGCAACCATTTGCTATGATCTATGTGGCAAGGCTGGGGTCTGAGCATGACCCAGGCCCTGCCCTCGAGGAGCCCACATCTGGCAGGGCAGGAGGAGCCATGGACAGATGTGTAGGACAGGTATGTGACAGGACAGCAATGGGGACGAGCCAGCTTGCAAGCAGCACCCTGACCCAGGCTTGGGACAAGATGGTTCAAGGGAGGTTCCCAAGAGGAGGTGACACCTTAGCTGAAACCCAAGGGACCAGCAGGAGGGAGCAAGGTGAGGAGGTGAAGACAGAGCAGGCAGAGGAGACAGGATGCCCAGGCCTGGCAGAGGTGGTGGGAGTGGGAGCAGATGGAGGCTCCGTGAGCCTGGAGCCCAACAGTGCAAGACCTGAGATTGGTCAGACGGTCAGAGCCAAGGGAGTGGTCCGCCTTTGCCCAGAGAAGGTTTTCAGCAGGAAAAAGCAAGCCCAGGCTTACCTCTGCTTTTTACCCACCCTCCTCTGCCTCTGCCTGGCTACAGCCCAGCACTCTGGGCCAGGCGCATCTCTGGCAGCCTTCCCCAAAGGCCAGGGTGCTCCTCACTAGACATGTCCCTTTCTCCCAGAGAGGGGTCTGAGGCTCGGGGGTGGGGGCAAAGCTGAGAGAAGCTCACCACCAGAACAAAGTGTGCATCAGGGCCCAGGCTGGGCACATTTCTGCAGCTTCATCAGGAGGGAGAGGTGAGACCACAGGGCAGCCTTCCCTGGACTCTCCATAGAGGCCCCAGGTACTCACATCACCCCCTCATCGGGCCAGCTGCAGCCTGTCGTGCATAGGTGGGGGCAACAATGGGGGGATCGCAGTGTATCTGCTGACAGGAGGGAAAGGAAGGGGGGCTAGGCTGGCTGTTGCCTCTCATGCCAGCCCAATGACTGCTTTCTCTACAGCACCCTGGATCTCCACCCGCCGCTTGCTGGCTCCTACTGGCTTTAGAAAAAACAAGTGTGTCCTTTCATCTGTGAAACGTACCTGTGTCTGCGTGTTGCATAGACTGTATAGTATTTGGCTGTTTAGCGACACGTTGCTATGCTGTTACAGTTGTGACAGCATAGTCCCAGGCTGCACAACTTGTGGGCAAAGAAACTAAGGCCTGGTTGTAAAGGGATCTGCATGGCATTAGTGGAGGGGCTGAGGCCCAGTGGCCCCAGCTCAAAAGACCTCACTCCCAGCCCTGGTTGCCCAATGCATCGATCTCCTGGTCAAGGCAGGGTGAGCCCCCTGTCTACCTGATACCAACCCTTTTCTTTGAACAGTGGGGCTGTCCCTCTTTGCAACTCATGTCCTCTGGACTGAGTGGAGAAATTCACTTCCAAGCTCTGTATCTGCAGCAGGTGGCCACAGGCAGAACTCTGGCACACGGGGCTTGGCAGCAGGAACAGACAGATGGCAAGCAGTTTCCAGAAAGAGTCCTTTGTAACAACCAGAGATGCCTCAGCCATTCACCTGTTGCAAGCCTGCAGTTGACAACCATAGACACCCCAAGAAACCAATGCTAACAACTCCAAGGAAAACAGTGCACTCTAGAATGTTCCACAAGATTTTTTGGCACACAAAACAACTGGCATCCAAGCAAACAGCTACAGGGAGAAATGAAAAACTGGTGAACAGTCAGAGCGAGATACTAGCCTGAGCTCCCCTGATCCCTTTTGTGAAGCTCAGTGCCAGATGGGTGAGGGAGCCCTAGGTGATTTGTGCCCACTGGCAGTAGCTCAGGTGGGCCAGATGATCTGATTGAAATAGAACTTGAGTTTCTGTGCTGTGCCACCCAGGATACCTAGGTAAGCCCTATGATGCTGTGGTGGAGAAAGTTCTAGATATGGGGTCAGAAGCCCTGGGCCTACCTGGGTTCTGCTAATTACTTTGCCTCTCTGACCCTCGGTTTTCTCATCTGTTAAAATGGGCATGATGATAACACCCACCTCACCAGGTTGCTTCAGTGAAACAATAGGTATGGAAGAATTTGAGGAAAGAGCTTTCAAATGACTGATGCGTTTGTGAAGTGGCCATTCCAGTTCTCCTTGGGGCAGCTGCAGGCTCCTGAGTCATCTTCTCTCCAGCCCAACTCCCTTCTCCAGTCAGCCAGGAGCAAGTAGAGAGGGCTCCACATGAGATACAAAGGGGACAGAAGAGCACAGCTGAGGGGCTCCCAACTATGCCAGGACAGGCAAATTGGGCCTTGGCCTCTGCGCTGTCCAGGCCCTGGCTAGGATGTTCCACAGGGACCTGGGCCTGGAGCAGACCTCTCTGAGACCCCTGCTCCCATGTGGACTGTGCATGCAGCAACCTTGTCCCTGGCCACCCCTCCTTCCCTGTCACCCCAGGTCAGCCGGCCACCCCACTCTCAGGCTCACCCAGTGCTCACCACCCAACTCTGTTTCTATCTCTTAGTTCTTACCGCCCAATAGCTGCTCTGAACCTGATCCTGCTCTTATTCATTCCCTCACTAATTGCGCTGATATTTAGGGACAAAGAGGACCCTGGTGGTGAGGAAGACACAGCGCCTGCCCTATAGTAGTTACCGTCCACTGGGTCAGACGGGAGACACCAGAAGCCCTGGACCTCAGTCCCAGTCATGCACACTACAGAGATCAGAGAAGGCTTCCTTAAAGAGGTGAAGGAAGAGGAAGAGGGGGCAGGAGGAAGCATTTAGGCTGGGTCTTGAATGACTGCTTGCCTTGTGGAGATGCAGAAATGAGAGCAAGGAAGGGTTGTTGGGGAGAATTGAGGCCATTCTAGGTGCAGGACTAATGGGACCCGAGGCCAGAGAAAGAAAATCCCAGTTACGTACAATGACTGTGAAGCCACATCAAATCTCCAAACCAGGTATTTGGCTGGAAGTGGGTGGATAGGCAGGGAGATGAGCTAGAAAGGAGCATGGGGCCAGGGGGTGACTGTGGCCTGGAAAGGGGTTGAGGCCCCATCCTGGCCACTGCGGACAAAATTCCCCCTACTTTTGCCTGCAGGACCACCTTAGGCTCTAAATTAGATTTATTTCCTCCATTAGAATGGGGGAGCTCTCCCTCTTGATGATAAATATTACTTCTATCTGGAGGCCTCTCTGCCTCCCTGGTGAAGGAAGCAGAGTATCCCCTGCACCCAGCCCTGAGCTGCTCCTGGGCTGCCTGGGCCCGCAGGTACGCTCAGGCCCAGCCCAGCACCTCCTCTCCGGGAGGACGTGGAGTGGGTCTTGCCCTCGCTGACAGGGTGGGCCTTGCCCCCACTGAAGGCCGCCCATAGAGGGACCCTTAGGTCAGCCTCTGCAGCCACTGGTTGCTGTGGATACAGCTCTGTGCTTTTGCTGTCCACCTGAGGGATGTGCCCCTGGTCCTGCATCCTCCACTCTTCCCGGAACATCAGGCCCCTCACTCCCTGGAGTGGAGAGGGATCTTCTCTGCTTAAAGCCCCCTCCTCCCACCCAGAGCAAGCCAATGCAGGCCTCAGAGAGCAGGCAGAGTGCTGAAAATTCCGCAGGCTTCCCCAGCTTTGATGAGACTACTGTGTTTTCATGATATGGAAATAACTATAAAACTCTTCTGTTACAAAGGAAAGTGCTGCTGGAAACATGCTCGAGAATACACTTGCAAATAAATCCCCTGAGTTGAAAAGCCTTGGTTATCTTACCCACCTTTACTGATAACATAAAAGCTACTTCCTCCCACCTACTCCCACTCCTGGGTCTGATCCTTTTGTTATTATTAACTTTTTATAAAAATCTCAAATATGTGCAAGAGTAAGGAGAATAATAAAATGGCCCCCAAGTTAATGCAGTCGTAACAACCATCTGTTCATGGCCAATCTTATTGCACTCATACATCATCCTACCCCCTATCCCAAATTATTGCAAATTCCAACACCATACCTTTTCATCTGTAAGTATTCACTACACAGCTATAAAAGACAAAGACTCAAAAAAAAAAAACCCACATGTTCTATCACTCCTAAAAAATAATTCCTTAATACTATCAAATATTCAGTCTGTGATCAAATATCTAGTTGTCTCATCAATGCTGTAAGTTTTTTCCAATTCATTTTAATGTGTTTTGTAAATAACTATTTAACCATTTGTTCACTTTTTCTTTCATTCATTGAGGCAATGATATTCACTCAGGGCCAGCTCTGTGCCAAGAACTATTCTAGGCACTGGGGTGACAGCAATAAATGAGACAGACATGGTCCTTGCCCTCCAAGGGAAGACAGTCAATGCACACGTCACTGTGAGCATGATGCATATTCTGGAAAGGGACGTACAGGTGCAGGGCAGCCCACACAGACCAGGAGAGCCACCCTGAGAGGGTGAGTTGGAGTTCTTAGGAAAAGACTGTGGAAGGATACATGTGGAGGAAGGCGGGACCAGCAGCTCAGAGATAGTCGCCCAGGCACCAACAAGGTGAAGCTGGAGAAGTGCAGAGGGCCCAGGGAGATTCTCCTGAGCAGTGGTGGGCTGATTTAAGAGCCCACCTTGAAAGAGGGTAGCATTTTAGCAAGGACAAAACACACAGAAGGCCCATTCCAGGCAGAGGGGTTAATAGCGATACTGCTAGGTTGTGTGGAGTTGTGTCAAGGCTTTGGGCAGCGGGGAGTGCTTGCTGGGAGTAGCGTGGAAGGGAGGAGGCTGGGGCAAATACAGAGGGTCTTCAGTGCCACACTGTGGAGTTTGAACTTTGCTTTGTAAGTGAACGGGAGTCCCCAAAGCTCTTAGCAGAAGGATGTGATGGGAAGATCTGGTTTGGGGAAGGACACTCTGGAGGTCAGGACTGCAGGCCAGGAGCCCAGGGAGGAAGCTGGGGCAATGGTGAGTGGTCCGGGCAAAGGGCTGTACCTCCAGGGCAGGTGGGGGTGGGGGCTGTGGGTTTGGAGAGAAGAAGTGACAGCAGTTCAGAGAAGGGGTGGCAGCTCTGGGACTGGGAATGAGCAGGAGGGCAGGACGAGGGTGCCTCTGTACTTACGTGGACCATGAAGCCACTGTTGGCCCCGGGGAGCACCAGAGGAAGAGCAGATGTGTGGGGAGGGCACAAAGAGGATGGGCTTGCTTGTAGGTTATTCTAGTGAAAAGGTCCCCCGGAAGCCAGAAATCTGGCTCAGTTCCTTGAGTGCCCAGGAACATCA
Source organism: Manis javanica (assembly GCF_040802235.1). Classification (NCBI taxonomy): domain Eukaryota; kingdom Metazoa; phylum Chordata; class Mammalia; order Pholidota; family Manidae; genus Manis; species Manis javanica. Next base: position 222,103,206 of record NC_133156.1, read on the forward strand.
TTGGAGCCCTTTGCTTTGGGAGTCCTGGTGGTGAATGACCGTCTCAGAGAAGATAGCTATGCCTGAGTTCTTACAAGGCTGCTTTGGAATTAAATGACAAAGGTGATAAATACAAAGACTCTACAAACTGTAAAGTATTGTGTAAATGTAAGGATTATGCTAATTATCCCAGGGCTCCTTGTGCTGCAGCCTTCTAGAGAGACAGAAATGGGGTAGATTGTGACCCTGGAGACCTCAAGGACCTAAGAATTTGTGGGGCAAAGCCTTAGTTGATCCTCCTTTGGACTCTTGCCAGTTGCTAACATCCCATATTCTGCCAGACTTGGAGATGAGAGGATAAAAACACTTGCAACCATCACCATCCAGGTAGGCTCCTCCAGGGCAGCATCTTGGCTGGTCCCCCAGGGCCAACATAGTGCTTTGCACAAAACAGACCTGAAATAGAAGTGACAGGAAGGAGCATGGCCTGCAGGTGAGGCAGGAGCAGCCATGCAGTTTAGCAACAGGGTCCACCCTGCAGCCCTCATCCAGGCAGCACCAGGCAGTGATTCATTTCTCTCACTGACAGTTCCAGAAGCATCTCCTGAGACAGAGAATATCACGTGGCCATTTTTACCTTCTTCCCCTTGTCTGCTTCCTGCCTGGTCTGGTCCACCAACTAGACACTGTCTCAACAGTCTTTGTTTCTTTTATTTTTTCATAACAGAAGGGCTCATCAGTTTAGTTGGAGGTCAGTTTTCACTCACTGACTTTTTTTTTGTTAACTAAAGTTTAAGATAAAATCAGGACTTCAGTTTTAACAGTATTTTTACCCCTTTAAGGATGTAAGAAGAGTTGCCCTTCCATCATGCCTCATTTTATTTCCAGTGCCTGGCACAGAGCTGGTACTCTTCATGTCTTGTGGATCACTGGGACCACAAGCTCCTCTGTCTGACACAGTAGTGGGGGAACCTGAGACCCCGCAGTTGCTGAGTGGGAAGCTGGTGCGGTCCTAGGCTCAAGGGAAAGCACCACATTCTTCTTCCTCTGCCTCAGTGCCCGGGTCTGAAAAATGGGTACCAGAGCCATCAGTTAGTTACATGGCAAAGTCAGAGTTCGCTCACCTGGAAGGAAGTACAGGTTTGAGCTGAGTCAGAGAGATGGGTTTTAAAACCCCTGCCCTGTCCCTACCTCTCAGAGAAATGCCTGAGTTTCTACTGTGTGCACCTGGATGTTAACAGCGGGGTGGGGTGAGGGAATGGGAAATAAATGAGTAGCATTAGAAATAATATTTGAATAAGATTTGTGGAAAATAAATGCTAGAAGTAGATGGGGCTCCCATCTAGCTGAGAAATGAGGGGAAGAAAAGGGGCAACCTTCCCTACAGGAGGCCCAGGTTCTCTATATAACCCAGTCTGGCTCTCTGAGTTGCTGGTGATTTTCAGAGAGCACACTTTTCAGGCCACTTCAGGAAGAGCTGCCTTCCTGGGCAGCTTTCTTTCAACTGAATTTCTTCATTGAACTGTACCAGCAGCTGTCACTGTGAAATTATGTGTTCCTCATAGGGGAAAACATGTGATTACAAGAGATAATCACAAACAACTAGACAAAATCATTAGGACTATAGACGATTTGACACCACCAACAGCATTTCTAGAACATTTCACTCCAAATCTGAAAAACACACGCTCTTCTCAAATGCACATGGAACACTCATCAAGATAGGCCATAGGTCAATCCAAAAAACTGACATCTTATAGAGAAGGTTCTCTGATCTCACTGGAATTCAATTAGAAATTAATAACAAGAGATCCTAAAGAACTCCAAATATTTGGAAATTAAACAATACTCTCCTAAATAACCTATGGTCAAAGAGGAAAACAAAAGAGAAATTGTGAAACATTTCTAACTGTGCTATGAAAGAAAATACAACATATCAGCATTTATAGTTTTAATTACAGCAGAAAAGAAAAACTCTAAAATCAGTCATCTAGGTTTCTGCCTTAAGAAGCTACTAAAAGAAGAGCAAATTAAACTTGTCTTGAAAATATTACGCCAAGTGAAATAAGCCAGACACAAAAGACCACACACATATCACATGATTCCACTAACATGAAATACCCAGAAAAGACAAAACCATAGAGAAAAAAGTAGATTAGTTGTTGTTAGGGACCAGAAGGAGATACTGGAGAGTGACTGCTAATGGGTGTGTGTTTCTTCTGAGGTGATCTAGATATTCTTGAATTAGATAGTGGTGAAGTTTGCCCAACCTTGAAAATATACTGAAAATCACTGAATTGTACACTTTAAACAGGTGAATTTTATGCTGTGTGAATTATATTTGAATAAATAAGAATGAAACAACTTCAAAAAAAATTAAATCCAAGGGGAATAAAAAGAAGAATATAGAAAACAACAGAGAAAATTAACAAAGCCAAAAGTTGCTTCGCTGAAAACAATTAATAAAATAGATAAATGGTAGCAATAATGATCAAGAAAACACAAATTACCAGTATCAGGAATGAGAGGGAATATCATTATATTGAAAGAAAAAATAAGGAATTATTATGAATAACTTCATCTCAATAAATTTCTATAACTCAGATGAAACAGACAAATTCTTTGAGAAACGATTTACCAAAACTGACACAAAAAGAAATGGAAAGTCTGAAAAACCCACTATCAAGGAAATCAGTTTGTAGTAATGGTGATGATGACAATGATAAATTGCTTTCTCATAAAAAAACTTTAGGTCTAGATAGGTTCACTGGTGAATTCTAGAAAATATCAAGAAGAAATAATATTAATCTTCCACAAACTTCCAGAAAACAGGGAAGGAAGAAACTTCATAACTTATTTTATGATACCAAAACCTGATAAAGACCTTACACAAAAAGAAAATTAGAGCCCAATCTCCCTCATAAACAAAGCTGTAAAAATCCTTAATGAAATATGAGTCAATTGCATAGCAATATATAACAGGGAGAATATCATGATAAGTGATTTTTATCCCAGGAATACAAGGTTAGTTTAAGATTAGAAAATCAAAGTACTTACTACACCATATAAGAGAAAAACCACCAACAGATACAGAAAAAGCATTTGACAAAATTCAACACCCACTCATGATAAGAACTCTCAGCCAACTAGGAATAGAGGAGAACTTCTTTTAAAGGGCAACTACAGAAACATCTAGCTAATATCGTACTTAATTTTGAAATATTAAACATTAAGATCATGAGCAAGGCAAGGATGTCCATTCTCACCACTTGTATTCAACATTGTACTAGAGTTCTAGCCAGTGCAACAAGGCAAAGGGGAAAAAAGCAACATCAATTCATACAGATTGGAAAGAGAAAGTAAAACTGTGGTTTTTCATGAAGAACCTGACTGATTATATAGACAATCCTAAGAAGTCTGCAAAGAAAGCTACCATAATTAATGAGTGAATTTAGCAAGGTTTTAGGATAAAGTTTAATAGACAAAAAAAATCCTATATTTCTACAGAAATAAGCCAAATGGAAAATAGGAATCGAAAAGCAGTTACTTCTACAATAGCATAAAAACATAAAATGTTTACAAATAAGTTTCATCAGAGACATGAAAGACCTCCACACTAAAAACAAAGAAAAAATACTGAGAGAACTAAAAGAAACTCAAACATATAGAAAATACATTATGTTTATGGATTGGAAGACTCAGAATTCTTAAAAATGCCAGTTCTCTACAAATCTGTAGGCTAAGCACAATCCTAATAAAAGTCACAACAGGCTATTTTGCAATTATTTTAAAATTGATGTAGACATGCAAAGAATCTAGAATAAAAACAACTTTGAAAATGGAGCAGAAAGTGGGGAATTCACACTATTCAAATTCAAGACTTACTATAAAGTTATAGGAACTAAGACAATCTGGCATTAGCCTAAGTGTGTGTGTGTGTGTGTGTGTGTGTGTGTGTGTGTGTGTGTGTGTGTATATATATATATATTCTTATAAATATATCAGAAATTATCTAGCTAATATCATCCAGAAAGAGTTCCCATACATGGAAAGTTAACTGATTTTCAATCAAGATGTTAGAGATCTAGAAGAAGTAGGTATCTATAAGGGAAAAAAAAAGAATATTAAACTCCTACTTTATACCACCCACAAAAATTAATTCAAGATAGATCATTAAATAAATGTGTTTTAAAAAATCTATAAGCTTCTAGGAGAAAATACAGAATATCTTTGCTGTGTTCTTGGGTTAGTCAAAGATTTCTTAAAGAAAACAGAAAACCACTAAACATGAGAAATAAATATCACCCCAAAATTGGTAAATTGGATCTCTTAAAAATTAAAAACTTGTACTCATCAAAAAGCACATTTAAGAACATGAGAAAGCATCAGATGAAAATATTTACTATACATGTTAGGATCAGCAGCCAGAAAATATGAAGAACACCTACTAATCCATAACAAAAAGACAAATGACCAAATTTTTTAAATAGGCAAAAGACTAGAATGAACACCTCATAAAATAAGGTAGACAAAAGGCCAATAGACGAGTGAAAATGTGATCAACATCATTAGTCATCCTAGAAATGAAAATCAATACCACAATAATATAGGATTTCCCATGCACTAAAATGTAAGGCCTGGCTCTTTTTCTGCACACAGGGGTGCCTGGGCCCTGCTTCCTGGCGCTCATGGGCAGAGCTGGCCTTCAGAAAGGAACAGGCTGATCTGAACCAGCAGGGCAGTGGCGGGATGGGAGGGTGATGAAAACAGCAGGGCCACCACTGTGGAGCTGCTGTGGAGGGACAGGGGAGACCAGAATGTGGGGACATCAACGGCATTGCGGCGATTGCCAGGCTGCCCTCCACACAGTGCATCCCAGGCAATACGGATGATGAGGTTTTGCTGATTTTAAATAATGCAAGGAAATAATAGTGATGGAAAATAATAGTCACTTTATTTGTCAGCTCACACGGGAAAGAATGATGGCAGGCACCAGTACAGGCCAGAGGGTTAGGTCCTGAGGACCTTCTCCTTCCCTTTAGATGGCACATGGCCCCTCCTCTGCCCTCTCAGGGCCCCAGGTGTTCCTTCAGTGGGCCGCTCCTTGAGGGGAGACCTTTCCACTCTGCCTTCCCTGTCAGAGCCCACTGCCCTGTGCCCTGCTCCTTCAGAGCCTGTCTCTTCTCCACACTTTCAAACATTTGCTCCTACTGGTCTCTCTGCGTGGCTGTTCCTCCCTCCCTTCTCCCCATGGCTCTAGCAACGTGAACTGTCTGGAAGAGGCCTCTGCTGGGTGCAGAAGGGACATTCGTACCCTTAGTCCCATCCCATGACAGGCTAGCATGCCATCCTGCACACGAGACAAGAGCTGAGCTCACCTTCCTCTCAGACAACAGCTGCAGCATGGGTATTATTAAATGGCGAATGATGTACAAGTTCCTTCTACTAAGCTTTGGACTCCTGAACCCCTCCATTGGGTATATTGGATGTCATGACACTTATTACAGTTGTGAGCATAGAGTCTACTATCCCAACGTCATTTATTGACTTAAGGAGGAGTTCATTTCAAACCAAACTGCTCAGCTCTCCCATGAGGGAAGGAGGATGTCATTCAGTTTTCCCCATCTAATCTCCTTTTCACTCTATCCATAGAAGCCTCTGCACTGCAGGAAACAGGCTATTTTCTTTCTCTCAAGACTTATTCTCAATCTCCTCTTGGCAAGAAAGGTGACTGGATACTGGGATTTTAAATGGTTTTGTCTGAAAGCCATTTAAAGTGGAGCTACACAGTCAATAAGATGGGTGTTGAGCAGAGTAGTTGTTAAGTGGAAATGAACTTGAAATGAGAGATGGGGCTAATAATCCCCACTGAACTTGGAAGGTATGACAGTGGTCCCCCAGCCTTGTGCTAATGAATAGAATGCCCCACGGGAATGACCGCTGACCCTGTTTGCATAAATGCTCCTAAAAAGTGGCTTTTCAAAAGAGCTTAAGGACATTGTTTTCTTAGTAAGTTGCCCATTCCACTGTTTCTGTACCATCGATTTGATTTGTTTCAGCGGATCTTTTTTTTATATCAAAAGGTAAAATTTAGCTCATCCTGTTTGACAATATTCACCACATTTAAATCCTTAGGGCCTGAGGCAATGGGGTTTTATTGCATTTGAAAACAGCCCTGCTGCATAAAGTCTGCAATGGCTAAGTTTGTTGTATTTTATATCCTCTCTAATAGGGCTATAGGACATATGCAAGCAGGGAAGTCTTGAGCATCGGTGGCTTCAAGCTCCTTTGAACACTTCACCATCGTGGATGGCGCCTCCCCACTGCCCCTCCCCCTGGGCTGCTCAGTTTTCATTTTGAGAAACCTTTGAACACAGCCATATCCAGGTTCATTACCATCTTCTGGAATGAAAAGGCCTTTGGTTATTCAGAACAGCAGGTCCTTGGGGAAGCCCCAGTGCGCAAATATGCTCACCTGATTCTCAATTTATACTGTGTGTTTCCTGTGGGAAAAATTACAAGAAGCTCAGGCACCAGCTCTCATGTTTGCCTCCTCCCCTGGCTGCCTTGGGGTTTGTTGTTAAGATTTTTCTTTTGGTTTTTGCTTTGTTTTTATCCCTGGTTAGTGCTAAAGCATCTTGCTTTCCCATCTGTCTACTTCAAGCTATTTTCTGTGTATATAGCTTTTGCTTTTATAGCTTCTTCCTCATTATCTTGGATGCAGCCTCTCCCCACATGTTCCCACCCTCCAAATACACACACACACACACACACACACACCCTTTTCCTTCCTCAAACCACCCACCTTGCCTGTGACATCAAACCCCTGGTCTCCTCTTTGTCGGGGGTAAGGGGGAGCTCTGTGCTGAGCTAGGACTTGCTCACAAGTTCTAAAAACCTGGCAGGCTGTGGAGATCTCTGTACCACAGGTGAGGCCATGAGGCCAGAGAACAGTGGTTCTCCCAGGCATGAGCCTCGTCACAGTGGAGGGTCAGAGGGGCCCCTTCCATCCCCATCCTGGCTGCCTCTGGTCATGCCAAGTCTCCGGTTTTCCTGTCGAGAGGAGACCGCTGTGTGTTCCCCTCAGCCAAGTCATCTCGTGGGTCTGCAGCCTGCCCCAGTGACAACCCAAGCTAACCCTCAGAATGGCACTGAGTTCAACCTGAATATAGCCCTTCAATGAAATGCCCACTGGTTACATTGGTGGGGATTCAAAAGTATTTTTCTTTCAATTACAAAAGTAAAGCATGGTCATTGAAAAAATTTCAAACTCAAGTGTATACACTGAAAGATCAAAGCATGATGCTTTGAATATCTTCTTACTCCCCTTCCCAGAGATAACCAGCTTTAATATTTGAGATTTTGGTCTATTCACACATAAAATAACTGGGTTGGGGTTTGGGAGGTATTTTTTTGGAAACAGAATCCTATTATGTATGTTTTGGGTTTTTTTGGTATGTACTTGACAGATAATAATAAATTAACCCTAAATAATAATTTCTTCTGAATCCATCCTGTCTCTGGGTTTCTCCTTCCCATATGCTCCCCACAAAAGAAACAGTATGTATCCTTCCCTCTCTATACCACTTCTTCACCTCACACAAAGGGGGCATATTTCATATGGCATTGAACTGCTGACCTGTGCCTGCTGCCTGACCTCCCCTACTAGACTGCCAGCTCCCTGAGGGCTGCGTTTTACCCGCCCCTCGATTCCGAGTCCCCAGGAGGTAGGTAGCCCGGCACATTGCAGACTCCACTGAAGGTTTCTCAAAGTGAACCGACCTGGCCTGTGTGCCCCACACAGTGCCCGCCTCATCCCCTCAACCTGCCCTGCCCTGCCCTGATCATGGTTCTTGCAGCCACCTGGGCCAGTTCTGACTGGATGGGCTAGAAAAGCTCACAGCTTCACTCCTGCTCTGGTGGGTAGTGTATGAATATGGGGTGGAGGGGTCTGGGAGAATGTGTGTCCACATCACACCATTACCTGTGCCCATGGGGAAAAGAGGAGGCGCTGCATGGCAGAAACCCCAGAGGCTTTCCCCTCTAAGGCTGCCAGGAAAGTGAGTGTGGGAGTAGGGGAAGGTAAAGGCCCTCAGCCTACTGCCTATGGCAGAAGAGGATCTGCGATGTGCCAGCTTACTTCAGGCCTCGTGCCTCGGGTGGGAGCTCCTGGGCCCACCTGCAGACTCAGTCATGGAAGGGGGCTGGCAGGGTGCCCACCGCCCTGAGGCCAAATCGTCTGCTCAGGACAGCTGCAGGCCAGGGAAGGCAGCAGAGCTGAGGACACTGCAGAAAGGGGCCAAGACAACTGCTGGGAAAGCAGCTTGGTGGGAGGGAGTCTGTGGCTCCACTCCCTCTACCTCTGACCAGCCTGGGCCTTCTTGCTTGAATATCCCCCTTTGTAAAAAGGAGCTAATGGCCTTTGACCTGCCTGCCTCACAGGGTTGCTGAGGGGGTCAGATAAGACAATATGGGAACTTGCCTCATCTGGGAGAGTGCTGCCAAGATAGGAGGCCTCAAAGTTGACCACAAGTGTTGTGCGAATCCAAACGCTATGATGACCCGAGAGGTCGGACCCAAGCTTGTGGTCCAAGGAGGCCCAGCTCTAAAATTTCCTTTCTCCCACCCAGGGCAATGCTTCTACTCCCGGGTCCTAGAGAACTGTGAGGATGTGGCTGACTTCGATGAGGTAGGTTGCCCCTAGAGGCAGCTCAAGCCCTGAGCCCAGAGGAAAACAGGCACTCCCTGCCTCCTGGGGTTCACCGGCCCCAAGTCCTGGGGGGCTGGCTTGCACAGAACTCCCCATTTCTGGTTTGCTTCCTGGGAGGAGGCAGTGGCAGGAGGGCTTGGGGGAGGCTTCCAACAAAGCCAGTCTCACAGGGACTTCAGCCCGTTCTCTCAAAGAGCTATTGGGGTACCTCTCCCTCAGTGTCTCCCCGGAAAGCTTTCTTTTCTTTTGAACCTAAGCCTCAGCAGGTTGAGTAAATTATTTGCTTTGTTTACAGCACATTATCTCGTTGGTCCTTACAAGGCCCACTCCTGTTTCTATGCATGTATATATGTGTATGTATCACATTGCTTCTAATCTGCTGCACAGTACTCCACAGGCATATCCAACACACATCAGGGTGAGCAATGAGCAACCATCCTCGTGTGCCTGGGACAGAGAGGGCTCCCAGGACGCAGACTTTCAGGGCTAAAACCGGAAAAATCCTGATCAAACTACAATGAGTTGGTTACCCTGCACATTTTACCTATCCACTCCCTAAGAGAGGAAGCCCCATCTTGCTTCCAACTCCCCACCACCAGAAAGGCAATGAACATTCTTAGGCATGTCCCCTTTGGCCTTGTGGGAGCACATCGCTGAGATGTACATCAGGACCTGGGGTGGTTGGCTCACAGGGTGTGCATACACTTAACATGACACAGCACTGCTGTGGTCTACCTACCACCAGCAGTGCGCGGGGATTCCTGTTTCCCACATCCTCATCTGCGCCTGCATCTTTTCACCAGTCCAACAGTGGTACCCCGTTGTTGTTTTAAGGATACATTTAAAGTTTCTTCTTTTGTAAATTGCCTTTCCATGTTCTTTACCCTTTTTCCCTATCCATATAGCTATCTTTTTGTCACTGATGTGCAAGAGATCTTTGTACCTTCTAGATACCAACCCCTTGTTGAATTTCAGTATTGAAAATATCTTCTCTGTCTGCCATCTATCTATTAATTTTGTCTATGGTATCCCTCAGGAACTGCAAGTTCTTAATCCTGGTCCATTTTCAAGTTTTGCTGAAGAAGTCTTTCCCCTCTTCTAGGCTACAAATATATCTTCCTACATTTTCTGATTTTATAGCTGTATAAAATTACCTTGTATGTGGTTTTAGATCGAGGTGCACTTTATTCCCCACATAAGAAGCTACTCTTCCTAGCACAACTTGTTAGACAATCAGTCATGTTAAGGTCTATGTCTGCACCTTCTCTTCTTCTATCCCTTTAGTCTGTGTGTTCTTGAACTTTACCACACTGTTAATTATTATGCCTTTTTTGTATGTCTTCATATCTGATGAGGCAAGTGCCCTCTCTTTACTCTTCTTTTTTAAAGTTTGACTTACTTGTGGATCTTTATTCTTGCAGATAACTTTTAAAGTAAGTTTATCAAGTCCTTCCAAAAATCAACTGGAATTTTGATTAAATTTCATTGAATTAGAAAATTGACTTAAGAAAACATCAGTTTTTTATAATATTAAATCATCTACTCATTCACCATCCTTTATTAGGATTTTTAAGTTTTCTACATGGAAGTCTTAGATGTTCCTGATTATTTCCTAGATGGTTTTGTTGTCCTCATGATGGTATCCTACTTTTATTACATTTTTAGTTTATGATTGCTGCATAGAGAAATGCTTTCCTTTCCTCTGTAAGTCCCACTTTTATCTGGCAAACTTGCTGAACTCTCTTATTAAGTTTAATTGTTTGTCTATTGATTCTGTTTTTTGTACATATATGATCATGTTATCTACAAAAAGAGCATGTTTTATTTCTTCCTTTCCAATCCTATCCATGTACTCCTTTAACTTTCCATTGAGCATTGGCCAAAATCTCTGGTTCTATGTTAAATAGTAATGGTGGGGGTGGGCATCCTTTCTGTGCTCCTAATATTAAAGGAAATAAATGCATCTAGAATTTCATCATCAAATATAATTGTTGTATTAGGATCTTACTATTTAACCTTATCTTACTAGTTTACTAAGAGTTTTTATTATAAAATGTTGTTGAACTGTATCAAAAGTTTTTCTGCACAGAAACAATCATAATTTTGCTCCTTTAGTGTATTTCATAACATATTATTTTTAATACACTATTAGATTCAATTGGCAAGTGTTTCTATTTACAATTTATACATCTATGTTTGTATAATTTTCATAATTCAATAATACATAAAATGAATGTGGAACAGCAAGCATAAAGTAGGGATTTATTCTTCCTTGTCATTTTGGAAGAATCAAATGTAAAAACATCTAAATCTGGATGGTTTGGGGAAGGAGCTCTTTGACTCCCTTTTTAATTTCTTTGTGTCTTCTTGCAAAAATCCAATTTTGGATTTTTATATTTTTCTAGGCATTTTTACATTCCATCTATGTTTTCAAATTTATTGGCACATATTTGACTGTAATGTTTTTAAATCTTTATTTTTGTGCCTGTAATTATTTCCCCCTTTTTAGTCCATATTTCCCTTATTTATATCTTCTCTCTGTTTTTCTTGTTCAGTCTTGCTAAAGATCTGTTTCTCTTATTAATCTTTGTAGAGAACCAGCTTTTGGCTTCATTAATCTCCCCTGTTGTTCTCCATTTCATTGATTTCTTCCCTTTTCTTAATTATTTCCCTCCTCTCTGTTTATTTTATTTTTCTCTGAGGCTTTTTTCCTAACTTCTTGGGTTGAGTGATAAGCCTATTGTTTTTAACTTTTCCTGTTTCTTAATAAATATATTTAAAGCTATAAATTTTATTCTATATCAGTTTTAAATTTATCCCGCAAAATTTTATGTGTAGTGTTTTCATTATTATTGTGTTAAACGTTTCTTATATTCCTTTATTTTCTTTTAAGCCCAAGAGTTATAAAATAATATGTTATTTAGTTTCCAAATACATATTACATTTTGACTCCTTATTTTATTCATTTCTAGTTTTGCTGCATTATGATCAAAGAACAAAGTCTGTATGATATGGAATTTATTGGAATTTATTGAGACTTCTATTATGGCCTCATTCGTGATCATAAATGCTCCCTTTGCTTAAAAGGAATGTGTTCAGTGTAGGGTTTATATATAATAGCTCAAACTAAGCTCAAGCTCTTATTATGTAAGCTCAAGCTTATTAGCTGTATTACTCAGTTCTTCAAATTTTCTGCTTATTTTTCTCTGCTTGATCTTTCAGTTTCAAAAATAATTGCAATAAACTCTACTACTACAACTGTTGATTTATTCCCCCTGCAGTTCTTGTAAGCTGTTGCTTGAGGTGTTTTGAAACTGTACTACTAGTTGCCTATTAGAAACTATTTACAAGATCACCCTCTCAGAAAATTTTACATTATTTGCCTGCTTTATCTTTTCAAATCCTTTTATTTTCTTGGTATATCTTTTTCCATGTTCTCATTTTCAACATTTCTGTTTTTAAATTTGGTGGGTCTTCTTAGCACATGTGGTATTAGATCTTATTTTCTTGCACAGTTGGAGAGTCTCTGTGTTTTGATCAGCTTTATCCATTTACATCTATTTATAATTGCTGTAATTATAGGGCTTCTTTCTACCACCATCTTATTTTATCTTTTCCATTTACTGTACTTTTTGTTTATTTCTTTTTTTCTACTTTCCAGCTTTCTACTAGATAGGTCAGGCTCTCTTCTGTTAGTTGAAAGTTACACATTCTGGGTTTGTTTCTTTTTCAAGAAAAATACTTCCTTACTTTTTTGTTTATCCCTGGTGATACCTTGAAAACAAATCAATAATCATAGTTTTCCCATATCAGGACAACTACTTTAATACTCTCATGTCTCTTTGATTTCCCTATCTCAGCCAACACCCTCGGGCTGATACTGTCTAGATTAGAATTGTAATCCTAGGCTTATAACTGTGTGTTCTCTTTCCTTTGTTTATCCTGGCCGCCTTTTCTCTTTTTTGCAACAATGATCTTCACCAAGATATTGGAGCACCTTTATTTCTCATATTCCTTGAGGGATCTCTTGGAATTGTTTTTCTTCTTCTTTAAGTACTTCCTCCAAAAGTTTTTAATTGGGGTCTTTGTGTAACAAGGCTTCTAGAGCTTTGTAAAGCTGAGAATAGCTTTCTTATTTCTTCAAATCTGAATGAGAGTTTGACTAGCTATAAAATTCTAGGCTCAAAGTTCTTTACAACTTTGAAAATATGATTTCCTGTTGCTGTTGAGTCTCATAACCACCTGACTTCAATGGGTGATCTTTTCTTTTTCTCTGGAAAAAAAAAATATAATTCTTTTTTCTTTAATATTCTTAAATTTTATTATAGCATGTCCAACTGTGGGTTTCCTTATCTTTCCTGTTTTGCATTATTTTGTGAGTTCTTTTCAAATACAAGGCCTTTCATCTTTCACTTAATTTAGAAAATTCTATCTCCATTATTTTTTTCAAATATTCGCTCCATTCAGTTTTTATATTGTTCTCTCCTCTGCAACTCCTATCAGATGTCAGCACCACTACTTCCAGCTGCTATTTCTTAGCTTTTACATTTTTTTCATCTGCTGATCCTTTCCTGCTGTCTTTTGAGGGAGTTCTTCAAATCGATCTTCCAATTTATTGATTTGTTCTTTTTTCTTACAACTCTTTGTCCTTTTTTCACATTGCTAATGTATTTCTTTATGGTCCATTTGTTCTAATGGTCCGGCTCCAGTTGCTATATATTGTTTAGTGCGTTGCCTTGCTTTTATAGGACATATCCTCTCCAAGTGTGTATTTACCCTGCCCTGTTCAAACTTCCCCAGTACAGGCTACTATGTCTGGCAGTCAGGGGAATGTCCTGGACCCTGGGGAAGCATCCAAAGCTTGGCAGTATCAGTCCCTAAGGGTTGAAGGGCAAGCATGAGCCCCGGAGGGGATGGGCAGTCACCACAGAGACAGGCAGGGTCTCATCTCTCAGCCTTTAAGGAGAAACATGGTTGACAGAAAGCAGGCTAGATTTTGAACACACTAACTCTGGGGTTTCAGTGAGAGAAGGTGTGAACAGCTGGTCTATCAACATCTAGTTTTATCAGTCCTCACCCTAGTAGGACTGCGGCCCCAATTTATCAGTAAAAGAGCAGGCAAGGATCTTCACCAGGTAACACCAGGGAGGGCCAAGAGCAGACTGCACAGATTTCCCCACCTCTTCTCCCACTCTGCTTCGGCTCGCCCCCACGCTGCCCCCCCTGGGCAGGTTCCATCCCCCCTGACACATATCACCTCAGACAGCCTTCTGTTTCCCCTGGCTTCTCCTAATTGTTTGACTGTTTGTTTGTTTGTTTATTACTTCCTGGAATCCACATTTCCCTCTTGTTTCTGTAGCTTCTCCATCTTGGCACAAAGGAGAAGCTCTGTTGTGACCCCCAGTATAACTTACCCCTGTTTCCTGGGCTTGCCTCCCATGCCTGGCTGTTTGGGCTGGGAGTTCAGCAGAGCAGCTGCCTGGCTGAGGGGCCACCCAGAACTTCCGTCTCCTCCTCACCCTGGACCCATCCCACACAATGCAGTTGTATCTGTGGACCCAAAGCCGCAAGCATAGGGCGGAGAAGCCTCAACTTTCTCACCTGGCCCGGCTCAACATCAACCACTGGCCATCACTGCCCCCAGGCTGTCCCCCCTCACCCCCATCATTCCAGAGACTGTCTCCCTCAATTCCCACTGCACCAGTGACTATTGAATTATCCATTAAAGTGAGTTGCCAGAGCTAAGGAGGGTTCTGTCCTGGCCTTCTCCCCCTCTTGGGTGTACTATCTTCGGCCTCAGTTTCTAAGCCTCAGTTTCATTTGTCAAAGGAAGCTGTTAATGGAAAGTTTCTTTGTAAAATGGTGAATAAAATAAAGGACTGTCGTGAGGTCAGAGCTGTTGCTGCAACTCAGTCAGCCCTCTGAGCCTCAGGCTTGCCCAGCAACACAGCCTGCCTGCTCCCTACCTCCGCAGTGGCTCAGTCAGGCCCACCGTGGGGGGTGGGGGCGGTAAAGATGCAGGCAGGCTGGCCCGCTCTCCCACAGTCCTGCCTAGCTTGGTCTCTGCCCTCTCCTAGGCCAGGCAGAGCGTCCAACTCCCTCCTTCCCACCCAGTCTCCCTGGCGACATGTCCACCCAGGCTCCAGGCTCCAGCCAGCGAGCAACCTGATGCCCCTCCCAAGGGCACTGCCACCCCTTTCCATCAGCTGCACCCTGGGACACCTGAGCCACAGGTGTACATGACATTCAAAGTTAATCACCATGTCCTTCCTCTTCCCAATGGTGCCCAACACAGGACAGGTGGAGATCGGTCCCTGCTGTCCCCAAGGACAGGACCACGTTCTGAGCACCTTGTGTGTGCCAGCCCCCAGGCTAGAGATACCCCGGAGGGAGAAGCAGGCTCAGCAGCACAAAAGGACCCAGGAACTGGGGGACTGGGGGGCTGGGGTTGGTGTGAATGGCATGGAGGTCAGGGAGTTATGAGCACGTGGCCAAGAACAGAGAGCAGCTGCGAGATGGGGAGATGGGGTTCTCACCTGGTGAAAGTTCTACCCACCAGCAGGCGGATAGGGAACCCACTGGCACTTAGTGAAATGGGGGTGAGCATGCTAAATGACTTGGGCTGCTCAGGCCTCCCACCCTACAGGGATCTGCCCATCTCTTCCCCGTGACAGCAGCTTCCAGCACCTCGCTGTGCTGCTCCCGCAGCAAGCCCCCCTCACCCAGTCTCCACAGCAACCTACCATGACAGAACTCGGGCTCAGAGAGCACGTGTCCTTCCCCGGGCTGGAAGTGGCAAAGCCAGGGTTCTGAAGTCTCAATTAGATTATAAATGTACTCTGATGCAGCAGTTGGAAGCTGCTTCTGGTTCTGACCCCCCACCACCCCTGCAAGGCCTTTATGGGGTCTTTCTATGCACCCTGCCTCCATTCCTCCCTCTGAGAAGTGGCCCAAAGCCTGGCTGCCCACCTGGTCAGCAATGCACAACCCACAAAGCAGGGGAGGCAACCCTCCTACCCCAGCTCAAGGAGGGCCAAAGGGCCTGGGTCAGCAGAGCCCCAGAAGAAAGCTTGGAACTGCACCCATGCCTACATCTGTCTGCCCAGACTGGGCTGGACAAGTCCTAAACTTCCTGGGCTGACCCCCAAAAGAACCAGCTAGTCAGTGGTTCCAGAACAAGCCTAGAACAAGAACTTCAGCTGCCCCTTGTCAAACTTCTGAAGGCCTCTTGGCTTCCCAGAAAGTCTCTCTTCTCACCTACCATGCCCAGGGGCCTTCAGAAACCAGCTCAGTGAGATACCAAGCACATTGGCCGGGGAGTCATGAGACCTGGGCTACAATCCCTGCCCAGTTATAACCAACTCTGTGACCTTGGGCTGGCCACTCAACCTGTCCAGGCCTTACGTTCCCCTTCTATAACATGGCAATATATCCCTTGCTCTACTTGTCTTTCAGGACCCTTGTATGGTTGGAAAATGAAATAAAAGACAAGAAAACAAATATCTCTCCCTCCTCTACTCAGACAAGGGTGGGAGGGGCTGCTGCAGGCAGGGCTAAGGAATCTGAGTGAGGCAGAGGTGGCCATGGAAGAAAGACAATGCTCCAGACAACAATGGATGGAAACAGAGCCTGGACAGGGTGTCTCCTTTCCCAGAGGCTGGAACCTGAGCTCCTGCATTTAACCTACATCTCTGGAGAAGTAAAGAGACATATACCTTCTGGGCAGGCCAGCAACTAACAGAGGACCCTGCTCTGGGGCAAGGGGATTTGCCACACTGAGCCCACCTCAAGCCAGTTTGATTTAGCTCTAAGCAGGCCCTATGTGGACCAGAGGGGAGGCCAGAATAACAACAGTACTTGTAGGAATTGTAAGAAGAGTAGCTGCTATTTACCAAGCACTTAGTAGTTGACAGACTGGGGTGAGAGCTTCACACAAGCATTATAACTCACAGGGTTGGTATCTGCCCAGGTGATAAGTAGCTACATCAGGATTTGAACCCTATAGCCACTTGCAAAGTAGACAAGACTCAGTCCTGTTCTCAAAGGGCTCATTCTAGTGGGGAGATGGACCCAATACAGACAAAAATGGACCATGGGCCTTCTGAGCCTAAGGAGGGAGAGATCATCAGCTGGGGGAGGCGAGGCAGGTAGGGGCCTTGGCCTTATCTGCCCTCTTTCACTTGTACCTAAAGTCAAGGGCTGTGAGGTCCCTGGGGCCAGGAATTCCTCTGTCCATTCATCAGTGTCCTGGCACCCAGCATGGGGCTCAGGGAATATTGCTGAGCAAAAGAATGAACGAAGGAATGAACCCACACCTTCAAATCCTCAAGGTAGTCTCTTGCCATCACACCCTAAAGCTTTGCAACACAATCTAAGATTTCCCCAGAACATCTAGAGGACTTTTCCTTTAAGGACATTGTCTTGCTGATTGAGGATGGTTCCAGACCCAGTTGATGCAGCCAGGATAACCTAGGTCACTTTCCAACTTGAATCAGGGAAACCTTTCTGTGGAATCCTCGATCACTGGGCTGATAGGATACAATTAACTCTGCCACCTGGCCAATACCAGCCAGATCAAGGCCAAACCAAGAGCTGACAAACTGGGTTACAGCATCACACCCCCAGGGCTCCTGAGACCCCCCTCCAGACACAGGTCCTCTTTCCCTCCCTCTGTCTCTAACTCCTTACTTGTCAGTGCTCTTATCACAGGCTGCTATTTAGGGTCTGTGTCTCCCGAACTATCCAGAAGCTCCTGCAGGACTGAAAAACACCCCTGCATCTCAGCGCTACCTGCAATGCCATGCCCAGAGTCTGGCACACAGAAGGTGTTCAGCAAACGTTTGTCCCTGAATCTGTCTTTCTGGCTTGTGACAACTTGAGTGGCAATGTTCGGCTTACCTACTACCTGGGTCCCGTAGAGTGTTTGGAGGCTGAGATGGAGTGGGGTTTTAGATTATGTGTGGGTTCCCTTGGCAGAGTTGAGGCTGCCAATTTTCAGCATACTTCCAGAAATAGAAAACACAACCCTCAGCTGTTGTGGCCACAGGAAGGGAATCATGCTGATGCTGCCTCAGGCTGGAGAGAGGCTCTCTGTCCCCTGAAGCCCTCTGCAGTCCCCTCTGTGTCTGCCCCCAAGAATGCCAGGCCTGCTCTGACTCCTGGAACTAACAACAAAAAGATAGGGACCACTATAATAAGCAGCTTTGTTAATAGCTCTTGCCCTGTGCCCGGCACTATGCTGCACTTCACCAGCCTCACAATAACCTGAAGACGCAGTACTGTGGCTGTCACCCTCACTTTACAGAGGGGAAACTGAGGTAGGGAGAGGGGAACTAACCTGCCCGAGCTCACACTGCTGGGAAGGAGCAGCGCTGCAGTCCAGGCAGCCACGTGCGGCCTGTTTGTGGCATACCCACCATGTGCAAGGCCCTGCACCAGGTGCAGGGAGACCTCAGTGGATGAGACAAAGCTGGGTTTTTGCTCTGCTCCAGCTCTGGACTGCTCTGACAGCAACAGTCAAGCTCTCTCTCAAGTTCTTGGGGCAATAGGAAGGAGAGGGAGCAAAGAGCTGGTGTGTGGGAGGCAAGATGCGGGGCAAGGACCCGGCTCTGCCACCAGGGACAAACCTTCCTGGCATGAGTCTACTCTTAAAAAGAGGCACAGAGAGCATGGCGCAATGCCACCGTTGTCCAGTGCTGTGTAACAAACCATGCCAAAACTCAGTGACTTAAATTATCAACATTTTAGTGTGATTATCAACATTTCTTGCGATTCTGCATGCTGGCTGGGCCCAGCTGGGCAGTTTTTCTGCTCCATGTGGTGTCACCTGCATCCAGCTGGGAGCTCAGTTGGTGCTGGCTGTTGTAGGGGGCCCTCTGGGTCTCCTCATGGCTTCACATTCTCTCCATGGGGTCTCCTGGCAGGGCGGCCTGGGCTTCTCTACATGGCAGTTGGCTTCTGAGGGGGTCTGGCTCCTATCTCAACTACTAAGCTATGTCACCACTTGCTAGCAGGATAACTTTGGGAAAATTCTCTCTGAGCCTCAGTTTCCTCATCTGAAAAGTAGGGATTAAGTTATATAATGTATGTAAAGTAGGCAGCTGATGCCTGGCATATAATCAGCAATCAGTAAATAAATGTTTTTGTTGCTAACTATCCAGAAGGATGATCAGAGCCACCCCTCTGAGATTTAGCCTCAGCTAATCTCCCTAGCTTCAGAAGAGGGTCCCTAGTGGCTAAAGCCCTAAGCTAAGAATCCAGAGAACTGAGTTCAAATCCTGCCTCTGCCACCAGGCAGCTATGTGCCCTGGAGCAATTCACACACCTTCCACTTCCCCACCTATAAATGAAGCACATCTTGGCCACGTTGCTGTGAGCTTTGGTTACTAGTAAGAAACGCTCTGAGTAGTCATACACAGCTGTGCCCCTGGCTCTGAAGGAGCGTGCACAGGCCCCGGGGTCCTGAGCCCCCAGCCTCCCTGTCTGGTCTTGCTGCATTCTCTGCACATGTCAGTGTACATCACCCCAACCGGGGAAAAGGAAGTAACAGCAAAAATGAGGAGACAATAGAAATAATTTTTTTTCTGGTGAAAGAGAAATGGGAAATTGACAAACCAAGGCAGAAGAGGTGGTCAGAAAGTGACGGAGGGAGGGAGGGAGAGGGAGTGAAGGGTCAGGGAGATGTGAGGGTCAGTCCCAGGCAGATCCAAAGTTCCCCCGGGAAAAAATAATAATAAAACAAAATAAATCATGCCTCTAATTTCTACAGTGTTGTGTCATGTACAAAATCCTGTTACCTGTGTGACCCCACTTGGTTCTCTCAACAGCCCAGTGACATAGCGATTGTCACCCTCATTTACGGATGAGGAAGCTGAGGCGCCATAGTGACAGGGGTGGCCTCCAGTCACACAGCTAACTAGCGGCAGAGCCAGGGCTACACCTGTTAGTTGTACGAAGAACTAAGACAAGTGACCAGTGGGCACGTCCTTGGAGCTCAGTGACCCTGGGCCCCCAGTTCTGCTCTTTAGCCCCTTCCCTTGAGCTGGGAGGCTGGTTATGTTGGGAAGCCCCCCCTGCTCCACCCCGGAGCCCAGCAGGGCGAGGACCACCGAGGTCGGGCGGAGGAGTGGACCTTTTCCTCTGCTTTGCTCCTCATGGTCTTTCCCTCGGGAGGCTCCTCGGCCTAGGCTGCGCATGGACCTCCTCCCACAGACCCCGGACACCCCCAGAGAGCCCGGGTTAACCGGCCTCAAAGGCAGCCTGGGCTTTAGGATTTTTTAAAGCTTCCAGAAGTGTTTCTAATGCACAGGTGGGATTGAGAACCTCTGAAAAAGGGACAGAGACAGAACTGGAGAAAAGTCGATCTGAGATTAAAAAGGATGTGGTGAGGAGAAGACAGCAGAGAAGGAACAGAAACAAAGAGAGTGGTGTGGGTGGAGAAGGTGGGGTAGAGAAGTGAGAAAAGGAAAGGATATGTCGGGCGGAAGGAAGCTCTGGGACTCCCCCAGCCCTGGACCTTTCCTCTGTGCGGAGAGCCTCTGAGAAGGGCCTCGCTCCCAGCGCTGCCAAGCGGCTCTAGCTTGGCTCTCTCGGGCCGCCTCCTCCTGCGGCTCTGTTCTGGCAGTGCTCAGTGTGTGCCCTCCTGCTAGTAGATCCTGAAAGGGCGCCCAGTCATCTACCCAGGCGGGTGGCTGTCCCTGCAGTCTCCTCTCCTGCCAGGGCTCCCTGCCCCAGCCCTCCCTGACTCCCCGACCCTCCACTTGGCAAACTGGCCTGTGACAACCAGCTTTTCATTCCTTTTGGCCCTTGTGACCCATTAAATTGCACTTCAGTTGCTGGGCAAGTCAGCACGTGGCCATGGGTAAAGTGGAAGTCACAGCAGCTTCCTTCTCTGGGTCTCTTTTCCCTGAAATGACTTGCGTTATTCCTTTGTGTTCACTTAATTAATGTCACTGTTCAACACCTCCTTCTTCTCATGGTGCCTTTCCACCATCATCTCCTCTCAGTCCTAATTCTCTCCTGCCAAAGCCAAATTCCCACCCACATGCCCTCAGGTGGATCAAACACCAGGAAGGGCTTCATCCCAAGAAAAACGGACTCTCGGCAACTACCCCAGCCCTCTCACCTCGGCACTGGGGCCAATGAGTTGGGCCTTTGTGAGCTGGTTTGTTTCCCTGATGCTCAATACAGCAACTTCATGAAGAAAACCACACATTCATCAGAGCTGGAGACAACCAGACAGCCGGAGCAGAAGCAGCTCCAAAGGCCCATGTGCTCTCCCAGGCTCCTCTCCTCCTGCCCTGCTTTCTTCTGAGTCCAAGGCCTCCGAAGTCCTCCCTGGCCCTGCTCAGCACCCCCTCCACCTCCCTTCTTGGTGCCTTCCTTCCTCACCTGCCTGCTCCAGCTGAACCTTCAGCCTGCTCCAGAGAGAGGGGACATGAAGGCAGTGACCTGCCATGCTGGCCCAGTGCCCCCAAGCCCCAGGGTCCCCACACTATGAGAAGGAAGCACAGCTTTGTTGCCGGGTGGGCTGTCCGGAGCCTCTGCAGGGTCTGCTCAGCCGCTGACAGGACTTCTCCCAATCATGCGATGTCTCCAAAGCCCTAGTTTCTCTGTCTATAAAACCCCTCATGGGCTGTAGTAAAGACTAAACCAATGAACGTGTCTAAAGCATTCAGACCCCTGCATAATGCAAAGTGCTCTGTAAATGGTGGCTATCATTAACTTAGTGATGATCATTTATTTCTAACCTATCAAGCAGCCTGAATTTGGTGAGGTATAAAATCAAAACAAAATTTAAGTCACTGCCTTCCGGCTTCTTTGTCAAAGCCCCATCTCTCAACAGCATCTTGAGCTTTCTGGTCATTTGCAGTTATTCTGAGTCGAGTCGGGAAGGGCTTCCTACTCCATCTGGCATCTGTGTAAGCCTGGTCTTCTCCCTCCTCTTTGGCTTGTGGCTCAAGGCACAGAGCGGGCCTGGGATGCCAGCTCATGCCCTCCACATCAGCCTCCCACTCCACGCACAGCTGGGGGTGAGGAGAACGCGGTCTGATTTCTGGGCTCTGCTGTGGATGTGGCCTGCTTGTTGTGTGGCAGCTTCTCGGGAGCTCCACCCAGCTCTGGAAGCTGGCAGTGTGGAGGGCCTGCGCAAGCTGGCATGTGGGTAGGCTCCATCGGAGACCCGAAGGGCCTGCCAGACAGTCTGGATCCCGAGCCTTGGACACCTAGCTCCACCCCATGCCCGGTGAGGCCCCACAAGCAGCCTTCCCCAGGCTGAGGACCCCTCCCCTGGCAGGCAGCTTGGGACAGAATGTCAGCAGGCCTGCTGGAGCCTGACTACCTTTGCAGCACCCGCTTGGCCCACAGAGCACAACCCATGTTCTTGATGCACCCGACAGCCATATGTCAGGCTCCTCCAGGGTCACTGTCCTTGCCCCGGGGGCTCCCGAGAGGCTCAGGGGACAGATCAGCCAGTCCACTACTCAGGCAGATGTCACTCCCCTTCCTGCGGGTGCCTCAACCTCTCTGAGCTATTCTCCCAGGAAAGTGCCACAGAAAGCTGGCCTAGGATGTGACGCTTTCCAGCTTTCCCTTCCCCAGTCCTCTCTGACTTCCCAGGAGGGAAGAGGGCTGGAGTGATGCTGGGGGAGCAGGTCTCTGAGGAGCCATGCGGGAGGTGCCTGGCTCTGCCTGCCTACTGGCAGCTCAGAGGACCGGGTGCTCTGTGCCTTTTGGCCTGTCTTGGGCCCCCAGTGCCATTTCTGGGGCATTAGGAAAAGTCCCACTCAACTTCCTGTTTACTATTATTATTGATTTAAGAATGAAGCCAAGGTAGAAGTGGTGAGGGTAACTCTAGAAATGGCAAGGTGGAGACAGGCTGTCCTTTCTCTGTGGACCTGACCCTAATAAACTGCTAAAATCTGTCTCCATAATTAACATTGCCAGTGTGAGGGGCAGTTTGATCTGAATGGGGGAGTCCAGGACCTCCCACTCAAGGCAGAGCTTGGACTGGCCAGGACGATTCCAAATGGAGAGCGCTGGACACTTTCAACTCCACTCAGAGCACAGCAAAAACCAAGCTCACACCCACATCCTTGCTGTGCCCTGAAGCCGGCCCCACCTGGTTGTACCCCCCACTCACGAGTACACCCCAGGATTGTGAGGCCATGGAAGGAGCCCTGGGCCGTGAGACAGAAGTCCTAGTTAGCTCTAGGCTCTTCCACCTGCCATTCGACCTTGGGCAGGTCACTGGACCTCTTTAAGCCCCATCCTTGAAAGAGGAGTGGATGACAGTACCCACACTGCAAGGTGGCAGTTGACTTCAGTGAGACTCCAGGTGTGAACTTTTTCCCTATGGAGTGCTGGACCAACATGGGGGCCACCTTACCAGGGCTCTCCTCACCCCCCACACCCCTCCCTGTCCTTTCCACCCAAGGCCACAGCTGTCCCTCTCTCCCCAGACCTTCCGGTGGCCAGTGGCCAGCAGCATCGACAGCAGTGAGATGCTCGAGGTTCAGATCTTCAACAGCAAAGTCTTCAGCAACAAGTAAGCTTGGGTGGGAGGCGATGGTCTGGAGGCACTGGGGCTGCCCTGCTCCCTGGCTGCCTCTCCTTTGAGCTTAAAAGGGGACCCACAGCCCCCACCTGCTCTGGGTTGACCTGCAAAGAACCCCGCCATGCGTTGTCCTCAGAGTCCCCCAGCCATCCCAATATTGTCATCCAAAGACCCTCTACCCCCATCATACTTCCTGTCCCTTCCTTTAAGCCTCCCCCTCCCACTACGCTGGGTGACCATTACCCTGCAGACAAGCCAGAGTGAAGGCTGATGACATCCTCCTAAAGACCCTCTGTAGCCTTGGGGGCAAACGTCACACCTGTGGAGGATGCGCAGCTCTGAGGTAGTTTGGTGCCATGGTTTCGGAGCCAGGCAAGCCGGACCTCAGGCCCCACCTCAGTCAGCTGCTTAGCCTCTCTGATTTCCATGGACTCATGCATAGAAAGGGTACACACTTAGCTCAAAGGGAAGCTTTGAGAATTAAACACCACAGATGTCTGCTCATTTGTTGATTCCCTCAATGTTCAGTAAGTGCTACTGTGTGTCAGGCACTGGACTAGATGCTGAGGATAGCGAGGTGCCCACCCTCACAGAGCCTACATTCTGCCCAGAGGCACAAGTACCACGTGAGCACTATCACTACTGGGGGCTCAATAAAAGTACTTCCCATCCTTCTCTCTGGGCAACAAGTAGAATTCAGAACCATCTGAATGGTCTGGAATAATGGCTAAATACAAAAAATGTAAAGTCCTGTCTTGGGTTCAAAACTCCACTGTTCTCATACACGCCAGAGGGGGTCATGGCTGAACAGCAACATATCCAAAAGGTGTGGGGCTGTTGCTCGGAGAGCTCAGCATGACTCAACAGTGTGAGGAGACTACAAACAAGACCAATCCTAGGTCATATCAATAGAAGCAGAGCAACCAGATGCCCCATCCTTCCCCCCTTCCTGGCCTTCCAACTCCCAGACACCAGGATGTGTGAGCAGTGACAGTGGAAACCAAGGACATGCAGGAGACTGGGAAATCGTTTATGATAAAAGCTGCTAGGCCATCAACAAAATGCTGGAAACCTGTGGAAACATCAAAATTCCTGCTTAAGCAAACTGTTTGAGAAATTGACTATCATAAATTGTGAACATGCTGAGATTTAAGGCTTCAGTTTGTTGTTCTAAAATGCCAGAAAGAGGGAGACAGAAGTGAGGAGCTCCTATCCTACTTCTCTCCTTCTTCCTCTCTCCCCACCACCCAAGAGAAGACAGGAAGACCCCCGGGGGAGGCACGGGCCTGGTGGGAAAGGGCCCTGCCATTTCCTCAGGTGTCCGAGGCGCTGTTGGCTGAGAGCTGGAGAAGGAGCAGCTGCCTCGTAGAGAGCAGGGCTAGTCCTGACTCAGGCCGGCTCGAGGTGCCAGGGAGGGAGGGCAGGTGCGTGGAGTCAAGCTCGGGTCTCCCCCAGCCCTGGAGTCGGGGCTGTATTTCTTAGAGCCAAAGAAAAGGCCCACCTGGTGTTTACCCAAACCAGGCTGGAGCGGCTGTCAAGGCCAGAGTCTTCTGTCCCCACACAGCACGGTTCAGTCACCAGGCACCTTCTCATGGAACAGAGCTGAGAGGGAGCCTCTCGGGGTTTGCACTGGGCTTAGCGGCCAGCAAAGCCACAATTGCTGCTTGGGATGGCACCTGGGACCCAGAGGACCCCCCAATTGCTTTGTGGAGTGAGTGAATGAGTAAATAAAGGTCTCTGTGGGGTCAGGAGGCAGGGGGCTTACAGGGTGGGTAGGTCTGGGAGCAGGAATCCAAATGGCCCTTCTTCTCGGAAGAGGTCAGGGCATTCCAGGATGAGAGCTGAGTCACATGACTGGTGCATTTGAGAAAACTGAAATAAAGGACACTGGTGTGAGAAATAGAACCTACAGGCCTGATCCCATCACCACCCATCTCAGAAAAGGGACTTGATGTAGAAGCAGACAGCAGCTTGGAAACTGGTGCCTCACCCAGTGGTTGTAGGGGCTGCTGGGAGGAGGAGACATGGCATGAAGAAAGAGTCCTAATCAGAAACTAGGGTACCCCAGGTCTGTTCTGCCTGCCTTGAACAAGGTCCACCTCCAGGAATGGGCTTCCCTGTGAAGCCAAGGTGTTGGGTCCACAGGCTATTTAACATCCACTTCTGCCTCTCTGAGACCCTTGATGGGGGTGGACTGACCCAGGAGCCAGTCTCCTGGGACTTCTGAATAATTCAGGAGCCAGGACAGCAGTGGAGGCCTGGTCGCATCTCGGGCATGTGACACCAGCTCCCAGAGGAGATCAATGAATTATTGACAGGTGCTGGCGCCCGGTTGCAGCTCTGCTATGGTCAGTCAGCCTCAGTCTGTGGGCCGCCTCCCTGCTGGCTAATTACCCAGGAATCCTGCCCCTACCCAGCCTGCCCTGCCCACAGGGGCTCAGTTGGGGGGTGCCCTCTTTGCTTGCCCTCCCATGGGGGCTCAGTTGGGGGGTGCCCTCTTTGTTTGCCCTGCCCATGGGTGAGCTGGATGGGCCTCACAAGGAAGGCTGTGAGAGGGCACCTAACAGCCTAGGGATACAGGCCCAGAAAAGGCCCTTTCCCAGGGTCACCCAGCAGAGTCAAGGCAGAGCTGGTCTTCAGCTCAGATCTCTAGAACCCTGAGGTCAGCACTCCTTCCCACAGAATGAACAGCCTCACCCTCCACCTTCCAGGGAAAGGATCCAGCTGTTTAGGGGCATGTGAGCCCACCATTATCCTGTTGCCCCGAGGCCCACCCTTCCAAGCAGCTCCTCCATGCTGACCAGAGGAAGAGAAACAGCAGGCAGACCCCTCTGAGTTTGCAGCCAGGCTGGACAAAGGGCAGCTGTGGTGGACGGGGTGCTCTCCAGGGTCACGAGGGGGCTTCCTTCCTGCACCAACTCCTGCCCCAGAGAATGTCTGTAGGGGGTGCTGTGCAGAGGCATTTTGTTAGGAGCAGCATTAGGGCACTTGTTTTAAAGCTGTGCTTTCATGGCAAGCACTATTTTTGCTTAGATGGCATGTTGCAGACCTGTAAAAGAGCAAAGTTTTTAAAAGAATGCTTTTCTTCATACTTTACATAAGACTCAATTGTCCATTTCAAAGAATACTCTTTTTAATTTTTGTGGAGGAAGGTCAGTGGGTGAGGGAGAGACTGTTAAAAGTTAAAGACCCAAGCCACCCCTGGGTGTGGCAAGCCCATTCCTTTGGCCATGCTAGCTCCCAGCGTCCCAGCTCCACCCGTCTGGGCAGCAGACAGACCCTGGCTCTGTGACCCTAGGCATCTGTTCCCAGAGCCAACCCTGCGCAGGAGACCAGTGCTGCATGGACCCTCCAGATGTACCCCACCTGCTCCCATGCATTAGGAAGGGGAGGAGGGACTGACACCTGAGTGTCCCCACGTTAGGGGAGTTTCACTGGAGGTCCTCAGCACTGCCCAGTTAAGTGGGTGGTATCACCTCCTTTGAGGTGATGAGAATAAAGCAAGGCTCAGAGAGGTAGGAGAACTAGCTCAAGTCCCACAGCTGCCAGGTGGTGGAATCTTCCTTACACCCTGCCGGGTGACCCCACCTCTGCCTGGCTCCAGAGCCCAGGCTCTTTCTGCTGTCTACACTGCCTCCTGTTAGGGAGGGCATTTGGTCTGTGTGTGGACAGGGCTTGGACCAGGGCACGAGGAGCAGGGGATTTGCCAGGAGGCAGACCTCAGTTTACCATGGGGTTAGCCATGGCAGAATGGAAGGGCAGTGAGAGCAGCTGTGGTGTAGTGAGATCCCCATCATGGAAGGCTGAAGGGACTTGAGAGCATGTGTCAGGAGGATGTGTAAGGGACTCCTAGATGGCAGGCCCCTCCCCAGTCTAAGGTCTGGAACCTGACCTTAGGTAGCCCATGCAGGGAAATAGCTCCATCCTGCCCCCTGGGGATGTCTTGTCACATTGCAGCATCTCTGCCCTCTAGGGCATCTAGGAAAGATGTGCCTGCCTGCTCAGCACTCAGCAGGAGCTCAGTGGGTCCTACGGGAACTGAAACAGCTGAAGCTCCAGTCAGCAAAGGGCAGTGGTAGAACCCAGATCCTCAAAGTGTGCTCCCCAGCCAGCATCATCTGCATCACTTGGCAACTTGTCCAAAACACACATTCTCGGGCCCCACACCCCCTGCTGAATCAGACCCTGGGGGTGGGGCCGGTGGGGAGCTGGAGCAAGAGCAGATGGGGCCCACCTCCCCTACTCCAGCTGTGGACTTCATCCCTGTGGAACGCTGGGCCACCATGAGGGGCTGCCTTGTCAGGGCCCCCCCACCGGCACACCCCTCCCTGTCATTTCCACAGAAGCCATCAAACTCAGACAGGCTAAGTAACCTGTGCAGGGTCACACATTAGGTGACTGAGCTGGGGATCAGAGCACAGGCTGGCCTGACTCCTGAACCGTGGCACCAAACTATGTGAGCACTATCAATACTAGGGGTTCAATAAAAGTGATCCCCATCCTTCTCTCTGGCAAGATGAGGATTCATCCTGAGTTCAGTGACTTCACATCAGAAGCGTGAACTTGGCCATAGGGGGAGTATTTACACCACAGAAATCAGCAAGAGCTGCAAGCCAGGATTGCCCTTCCCTAACCCCTGCCAGTTGTGTGAAAACCACTGATTCAGAGCCAAAAGAGGTGATATTGCAAAAAGACCAGTGTATTCTTTCATGTCTATAATCTATCGTTAGAATGTTTACACAGCACAGAAGCTACTTGCCTAACCGCCTCATTTTATAAAGACAAAATGGAGACTCAAGGGCAGCGGCTCCAGGTCCCCTGGCCACCAGCCTGGCACTTCTCTCCATGCACTGCCCAAGCTGGGAAGAGGTGGGGGTGCAGCTGGCAGAGGAGGCTTGCTCAGTGCTAGGTCTGAGAAGCTCCTAGAAGCCTAGTTAGGCTTTACAGTGGAGGAATGATATGAGCAGCTTTGTCCTCAGGGAGGGTGGCTGGAACTGGCAGATGGGGCTCTGAGCTCCAGAGAAAAGCATTTCATTTCCATCCACATGGCTGATACCTCGGCTTCTCCCCTCCCACAGATGGGAGGCATTCTTTTAAATCAGTGCTCAGGAAGGTGGTCCTCAGGAAGAGCGCAGGCACCAGTCAGGCCTGTGAAAGTCAGAATCCACCTGATGCCCAGATTTGTCATTAATTAGCTGCATCCCTTCCTGATTTCTCGGCCTCACTTTCCTCCCTAATCAAGCACCAGATGATCCTGAGGCCGCTCCAGTTCTCACGCACTGTGGGTGCTCCACTCAGACTTTGTCCCTTCCACCAGAAATGGTGCACACATTTTAATCTACCCCACGAGGAATCACCCTGTGAGAACATCTCAGTACCCTGTTCCCTCCCACAGCAACAACCTTCCAACCATTCAGTGAAATAGGGTTCAAGGCAACTCATCAGCATTTATTAGACACCCACTGTTTTTCATTAAATTCAGCCAGCAGATACTAAGATCTCCTGGGTGCTGGAAATATCAAATAGAAGCTGGAAATAGGAAACACAACCCCTGCCCTGGGGCGGTCCCTAGTATAGCTGCGACCTGTTGATAAGGACACAGCTGCTTGTAGAACATTGACTGTGTGCTAGGCATGCTGGTAAGAACCTGGCACCGAAGATCTCAGTCCTCTAAACGACAGCTCTGGGGAGGAGTCTGAGTAAGTTGTCCAGGAAGCAGGTAACTTACTGTTAAATGTCCAAGCTGGGTTTTAAATCCCAGCCTCTGACTCCACGACTGTGCCCTGCCTGGCATCGCACTGCTTCTCTCCTGCTACCAGCTGGGAGAACAGGGGTCCCACAGTCAGATGGATCCTTGTGCTCAAGGAGCTTGTGGAATGCAGGGATGGGCACCACTGCTGACTAAATGGACCATGTGCCTGCAGCACCAGTGCGGGTAGAGGCCTCAGTCATGCTCAGGGAGGTGGAAGGGGGAGGGGCTGCTTGTGTGTACAGGAGCCCTGGGTCCTTGCTAACAGCCTCCACACTGGGCACATGGAGGCTACTCAGCAGGGGCTCAGCTAAACCCTGATTCCACACATCTGAGGAGCAGAGGGGTTCCCCTACCCATACCACCCAGTCCATAACCTCGCCCCAGGTGCTCACCACTCAAGCTCTCCTGGGGAACATGGTTCTCACACACACAACTAGAGTTGTCATGTACCCCCCTGGACATGCCCTCCTGGCCAGGACCAGCCCTGGCTCTGGAGCCACCTTCTCCAAGCCCAGCCTGGAGCCTGAGCAAGCCGCACCCCTCCCCAGCCCACTGGTCTCCCCAGCTGGTCACAGCCTCTTGGGATGTTCGCTGCTCCCTCTGGCCCTTCATGTGAAACCCCTTTCCGTGCCCCCTCTGCTGTTCACAGGCTAATTGGGACCTTCCGCATGGTGCTGCAAAAGGTGGTGGAGGAGCACCACGTGGAGGTGACAGACAGGCTGATGGATGACAGCAATGCCATCATCAAGGTGGGTGTGCCCCCAGAGAGTGCCTGCACTTCCCCACTAGGTGTCACCTCCCACACACACACACTAGGGTGTGCTGGGAGCCCTCCTCAAGGGTGCGAGGTGAGGTGGCAGGAGGAGACTCAGGTCAGACTGCAGGAGCCCCTCAGCCTACCGGTTGTGGCTGAGCCCCTGGGCATGGCAGGGTCTGCTCTTCCAGTGAAAACGCAGAAGGGCGACTGGGAGATGCCCCCCTTCTCCACCACGGGGTCCATCCACTGGGACCCAGCTCAGGGAAGGCTCACGAGACCTGACCTCTCTGGTCATCTGAAGGCCAGCTGGGGCCTGCTGGCCCCTCCAGGATGTGACCTTCACTCTGCATACTTGCCTTAGTGCCACTCTAGCTGTGAAGGCAGGGACCCCGCTTTCTATTCCGTTTGTCACATCCCGTCCCCACACCCAGTGTGAGCCCATGAATATTGATGCACAGTCTGAGGACACTTGATACATATTCTCACAAAGGAAGGAAATAAACTGGTCTGGATGCTGAGCCCCTGGGCACTGCTGTGATGCATCTGTCCCCTTGAGCTCATGCATATCCACTCCTGGGCAGGATGGTCTAGAGGTGAGGAATGTGGCCCCTGCATACAATCCTTAGTTAAGCCGCTCACTAGCTGAGTGACTTGGGTAGGTTACATATCATCTGCAGAGTGAACCAAATTATCATTCCAGCTTATAGGAATTGTTCTGAGGATTAAATGAGAATACACAGAAAGGACTTAGAATAGTTAAGCACATAGTCAGTGTGCAACAAATATATAAAATAATACTGGTAGCTGGTATTGCCTGACCTCAGTTTACCCATGTGTAAAATGGGGCTGTAGCATGGTTCCCTCACCTGGGTCCTGTGTAATGCATGGCTCTATGGAGGAGCTGGCTGAATCACCTCAGAAGGCAGGGCTGTATCACAGGGAGCCAGAATGGAAGGAACCCTCTCTGTGGAGTGCCCAGGGTGGGGCAGGAATTCCCAGATGCCTTAGTATCTCAAGATATTTCTTGCTGACAAGAAGAGCACTTGGGCCTTCTCATCTTGGCTCCTGCCAGGTCATACCCTCCACAGGAAGCACGGGCAGGAGGCTCCTTGAAGTCAGTGGGGCTCTGGTCTCAGCTACCCCAGCAAGAAGAAAGGGGATACAGAACAAACTATGGACAAACCAGGGGGAATGGAGGGCTTAGAGGAGAACAAATATATGGGGAAGTGGGCAGGGACAAGCAGACAGCGCAGCCCAGGCCCTGTATTTCCAGAATCAGACTTAGGAATTCAGCTGAGGAAAGGACTTACAGATGGTCTGGCTTACTGCCCACCTCTGCGTCCACTTTATGGGTGGGAACCCTGAAGTCCAGGATGGGAAATGAATTTGCTGAAGGTCAAAGAACTGGTCCACACCACAGCCAGCACTAGGAACCAGAACCTTAATTCTAGGCTGTCACTTCCCTACCACAACATACTTGGTCACACAAAAAGGACCACAGTGACTCAGTGGGAAGGACATGGGGCTAAGAGTCAATGAGGCTGGGCTCCATTCCCAGCTCCAGCACTTCCTGGCTGTGTGACTTTAAGTAAGTGCTTTAACCTCTCTGATCTGTTAGGTGGGTAGGTTGAAGTGCTGAGAAGATCAAGTGAGTTTACATTAAAGCATCTTAGCAGAAAATGTGCACACCTTCCCCTTCCCTGGGGAAATCTAAGCCTGGGCATTCGGAGGCCCACACCCTGAGTGAAGGCTGCCTTCGCGGCTCTCAGGAGCAAGTCAACCTGCGGCCTGCGAGGAAGGCCAGGTGCATGTAGGAGACCTCCTAGCACCTGTGCAGGTTGATGAGGGTGCTAGAATGGGTCTTTCCTGTGCTCTGGGGAGACACTAGAGCTGAAAGGAAGTAAGTGGCCCCAAGGACACAAAGCAAGAAGCCCAATCAGGATTCTCAAATGCACAGCTTGGGCCCAGATTTGGTGCTCCACTTTCCCAAGAAAAAAAGCCCCAGTGACCCCCAGGTCCCTTCTGCTCCCATGTGGGAGGGTGGGTATCGGTTGAGCAGGAAGAAGTCCTGACCCCATGCCTTTGCACAGTGTCCAGAGCTCGGGCTCCTCTCCTGGTTGCCATACTCAGCTCATGTCACAGCTCCAAGGAGCATCCAGTATGTGGGAGGTCAGCCGATTTCAGGCAGGCCACCTCTCCTCCCTGCAGGTAGCCCTGGTTCAGGACAAGAGGGTGACCCTCATACAGAAACACTGAGCAGTACTCTTGCTGTGTACCCAGGGGACTCAGGGAACCCTCTGCCAGTCCAGGCCCCTGCCAGGGGAACCAGGGAGGACCAGAGCCACATGCAGGAGAATCGGAAGCCAGCACCTTCCAAGCTGACTGAGTCTGCACATGTCAGCCTTGCCAAGCCCATTTCTCATCTGCAAAGTGGGAGGTGGAGGGAGATGACACCCAGCTCGCCCCTTTCAGTGAGTGAAGAGAGTGAAAGCACCTGGTAAACATCTCCCAGCGAAGAGCCTGCTATTGCTACCCCCACGGCTCACACCCCACCCTACCCTCCTCTCTCCCTCCAGACCAGCCTGTGTGTGGAGGTCCGATATCAGGCCATAGATGGCACGGTGGGCTCCTGGGATGATGGGGACTTCCTAGGAGATGAGTCCCTTCAAGAGGAAGAGAAAGACAGCCAGGAGACAGACGGACTGCTCCCCAGCTCCCGGCCACCAGGAGAGAAGAGCTTCCGGAGGTAACAGGCTGTGCCCTCTACTGCCCACTGCCCCCAGCAATCTGAGCACTCTGACCTCAGAGTCCAGGGCTGGAGTGCTGGAGAGAAAAGGGATGGGAAGGTGTTTCTGCAATGCCTCTTCCGGCCCCCAACCCCAGAGCTCACCAGGGAAGTGGGGTGGCTGTCTGAGGGGCCAGACCTGCCTCCTACCCTGAAGGAGACAGAGTCCCAGGAGGGTGAGCTGTAACATGAGGGGAAGAGGTGAGACAGCCTCCCTCCTCAGAGGATGGGAAAAGCAGACAGGAGGTGGCTCTGACCTTCCTGGTCCAGGTCCCAGCAGTGCTGGACCAGCTGCAGGCCAGCCTGGCCTCTGCCAGGTCCGGTGAAGGCCAAGAGAGGGAGGCATCTTCCCGGCAGAGTGAAGCCAAAGCATCCTGGCACCCTCAGTGTCCAGGCTCCATGCCTGCAAATATCCTGCCACACACAGGCGACAGGATGCAGCGTCCAGGACGGCTTGCTCCAAATGCAGTATTTTTACAAAAATGGAAATGTAATTGTATTACTTTTAGAGGCCAGAGAGATCCAAGTAAAATGTAATCTGTAGGCTCCTAAGTTACTAGGAAAAATGTGTGAAATGCAGACAAGTCAACGGTGCATCTAATAAACAGGGGTGGGTTTTGAGAGAAAGGGGTACCCCCTGCCATTGGAGACATCTCCTTTCAGTCTCCTTCCACTGTTTCCAAGAAAAATTATTCAGCCCCTGTTCTGAAAAAACATGGATTCTAAATCAGAAAATTAGACAAATGTTTCCTTCTTGGCACCTGAACCACTCTCCCAGGCCCCCAGCACACACACACACAGACACAGACTTACACAAGCCTGTGACCCTGGAAGCCAGGCGGGGAGTAACAATCATAGGGTCAAAAGAGCCACATCTGTGGCAAATACAGCTGCACTTCTTCAGGCCAGCCGTGGGTGGGGCAGCACCGCCCAGGCCACAGACTCCAGGCGAGGTGGGGCAGAAAGAGCCATTTGGCCTCAGGAGACTGGGATCTGAGTCCCAGCTCTGCCTCTTACCAGCCTTGTGACCCTTGACCAGCCACATACCCTCTCTTGCCTATAAAATGGTGCCCAGAACAATGAGGACCCACCACCACACTGTTGTTGGGGAAGCCAGAGGATTGACAGAGGGGTAGATCACTAGATGCTCAGGGCAGCCCCACCTGAGGCCTGGTGACAGACAGGCTCTTGGCAGCTGGGCAAGGCCAAGGGTCAGGTATCGGGGTGGAGATGGTGGGTGGAGGAGCAGGACATGCGGATGCTGACACAGAGGGCACCACCTGGTCCCCATCCTCTGTCCACACCTAGGAAGGGGCTAGACCTGGGCCCTCAGACTGCCTGTGGGCTCCAAGAAAGGGCTTTCTGGGGACAAGATTGGAAACCATATGAGTATCAGCTGCAGGGAAAGGAGTGTGGCCTGAATTAGGAGCCCAAAGTTCCATTAAGTTCCATCCTGACTGCCACTGGGTAGCCAAGAAACTTTGGGCAAGTCACCAGCCCCTCTGGGTCAGTAACAGGAATGGGTTGAGCAAGCTGCCTCCCCTCAAAACTGACATCCTGAGGCACACAGAGGGTCCTGGGCCCAGGAATATGGGTATGGAGAGGGCACCTCCCACCCTTTGTCCTCCAGTGCCTGCTTTGCCACCTCTCCCTGAGCTTCATGTGGCCTCTCCCAGGGCAACAGAAAGGAGCAGGAGGAGGGGTTTTACCGGGGGACTGGGAATTGGGGACGGCGATGGCTGCGATCAGAACCCCTTGTCTTCCAGGGGCCACCAGCCCACGTGGGAGGGGCTGTGGGAGTGTGCAAATGGTTTCCCAGCTGCCACTGGGGCTGCCAGCCTCACCCTGAGAGGACCTTGCAGGAGGTGTAGTGGCCACATGCTCACCTGCCAGGCCTAGCTGTGCAGCCAGCAGGCCAGGTTGGGGAATATATAGCATCCTCTTCAGGGCCCATCCCCCTGAAAACATTCTGGGGATGGGCCCTTTGCTGGTGAGGAATAGGTGGGGCTGGTTTAGAGAACCTGACCTTTTCCTGCAGCTTAATTCTGGCTGCCTAGCTGCAGCCAGTGAGTGCTGTGTCAAGGAGAGTGAGGGTCTAAGGGGAACCTGGCCTTGCAGCCCCGGCTGTTATATCGCAGAAGTGCCAACCAGTAAGGCCAGTCAGCTCTGGGGAAGCCACTGTCTTCTGGGCCAGAGAGCCCTCCAGAAAGGATTTGGCCAATGAAGGGACAGGGAGGTGGAAGGTAGTATGTGCCTAGCTCTGACCCTAAGTCAAGTCCTCTTCCCTGGAATCTGCCCTGAGCATATGTTCTCTCTCTCTGCATGATGCCAGGGAGCCGCACATACCACCAGTTTCTGAGCTCTGCTGCTGACATGGCTCTAGGAGCCACATTTTAGAAAGGATAAATAAAGGAGCCCCAGCTTTACACTTGTAGCTGCACTTTGGGGATTTGGGGCATTCCTCAGATTCCCTGTATTCTACAGCTCTTTTTCCTCATTTTCTCCATCTGCCTGGCCCTCCTGCCCTCTATGGCCCCACTTCCTTCTACCCAACCCCTTCCTGGTGTCCCTGGGAATGTAGGAGTTCCTGCTGGGCTCCTCTCTGCTAGGTCTCATCTTGGAGGAGGGGGGCCACTGTCCTTGCTTTTGTGATGGATCATTCTTCCACTCCAGTGGAAATGCATGGAAGCCAGGTACCTCCCCACTATGCCTGCGGCCAGAGGGCAGGCTGGGGACCTGACAGAGGTGTGCATGGGGTGTGTGAGCTGGAGTGTGTGTAGGGGGTCAGCACACCCAGCCTCACCCCAGAGTGCTGCTTTGCCAATTCCCACAGCCCCTCCCCACCTCCCTTCACCAGGCTGAGCCCCAGAGGTGCAGCAGCGACCCGCAGCCCAGAGAAGCCAGGGTCAGGCTAGGATTTGGGGTGAAGCCATGCCCAGGAGACTCCGCCCAAATCCAGCTGTTTCACCTGAGGCTGGAGATCCCCCTGTCTCTGACCCAGGGCTGAGTCCTCACATGAGGCCTGGCGCCCTGAAACCCTTGGGTCCCAGCAAACCCTAGAGCTCCCCAGACTAACCGCCCTGTGGCTGCTCTTAACAGTGCACACAGCGCGGTGGGGATGGGAGCTTGAGGAAGAGGTGGAAGGAAACAGAGGCCAGACAGAGAATGCTGGCTAAGGAATGGAATTTACCTGCCAGGCTGGGACACAAAAAACAAGTGCAGCCTCTCGGAGGAAAGTCTGGCCTGCCCCCCACCCCACCCCACCGTTGCTTACAGCTGAGTGACAAGGGCAGGCTGAGGCTCAACCCCCTCCTTTGGAAAATAGGATAATAACAATTTCCCCTCGTGAGATGGATGGATTCAAAATGCCGAGGCATGTTCAAGTCCTCAGCATGGGACCTTAACAATTGTTACTGTTCATGTTGGTTGTAGTCATAACAGTGGATGGAGCAAAATCACAAGAGTATTATTTTTTCACATAAAGAGAGTCCTTTTCCCTTCTCCATTTGCACACTCAGAATGGGGGTGCCTTCGTGGGCCCAGAGGCCTGGAGTGTGCGAGGAGAGGTAGGGTGGGCACGTGCCAAGTGGTGTGCATGTGTGCCCCTGTGGCAAGTACATGCTGGGCCCTGGCCTGCTACATGCCTGCAAAGTACTCCTGCTGGGCCAACCTGACTTCTCTCTGCGATATCAGAGCAAAATCCAAAGGGAAAGAGAAAAAGCATCATGTTTTATTGTTCAGGTACACAAATTCCACCCTCCTGCCCCACCCTTGCCCACTTTCAAGTGATAACACTTCCCCTTCTGGTTTCTCTATTGAAAAGATTTTCAGACCTTTCAGGGTCACAGAGTGCTTTCTAAAAAACAAATAATTAATTAGTTAATTAAAATTTCCCTCAAACCCTGGATTGATAATTCTAAGAAAAGCAGCTCTGCTTGGATTAATAAGGATGGGGCTGGTAAATCTTCTATTTGGCCCTTATCCTTGAAAGCTGCTTGGAGCCCCTGCTCTGCTGGAGCAAGCTCCAGGCAGCTCCCAGCGGGTCCCAGGGGGGCCCACACTTGACCAGACCCCAAGACCTGCTGGGCCCAGGGCCAGAGCAGGTGTGCGGAGACCATCTCCCCTTCTGTGCAGCAAGCTATTCTCTGCTCCGTGGTCTCAGCCACTCTCGGGTCTCAGAGAGGTTAACTCATTTGAAAACCATTACAAATTGACCATCTTGCCTAGCAGAAAGGACTGGCAAAACTGGACTTCAGCTGTGATCTATCCAGGCCTTCGGGTCATAGAATTGTCTGGCATGGAGTCATGTCAACCTGGGTAAGGTCTGTGCCAGGACAGAATGTGAAGAGAGGAAAAATCAATGGTTGTTATTTGCTTTCTTTTCTTCCTCACTGCCACGGCATCAGGGAAGCACTGAGAGAATATTCCTGAAGGGTTTTCTCGAAGCCTCCCTAAAGAGGGAGAGGAGCACCGTGTTGCCAGCTCTGAGCCTAGAAACCTTCCTGCCACCCGCGCCCAGAGCCTTTCTTCTCAGAGGCCCTC
Source organism: Manis javanica (assembly GCF_040802235.1). NCBI lineage: Eukaryota > Metazoa > Chordata > Mammalia > Pholidota > Manidae > Manis > Manis javanica. The sequence goes on from NC_133156.1 coordinate 222,140,285, forward strand.
CCAGCCTGGAAGCTGCCCGCCCACAGGGGAGGAGCAGGGGAGGAGCTGGGGGAGGAGCAGGGTGACCCAGGCCCGGAGGGTGGCAGCACTCGTCTAACCTTGTGCTCCCTAAAGAACCTGCAAACCACGTTCAAAAATCACCAGACCTTGGCCTGGCGTGGAGGCGATCAGGAGATGCCCTGAGGCCTGTCTCCTCACCAGAGCGCCAGGATCATACAGTGACCACCCTCCCCTCTCTCCCCAGGGCAAAGCCCAGAGCCCCCAGGCCCCTGCCAGCAGGCTTAGGCAGACTGGGGTGAGAAGCTGTGGGGTGAGGCTCCCTGGGACAAGGAGGCCCCTGGGGAGGTCAGCAGGGCCAGGGGCCAAGTCTGCAAGTGTCTCTGGTCCACCCCTCTCACTCATGTCCCCTTGTCTCCTCATTTCTTGCCCCTGCTCAGCAAAGGCAGAGAGAAGACCAAGGGAGGCCGAGATGGCGAGCACAAGTAGGTGTCCCGGGCCATGGGGGAGCCCACAGGGCTGGAAGGCTCTTCACCAAAGGGTGGGGATATCGGGATGGCCTGCCTCAGAGGGCTGAGATGTGGGCTGTCCTCGGGGAGCTGGCTAGGGAATGGCAGGGTGATGAGGTCCCTCCAACTGGCCACGGGTGGCAAGGGGCAGGGAGGAGTTAGGTGAGGCAGGTGGACAGACCTCTGATTTCCACTCCCTTCTCCCTCCTTTCAGTGTCTGATTCCTCCTGCACCTCCTGGTTCAGCCCCCACCCCTAGGGGTCAGGCTCTCAGGCTTCCCTGTGAGGGAGGGTGTGATGGAAGAAAAAGGGGTGGGGAGGCCCAAAGGACCAACAGCAACCTCCCCAGGGAGTCCAGGCAGGGCTGGGCAGACGGACACACAGCCCTGGAGACCCAAGGAGGACCAACTCTGGGCACAGGGGTAGGCCAGAGCATGAAGCCCCAGAACGCCAAGAAGAGGCAACCATTCTCTGCTTGTCCATTCTGCCAAAAGGCTTTCTGGGGAAGGGAGAGATCAGGACTATCTGGGAGAGGAGAGGAGAGGACACCAGATGAGAGGGGCCGGCCACAAGGGCAGAAGGCTGAAGGCCTGGGGCTGATGAGTGGGTCTCACAGACTCCCCCCCAAGCACGTCATCTCAAGGACTCTCTAGCATTACAGAGAATTTACAAGGGCCATGGTAGTGAGGGCTCACCTGCTGGAGGGAGCCTCTTGTCCAGACCCTTTCCTATAGATGACAAACAGGAGTCCAGAGAGGGGAAGTTACTTGCCCCAGAATAGAGGCAGAACTGGGACTAAAACACAGGCAATTTAACTTCTGGCCCTGAGTTTACAATACACCCAGGAAGTTTAGAGCACTTGGTTGTACTCTTAACTCAACCTAGTTCTCCAAACACACTAAGAGAGCTGAAAAGTCCAGGAATGTGGTCTTTATCTTTCAGATAGAGAAACTGAGCCCCAGAGATGTTAGATTTGCCCAAAAGTGTGGTTTCAATAAGTTAAAGATTAGCTAACATGAGGATACCATGGGGACACTAGGATCATATCTATAGGGGTCTGAAGTGATCAGCACGGCATGGGTCTGGGGTGTCCGCTTGCGTTAAGATCCCAGGGGAGTCAGCTTCATTCATGGCATTAACAAAAGCATATCAAGTTCCAACTCCATCCAGCTTGTCATAAGTGAGCAAAAGCAGGCCAACAAGGCAATGGCACCGTGTGGGGAGAGCTCAGGTCTGGAGACCTGATGTGTTCAGGAATCTGCCGGCTTCTGAGCAAGGGGAAAAGCCTCACGCAGAGCATGTGCCAGGCTTGGAGAGAGCGCCAGGGAGCTGAAATGCTGGGGGATGTGGGAGATGAGAGCAGACGCTGAGCTGGTGGGTCCCTCTTATGGAGGGGTTTCTGCATGGATGCTGAGATGTAAAAGGACTATATATGAGACATAAACAACCTGCTATTCCCCAGAGAGTGGCTCTAGGAGTTGCTCTAAGGCCCTTCCTGATTTCCAGCTCCCAGTCTGTCCTGGGCCAGATCTCCAGGGATTCAGACTGGCCTGATTCCTTGGACTGGCCACTGCGGGACTAAAGTGCTGCCTCACACTGTTGAGCGCAAAGTAGGCCCACAGTAAAAGTGGGTTCCCTGGCACTACCTCATCAGAATGTCTTGCCATCTCCAATTAACATATGAGATAAAAAGTAAACTGGTTTTTACTATTGAAATTTCTAAAAAGAGATTAAGCAAGTTGAAACTCTTTAGCCTGGTGAAGAAAAACCGTGAAAACAGTTTTAAATCTCTGAAAGGTTATTGTGTGGCAAAGCTGGTTAGTTTCTATCTCCACTGGGAAGGAATAAGTGGAAACAGGTCTAAGTTGCAGCAGGGAAAACTTGAGAATCAAGCCAAGAAAGAACTCCAGCTCCCTTTGAGTACTCGAGGTTCTGAGACAGGTTGATCTGGGGAGAGGGGATTTCCGTTTCCATGATGTTGTTTGCTTGAGGCCTGCAAGGGGTTGGGCCACTGGGGAAAGCTGAGGGGTCAGCTCCCCGGGCAAACATCGGACTAAGTACAGAAGGGCCTCCCAAATCTGCTGGTATGGTGAGGGTGCATTTGCAAACAGGCCAACCTGGGGACAGATTCTTTTATGAAGGGTCCACCAGTCCTGCCCAGATGTGGGAAGTTATTCAAAACTAACTGAAATCCAATCCACTTTGAAAGATAACTGTAAAGCCTGCAATTATGAACTTAGCTATACTTGGAGCATGGGAAGTAAAAGAAATAAACCCACCAAGGGGCCCCTGAAGAGTATGACCCCAAGTGTTGAAAATGCGGCCATTTAAATAATGCAGAGAAGAACCACAGACCCTGTTTCTCTTAGCAGGAGTTTGTTTCTCCTGCTCACCTGAGGCCTGGGCTAATGAGCCTAGACCATTCCAGCTGAAGACAATCAAAGGGCAGAGCGGTGGGCAGCCACAGTGAATAGTTCATTTTCAGTCACATCTCTTCAGGTCACAACCTCCAGAATAATACATGAACTAAAGTTAATAAAACACCCAGTTACTAAATTTAGTTTGGCCAACGTTCTCAAGGATTCCCAGAATTCTAAGCTCTACCCTAGGGCCCCAAGCATGTCATCCCAGTGCAGTGACATCCTTCTAGAGCTGAATGCTGGAACCAGCAAAGAATCCTCAGAATCACAGACAAAAAAAAGTTTACAATGAGTGAGCTAACTTTACAGTCTTTTCTCTACAGAGAAGTAGCCTAAATTATAAGTACATATCATTCTGACTACAGTAAACCCAGCAACAGAGAGGCCCAAATGTGATCACACATCTTCAGAGGGTCCTGAGAGGCCCACCTCCCCTGGTTCCTGCTTCTCCTGCTTTCACGGAGCCGTGGAGGAGCCACTTGGTTGCAAAGTAATTTCTCATTGAGTTGATTATTGGCTTGTTTTCTCTGTCCGTTTTTCACCCCATTATATCTTTGGCAATTGGAGAAACCAATTAGACTAAATGCAGAATTTTATTGGCAGGGGGGAAGGGGGGAGGCGGGGAGCAAGTCAGCACACCCATAACCTTATCAACAAATAACATTTTTTGAAATCTAAGTCTTTAATACAAGTGGAGAATCTTCAAGGGTCCCTATTTAAGTTAACATTTATTTCAAAAATGAATTTTTACCCTTTGCCATGAGAAACAGGTATGCTGCTTTCCTGGAACTGGGCCCCCAATTAGCAGAAAAGGCTTTTTCTGCAGTGAACCTCTGCTGAGTTATCGATCAGAAAACTGCAAAGGGCAGGGATAGCCAATGACATCATGCTCTACCACCCACAGCTCAGATCAATTGAACAGCAGGTCTAGGAGAAACAAATCGGCACACAGTCTATAGTAAGAATTCTGGGAATCACATTTGTCCTATGCATTCTGTGTTTTTCATAAAGGGATAAATCTCTATTTTGAGATATTCCCAGGCACACAGGAGTACCATCCATGAACCTGACCACCTGAGATGGTTTAAATTGGAGGGGTTTCTCCTTTGAATTGCTTCAGGGTATGGTAGAGAATAGTTAGATAATATAATTTTTCTTTTAATGTTAATCTTTGCTTCTAAGTATGTTTATTTTAAGGAATAAAGTGACTTCAAATTCAAGGGCCATAACTCCAAGGGAGGCCCTGGGACCTTTTCCATTTGCATGAGTCCTTGGGACCAGAGTCAGAAAGCCTTGATTCCCTGCTACCTGAATCCACCATGAGCCTTGGGCAGCAGGGCCCAATCCTATCTCAGGATGCTGAGCAATTGGCTTCTCCAGGCAGGGCCTGCTTCTGACCAACACACGACTTTGACCTACCATCTCAGAGCGCTCTCCTGGGAGGCATTAGGGCAGGGGGACAGGATGGGGAGCTGAGTGGCTGGGGAAGGTTCCATGTGATGGCATCATGTAGGTCACATATGGAGCGTACTGGGGACTCTAAAGATGGCACAGCCTGGGATTAGCCAAAAAATAATTACACAGAGTCAAGCAAGGGGCCCTCAGAGGACTCCTGGGTATTCCCCAAAAAGCAGGGAGGCCGAAAGGAAAGGAATCCCAAAACCTGAGATAGGAAGTGGAGTGAGGGCCCACATGAGGCATGCTTCCTGTTGCAGGTGTCAAAGTGCAGCCAGCACCCACCCTGAGGGCCACCAGGCACGGAGAAATCCCACAGGATGCTCAGTGTAAACCAGGCAGGAAGGTCCTTTCTCACCATCACCTATTCCTAAAGGGTTCATTGACCTGTTCACTGATAGGTCACCAGTCATTTCATGTTCACAGCAGTCTCCTCCAAAATGTGTTGATGCTCAGGTTATTTCTGAAAACCTGGGCACACTCTATGGACTTCACAGATCACATCCCCATCTGCATATTGTGCTGGCACCTGGCCCATTCTTACACCTACAAGGGCAGGCCCTACAGATTTTTGCCAAAGTTCCAAACAGTCCAGATGGAATTCATGCTCACAGAGAACTGCAATCCCACAGCATCAAGGATGCCGTGGAAATACTCTTGGCCTGGGAGAAGGGAGATGTATGCTTCAGCCTCAACTCTCTGAGCTTGTCTTTTCTTGGGCTGAATGAAGAGAAGTTTATGCCCCTCTCAGGACTCCTATGCAGGTGAAATGAGCAGAGACATCTGGAAAAGCCTATGGCCCACAATAGTTACTTAAGAAAGATTATATAATCTTTCATTGGACATTTTATTATATATATATATATATATATATATATATATATAAAACCTCCCTTTATTAGAAAGGGAGACACTTTTAAAAATAATTCCAAAGTCGTTTTTTAGAGTGCTTTTCTTTCCATCTCCTCCTAGTGTTCGGCCTGGAGGACAGGATGCTGGTAGTGCAGACACATCAGTGTTTTCCCAGACTTCTTGCACCTGCCTCAGCCTGTTTAGGAAATCATGAACATGCCAGTGTTTCCTAAACTGAGCTGGTGCCACCAGGAAGGGGAGGTTCTTGGTGGCTCTCTCACTGAGACAGTGGACACACACCCTTCCATGTCTTGTCCTGCATCTGAAGAGTAAAGAAAAGGCCTGGAGTTAGGATAATGTCAGGTTTTCAGGAATAAGAATGGCCCCCCAACCCTGAGTGCAGGGGCTTGAGGTTTTGAGGCCATCTCTACAAGGACATAAAGGTTTTTCCCAACCTCGCATTACCTAGCATGAAGGACAGGGGATCACAGTCAAGCCTCCTTAGGGAGATGTGTGACCCCAAGATGGGTGGGCTGTGCTGTGGGTGAGCTCAGGGTTGGAGCCCGCACCCCGCCCCACCTGGGCTTGCAGGATAACAGGGCCACACCCAGGAGGAGGGAGAATGGGAAGTGGAGGGAGTCAGGTATCCGTCCCATGCAACATTGATGGGGTAATGGAATACTGCACCTTACCGCCTGCTGGTCCTACTCCTGGTCCCTCCTAGTGTGGGGACCACAGGCTTGGCTGCTGGGACATCACCGAAGGGACAGTGAGGACCCCTGCCCCCTTCCCTCAGCCCCCCTGACTTCAAGGCCCTTCACCTGGGGGCCCAAGGCCACTCCAAGCAAGAGGAAGAGGTAGGAACTATGGAGTCTGCCATACGTTCCTGGGGTTTGGGGAGGGGGGATTCGGCAGTGAGGGGACAGACAGAAAGGGCCAAAGACAGACAGGAAAGGACCCACCTCCTCTTTTCACTGGGGACCAAGGAGAAGCCCAGGACGCAGCGAGGTTGGGAAGAACAGCAGGCTGTGAGCACTAGGGCCTCTGAGAACTGAGCCGCTAGTTTCAACCACATCTCCCACTTCCTCCTCGGCCTCTGCCCCTGTGAGTCCTGCGCCTGCCCTTCTGTTCTGATGCTTTGTCTCCAGTCCTTCTGGCTTTCTTTCCAACCAGCTGAGGTGGGGGTGAGAGGACAGGGAGGAAAGCCTGGGACATGGTGGAGCTCGGAGCACTAAATTTGGCTGAGGGAGTTGAGATCAGCCCAGGACCAGCGAGGGCTACAGTTAAAAACTGTCCTTTCCAAACTGAAGGAACAGTTCTCTGGTCTCTGGTGCACAGACCTGCGCCTCGATGGTGTGGAGGCCTGGGGAAGGTGGAGTGGCGGGGTTCCCTCTGCCCTAATTCCCCGTCATGGTTCCCAGCTGGGGAAGTCTGCTGCCCACTGTATCTCCGGACCAGCAGGTGAGGGGCGGGGTATGGAGCTCCCTCTCTTACGGGTTCTCTCGGGTTTTGCTCTCCTGTGTTTGCGCATCTTTCTCCTGGCGTCCATCTCCCTCCCTCTCATTCTGTCGGCCCCGCTCACAGAGCTGGGAGGAGCGTGTTCTCCGCCATGAAGCTCGGCAAGACCCGGCCCCACAAGGAAGAACCCCAAAAACAAGGTACTGGCTCGTGCCCCTGCCCACAGTGCAGCTCCGGCCCGCTCCCCGCACCGGACAGGCACCAAGCCCCGCCCCTCCGTGGGCAGCGCCCCAACAGGCTCTCCTGTGGTTGGCCGGCGGGAGCCACCTGGGAGGGGCCTGGCCTCCCATTGGCTGGCGGAGGAGCTGGGCCCTGAGGTGGTCCTCAGGAAGAGGGCGCTCCTAGGGCTGAGGGTGGGAACCGCATCTCCTCTTGCATGGAACCAAGCACAGACCTCTCTGCCCGGTGGGTTGTTAATAAGAAATGCTTCTCCAGCCCTCTTTGCTCCCAATTTTTTTCTCCACTCAGAAGTCTGGAGTTTTTTGAAGTGAGGAAAGAATAACAAAGAACGAAAGCTGTTTGGCTAATTCCGTCTTTGGGGGAAAACCAGGATCCCAAGAATCCTTGCAGGACTCCCTGCCCTGCCTTTTCCCCATGCCTGTCACTGGGCTGCAGGGAAGGGAGACAGGCAGGGTGGGTCTGGAAAGCTGGAGTGGCCAGTGGCCCTCCTGCCAGCAGAGCACAGGCTGGGCCAGCAGGAAGGCCAGGTGGAAGACAGGGTAGAGATGGAGTAGATGAGGGAGCTGTGTGTAGTTTTCTGACCCCGTCTATTGATCACATGCCCACCTTCAGGGCTCCTGACTTCCCTCCTCAGCATCCCCTGTGTGGCCCACTGGCCCTGGAATCTCTCCTCTATCGCCCCGATGCCAGTTCTACCTGTGCCTTTCTCCTTCCTAGACTGAGGAAGGTACAGCTGTTGGATAAGGTGCAGACCCACCATCCTTGGGTGACTTCTCAGATTTGTCATTTCTTCATCTTATTGGGTTAATAGACATAGGTTAGGTTCTGAATTCCATCAGCTATTTTACATAGATAAGTTAACTCCTAAGCCTCTGTTTCCCGGGCTGTGACATGAGAATCATGCCTATCTTGGCAGGACATGGCTGTGAGGACTAGAGACATGTTTATAAAGATGCCTGGCTTATGGTAGCCACCCAATAAATGGCAGCTATTGTTACACTGAGATGTACATAAGTATGGATTCTTATTCCCTACCTTCTTACACGAAGGATATGCAGTGCTTCCCTAAATAATGTACAATAAAAGAGTTACATTCAATTAAAATTAAAAAGCAAGACCAGATATTCTGTCAGTTGAAATCAGTGATCACTATTAGGTAGGAAACACTGCAGATAAACAGGCCATAACATTCCAAGCAGATGATACCAACTAAAACTGGAATTTGACTCTGAGCTCCTGGATGCTAAAGGGAAAGGGAAAAGACAGTCACTATCTCACTATCCAGTCCACACAAATGACCTTTCTTCTTCCACAGATGAACCAGCAGTATTGGAGATGGAGGACCTTGACCGCCTGGCCATCCGGCTGGGGGATGGGCTAGATCCCGACTCCATGTCTCTAGCCTCTGTCACAGCTCTCACCACCAATGTCTCCAACAAGCGGTGAGTGGGCAGATCCCTGCAGCCCCGATGGCCTCCACCTCATCAGGCAGGCCCCACCTTGCCATGTTTGGAATTTGGATGGGGAAAAATCAGGGCCCCTGGACAGCTTCTTTCTTAATCCTGTCCCTTTCTTCTTTCCTGGATGTCTCTCTCACCTGTCTCCTGCAAAGGCAGGGGCGTGTTCCCAGGTCATTGAATACCTCCAGGCTCAGAGAAATCACAAAGCTGCCCAGCCCTCATTTGAACCTGTTGATCTCATCTCTGTCACTCTGTTACTTCTGCTGCTAGTTAGTCCTCTCTGTGGGAGCCCTTGAGAATAACTAATACCCAATCTATTTGGCAGGCCTGAAGTGTTTGAAGACCATGATTGTGTCCTTCTGCCTTTCTCCAAGGTCTAACCAGTGCCCTCCCCTCCCCTGCAAGCAGTCCCCTTACACCAGGCCTGACAATATATTGTCCTCCTCAGATCCAAACCAGACATTAAGATGGAGCCGGGTGCTGGGCGGCCCATGGATTACCAGGTAGGTAGGGCCATTGGAGGCCTGATGCCTTTTGGACTTGTTCTAGTGGGGGGTTCTGGCCAGATGTACATTATAGACTCTGTGGAAGCATGGATCTGGGGCTCATAGAGAACTACAAGCTAAATATGAATTCCCAAAGTAAGCTTCATCTTGGGAGGTGCTCACAGTGTCATAAGTAGAGGGATACAAACCTAAAGAGGGGCTTGAAATCTCTGCATAAGCTGGTCAAAACCCTCCTAGGATTTTGTGTCCAGCACTGTATTTCATAAAGTCAGAGAGACCTGGAAAAACCATGAGGAGACCAAGGAGGGCAAAATACCATGCATAAGTACAAAATATTGTGCATTAATACAAAAATATTCCAACACTTAAAATAAGAGCCTCCAAATAAATTTTTTTGGTATGTGTTTTTTAATTATTGTTTTGTATTATCTTAATGCTAGAAGTAGTATCAGTCCTGGTTATCTATATATGGTGAGAATGTGGTTGTTTCTTTTTCCTTTTCTGCATTTTTCTGAGATTAACACTTGATTTTTGTTGTTTGTATGTTTCTAAAACCTAGAGACAAAATAGCTGAGATAGGGAGAGATTTGCAGTTATAGGACTGTTAGTGTGGCCACAGTGCAGGCAGGATGGGTCATGAGCATGGCTGATATCTTCTGGGAGAAGGCTACATAGGCAGACTGGACCCCAATGCAGTCCTCTCAGCCTGGAACCTGTACACACCCTCAATTTTGTCTCTTCTCCCGGAGTTGATCAGAACCTGAGAAACTGAGTTACATTAGCACAATTCACAATATATTAATGTATAAGCCAGAACTACCTAGTACTTATTTACAAACTGGAGGCAGGAAGGGCCAAGGGACCATCCATTGCTCTAGACCCTCTCTTGGATTCTGACAAGACCCAGCTATAGGTCAGAAGACTGCTGGGCATTCCTAGGATTGTGTGAGTATGCCAGCTAGAGCCTTTGGCAGACCCCCCCTGGCTTCCACTGCACTTCCTGCCCTAGGTGCCAGTGCCAGGCCCTGGAATCAAGGTGGGTCTCCTCTCCAAGGTTAGAGCTTTATCTCTGATGTCCATTTTCCAGGCCCCATGCACACCACCCCTTCTTTAAGGACAGCCCCACCTCACCTCACTCAGGTGATGAGACAAAGGACTAGATAGCACCATTTTTTGTATCAGGAGCATCTGGTCATATTTTCTCAAGAACACACCTTGTGTCCCTTAATGCTTGCTTCCATTGTTTTCATCCAGTCAGTGACCAGCTTCCCAGGGGCTGGAATAATAGCCCCCAGGCAATGTCAAGTGGCCCTGCTCCTGTGATTTTAAACAACCTCAAGCCATTGGGCTCTCTAGAGGTTTGGGAATGTTGCCCCCACACCTCTCTGCCAAAACTCAAACACAATGTCCTAAGACTCTGGAAGACTTTTCCAGGAGACTGGATTCAGGGCTTTGCTCCTGTGTGTACTGAGAGCAGGAAAATTTCAGAGAACAAATACCGGAGTCAGATACCATTCCCTCTACAACGTCACTGGCCTGCCACATAAAGACACATAGAAAATGGACTCACTGCTGTTGCTGTTCATGTAACTTATTTTTTGAAGGTTAACTGTGGGCAGGCAGTATGGAAGGGGCTGTATGTGGGCTTTCCATTTAAGTTAATGTAATTCTTACAGCACCCAAATACAGATATCACTGCATTTCACAGGGGGATCCCTGAGGTGCAAGGAGAGTAAGGCGCTTGCCCAGGTTGCTCAGCTATTCAAAGGTATAGCCAGGGTTCAAACCCGAGGGTGTCCAGCCGCAGTGGTCAGAGTGACTAATTTCTCGCCAGCTAAGCCTTTTGGGCGGTTGCCCCCTTTGCTGCCTGCTCATCTTTAGCTTACTACCCGCTGCTTGGTTTCAAAAGCTCTTTCAAACTACTTCCTGCCAGAGACTTCTATTAAGTGGACCACACATTTTCCATCCAAAGACTTTGTAAGCATTCTGAGTTAAACACAACAGTCGTATTTAATGTGGTAACAGTATTTCCTGACATCTCAACTGCGAGTGTTAACACACTTTGAGAGAGAGCTCTGAGGATGCAGCTGTGTATTTTTTCTTGCCCCCCAATAAATACCATGTATAATTTAAAGCAGGACAACCTACCAACCGGGGCTTCACTCTCTTGGAGAACTTGACTTTTCTGAGTTAGAAAGATCTCAGAAAATGCACCCAACTGGTGAGAGGAGAGGGGTTTAGCTGAACTCGGATCCAGGAAGGATGCTGAGAGTTCTAAGCAGTGACAAGGCACCCTGGGGTGTCACACCCTTTGTTCTTTCTGCTTAGAATGAGTGTCATGTGCAGACCCTTTCCCAATTTCTGGCATCTCAAAAACGAAAAGCCCCAGTCTCCTCCCTGTGACTCTCCCCATGAGTGAGCAGAGCTTGGCAGAGATGTTCTTGGGGGCTCATGGAGTCTTGAGTCTGCTCCCTCCCGCTCTCTTCCTGGCCAAAACCTAACATGTTTCTACTTCTAAGCATTTCACCTTTTGGCGCCTCCTCTGCCACTGATCCTAGACCCCCACCTCCTATCTGCTCTCCCTGCCCTCATTGCCTCCTCCACTGCACCCTCTGCACCACCACTGGAGAGACCTTCTCACCGTGTATATCTGCTCATGTCACTTCTCTGCCACCCAGAGATGAGGGAAGGGAGAGGATGTCTCAGAAGAGCAGAACTACAGGCACCACCACGTTCCATCACCAGCTCCCCGCTGACGCTCTTGAAACACGATCAGATCCCTTGGAAGCAGGACACGAAGCCCCATGACTCGGGATTTCCCAGGACAGAGTGTAGTTTTACACTCAGCATTGTTCCTGGAGATGGTTTTCATGAAGCTGTGTGGGCATTATGTCCCTTATCTTGGAAGGAGAGAGTAGAATAGTCAATTACCAAAAGAGTCTCTAGCTGGTCCCTTTGTGGCTCTATTTGCCTCCTCATCTTCCACCCTGGAAAGATTAAAATCTGATGACAATTGGAGAATGGAGGACAGGAGGGCCAATCCCCTCCCCAAGAATTTTGTTTTAAATTTCAAATCTGAGGGATACATTTCCCCACCATATAGCCCCAGGTGATGGCTGGTCACAGAAATTACGTTCCCCTCCTCAGCCAACGCCATTCAGTAACCTTCGTTGTGGCCTCTCAGGGCTCCCCTCAGGGCCATCCCTCTACCAGCAAAGAGCAGCCTGTGGAGCCTCTCTTCCCCATAAGCCTTTGCTGCCTTTAGCCCTCTGCCCTCCTCCCCTCTCCACCTCCCACCTCCTGGGCATCAGAACTTCCAGCCAAGGTTGTCTCCCATTGCTGGCTCTGCTCAGTGGAGAGGGTGGAAACCTTGGGTCCTTTAAAGGAGTAGGGGCAAAAAAGCTCTCCTCTGGATGAAAAACATAAAAACGAAGCAATTGTCCTCATTAGGAAGGTTAATCTCCTGATGGCCTATCTTTACTACCTCTTCATGTCAACACTGTGTCTTCAGTCTTCAGTTACAGAAAGTCACTTTTTCATATATTTTTTATTGAAGTATAATTGATGTACAATATTATATTGGTTTCAAGCATACAACTTAGTGATTTGACAGTTATCTGCATCCTTAAATCCTCACCCCAACTAGTGAGTTACTATCTGTCAACATAGAAAGATGTTACAGAATTATTGACTATATTCTCTATGCTGTACTTTCATCCCCATAACTAATTTATATTATGACGGAGATTTTGTGCCTCTCCATCCCCTTCACCTATTTCACCCACCCACCCTAACCCCAGAAAGTTTTTTTTTTTAATGGAGAGGAGGGAAGGATTTCTGGTGTTTGTTGACTCTTCACAGTCAACTTCTGAGAGCCAAGTTAATTAGCTCTATTTCCCTTCTAGCTCCCTGAAGAAAAGGTGATTATTGAACTTCTTTGGAGCTCGGGATTCTGAGCTCCATTCCCTTTGGCACTTTAAGTTCCAAATAGAAATGCTTGCTTTCATACATCGTTCAAGTGTTGCTTCAATTAACAAATGTTCAGTTGCCAGTTCTATATACTTTCTTGGCAATGTCTCATTGGCATAGCAGTTTCCGTTTTTCTAAACATTGTCAGTTTTGATGTGTGAATTTTTCTTGGCCTTCAGAATATTTATAAGACTTTAATGGACTGGTGGATGATAATTTTCATGAGTAAGGTCATATTTAGAAGTTGCATCAAAGCACAGCAATTAAAATATAAAATCTCCAAGATGAGAAGCATAAAAAGCAACCCATATGGTTTCATGAGAGGAATGTGCTGAGGTAAATGCTACAACTAGTTTAACAGAGGCTATTTTTTTAAAATGCAAAATAGCAAATGAAACAATTGTAAGCATCATACATAAGCCTAACCCACTTGGGAGACCAACCACTTAACTGAAAGGAAATTCTATTTGAGAAGCCATTTATGACAATAGCTCACATTGTCTAGAGCTTTCTACTATTTATGAAGCATTTTGACACACATTATCTCATTTAACCCTCATGCAGCCATATGACCAAGTGGTGTCTCTGCTTATAGATGAGAAAATTGAGCTCAGTGAGCCTTCCTGGTCACCTGCTCTCTCACCTGCTATGTGTCAGGTCTGGGGCTCAATGCCAGTCCAACAACCCCTCTTCTGGGCCTCTTTCTATTTTATCATGATCACCCTAATCCAGAGCAAGAACTGATGCCTTAAACTGAGGGTTCAGGAGAAGTAGGCACACACACACTTCTCTCTCTCTCTCTCTCTCTCTCTCTCTCTCTCTCTCTCTCTCTCTGTATGTATATATGCAAATATTTGTTTAATGAATGAAAAACTGAAAAGGGGGCTTCCCAGAATAGAAGTAAGATCCTGGGGAATTGGATGCCACTGAAAAGACACAGAGTACACACAACACACAAGCATCAAGCCAGAAAACATGGCTCAGATGGGCATCAAGCCTCACTGGGCAGTTAAACAAAGAAATTAAACAAAAGGGGGAAAACAGGAATGTAGAAATAGGACCAAATTCCAGAAACACAAAATGATGTCAAAGACCTACAGGCTTAAAATGAGAAATGCTGGAGCAGAAATTAAATGCACATTAATGGAGACATAGAAAGCTTAATTCCTGAGTGCATGAAACCTGGGAAGTGGATTTGCAGCCTTCTATGAAGCAGAGCCATAGATCCCAGGGGGAAGAACTCAGACGGTGCACTTGGAATCACCTGTAAGCTTTAAAAATAGTGATACTGGGTCCCACACCCTGAGATTGGATAGGGTTGGTCTGGAGTGGCTGGGGCATCAGGCTTTTAACCACCATCCTTCACCTCCCCCCTCTGATAATACTAGCAACACTGATTTTGATGTTATCCAGCCCACCATACCCCTCCTTTATAAAGGAGGACACTGAGGGTTAGCAGGAAAAGAGCCCGGGATCACTAGCAGATTAGAGGCAGTGCTTAGACAGGAGCCCAGGTCCAGGGTTAACTCCATACACCCTCCAGCCCAGACCCTGATGCCAGCAAGACCAGCTCCAAGGCCCACACGGCTGTCCCCCTGGCCTCTCTCTCTCTCTCCTGCCTGCAGGTCAGCATCACAGTGATCGAGGCTCGGCAGCTGGTGGGCTTGAACATGGACCCTGTGGTGTGTGTGGAGGTGGGCGACGACAAGAAGTACACATCCATGAAGGAGTCCACTAACTGCCCTTACTACAATGAGGTCAGTGTCCCATGGCCCAAGGTGGGAAAAGGGGCCTCCCTAAATGTGGCAGGAGACTCAGCCCCAGTCCCCACCTAGGCCCAGGAGGAGCAGCTGGGAGTCAAGGGGCACAAAGGGCTACCAGCAGGGGTGACCTTAGCCCACCCGGTTACCCTCTCCAGCACCCTGACAGTTCCTCTAAGCCAGTTTTCACAAACTCAGCACTGTGGATATTTTGGGCTGGATAATCTTTGGTAGAGGGGATGGTCCTGTGCATCGTAGGGTGTTAGCATCATCCCTGGCTTTTGCCCACTGGATATCAATAGCAAACCCCACTCAGTTAGTAACCAAAAATGTTTCCAGACATTGCCAAATGTCCCACAACCAGGAGCTTAAAATCACCCCCATTGAGAACCACCTTCCCACGATTCCTCCCAGCCCCAAAGCTGGTCTTTCTTTCCCTTTTCTTTTCGTCCTATGTGCACTCCTCTTCACTGAAAAATATTCCCCTGGTCCCAGGGGCATACTGTTTCTAGATAATTCTCTGAGTTATCAAGAACCTTCCTTTGGCTCCAATAAACACAACAGAAGGAAATAAGAACAATCAACATGACTTAGCAGATTTCTAAATGATTATAAAAGGAACTATGCTCAGGAAATACAAGGACCACCGACAGCTCAGAGGGTGCAGAATCCTGGTTCTAGCTGAGCTATCTCGCTCTCCTACGACTGCAGAGTTCTGAGGCACCTGGCTTGGCCTTGCTCTGGACCTGTCTCCATGTGAAGGGAGGCTTACAACCAGTACCCTCCTAGGACAACCTGACCGTTTACAGACCAGGCCAGGCCCCCTTCTCTGTGGGTTCATCTGGTCCGAGCCACTCACATCTACCTTCTGCTTAACCCACCTCTCCCCTTTGCCTTGGATCTTTTCCTATCCATTTCCCAGAGAATCAAGCATCATGCCATCCAGCTCCACCCTCCCTTTTTTTGACTCCTCCTTTGCCTGTAAGATGTTCTACCCTCACATATTCTAGGAACAAGTATGAAAAGCCACATATGCTCAAGAACAGGAACCAGAAGTCTACTGTCTAGCTAGCTAGCTATCATCTCTCCGCCCACCCAGCTAGCTATGCCCTTCCTCAATCCACGCAGGTCCTGGTGACCACTCCCACGCACAGTGGCACTATGTGAGCCGTCCCCACTTCCTCACCTCCCAGTCACACCAGTCTCTTCAGTCATTTCTGCCCCATGGCTTCCCTCAAACTGCCCTCCTTCAGGTCACCAAGGGCCTTGCTGTCCCTAAGCAGTGTCCGCTGTCACCCCCTCCCTTAACTGCCCACCTCTTTCCATCCCCTTGCGGCCCCTCCCCTGGGAACCTATTGTGCCGCTCTCCTGCTTCCATCCTCCTGCCAGCACCTCCCTCTCACCTTCCTTGCCATCACCCCCTCTGCCCACTGCTGAAATGCTGCTGGTTCCTGGAGCCCTGCCCTGGACTGACTTGCCTCCTTGCTACAATGTCCTTGGGTATCTCCCCGAGCCCCAAGGCGTCAGTGCCATCTGCATGTCTGCATCTCCACCCATTTCTCCAGAGCTTCCACCCTCTGTGGTCAGCACCACCTGGACATACCGATGCCACACGTAGCAGTGGGCACGTATTGTGCACTGACTGTGTGCACACATGGCTTGAATGCCTGACAGGGATCATCTCACTTAGACTTCCCAACCATGCCTCCCAGCCCCCCACCTCCCCACCTCCCGTCAATGGTGCCCCTGGAGCAGTTCAACATGGCAGCCCTATCATTATCCCCACATCACAGAGGCTCGGGAAAGGAAGTGATTGGCCAAAAAACAGTAAAAGCTCTATCTGTCTGGCTCTAAACCCGACGCCTTTACCCACAATGCTCTGTCTGAGGCTCCAGTGGCCAGGAAGGGATCTCGTCAGATGTCTACCCGAAGCTGTTGGCCACACCCCTTCCTTCTCCCCGCCCACAAGTCGCTGCACCCCGCCCTCATTCCCGGCACCTGTACACCCAGGCCAGGAGCAGTGGGTGGGCACAGTGACTGTGCTGGTGGCTCCCAGGTCCAGAGGACAGTTTACGCCCACAGCATTTCACAGTTACAGCATATTAAGTGCTTTCGCACATTACTTTATATTTTAACATCTCAGAAATTGGAACATATCTAGAAAGTGGAGCATTGCGCTTTAATGGCAACGTCTGTGTTGCCTCGGTAACCATAGCGCTTCTCATAGTATCTCATGAAGCCTTACGATGAGACCCTGAAGAGGGTGTCATTGCCCCCATTCTACATCTCAGGAAACTGAGATTCAGATAATGTGTTGCTCGGGGCTACACAGCTCCCACCTGCCCCAGGTCAGAGAGGACCAGTGATCGCCACCGCTGCTCATCTGAACTCCGGGGACCAGGGGAGATGCTGGAGTGCAGACAGGCACTGCCAGGAGGGAGGGCCTGGCACTCCCCCGGGAGTTAGCCGCTGCCCACCGGGTGTCAGCAGCTCTGCGTCCTTCCCCCCTCCAGTACTTCGTCTTTGACTTCCACGTCTCTCCTGACGTCATGTTCGACAAGATCATCAGGATCTCGGTGAGTGGGGAGCAACCCCTGGCAGGCAGGGCCACTAGCTCAAAGACTGCCTCCTTGTGAAAAATGTGCCCTCTGGGCAGAGCAACCATAAAAAAGCACCTGGACACACAGCCAGGAGAGTCGGGCACAGGCTGGATTTGGGTCCCTCTTGCCCCTTTATCCAGGTGCCTCTGTATAGTGCACAACCTACTCCCCGATACCTGGCAGCCCCCAAAATAGGAGAGGACAGGAGGGGCTGATGCTGAGCCTCAGCAAGCCGCTCCTGCCCTGCCCAAGGAAGCTCAGGTCCCCAGAAAGACAGGCGGCGTCACCATCAGTCAGCCCCGTCCCTGCCCCCCACTGGAAAACCTCAGCCCTGTGCAGCCTGATTGGAGGCTGGTGGTTCTGCCTGGAAGGTGATCCACTCCAAGAACCTGCTACGCAGTGGCACCCTGGTGGGGTCCTTCAAAATGGATGTGGGGACCGTGTACTCCCAACCTGGTGAGTAGCTGTGTGGCCACGTCAGCACTGGTGCACACGGCTCAGGGGACATGTTGCATGCTGTGCTTCCCACCCTGGAGGGCCCTGGGCCCAGCCTGGCCAGGACCGTGAACTCAGCCTGCTGCTCTGGTGCTTCCAGGAGGCATGTGTAGCTGTGGCCATTGGTGGGAAAGACCACCACATCCCTCAAGAGATCTTCCACCCCAGAGCCCCTGGTACCGTCAGCAGGAGGTTGGAGAGACAGTGGGGAGCCTGATGTGGCCACACCTAAGTGCCAGGCACCAGGCTAAGCACACTGTCCCAGCAGCCCCACCCTCCTGCCCATGCAGACAATATCGCTCCTGCTTTGCCCTCTGACAGTGACAACGCAATTTCACCCAGACAGCCACATTTGACCCTCACAAAACAGGTTCACAGGAAATGACAAGGAAAGTGAGGCTCAGAAAGCTTACACAGCTGGTCCAGGGCCACACTGTGAGTCAGTGGCAGAAAAAGGATGTAAACCCAGGTCCAGTTGGGCCCAAAGCCCAGGCTGTCTACTGGGGCAACCCACCCTGAGATTTGCTGCACCTGCCAAATCTGACCCTGAGCCTGCTACCCTTCAGGGGAGCCTGAAGTCACTGGGCCCCTTCAGTTGGAGCACCCATGTCTTCACTCCACTGATCTCTGGTTTGGCCTGACCTTCTTGATGAATGGCCCCTGACCCAGCCAGGGCACTGCTGGAGGCATGCTGCGAGGCACACAGAACTCCTGGGTAGTGTCAATCTCTCTGGAGCCAGAAAGGTTTCCTGGCAGCTTCTTACCCTGGCAGGCCCACATTTGCACCATCAGATGCAATAGCAGGAAAGCGTTCACTCATTTCTACTCTGCTGGAGATGACGAGGGATTATACAAGGCCACACCCATCCTCTTGTACCTCATAGAGGTGGTCTGGGATGCTAGCAATCTCCTCAGTCCAACCAGCCTTCCTAGGCAGGTCAGAGCCAGGCCCAAGGCAGATGAAACGATGTTGCAGGCTGGCATAGCTCAGGGCCTCTGTTGTCCTGCACCTCTGGCCTGAGAACACAACACTAGAACTGGAGGGTCCTCAGAGTCATTGGTCCAGTGTGCACCCAATATAGGGACCCCAGACAGCATCCTGATTGGTCACCCAGCCTCTGCTTAGACCTCCCAGAAATGGGGCACTCTTCACCTCCTATTTTAGATGTCTCCACTTTATCTACATCAAACCAAAGTCTGTCATCCTGTGATCTCCACCCCCATTCACAGGTTTCCCTTTCAGGGACAGAAAAAAAATAAATGCATTCCCCTTTTCAAATAGGCTTTAAATTTGAAGGCAAATTTCATGTGGCTACTGAGTCTGATTCTCTTTCCTTGCTAAATTTCCCCCAATTCATCTAAAAATGCACACATCTGTCCATCTACCCATTCATCCACCCACCCACCCACCCAAACATCCATCTACCCATCTGTCTGTATATTAATCCATCTTTCTACACATTTATCAGCCTACCATCTGTCCATCCATTCATTCATCTGCCTTTTCAGCCAGCCAGGCAGCCCACCCATCCTCTATCTATTTCCCCATCCAGCCATCTGGCTATCTGTTCATGAGCCCTTCCCACAAACATCTTGCCCAGGGGGCAAGATCCTGCCCCCTGGGACAGGTCTGAGCTATGGCAGAAGGTGGAAGGGGAGGGAGTGTAGGGGGACAGTTTGAGCTCCTGGAGATGTCAGTGCCCACATAGAATCAGAGGAAAGAGACATACCCTTCATGTATGGAGTGAGGGGCTTCCCTCTGCTTCTAAACCTGAAGTACAGACCTTTCCTAGAGTGGCCTCCTCCCCTGACATTTGTCCTGTCCACCATACCACCCTAGGTCATGAGGATAATGGGGTGGCACTACCAGTCTCTGTTTTTCAAAATAGTCTGAAATTGGAGACAGATGGTAAATAGATAATCACAGTGACAGTGACACAGGAGGTGTGCATATAGAACACCGAGAACACCAAAGGGACTGGGATCAGCTCTTCGAGGAAGTCAAGGAAGGCTGCATGAAAGAGGAGACACTTGAGCAAAAGGAGTAGAAGTTTGTAAGGGGTGTGGGGAGAGCAGGGATGAGGGCATTCCAAGCTCAAAGAAAAGCACCCACAAAGGCATGGGGGAATGAAACAGCAGTGGGAAGTGTTCAGAGAGGGGCTAGCAGCTTAGCCTAGCAGGAGCACAGGGGTAGAGTGGGCTGGGCAGAGTGAGCTCTGTACTGGGAGGCCCCACAGACCATGCTAATGTCTGTGGTCTTCACCCCAAGCACTGGGGATCCCCAGGTGGGTCAGCAGGAGTAGGGAGGGGGTCTCTCCGAAGGCTCTGTCTGGAAGCTGTGTGGAGGCTGACTGTGAGGGTCGGGGGAGCGCTGCAAGCAGAGAAACCAATTAGGAGGCTCCTTACCTCAAGGGCACATCACACACCCAGATGCAGGGCCTTGCCCAGCTGCCCCCACTCAGAGGCCTCTGTCCCCACTGACCCAGTAGCAGGTAAAGCTGTGGCCCCAGGTCCCAGGGACCTGACAGCTGGGCTCCAGGGTCCTAGGCGCTCAGCTCTGCAGCTCCGCGGCCTGTCCAGGGAGGGGATGCCAGGTGCAGTTCCTGCTCATCACCACCACAGAGCACCAGTTCCACCACAAGTGGGCCATCCTATCAGACCCTGACGACATCTCTGCTGGGCTGAAAGGCTATGTGAAGTGCGATGTCGCTGTGGTGGGAAAGGGGGACAACATCAAGACACCCCACAAGGCCAACGAGACAGATGAGGATGACATCGAGGGGTGAGCCTCCCATCTCCCCCAGCCTCAGAGAGTAGCCCTTTCTTTCCCAAAAGGGAGCCCCTGGGGTGGACTTGGCCCAGAGGTCTTACCCTCCACATCCCTTACCCAGTCCCCACCCGTTCCCAGGCAGCCCGGCTCTTCCAGGAAGGACCAAGGTCAGGGCTGGCCCAGCATCTGCAGACTCTCCTTATCCCAGCAGAGAAAGGGCTCAGGCAGGGCAAGGGGCTCACAGAGACTGTCCCTGGCCCCAGGAGTGTGTAAGTACTAGGGCAGGGTTTGGGGTGCCTGGGCCTGCCCACCACAACCCTGGCTGTATGTGCCGGCAGGAACTTGCTGCTCCCTGAGGGGGTGCCCCCTGAACGCCAGTGGGCCCGGTTCTATGTGAAAATCTACCGAGCAGAGGGGCTACCCCGTATGAACACAAGCCTCATGGCCAATGTGAAGAAGGCTTTCATTGGTGAGAACAAGGACCTGGTCGACCCCTATGTGCAAGTCTTCTTTGCTGGCCAGAAGGTATTGGGATCCAGGGTGCAGGAGGCTGGGACTTGGGGTGACAGGCATCAGAAGTACAGGGTAATGGGCGTGGAGGCCTGGGGACAGACATGAAGCAAAATCAGAAGCCAGGAGACTGGACTTTGATCACCTTGGTGTATTCACCTGTGGCGGGGGGAGCATGGGAGATGAGGGAAGTGCTACCTGAGAGGGGTCAGGGGGCCAGGCCAGGCCTGGAATTGTCACAGCCATGGCCAGGCCTTAGGGGATCCTCCCTACATTCACACACACCCATACACACATGTACACACACACAAACCCTACTCCCTCCCACCAGGGCAAGACTTCAGTGCAGAAAAGCAGCTATGAGCCACTGTGGAATGAGCAAGTCATCTTTACAGACCTGTTCCCCCCACTGTGCAAACGCATCAAGGTGCAGATCCGGGACTCAGACAAGGTCAATGATGTGGCCATTGGCACCCACTTCATTGACCTGCGCAAGATTTCCAACGATGGAGACAAAGGTCAGCAGCAAGAGATCAATTATGTGTGTTGGGGGTAGGATGGAGGGTGCCCTGAAGGGAAGGACTAAATGAGAACCCCCTTCACCCCACCATCACATCCGCACCTCGACCTGAAAGGTGCTGGGCGTTGTGAAGGCTGCCAGCAGCCCCCACCTCGAGGGAGAGATGGAAACTCATGGCTCAGGTCTGCACAGAGCCAACTGGGCCTGCCTGAGCCAGGCTGCCTGGATTTGAACCCCAACTCTGACAGCTGGAAGCTATGTCACCTTTGTGCTTGTTTTCCCATTTGTGAAATGAAAATAATAATCATCTATGTGTATACATAGCAGAATGTTACATATATGTGTGTGCTGCTGCTATGGCACCTGTGTATAGATCTGTGAGGACTGACCCCTCCGAGGCCCCAGCCACTGAATACCAGGGATCTGGGATAGGAGAAGAACCCATTTCTATCCCCACAGGGCTCACTGGGGTTTAAAGAGATGGATATGCTACCAAGTTCTCAAAACCTAAGGCAGACAGCACAGGACCCCCTATGTAGGATTCCACTTAAAGGAAACGTTCAAAATAGGCAAATCCATAGAGACAGAAAGTTGATCTATGGTTACCAAGGAGTGAAGGAGACAGAATTGGGACTAACTGCTAATAGGAATGAGGTTTATTTCAGTGGGGATGGAAATGTTCTGGAATTAGCTGATGGTTGCACAGCCTAGTGAAAATACTAAAAACCACTGAAATGCACACTTTAAAATGGTGACATTTCTGCTATGTGAAGTATACCTGGACTTTAGAAATGTTATAATTTTTTTAAAAACAGGCAGAATAAAAACCAAATAAACAAAACACATAAGGCAAAATTAGATCCATGCTACACATGGGACACAACAAATCCTAACAATTGGAGAAGTTAGTGGGACTAGGAATCCGGAGGGCATCATGGAGGAAGAGCACATAACAGGCAGAGACAGAGAGGGAGGACCTTCAGGGAGGAGGGCAGGGGTCTGCATGAGCAGGGCAGAACGTATGGTGGGATACAGCTGCACAGATGGCAAAGGGCCACAAGGCCATCCTGACAAGTTTGGGAGGAGCTGGTATCTGTCCTTCAAATAGATGGCAGGTGGCCCCTGCAACAGGGAAGCCGGGAACATGACCCAAGGACGTGATCCACACAGGGGAGAAGACCACCCCGCACACCTGCCCCTGCATGGCAGACACAGCCCTACCTGCAGCCTCTTGTGAGCCACTCAATGCCCACAGGCTTTCTCCTGCTTCCAGTGTTTCGCCAAGCAAGGCGTGGGGTCCTCAGCTCAGCAAATGGGATGTGCAGCCTGGGAGCCCCCAGAAGAGATCCTTCCATCCCGAGTGAGCTCCTCCTTCCTCTCCCTTTGGCCCACAGGCTTCCTGCCCACACTGGGTCCAGCCTGGGTAAACATGTATGGCTCTACACGCAACTATACGCTGCTGGACGAACACCAGGACTTGAACGAGGGCCTGGGTGAGGGTGTATCCTTCCGTGCCCGCCTCATGCTGGGCCTGGGGGTGGAGATCCTGGACACCTCCAACCCTGAGCTCACCAGTTCCACGGAGGTGCAGGTGGAACAGACCACGCCCATGTCGGAGGTGAGGCCCCAGGGGCTGTGCTGCGGCTCGGCTCCCTCCAGCCACAGCGGTATGGGTCTGGGCTCTGCCCAGAGGTCCCAGGATGGAGCCTCATTCTCTACCCTGTTTCTCGCCATGGCTGTTCTTGTGTACAGGGCCAGCCCCTCCTCCAGGGACACCCAGGCTGGAGGGTAAAAGGACCTGGGCCTTCAGAGTCTAGGCTGAGTAGCTCCATAGCTGGATGGATGTCTCCACCATCAACCCAAAGAGCCTACTGTGCAAGGGTAGGGGGGGTCTGGCCCAAGGCCCAACTTCCCTACTAAGGTTTTAGGATGATGGTTTGAACCACCTTCCCCACAGAGCTGCATGGGGAAAATGGAAGAATTCTTTCTATTTGGAGCCTTCCTGGAGGCCTCAATGATTGACCGGAAAAATGGAGACAAACCAGTCACCTTTGAGGTCACCATAGGTGAGCACTGGGCCCCCAGAGGAGTCTTAGGGCCTGGGGGGCTGCTGGGGGAGACTGCTAGTCCCTGCACCACAGCCCCGAGGGGGGAAATGTGAGCGCACACATGCCCACAGGGTGGGCCTGTGTTCCACCTGCAGGGTCAGGCTGGGTTTGGGACATGAGAAAGAAAGAAGTCTTCCCTGCAGAGGGAGGCAGGCCCTGTGGGGCTGAGAGAGTGGGAATACAGGCCGTGTCCTGGGCTGGACCTTGAGCTCAGTGGTCATCGGGGCCTCTGGCTGGACCTTTGCAGGGGTGGGGATGCAGGCACCTTCTTCTGGCTAGTGTTCTGTCAGGGCCGAGTTCCCAGCACCTTCCCCATTCCCTGACTCTCCTCTTCCTCCCGCAAACCCAAGGCCACCTGGATTAGAGGGCAGGGTGGGACCTGGTGAGGAAAGGACTATAGGCCCTCACTCGCCCCCTTCTACCTCCAGGCAACTATGGGAATGAAGTTGATGGCTTGTCACGACCCCAGCGGCCTCGGCCTCGGAAGGAGCACGGCCACGAGGAGGAAGCAGACCTGATCCAGAACTCTAGTGACGAAGAGACAGATGAGGGTGGGGACCTGGCCTCAGTCTCCTCCACCCCACCCTTGCGGCCCCAGATCACTGATAGGTGCGCCAGGGATGGAGGGTCCTGGAGTGCCTGCCTGCCGCCTCCTATCATCTCACAGCCGGGCCTTCCCGCCTCCCCAGGCCCCAGTCCTCAGCCCCCACCTCCTCCCACCCAGGAACTACTTCCATCTGCCCTACCTGGAGCGCAAGCCCTGCATCTACATCAAGAGCTGGTGGCCAGACCAGCGCCGCCGCCTCTACAATGCCAACATCATGGACCACATCGCAGACAAGCTGGTCAGGGCCAGGAGGAAGGGAGTTGGGGGTGGGCAGGCCAGAGGAGGGGTGCGACTGAGGGCCAGCTTGGAAGCCTCGCCTGCAACACACGAAGCCCTCTGCCCAGTAGCTTGTCATGGAGGGAGTGGGGGCTGCAGGAATGGCCCCAGCAGGACCTGGGGTTCCCTGGAGGGGGCCGGCCAAGCCCTCTGTTTCTGGCCTGCACCCCCACCCTTGCATTTGCTCAGCCCCTGTGAGCCCCCTGGGACCACAGAGCCCAGGGATGGCTTCCTCCTTCAGAAATTGACCCACAAACATGAAGGCCTTCAGGCTCTGAAAACATAACCTGG
This sequence comes from Manis javanica, assembly GCF_040802235.1. Classification (NCBI taxonomy): domain Eukaryota; kingdom Metazoa; phylum Chordata; class Mammalia; order Pholidota; family Manidae; genus Manis; species Manis javanica. The sequence continues at coordinate 222,165,087 of NC_133156.1, forward strand.
GAACTTGGTTGCTCTTCTTATGTTGGCAGGACACTGGGGGGATGGCACTAGTGAGCAGTCCAAGGTCACTGGCCCCTCATTGCTCCTGATGAATTGGGGAGACATGGGGAAAGGCTGAGGTGGGGCTGTGGCTCAGCGTGCACCCCCACTCCTGGTTCACAGGAGGAAGGCCTGAACGACGTGCAAGAGATGATCAAAACAGAGAAGTCCTACCCAGAGCGACGACTGCGGGGTGTCCTGGAGGAGCTCAGCTGTGGCTGCTAGTGAGAGGGGGAGCAGGGGCCCGAAGTGGGGGGCTGGGCAGAGAAGGGATGTCTTCAGGTGTGCTGGTGGCAGGCGGCCTCCGCTGAGCCCTCCTCCTCAACCCCCAGCCGCTTCCTCTGCCTCGGTGACAAGGACCAAGGCCACTCGTCCCGCACCAGGCTGGACCGTGAGCGCCTCAGGTCCTGCATGCGGGAGCTGGTGAGGACATGCGGGATCCACAGGGTTGAGGGAGGGTCACCAAGGTGGGGGTTGTCTGTCTCTGGGGTCCCAGCCCCCTCTGCCATGTGCCATGGCCTGAGTGCCACTTACCCCCGCACACGCCATCCCTGCAGGAGAGTGTGGGGCAGCAGGCAAAGACCCTGCGAGCACAGGTCAAGCGGCACACGGTGCGGGACCAGCTGAGGCTGTGCCAGAGCTTCCTGCAGAAGCTGCGCTTCCTGGCAGACGAGGTGTGTGTCCTGCCGGCTCCAAAGGTGCGACCCAAGCCCGGAGGGGGCTGCACAGGAGGGGGCTGGGACAGCCATCTAGGAGGCCCTCCTGCTCTGACAGCCCCTGGAGAGCATGCCCTCCTCCCCGCCGTGTGTTCTCCCTGCCCAATCAGTGGGAGACGAAGGGAGACCCAGCGTCTGGGTCCTTCCCTCCGTAGGCCTGGGCCTGGCCCGCTGGGCCCTGAGGCAGAGACCCTGAGAGTCAGTCAGGTCCAGGGGCCCTGCCAAGAGGTTTCCCTCCCTTACTGGCTGCCCTCACCCTGCCCCAGCCCCAGCACAGCATCCCTGACGTCTTTATCTGGATGATGAGCAACAACAAGCGTGTTGCCTATGCCCGGGTGCCCTCCAAGGACCTGCTTTTCTCCATCGTCGAGGAGGAGCTGGGCAAGGACTGCGCCAAGGTCCAGACACTTTTCCTCAAGGTGCCGGAAGGGGAGCAAGACTGGCGTGGGGGGGGTGGTGCTGCTAGGGTTTGCATCTGCTTCTTTCAAGGGGTCAGGCTCCCCGTGGAGGGAGCAGCCCCCATCCCAGGGCCTGGCAGGCCTGCCCTCTGGGGTGGAGCCCTCACGTAGCCGGTGATCCGAGAAGAGCAGGAGGGAGACCGCGCTGCCCATTCCCCTCTACCTGTCTCCTACCCCACCTCCAGCCCAGTGGGCTGGCTGCAGAGGGGCAGAGGCAGTTCCGACAAAGGCCTCCACCAGGCCCCTCCCCCTCCTCACCCCATGGGCTCCAGCAGCTGACCCCTAGCCCACCCGCAGCTTCCAGGCAAGCGGGGCTTCGGTCCAGCGGGCTGGACGGTGCAAGCCAAGCTGGAGCTCTACCTGTGGCTGGGCCTCAGCAAGCAGCGCAAGGACTTTCTGTGGGGTCTGCCCTGCGGCTTTGAGGAGGTCAAGGCAGCCCAGGGCCTGGGCCTGCACTCCCTCCCACCCATCAGCCTGGTCTACACCAGTGAGTGAGGACTCCCAAGACTGGGTGGGGCCCTGACTCCCAGCCTCACTCCAGGAGGCTGGGGAGGCTGCCTCCTCCAGCCCCTCAGCCTGCACTTCCCACAGAGAAGCAGGCATTCCAGCTCCGCGCCCACATGTACCAGGCTCGCAGCCTCTTCGCCGCAGACAGCAGCGGCCTCTCGGACCCCTTCGCCCGTGTCTTCTTCATCAACCAGAGTCAGTGCACAGAGGTGAGGGACTGGGGCAGGAGGGAGTGGCTCTGTCTCTGGGAGCACTGGGGGGGCCAGGAGAAATGGATCAGCTGGTTCCCCAGATCCTTAAAGGGATCTGCAGGTAACTGCAGGCTCAGGCCACACTGGTCATGGCTTTAACCATGGTTATATTCAACCCAGAAGACAGAAGAGACATTGTTGGGGAGCCAGAAGAAGACCTCATGTTAGCCCTCATTTTAAGATGTCTGGAAGAGTCAGGAAACATGACACTCCTGCCCCGAGTCCCCAGAAGCTGCAGTGGGTGGCACCTGCTCATGTATGTGCCCACCTGCCACCACTGACTACCCATCTCCTCCCTGCCCCACACTGCAGGTGCTGAATGAGACCTTGTGCCCCACATGGGACCAGATGCTGGTGTTCGATGACCTGGAGCTGTATGGTGAAGCTCATGAGTTGCGGGACGATCCCCCAATCATTGTCATTGAAATCTACGATCAGGACACCATGGTATGGGTGGGCTCTGGCACCAGGCACCTACCCCTTCTTCTCTGCACTCCACCTACTTTCACAGCCACCTTCACGTCTACCCCAGAGCTCCTCGGCCATGGTGCTTGCTGGGAAGCTGGGGGTCTGGGCAGCTGACCAGCCCCTCCAGGAGACCCCAGGTGTCTCCCACACTGTTACTGCAGCCTGACCCCTTCCTGACACTGTGGTCTCTGGGGTCTCAGGGAAGAGAAAGGCCAGGGCACACCCCCTTCCCAGCACAGAGAGACCCCAGCTCAGGCCCTGAGTCTTCAGGAGACGTGGCAGCAAGCCCCAGTGTCACCAGCTTCCCCCTGTCCCAGGGACCCCTGACCCCTAGTCCACCAACCGCAGTCAGTAACAGCCTCACAGCTCTCCGTGGGGTGGAGGCGTGAAGGACTGGGTTGGCCCCTCCAGAGCTGGGGAGCCACTTACGACTAGCCACCTCAGCAACTGGGGTACCCTGAGAAGACTCTGGACCAGAGGTAGGAGGACCTTATTTCTAGTCCTGAGTCCTGTATCTGCCATTCACATGGCCTTGAGCGAGTTTGTGGTGGACCCCAAGACTTGGTTTCACCCATCTGTAAAATGGGGTGACCACTCATGTCTCCTTTACCCCCAGGGCTGTGGTGAGCACTGAATGAGATCCCATGCATCACTGTGCTTGGTAAACTCAAGCCACCAAAAGCCAGCTTGTTTGTTTCCTGTGTCAGGGCAAAGCCGACTTCATGGGCCGGACCTTTGCCAAGCCCCTGGTGAAGATGGCCAATGAGGAGTATTGCCCGCCCCGCTTCCCGCCCCAGCTTGAGTACTACCAGATCTACCGTGGCAATGCAACGGCTGGTGACCTGCTGGCTGCCTTCGAGCTGCTGCAGGTGGAGTGAGAGGGAAGTGGGTGCTGGGACCAGGGGCCGCCCCACCTCCCCATCCTGCTGTAAGGGCATGGTCCTCTGGGACCTGGGGTGCTAGGCCTTCCCTGTCTCCCCAGATCACATAGCTAATAACTCATGGGGAGGGAGAGGCCTCTCCCCAGGCTCCCAAGGGTGTGACTCTATGAACCCCACGCCCCAGGTTGGGCCAGCAGGGAAGGCTGACCTGCCACCCATCAATGGCCCAGTGGACATGAACCGAGGTCCCATCATGCCCGTGCCTGTGGGCATCCGGCCTGTGCTCAGCAAGTACCGAATTGAGGTGTGTGAGGGCTCCGCTCTGTTCAGCCCCTACTGCCCCTGTCCCGGACAGCGCCTGCTCCTGGACTGAGCAGCACTCCTCTCCCCACCCCCGCCCAGGTGCTGTTCTGGGGCCTGCGGGACCTGAAGCGGGTGAACCTGGCCCAGGTGGACCGGCCGCGGGTGGACATCGAGTGTGCGGGAAAGGGGGTGCAGTCATCCCTGATCCACAATTACAAGAAGAATCCCAACTTCAACACCCTAGTCAAGTGGTTTGAAGTGGTGGGTGCAGGCCCAGGCGAATGGGTGGGGCCAAGCTGGGTGTAGCAGGTGTAGCCGGGAAGGCCAGGTTGCTTGGCCCCTTGTCTGAGTTCAGGCTTGGCCAACACCCCCAGGACCTCCCAGAGAACGAGCTGCTGCACCCACCCTTGAACATCCGCGTGGTGGACTGCCGCGCCTTTGGCCGCTACACCCTGGTGGGTTCCCACGCTGTTAGCTCCCTACGGCACTTCATCTACCGGCCCCCGGACTGCTCGGCACCCAACTGGACCACCACAGGTGTGCCACACCCTGAAGCCAGGGCCTGACCCCACTTATCCCACTGGGGGTCTGCGGCTCACGGTGCAGTCCGTGCCACAGTCAGTCACTCCTCTGGGGCATCCGCGGGTGTCAGGGAGGCGGGGGGAAGATCCCCCATGGGGGACTGCCCATCACTCTCGAGAAGACGCAGGCCTCCTTCCCAGCCTCCCCCCTGGCTCAGCCTCCCTGTTTCCCTCTGCCGCAGCCGCCTTCTCCCTGGCTTACTTTGTCCCTCTCCTGTGTCCGTCTTTCTCCCTCCACAGTCCCATCCTTTCCTCTCCCCTCGGAAACCTCCAGCATCAGCTTTAGGCCTCTAGGCCTTCTGGCCACCTCGGACTCTCACTGCTGCTCCTGCTCCTCCCTGTCCGTCTGCCTGTCTGTCCATCTCTCTGTCCAGTCAGGTTCCTCCGGGGTTGCCATGTGCTGTGCAATGGGGGCCCCTCCTCTCACCCCACAGGGGAGATCGTGGTGAACATGGAGCCAGAGGTTCCTGTCAAGAAGCTGGAGACCATGGTGAAGCTGGACGCGGTCAGTCCCAAACTCCCACACTGGCTGGGGATATGCACTGGGTGTGACTCCCCATGGGGTCGGCCCCCTCCTTCCATGCAAGGTGGCCGAGGGCTAACTGGACCTCACATGCCAACAGTGCTGACCTAGTACTGGCCTGGAGTGTGAGACTGTCAATTCAGCATGTGTGTGTGTGTGTGCATATGCATGTGTGTGCACACACCTGTGATGGCATGGATGTATAAGAGGCAGAGAGAGCCATACCATTTGAGGTAATAGCCTGCAATTATTTTACTCTGACAAATGACACCATCGGCAGTAGATGCCTTGTGTGAACACAAGTGTTCTTCCCATAAGATCCCTGGTTTTCCATCCCAGCCATTAACAAACAACCCTCCCCAGGCCTGGGCTGGGGAAAGACTTCAGGTGGAAGCTGCTTATTCCTCCTGGCTCTGGGACTAGACCCATTTTCCACCAGAGAGAGACCTGTCACCTGGGGGCTTAGATGTGGAGATGGCGTCTGCAGGGGAGGGTAGGAAGGAGGCTGAGTCTGGACAGTGCTGAGGGGCCAGAAGTGGTCTTCCTCCCCACCACATTCTCCAAATCCCATTCTTGACCTGAGGGCTTCACACAACTTGGGGCATCTCCTAGCTTCTGAGGTCTGAGCTTGGTCTGAAACAGACTTCCTGTGCCCCTAATCTGCAGTGCCTGGTGGCCGCAGCCTGCCAGCTGTGTTAGCAGCAGGCATGGCTCTCAGGAGAGGGCAGCAGATGAAGTCCAGTCTCAGTCTGCAACTACAGGAGGCACTTCCCAAACAGCTCGCCACTCAGTGGGATCCTGGCGATCCCAGGCCCCCCAGCTTCCAGCCTCCTGACTCCTCCCTGGGGGGCCTGTTCTTCCTGTGGATGGGGAGGGCCTCCTAGTTCCAGGCCATCAGCGAACAAGACAGGGGACAGCACAGGCCTGAGCTTCCCCATCCTCCCACAGGCCCTGGAGTGGGGCATTTTCACCAGAGGCCTCTACAGCTATGTAATAGCATGTGTGTGTGTGTGTGTGTCCATTTAACTTTTAAGGCTCTTGCCCTGTAAGAAGGGAAGTGGAGTTGAGGTTGACCCCATCTAGCCAACATGTCTGAACTCCTACTGCATGCTGGTCAGTCTCCCCTCCCCACCCTGACTGCCCATTGAAATATCTGGGGAGTTTACAGCTATCCTGGTGCCCAGCACCCCCATTCAGACTTGGTGGAGACCTGGCAGTGATCAATTTTTTGTTGTTGTTGTTATCATTAATCTACAATTACATGAAGAACATTATATCTACTAGGCTCCCTCTTTCACCAAGCCCCCCCCCTCACAGTCACTGTCCATCAGTGTAGTAAGATGCTGTAAAATCACTACTTGTCTTCTCTGTGTTGCACAGTCCTCCTTGTGCCACCCACACACTATACATGCTAATCATAAGGCCCCCTTTCTTTTTCCCCACCCTTGCCCCTCCCTTCCCACCCATCCTCCCCAGTCCCTTTCCCTTTGGTAACTATTAGTCCATTCTTGGGTTCTGTGATTCTGCTGCTGTTTTGGTCCTTCAGCTTTCCTTTGTTCTTATACTCCACATGTGAGTGAAATCATTTGGTACTTGTCTTTCTCTGCCTGGCTTATTTCACTGAGCATAATACTCTCTAGCTCCATCCACATTGTTGCAAATGGTAGGGTCTGTTTTTTTCTTATGGCTGAGTAATATTCCATTGTGCATACGTATCACATCTTCTTTATCTATTCATCTACTGATGGACATTTAGGTTGCTTCCATATCTTGGCTATTGTAAATAGTGCAGCAATAGACATAGGTCTTTTTCAAACTGGGCTGCTGCATTCTTAGGGTATATTCCTAGAAGTGGAATTCCTGGGTCAAATGGTATTTCTATTTTGAGCATTTTGAGGAACCTCCATACTGCTTTCCACAATGGTTGAACTAGTTTACATTCCCACCAGCAGTGTAGGAGGGTTCCCCTTTCTCCACAACCTCGCCAACATTTGTTGTTGTTTGTCTTTTCGATGATAGCGATCCTTACTGGTGTGAGGTGATATCTCATTGTGGTTTTAATTTTCATTTCTCTGATGACAAGCGATGTGGAGCATCTTTTCATGTGCCTGTTGGCCATCTGAATTTCTTCTTTAGAGAACTGTCTTTTCAGCTCCTCTGCCCATTTTTTAATTGGATTATTTGCTTTTTGTTTGTTGAGGTGTGTGAGCTCTTTATATATTTTGGATGTCAACCCTTTATCGGATCTGTCATTCATGAATATATTCTCCCATACTGTAGGACACCTTTTTGTTCTATTGATGGTGTCCTTTGCTGTACAGAAGCTTTTTAGCTTGGTATAGTCCCACTTGTTCATTTTTGCTTTTGTTTCCCTTGACCAGGGAGATATGTTCATGAAGAAGTCACTCATGTTTATGTCCATGATATTTTTTTTTTGAGAGGGCATCTCTCATATTTATTGGTCAAATGGTTGTTAACAACAATAAAATTCTGTATAGGGGAGTCAATGCTCAATGCACAATCATTAATCCACCCCAAGCCTAATTCTCGTCAGTCTCCAATCTTCTGAAGCATAACAAACAAGTTCTTACATGGTGAACAAATTCTTACATAGTGAATAAGTTCTTACATGGTAAACAGTACAAGGGCAGTCATCACAGAAACTTTCAGTTTTGATCACGCATTATGAACTATAAACAATCAGGTCAAATATGAATATTTGTTTGATTTTTATACTTGATTTATATGTTGATCCCACGTTTCTCCCTTTATTATTATTATTATTTTTATTTTTAATAAAATGCTGAAGTGGTAGGTAGATGCAAGATAAAGGTAGAAAACATAGTTTAGTGCTGTAAGAGGGCAAATGTAGATGATCAGGTCTGTGCCTATAGACTAAGTATTACTCCAAGCTAGACAAGGGCAGCAAAACATCCACAGATGCAGAAGATTTCTCTCAAAGCAGGGGGGATGAGGTCCTGAGCCTCAACTCTGTTGATCCCCAATTTCTCACCTGATGGCCCCCCTGCGACTGTGCCTGTCTAAGGTTGTTCCTCCCTTGAGGAATCTTACCCGTCTCTGGCTAACCAGTCATCTTCCGGGGCCATACAGGGAAATGTGAAGTTGGTAAGTGAGAGAGAAGCCATATTGTTTGAAAAGGTTAGCTTTTTACTTCTTTGCAGATTTATGCCCTGTGGCTTCTATGCCCAGCACTTGTCTCGAGGTATCTTTACCACCTGGAGGAATTATGATACTCGGTAAATTCGATATGAGGCACGAATTCTATTTAAGGGTTGTAATTAGGAAGGAAGAAGAAAAGCTATAGAGGTAGCATATGGAAGAAAACATGGGAGGATTGATTATTTCTTTGACATATCTTCTTGTAGAGTACCTTAAGTATGTATAGGTTTTAAACTACTAACTAATTTGCACACACATATTAACATAATAGGAATACGGTGACATAAACAAAGCAAATCTATAATTACCATCCATCTCCAGTGAAGCCAAGAACACCATTTAGGCACCCTAAGCATTTGTGAAAATTTGTCTATGATATGATGGATATTGTCCTACTGTACTTGAACAGTCTGAGAAAAATCAGACAAATTAAAGCAGCCCATTTCTGGGATCTGTTCACATCTCATATGTTCTTTTAACCGTAGATAGTCTATAGTCATAAGATTTTGGAGTGCTACAACTTGCACCCCTCCCAACTCCTGGTTGAGTTCCAACAGTACAGATCCGGTCAAATTCGTTGTCTCACTGTATGCACATGCCAGCCTAGACATCTCCCTCCTCATTCCAATGGCAAGTCCAGGAAACGGTGGGGTGGACGCAGCCACAACCGCAGCATCGCCCGGATCCCTGTGGAGGCTTTTTGATGATCATACCCCGGCACGAATCCTCCAGAGAGTGCTGATGCCGGAAGCTCCTCCTCATATTGTATCTTAGTTCATTTTCTGGGTATCCAAGCTAGGCCTTGATCTTCTGCATAGAAACAAACAGACCCTTTGCCCACACTTTTACATGCCCTCTATACCACTGTGCAGAACTCATTGGAGGTCAGCACACAGGGACTGCCTTTTTTTTTTTTATTAAGAGAAAGGAATATTATCAGAAAAGAGTACCTCCATAGCTGATCATCTGACACCCCTTAAGTGATCAACATTAAGGATATTTAAAGCATGCGTTGATCTTTGATTTACCAATAGTTTTATCCTATCAAGGAGTAATCCCCCTTTTCTTTCTTTCTTTCTTTCTTTCTTTTTTTTTAATCTTTAATCCACACTTACATGAAGAGTACTATGTTTACTATGCTCTCCCCTATATCAGGTCCCCCCTAACAACCACATTGCGGGTACTGTCCATCAGCTTCGCAAAATGTTGTAGAATCCCTACTTGTCCTCTCTGTGTTGTGCAGCCCACCCTCCCCTTTCTCCCTTCCCCCCATGCATGCTAATCTTAATATCCCCCTTCTTCTTCCCCCCCTTATCCCTCCCTGCCCACCCATCCTCCCCAGTTCCTTTCCCTTTGGTACCTGTTAGTCCATTCTTGGGTTCTGTAATTCCGCTGCTGTTTTGTTCCTTCAGTTTTTCCTTTGTTCCTATACTCCTCAGATGAGTGAAATCATTTGGTATTTCTCTTTCTCCACTTGACTTATTTCACTGAGCATAATACTCTCCAGCTCCATCCATGTTGCTGCAAATGGTTGGATTTTTCCACTTCTTATGGCTGAGTAGTATTCCATTGTGTATATGTACCACATCTTCTTTATCCATTCATCTACCGATGGACATTTAGGTTGCTTCCAATTCTTGGCTATTGTAAATAGTGCTGCGATAAACATAGGGGTGCATCTGTCTTTCTCAAACTTGATTGCTGCATTCTTAGGGTAAATTCCTAGGAGTGGAATTCCTGGGTCAAATGGTAGGTCTGTTTTGAGCATTTTGATGAACCTCCAAACTGCTTTCCACAATGGTTGAACTAATTTACATTCCCACCAGCAGTGCAGGAGGGTTCCCCTTTCTCCACAACCTCGCCAACATTTGTTGTTGTTTGTCTTTTGGATGGCAGCTATCCTTACTGGTGTGAAGTGATATCTCATTGTAGTTTTAGTTTGCATTTCTCTGATAATTAGCGATGTGGAGCATCTTTTCATGTGTCTCTTGGCCATCTGTATTTCTTTTTTAGAGAACTGTCTGTTCAGTTCCTCTGCCCATTTTTTAATTGGGTTATTTGTTTTTTGTTTGTTGAGGTGTGTGAGCTCTTTATATATTCTGGACATCAAGCCTTTATCGGATCTGTCATTTTCAAATATATTCTCCCATACTGTAGGGTTCCTTTTTGTTCTATTGATGGTGTCTTTCGCTGTACAGAAGCTTTTCAGCTTAATGTAGTCCCACTTGCTCATTTTTGCTGTTGTTTTCCTTGCCCGGGGAGATATGTTCAAGAAGAGGTCACTCATGTTTATGTCTAAGAGGTTTTTGCCTATGTTTTTTTCCAAGAGTTTAATGGTTTCATGACTTACATTCAGGTCTTTGATCCATTTTGAGTTTACCTTTGTATATGGGGTTAGACAATGGTCCAGTTTCATTCTCCTACACGTAGCTGTCCAGTTTTGCCAACACCATCTGTTGAAGAGACTGTCATTTCCCCATTGTATGTCCATGGCTCCTTTATCAAATATTAATTGACCATATTTGTTTGGGTTAATTTCTGGAGTCTCTAATCTGTTCCACTGGTCTGTGGCTCTGTTCTTGTGCCAGTACCAAATAGTCTTGATTACTATGGCTTTGTAGTAGAGCTTGAAGTTGGGGAGTGAGATCCCCGCTACTTTATTGTTCTTTTTCAGGATTGCTTTGGCTATTCGGGGTCTTTGGTGTTTCCATATGAATTTTTGAATTATTTGTTCCAATTCATTGAAGAATATTGCTGGTAATTTGATAGGGATTGCATCAAATCTGTATATTGCATTGGGCAGGATGGCCATTTTAACGATATTAATTCTTCCTAGCCATGAGCATGGGATGAGTTTCCATTTGTTAGTGTCCCCTTTAATTTCTCTTAAGAGTGACTTGTAGTTTTCAGAGTATAAGTCTTTCACTTCTTTGGTTAGGTTTATTCCTAGGTGTTTTATTCTTTTTGATGCAATGGTGAATGGAATTGTTTTCCTGATTCCTCTTTCTATTGATTCACTGTTAGTGTATAGGAAAGCTACAGATTTCTGTGTGTTAATTTTGTATCCTGCAACTTTGCTGTATTCCGATATCAGTTCTAGTAGTTTTGGAGTGGAGTCTTTAGGGTTTTTTATGTACAGTATCATATCATCTGCAAATAGTGACAGTTTAACTTCTTCTTTACCAATCTGGATTCCTTGTATTTCTTTGTTTTGTCTGATTGCCGTGGCTAGGACCTCCCAGTACTATGTTAAATAACAGTGGGGAGAGTGGGCATCCCTGTCTTGTTCCCGATCTCAGAGGAAATGCTTTCAGCTTCTCGCTGTTCAGTATAATGCTGGTTGTGGGTTTATCATATATGGCCTTTATTATGTTGAGGTACTTGCCCTCTATTCCCATTTTGCTGAGAGTTTTTATCATGATTGGATGTTGAATTTTGTCAAATGCTTTTTCAGAATCTATGGAGATGATCATGTGGTTTTTGTCTTTCTTTTTGTTGATGTGGTGGATGATGTTGATGGATTTTCGAATGTTGTACCATCCTTGCATCCCTGGGATGAACCCCACTTGGTCATGGTGTATGATCCTTTTGATATACTGTTGAATTCTGTTTGCTAATATTTTATTGAGTATTTTTGCATCTACATTCATCAGGGATATTGGTCTGTAATTTTCTTTTTTGGTGGGGTCTTTGCCTGGTTTTGGTATTAGGGTGATGTTGGCTTCGTAGAATGAGTTTGGGAGTATTCCCTCTTCTTCTATTTTGTGGAACACTTTAAGGAGAATGAGTATTATGTCTTCTCTGTGTGTCTGATAAAATTCCGAGGTAAATCCATCCGGCCCCGGGGTTTTGTTCTTGGGTAGTTTTTTGATTACTGTTTCAATTTCTTTGCTCATAATTGGTTTGTTTAACTTTTGTATTTCTTCCTTGGTCAGTCTTGGGAGGTTGTATTTTTCTAGGAAGTTGTCCATTTCTTCTAGGTTTTCCAGCTTGTTGGCATATAGGTTTTCATAGTAGTCTTTAATAATTCTTTGTATTTCTGTGGAGTCTGTCGTGATTTTTCCATTCTCATTTCTGATTATGTTGATTTGTGTTGATTCTCTTTTTCTCTTAATAAGTTTGGCTAGAGGCTTATCTATTTTGTTTATTTTCTCAAAGAACCAGCTCTTGGTTTCGTTGATTTTTGCTATTGTTTTATTCTTCTCAATTTTGTTTGTTTCTTCTCTGATCTTTATTATGTCCCTCCTTCTGCTGACTTTAGGCCTCATTTGTTCTTCTTTTTCCAGTTTCGATAATTGTGATGTTAGACTATTCATTTGGGATTGTTCTTCCTTCTTCAAGTGTGCCTGGATCGCTATATACTTTCCTCTTAAGACTGCTTTCGCTGCATCCCACAGAAGTTGGGGCTTAGTGTTGTTGTTGTCATTTGTTTCTATATATTCCTTGATCTCTATTTTGATTTGTTCATTGATCCATTGATTATTTAGTAGCATGTTGTTAAGCCTCCATGTGTTTGTGAGCTTTTTTGTTTTCTTTGTAGAATTTATTTCTAGTTTTATACCTTTGTGGTCTGAAAAATTGGTTGGTAGAATTTCAATATTTTGGAATTTAGTGAGGCTCTTTTTGTGAGCTAGTATGTGGTTTATTCTGGAGAATGTTCCATGTGCACTTGAGAAGAATGTATATCCTGTTGCTTTTGGATGTAGAGTTCTATAGATGTCTATTAGGTCCATCTGTTCTAGTGTGTTGTTCAGTGTCTGTGTGTCCTTACTTATTTTCTGCCCGGTGGATCTATCCTTTGGGGTGAGTGGTGTGTTGAAGTCTCCTACAATGAATGCATTGCAGTCTATTTCCCTCTTTAGTTCTGTTAGTATTTGCTTCACATATGCTGGTGCTCCTGTATTGGGTGCATATATATTTAGAAAGGTTATATCTTCTTGTTGGACTGAGCCCTTTATCATTATGTAGTATCCTTCTTTATCTCTTGTTACTTTCTTTGTTTTGAAGTCTATTTTGTCTGATATTAGTACTGCAACCCCTGCTTTCTTCTCACTGTTGTTTGCCTGAAATATGTTTTTCCATCCCTTGACTTTTAGTCTATGCTTGTCTTTGGGTTTAAGGTGTGTTACTTGTAAGCAGCATATAGATGGGTCTTGCTTTTTTATCCATTCTATTACTCTGTGTCTTTTGATTGGTACATTAAGTCCATTTACATTTAGGGTGACTATTGAGACATATGTACTTATTGCCATTGCAGGCTTTAGATTCGTGGTTACCAAAGGTTCAAGGTTAGCTTCTTTAGTATCTTACTGCCTAACTTAGCTCACTTATTGAGCTGTTATATACACTATCTGGAGATTCTTTTCTTCTCTCCCTTCTTATTCCTCCTCCTCCATTCTTCATATGTTGTGTGTTTTGTTCTGTGCTCTTTTTAGGAGTGCTCCCATCTAGAGCAGTCCCTGTAGGATGCCCTGTAGAGGTGGTTTGTGGGAAGCAAAATCCCTCAGCTTTTGCTTATCTGGGACTTGTTTAATCCCACCATCATATTTAAATGATAGTCGTGCTGGATACAGTATCCTTGGTTCAAGGCCCTTCTGTTTCATTGCATTAAGTATATCATGCCATTCTCTTCTGGCCTGTAGGGTTTCTGTCGAGAAGTCTGATGTTAGCCTGATGGGTTTTCCTTTATAGGTGACCTTTTTCTCTCTAGCTGCCTTTAAAACTCTTTCCTTGTCCTTGATCCTTGCCATTTTAATTACTATGTGTCTTGGTGTTGTCCTCCTTGGATCCTTTCTGTTGGGGGTTCTGTGTAATTCCATGGTCTGTTCGATTATTTCCTCCCCCAGTTTGGGGAAGTTTTCAGCAATTATTTCTTCAAAGAAGACTTTCTATCCCTTTTCCTCTTTCTTCTTCTTCTGGTACCCCTATAATATGAATATTATTCCTTTTGGATTGGTCACATAGTTCTCTTAGTGTTGTTTCATTCCCGGAGATCCTTTTATCTCTCTCTATGTCAGCTTCTATACATTCCTGTTCTCTGGCTTCTATTCCTTCAATGGCCTCTTGCATCTTATCCATTCTGCTTATAAATCCTTCCAGGGATTGTTTCACTTCTGTGATCTCCTTCCTGACAGATCTCCCTCCGGTATGTCCATGATATTTTTGCCTATGTTTTTTTCTAGGAGTTCTATGGTTTCATGACTTACATTCAGGTCTTTGATCCATTTCCAATTTACTTTTGTGTATGGGGTTAGACAGTGATCCAGTTTCATTCTCTTACATGTAGCTGTCCAGTTTTGCCAGCACAGCAGTGATCATTTTTTAAAGCCCCCAGGTGGTTTTAGCACACAGCCAGGGTTGAGAACCACCCCCACCAAAAGCCTGTGGGAAGGTCTGTGAAGCAGAGCTGTGCAGGCTCACCGGGCAGCGCACAGTGGCTCAGACACGCACGCCTCCAGAAGCTCCCTATCTCTCTTCCTCTCAGCTCCTGCCCTTTCCCTCTCCTCTACCCTCACTGGCTGGGCCACTGCCTGCCACTTCAGCCCTGGGTGCCTAATTCTGTCCATCTCCTTGATTCCCTCTGCAGACCTCTGATGCCGTTGTCAAGGTGGATGTGGTGAGTGTGGGGACCATTGAGGGTGGGGGTGGCTCTAGGGAGAGGGAACCCTACAGTGGCACATACTGTCAGGCCAAGGGACCCTGCATCAAGCACTGAGCCACCACCAGCCCCTGGATTCTTGGGCCAGCACACCCCTCCAAAGAGGCAGAAGGAGAGAGCTGATGGGCAGTAGGGCCCTAAGTGCCAGTCCTGCCTTGGCCAGTGGCCCACACTGGCAGGTCATGACCTTCTCTAGGGTATGGCATCCTCCTCCACAAAACAAGGCCCCTTTAATGCTGGTAGCCCCACAGAGCATCACGGAACCTACGGCTTCCCGGAAACAGACAGTCAGCATGGTTGGGGGGCCCCTGGATTATCCAGAACTCTGGGAATGGCCAGGGAGCAGGGATGTATCTAGGACTCTGGACCTGGCCAACCCTCTAGGCTGACGAGGAGAAGGAGAAGAAGAAGAAGAAGAAAAAGGGCAGCTCAGAAGAGCCAGAGGAGGAGGAGCCAGATGAGAGCATGCTGGACTGGTGGTCCAAGTACTTTGCCTCCATTGACACCATGAAGGAGGTAAGGCCTCAAGTCTGGGCTGGGAGGCCAAGGAGGAATCGGGATAGGAGAGGCAAGCCCCAACTCCACATCAGACCCTCCTAGCCAGTTTCTTTCCCCCTCTCCACCAGAGCTGCCCCCACCGCACCCCATTAACATGAGCTTGGAACAGACCAGTCTCACGTCCCTGAGCTTCTAGCTCAGAATTCACCTTTTCCAGCATGGCTGCTTTGTTTTCTCTTGTCTCCATTAATTTCTTCCTCAGACATCTCTTGAATGTATATGATGAGTCAGGTACTATGTGAGCCAAAAGATAAGGCCATACCTGCCCTAAGGAGCCCTCAGTTTACTGTACAAAATGGACACATAAGCTGATATACTACAGAGTGATGAAAAAGGCAAATCAATGCCTGGGGGAGTCAGGGAAGGCTTCACAGAGGAGGTGGCCTTTGAGAAAGAAGAGAAGCATGTGCTCACGGTCCTTCTCAGTAGTCCTTGCACATCTTCATGCTGTTTCACTTTATGTATCTCAGTTGCCATCACTGAAAATGTTTCCTCTTATTGCATGCATACAGATTGTATCTGCTGAGCCAGATTGTAAATTCCAGAAAGTGCACTTCTCCTCTTCCTTGTTTGTCTGTTCTCCATACTACCTAGTGCAGGGCCCTCCCTGACTTACCAGCTGACCAGGAGGGACATGTTGCCTGTGGCTGTGTTTCCTTGATAGGTCCTGAGCTAATCCAGCCACACTGTCTCCCTAGGCCCTTTTTGTGACCCAAGCTGTATGTGATGTTTACCGTCCATACTGTTAGCAGACTAAGCTGCTGTAGCAAGTTAGATTGGTGTGAAAAAGACAGTTTATTTCTCATTCACTAATGTCTCAGATAATAGGGGTGAGGCTGGTATGGAGTGGCAGGGACTAAGACTCTGCCAACTTGTTACTGGCATCCGTATGCCTAGAGATGGGTTGCTAATACCAGTGCACGTAAAGAGATAAAGAGGAGGCGGATTCTTTCCTTTTAAGGACCCAAACAAGAAGGTGTCCATATCACTTCCATTAGCCAGAATCTAGTCCCTGAGCCACACTTGGCTGCAAGGCAGGCTGGAAAATGTAATCTTTAGCTCAGTGGCTGTGTGCCCAGCAAAACTTCTAAAGAGCAGGAAAGCAGATAATTGGGGAACACCTAGTTGTACCTTCTCCCACCACCACCTCCTGGGTTCAAGTTGGCTAGACTGGAGCTCCAAGGGGCTGCCCTGCTGTTTGTCTCTATGCCTGTAATTTGCAAGGGCTGCCACCAGGTGGCGCCTTGGTTAAAACCTGGTGATTTAGTTTCCAGTACTGAGTGTGGTGTGTACTAAGTGAAAGAAAATAAAGCACATTTTCTTACTCAGTTATGCTTCTGTACTTTAAAAATACATATGACTAAGAAGCAACATTAAAGGGTATTATGTTTTTTAATGATACACACTTAAAGAGTCATAAACTCCTAAGTTAGTCATATTATATACATCATAAACTTTTTTTAACCCATTTAAGCAGAGAAAATGATGGGTCTGAAACCCAGTAGGAAAGAGTTTCTGTTTCTAAGCATTTAAGACTGGTCTGAGACCACAGGTTGGGGTCAACAGACCCCCTCCCCAGGAAACATAGCTTCCTTACTTTTCACCTCATCATTTGGCAGCAACTTCGACAGCAAGAGGCCTCAGGAATTGACTTGGAGGAGAAGGAGGAGATGGACAATACTGAGGGTGAGCCCCAGAAATCTGGATCTCTGTCTTCCCTTCCCACCCCAGATGGCTGACCCCATCTGCCATACCAGCTACTTCTCTTTCCCCTCCTGTGGGCCCTAAAATGTTGCAGCTGCCAAGGGCAACTATCACCAGGGACCCCTGGGCACTAGGGAGGAGACTTAGAACCTCATCTAGAGTGGCTTTTACTCTGACCAATTTGGCAACCACAGTGATGGACAGACATTTAGACCCACAGAACATCAGAGCTGGAAGGGACCTCAGAGCTCGTCCCATCCAACATTTTCCGGCCCTTTTCCATAGAACACTCTTATTGGGTATTCTGGAGGGAAAAGAGGGTTTTGTGGTCAAATGGGTTAAATAGGTCCTTTGATGCAGGACTTCTCAGTGCCTTTAATATGCAAATATTATTATAAACCTCTAAAAGGAAGATACAGTATAAAATATTTACCCAACATATTTAATCACAATATACCCTTTCTTCTAAAGCATTCCAAGAACACCTACTTATACCTGGTATTCCACTGAATGAAGTTTGGAACAACTATTGTGGAACAGCCCTTTTAATATTATAGACAAGTTGACTGAGGGCAAAGAGGAAAGTGAGCTGCCATCAGACCCATCTCCTTCCATGTCTTATGCTGTCAAAGGGCATGACAACAAACAGTCTTATATACATTCCTAGTATGACCTTATGGCACTCACATGAGATGAGTTTGCCAGGGAATATTGTCTGTATTTTACAGATGAGTACACAGCACCCTGAGAAGTCGAGTGATTACCAACATAAATTAATGATGGAGCTGGGTCTCCAACCCAGGCCTTCCTGCCCAGATCATTTCTGTCCCAAACTTACAAGCATTTCCTTTTCTGTTTCTGGTCAGGCCTAAAGGGGCCAATAAAGAGCAAGGACAAAGCAAAGGCAGCAAAAGAGGAGAAGAAGAGGAGAACCCAGAGTCCCGGTCCCAGCCAGGGGTCTGAGGCCCCTGAGAAAAAGAAACCCAAGATAGATGAGCTCAAGGTGAGTGCCTGGGAACAGACCCCAGCAGGGGCATGGGGTCATGCCTGGGGCTTAAGGCAGCAGACTGGGCACGCTGGAGGCCAGCTAGTCCCCCTGATGGCCTGGCCTGGCTCAGGTGTACCCCAAGGAGCTGGAGTCAGAGTTTGACAACTTTGAGGACTGGCTGCACACTTTCAACCTGCTGCGGGGCAAGACGGGGGATGATGAGGATGGGTCCAGCGAGGAGGAGCGCATCGTGGGCCGGTTCAAGGTTGGGAGAGGAGCACAGGCCCAGCCCCTAAATGCCAGGCCCTGACAGTGCCCCCAGTCCCCACCACCAGCTCTTCTCCCCACCTGAACCCAGGACTGACAGGCAGGTGGACTCAGCTGTACTGATTGGTGAAATACGAAAATACTTCCATGCTGAGTGAAAAAAAGCCTCTGCCCTGAAGCCCCCCGCCAACTTGCCTCCTTCGCCACTGATCCAGCAACTAAAGCAGCGTGCTGACCCTCAGTGCCAGGGCTGTTTGCAATGCTACACTGCCCTGTGCAGCCTGGGCGGCGGGAACCCGAACCCTGACCCACATTTGCCTTGCCCCAGGGCTCCCTCTGTGTGTACAAAGTGCCACTCCCAGAGGACGTGTCCCGGGAAGCTGGCTACGACCCCACCTACGGCATGTTCCAGGGCATCCCCAGCAATGACCCCATCAATGTGCTGGTCCGAATCTATGTGGTCCGGGTGAGACTCCCCTCAGCTTGCTCCCCCAGCCTCCCAGTCCAGCCCAGGAGGGGCCAAAGCAGCTGCAAACTGCTGACAGCAGGGCAACAGCTATCTTAAGAGAACTGGCCAGAAGCAGTTGCCACCTGGGGATGGGCCCAGTCCCACCCCAAGCCCCAGTAAGCCTGTGTGCTGCCTCCCACAGCCCCTGACTGGGAGGCACCAGGGAGGCATCTGCTCTAGTTCCCATCTTTTATAGAAGGTGAAGTCATGGCCCAGAGACGGTTGCCCAAGTCACACAGCAACTCTCCTGACTCCTGCCCAGTGCTCCTGCCCTTCACCACCATGGAACAGGGAGGGTAGGGGCACTGGATGGTGAGGACGTGGGAAGCCTGCTCAGGAGCATCCCTCCCCCACCCCAGGCCACAGACCTGCACCCTGCAGACATCAATGGCAAAGCTGACCCCTACATCGCCATCCGGCTGGGCAAGACTGACATCCGTGACAAGGAGAACTATATCTCTAAGCAGCTCAACCCTGTCTTTGGGAAGTAAGGCCTCCATGCTCCCACCCCACCTTCCCCAGCCCAGACTACCCCCATTCCCGACCATCAGCCCTTCTGCTACACCCGCCCACCAGGTCCTTTGATATCGAGGCCTCCTTCCCCATGGAATCCATGCTGACGGTGTCCGTGTATGACTGGGATCTGGTAGGCACCGACGACCTCATCGGGGAAACCAAGATCGACCTGGAGAACCGCTTCTACAGCAAGCACCGTGCCACCTGCGGGATCGCCCGGACCTACTCCATGTGTGTTGAGGGGGGGCACACCTGCTGCGCCTTCACCCAAAAACAAGATCAGACCATGTGATTTGGGAAAGTAGACATATAATGGTTCCTATCCCAGGCCAAGCTGTGAACACAACCATCAGAGACCAGGAATGCAGATTCTAAGACAAGGAATTAGCCAGGGGATCTAGGACAGAGGGGGCAGGACAAGGAGAAAAAAGTGGCTGCAGGAGAGGTGGCACTGTGCCTGTGCCACTGACAGGCTGTGTGACCCTGGTCACCTCCCTTAACCTTTCTGGTTATGTTTCCTTATGGGAGTCTTTGAAGTTCCAGAAGAAAGGGTATAATAGAGGGGTAGAGTGGACTGCACTGGTGGGAGCTCATGCTGATTCTCGGGACACTGGACACGTAGGGCTGGAGCCTAGGGTAGAAAGGGTCAGCCTCCAGCAGCCCTGGTGTCTCAGGTGAGCCTGGAGCCCAGGGCAGGGCCCCCTTGCTGACAGCAGGGCAACAGCTATCTTACGAGAACTGGCCAGGACCAGTTGCCACCTGGGAATGTTGATGGTGGCCGTGCGTGACTGGGACCCCAAACCCCAGTAAGCCTGTGTGCCCCCTCCCACAGACATGGCTATAATATCTGGAGGGACCCCATGAAGCCCAGCCAGATCCTGACCCGCCTCTGCAAAGAGGGCAAAGTGGATGGCCCCTACTTTGGGCCCTCTGGGAGAGTGAAGGTGTCCAACCGCATCTTCACCGGGCCCTCCGAGATGGAGGATGAGAATGGTAATGGCCACTGGAAACAGCCACAGGAGTGTCAGAGACCGAGGAGGACCCATGCTTCCCTGTGGAGGGACCCTGAGGCTTAGCCCGGGGTCTCCTTAGACCCTCTGCCCATCAGCCCAGAGTCCCACTCCTGTCTGCCAAGCCTCTGCCCTTGCAGCCCCTACTACAAGCTTGCCTGCTTGTTGCCTCTCTCCCCCTCTCAGCATCCCTGTGGGGCAGGGTGGTTGTATTTTGCTGATGAGAAAACTGAGACCCAACAGGTTTCAGTGACTTGCCCAAGGTCACATGGCTGTTAAGAGGCAGAGGGAGGGTGGGAGCCCAGGCCCATCTGGCTCCAAGCCCTTGGCTCTCCCCAACCCTTTGCCCATGTGACACTTCCCAGAGAATCTGGATGCATCTATGCTGGGGAACTTGTACTGAACACCTTCAGGTGTTAGGACAGGAAGTGGATCCTTGCTCACCCTGCCCTCCCAGCCCAGCAGGATTTTCTGGTTCGGTTTCCCTAGGCAGAGGAGAACACAGACCTCTCTCTGGGGCAGCCGAGAACTTGGGCAAGCCACTTCTCCCTCTGTGCCTCAGTTTCCCCAACCATAAAAAGGTAGATACATGATGGCTCAGGGGCCTCTTTGTGCCCCTGAGTCCCTGGCCTAGCTCAGGTCTCTTGCTCCATGAGCCCATGTGTGCAGTGATCCACCGGCACCCACAGGTCAGAGGAAGCCCACAGAGGAGCACGTGGCACTGTCCGCCCTGAGGCACTGGGAGGACATCCCCCGAGTGGGCTGCCGCCTGGTGCCAGAACACGTGGAGACTCGGCCACTGCTCAATCCTGACAAGCCAGGCATCGAGCAGGTGATACTTGCCTGGCTGGGATTTAAGATTATTTAGTATTTGGGATCAGGGAGTCCCAACCTGGGTCCATAACAATGGATCGATCCTCATAGTATTTGCTGCATTACCAAAAGCCTCCCCACCATGGCCCTTCTTTGTAACTCCAGGGGTACATGTCTTTGCCTTGAGTGAGAATCACATCAGTTTGGGTGGAGACCTGGGGTCTCTCCCTCAGAAGCTGTGATTGGCTATTGGTGATGTCATAGGAATTCCTGGCATCCAAAGATGAAAACTGATGAACTAGGTCCTGACAGAACAAAGGTTGGGAGGGTGAGGAGAGCTGGACCTTCCTGGGCCAGGCAGGGGAGGACTCTGGGAGGTGATCTGCCATGCCCCCTCTTCCTCAGGGCCGCCTGGAACTGTGGGTGGACATGTTCCCCATGGACATGCCAGCCCCTGGGACACCTCTGGACATCTCCCCACGGAAGCCCAAGAAGTGAGCTGCTCAGCCCAACACCACTCCTCCCTGCCCCCACTGCCCCCCAATCCCCACCACCCCCTTCCCGTAGGGGCTCCTGGGTCAGATCACTTAGCCAGTCTGTATCTGTGTGGCCTTGTCTTAGGGAACAGAGCAACTTGTCCCTGCGGGGCCTGACCTGGGTGGGTCCCTTTTGCTAAGCAGCCAGTGAGGCAATGAGTACACGTCAGCACCCTCCAGTGGACTTCCGTCCTCACAGACACCCTCCCGCACGTGCACACTTGCTCACACACCACAGAGGAGAGACTTGAGAGACTGCACTGTGTCAGCCCTACTCCAGGCTGTTATTAAGCTCTGCGCCTAAGATGTGCAGGAGTGAATGCCCAGAGGAAGTGAGAGGGTGGTAGAGGGCTGGATCAGGAGCCAAGCCAAGCCACCTGCATCTCCTAGTTGACCCTGGCCTAGTCACTTTACCTCCCTGGTCCTCAGTTTTCCCATCTGGAAAGTGGCAGGATGGAGTCACTGCTAGTTCTGACATCCTCAGTGCCTAGAATGAGGGCCAACTGCATGGGCATATGAAGTGGCAAAGAACCCCATGTTCGGAGAATGTCCATGATTATTTCAAGATGACACTATTTAAATTCTTAATGATTCCCTAACAAAGAGCTCCACATTTCCATTCTGCACTGAGCCTTGCCTATTATACAGCCTATTTTGCCTGCCTGGAATAGCCTCCAGGTCTGAGGTCATGGGTGTGCTGTTCCAGGTCCTGCCTCTAGGGGAACTACCCAACTCACTGTGTCACCCAGGACTTGCAGTCCAGGTTTAACTCTGCTGAGAGCCACTCCAATCCATTTTCAGCGGATGTCTCAACCTCCCGAACGGTTGAAATATAACTACCTCATTTATAATAACAATTACATTTAGGGGAAAATCTTCTTTAGGGACAAGGACAGAAAGGAAACTAAATTCTATGGGTAACCACTGCCAGCTGCCAGGCTTACATGCAAATTTCTGTTAGAACTGGAGTGGAGCTTCTGGCCTCTGGAGATGGGGTGCTTGCTCCTGACTCTCAGGCCTCGCTTCAGCTGGCCCAGCAGCTGGCCCCTGCCCCGCCCTGCCCTGGGCCAGCCTCCCTGTCCAGGAGTATGCCCTGGGTCCTGGCACTATAGCCAGACTGGCTTTCCTCGGGGCTTGCTCCCATGCCGGCTGGCTGAGTTCTCACACACCCTAGTCCCTCAGCTTCGCCCCTAATCGACTCCCTCGCCCCAATCTGGCCCCCACCTCATGCTCACCCCATGTCCCCAGGACTTCTATCTCGATCCCCTCTTCAGCCCCCTGCCCCATCCTAGACCCAAGATCCTGGGGTGGCTCCCACCCCCATCCTGGGGTGGCCCCCCACCCCCCACCCCCCAGGCTGCTAATCAGCCTCTCTCTCTGCCCAGGTATGAACTGCGGGTCATCGTGTGGAACACGGATGAGGTGGTCCTGGAGGACGATGACTTCTTCACTGGGGAGAAGTCCAGTGACATTTTTGTGCGGGGGTGGGTGAGAGGTCCCTCGTGGGGAGAGGCTGAGCTGGGTGAGCCACCTTCTTGGAGGCAGGAGAGGAGGGGGAGGACCAGGGGAGCTGTGAGAGGGGAGAGGCCCCACCCGGGGTGGCCGCAGGTCTGCAGCCAGGGCACCACCCCGCAGGTGGCTGAAGGGCCAGCAGGAGGACAAGCAGGACACCGATGTCCACTACCACTCCCTCACTGGGGAGGGCAACTTCAACTGGCGCTACCTGTTCCCCTTCGACTACCTGGCTGCTGAGGAAAAGATCGTTATCTCTAAGAAGGAGTCCATGTTCTCCTGGGATGAGACTGAATACAAGATCCCTGCGCGGCTCACCCTGCAGATCTGGGATGCGGACCACTTCTCCGCCGACGATTTCCTAGGTGCGGGGCTGGGTGGGCTGAAGGACTGGGACCTGACTGAGGTGGGGCAGGCTCAGTGTGACCTGGCCTGTCAGAGCTGACTCCAAGGTTGCCCTAGGGGCCATCGAGCTGGACCTGAACCGGTTCCCCCGGGGCGCAAAGACAGCCAAGCAGTGCGCCATGGAGATGGCCACAGGCGAGGTGGATGTGCCCCTGGTTTCTATCTTCAAGCAGAAGCGCGTCAAAGGCTGGTGGCCCCTCCTGGCCCGCAATGAGAACGACGAGTATGAACTCACGGTGGGCACCACCACTGCTCAGCCAGAGGGCAGGGCTGGGCCAGGCTGGGGTGCTGAGGGCCCAGCACATGGCCGAGCACTGGGATCACTTTGTTCACCCTCAGGGCAAAGTGGAGGCGGAGCTGCACCTACTGACAGCCGAGGAGGCAGAGAAGAATCCAGTGGGCCTGGCTCGCAATGAACCTGACCCCCTAGAGAAACCCAAGTGAGTGCCCTGCCTGTTTGGCCACCTGCCATGCTGGTCCCTGGGGCACTGGGACAGGAAGGAGTGGCCAGAACCTTCTGGCCTTCTTGCCGCCACTCTGCAGGCACCTCCGCCCTCTCTGTCCCTTCCTGGGCCGTAGCCTCTTTGCAGGGGAGCCTTCTCCTTCCTCCTCTTGCCTCTAGAACCCATGGCCTCTCTCTGAACCAGAGCATGCACCGCCAGTACAGGCAAGCAGCACCTCTCCCGGGAAGAACCCTTTTGCAGAGTTAAATGCCCGTCCTAGTTTTTGCCAAAGGCAAACTGCTGCAACAAGGAGTGAGGGGCCCAGGCAGCCCGATGGCTGTGGAGGTGCTGCGCGTCACATACACTCAGCCCTGGGTCAGCCCCACTCTTGGCCAGGGCCCTTCCCCACACCCTGAGCCTTCATCTGCTGCATCCTTTCTCTGCACTCCCCCTGCTCCTCTGGCTGCTCCAGCCGGCCTGACACGAGCTTCATCTGGTTCTTGAACCCTCTCAAGTCTGCCCACTACTTCCTGTGGCACACCTAGCGCTGGCTGCTCCTCAGCCTGCTGCTGCTCCTCCTCTTCACCCGCTTCCTCTACTCTGTGCCTGGCTACCTGGTCAAGATGACCTTCGGGGCCTGAGCCTGGCATCCTCCTGAGCCTGGTAGTCCTGCCTTCTTCCCCTGGACCTGAGCTCATGGGCTTGGCAGCATGTGGAACACACCCACACACACAAAATGTGTCAAGCTTTCAAACAGTATCACACATTCTCAGAACCGGAAATGACTGTTTTACATGATTCCATATGAGGCCAGAGAGGTGGAGTAAGTAGTAAGTTCACTTAGCATATTAAGGCTGAGCTAGGACTCAGCCTAGGTTTCCAAGTTGCCCATCAGGTATTCTTTGCGCCACACCTCCTCCTCTCCCAGCAACATGCCTGGCAGATTCTAACCCAGTTCCACTGGCAGGAAGTAGTTGAGATACGGACAGGGAAGGGAAGGGCTTGGCTAAGACTGGCCAGCGAGTCCTGAATCATGTCTGCCAGCCTCTACCTCCTAACCCAGGGCCATTTCGCAGGGCAGTATCTCTATTCAATTCCAACATCTCAGTAGCCATCGATGGCTGAGCGGCTGCTGGGTGCCACCCACTGTGCTGACAGCATCCCCCTCTACTGCCTCACTTCACCCTTCCCCAACCCCTGAGGTAGGGCCGACTATGAACCCCATTGCATAAGTGAGGAAACTGAGGCTCAAAGCGGCACCTCACTTGCCTGTCACAGCTGGGATTGAACCCCCAGGTGTCCTATGCCCACACTCCCACTCTGCAGCCCTCTTGCCTGAAATGTGGCTCTGGAGGGCGGGGTCTGTGTCCTCCTGGGAGTCGGTAGGACAGGAATTTGAAAAAGTATTTTCAATATTCTAGTTTTCTATCTTGCCATTTTATGAAACGTGTTGTTTTTTTGTAACACAAAAAAATGGAAAGTAAAGCTCAACGAGAGCTTCTGGGCAAGGAGACTCTGCAGAAGCAGTGACCGCCCCTGATGGCAGCAAGTCGGTGAGGGTGGCCTGCGCCCCACTGGGGTTTCTCAGACCTCAGTCAGTGGTAGGGACAGAAGCTTACGTCCATCATAAAGCGGGGCACGCTGAGACACGCCGAGGTCACAAGTGAAACCACTGGGCAATGTTGGAACAATACAGTGAACTGCTAAGTAGCAGAGCTTCCTAAAATTCAGAACTGCCTGCAGTGCAGTGGCTGCCTCCCCAGTCGCGAGCTGCCAGGGCTGCCCATGTTCAGGTGAGGCTGGATGGCAGCCCAACTGCCAGAAGTGCCGTTTAGGCCTTGCGAGGGGAGTGGGTGGTAGAGGAGCCCGCAAAGAGGACAGAGAAGGCAAGCAGCAACCTGGTGCTTGGAAACAGCCTGGAGCCCTGGCTCCAGCTCCTGCTACTTTCCCTCATGAGGGCCATGATGAGGCCTCTTGGGGCCTAGAGGGGCCGAGGGGATGCAGCACCCTGGGAGACGCTCACGGCCTAACCCTGGCCCCCCTCCCCCAGCCGGCCCGACACCGCCTTCGTCTGGTTCCTCAACCCCCTCAAGTCCATCAAGTACCTCATCTGCACGCGGTACAAGTGGCTCATCGTCAAGATCGTGCTGGCGCTGCTGGGGCTGCTCATGCTGGCCCTCTTCCTCTACAGCCTCCCTGGCTACATGGTCAAGAAACTCCTGGGGGCATGAAGGCCCCATGGCCCACCCACAGCTCCTCTCCTGGGCTGCATCTGCCCCTCCTCTGGCGTGGACTTGTGGGTCTGCCTGGAGCCTGAGGGGCCTGGTGTCCACACCTGGGGCCTCAAGTCCCAGGAGCCTGCCTCCTGCATGCAGGGCTGGTGACTCCCCACCTCCTGTCCTCACCACCCCGAGGCTGCTGCTTGCCCAGGCCCGTCCCTCTGGTCCCTGCCTGTGGGGTGGGGAGTGTGGCAAGGGGTGTCTGCCCCACCTTGCTGAGGCACCACCCTTCTTCAGGCCCCGGCTCCAGAGGAAGCCACCCCAAAACCTCCCCAGGCCTTCCAAGGACTAAGCGTTAATGAAATTAGCCAGGAATCATGGCAGCGGCCAGTGTCTAGGGCTTTAAACAGAATGAACCAGCAAAACGATCACCCTCCCCTCCCCCAGATAATCTTGTGAGGGCGGCGCCACCAGGCTTTGCTCAGCAGAAGTGGGTCAGGCCTTTCTACCGGCCCCCAGGGGTGGCTGCTTCCCCGCCCCACCACTCCACACGCTCCTCCTCCTGCCTGGAGCCACAGCGGCGGGTGCACACGTTCCGCCCTGCCCTGCTGGCCGGGCTAGTGCTCCACAGCCTCGAGGAGGGGCAGCGAGAATGAATCCTGTGTTCCCCCCACCGCCCTGGCAACCCCAGCCCTCCGCCCGCTGAGCCAGCCCTTCAGAGCTCTCCCCTTGCAGCCCAGCCCGGAGTTTAAGAGCTGCCCCCTGCCGGCGGGAGCTGGGTTTCTCTTGGCTGTTTTCCTTTCTTGAGTGGTGGTTTTTCCCTTAATAAAAGAAACTAAACACTGAGCTGACAAATCTACAGTTGGTCAAGTGGGAGCACGAGTATGGGGTACAGGGTTGGCAGGCACCCTGAGGTGGCCAATGCAGTACCAGCTGGGCCCTGAGGCCTGTTCCCTTGGGGTGGATTCATGGCCCACAGTTCACAACAGGCCTAAGGCACAGGACCCTTGCTCACCGGACCAGCCTCACACCACAGCCCTGGGGCCTCACAAAAGGGCTCTGCAGGCCCAAGGACAGTCTGAAGGCTTAAAATCCCACAAGGGCCCCCAAAGCGTGGGCCTCCACCCACAGACAGCAACTGACTTGCAAAGGAAGGGGGCGCACACCACGGGCCGGGGCCTTGTCTCGCAGTCCTGTGCCTGTTCTCACACCACAGCCTGAGGCTGGGGACAAAGTCCCCTTGTGACACAAAGGTTGGGGCAAGGGCCATGTCTCACTGGACCTGACCTCTTTAAAGAGATTGAGCCACAACTTTTTAAAGACTTTAATAACTGTAGGACACAGGTAATTCCTCTTAGTGCCTTACTTTGACAGGCCCTGAGACAGCAGCTCTGGAAGATCCAGGGAGCGGGCCCAGGAATAGATAGAATCTATCACTCCCCAGGTGATAGATGCCAGCTTCAACCACCACTGCCCTAATACAGTAGCCTTTTGAAGTCCAGATCTATTTCATGGGTACCCGGAGCACCTGAGTGGGAGGAACTTGCAGTTCTGAGTTTATCTGGAAAAGAGAGTAAAGGTGGTGATTACATTTGGAGGCTCTCCCACAGGCCTCCAAATCTCTGCAAGCATCTCCTCCCCAAAGGCTTCCAGATGCCTGGGCAAGGCCACAGTCCGCATTCCTTCAGAAGACAAGTCTGGGGGCTTCTTGTTGGCGTCTGCTCCAGCTAGCTACCCCCAAGTAACGTTCTTAACCTTCCACTCTGATCCATCCTCCTAAATCCTCCCTCTACCCTTCACCTGCCCTCCTGTCCCCAGTCCAGCCCTGCTGCCCCCCTTCCTACCCCATCCTCTCATACACAGCGGCATCAATGGAAGCATGGCCCACATAGTCCCCTAATGTGGGAGTCCAGTCACAGGCTGAGGCCATCATGACACCAAGGCTCACCACGTCCTTTATTCAGGCGCAACCTGGGGCCTGAAACCATGATGGGGCCACATGCGCCCAGTGTGCAGGCTCAGTGACTGGCCTCGGTCACCTCTCACACACACAGCTGGTGATGGAGGGCCTATGCTCAGCCCAGCATGTCACACCCTTCCTGGCCTTGGCGCCATGTAAAGGATTCCACACCAGCAGAGCCAAGCCAGCAGCTGTGTCACAAATGGACTTTTCCTCTAGAGCAGAGATGGTGAGAGGCCATGGGAAGGTGCCCCAACTATCACTGGAGTGGGCCTGAGTGGGGGCCAGGGAGCATCTGCCCCATCTGAGCCTCTTCTCCCCATGGCTGGCTTCGGCACTGCCCCCAGAGGGGCCCAGCAAGCAACTGGTGCCAGAAACTATGGGCCCCACAAGGACAGTATTATAACTCACATGGCCTGGAGTAGGCTTCAGGCAACATCCACCCACCTGCCTGGTAATTGTCTCAATCTGAGGTATGACTGCTGACTTTTTGTCATATCTCAAAGCTCCCTTGCCTCTGGTGGGAACATTTCCTAGCATCATTTGCTCATTTCCTAAAATCAGCTCCAGTCCTAGCAGCTCCCCAGCCTCCACAGAGGGCCTTCGTCACCCACCTTGGAACCCAGGTACTGTTGCAGCAGCGTCTGCAGCTCTGTGTTCTGCTGTGCCAGAGAGCTGTTTTCTATCAGCAGCTTGGCTCTCTGGGTCAGGACAAAGCTGGGGGCAGAAAAATCAGTTAGAGGCCCACTGAATCCTCATCTTCTACCAAGCAGGGGCCACAGTCACTGTGTTTCTGTTCTGGTTGGAGGTGCAAGAGGGCCCCAGAAGCCTCACCCCACAGAGCTACCTTCAGCCCTGAACCAGCCAGGCTAGCAGAAACAGAGCAGGAAGGGCAGGGCCTAAGAGCCAGCCGCCCAAGTACATGCGTCCCGAGCAGGAGTCGCCAGAGGCAGCTCTTCTCTTCAGGACAGGGAGGTGGCAAACGTGGCCACGCCAAGCAGGATCCTTCTACTTTTCGCTGCTGGCTCCCTCCTTCCCCTGGGCCATACAACATACTTACTGGTATTTCTCCAACGCTGCGTACAGAGCCGCCCAGAGGGCCTGCGTGGAGCAGGGGATAACCGAGGCCAGGGCCTCCCAGTACTCAGAGTCCTTGGAGCTATCTCGTGCTTCCTTCAGCAACTTCCCAGGTGCCTGAGGGTCCCTGATGGGGAAAGGCACTGGCACCATTGCCTCGGCTGGCACCACCCAGGCCTCCATGCAGCAGGAACAGGCTGCCTCACACACTCTCTGCTTCTCCACCTGTCACTTCCCGCTCCGCTATGCAAGCTTACCAGACTATGGCAGAGCCTCAAAGTGCACATGCTCCAGATTCTTGGTGCCCTGGCCACCTTTGTGACAGCACCCTCAGAGTCTCACCCACCCTCCTTCTCTCAGTTTACCTCACTGCCTTTACAGCTCATTACTATGCCCATTTCTTTCACTAATACACCTAAATCAACTCTTGGTCATCTCCTCTCCATCCCCTCTAGAATATCATCCCCTCCACCTGGACAAACCTTCTCAGAGCTCCCCTGTACCCAGCTCCCTGCCGCCAAAGCGGCTTTTAAGTGCAATTCTGATAATCGTGGCTTCCCACCCCTGCTTGATATCCTTCTCTGGCTCTGGTCCACCGGAGGGTAAAGACAAAAATCTTGGGCACATTGGGCAAGGCTCTCCAAGGTCTGGCCTGGCTCCCCCACCCACCCATCCCACTTCCCAGACCCTTGCCACTAGCCACACTTCTCTGTCATGATTCTTGTATACACCAGGCTTTTCCCTGCACTGTGACATCCTGACATGCCCTTTCTCCCACTTTATCCATCTAGGAAAACTCAGTGCTGGCACCATTTTCTCCAAAAGCCCTCTCGGATGTGCCAAAGAGAGTTGTCCCCTTCCTCCTCTAAACAATGTGACACTGTATAGGCCGTGACCATTGTTCTGATCACCAGGTCAGGGCCTACACACAGCAGACCCCAATAAATGTTTGTTGAGTGAATGAATGATGAATGAGAACACATAAAGCACTTGTACACCCATTTCTTTCATTATGATGTCCACTCTAGCCTCTTTCTGGGTGGCCCTTTATTCACCCCCAAGGTTCCTGCTCAACAGCCTCTTCTCTCGCACTCGCTACGGCTTGGTCCCCAATCCCATCCAGCTTTCTAGCTCTCAGGTAAGACCTCCAGCACCCCAGCTCACCTGGGCTTCTTCAGAGCCATGACAAAAGCCTCCAGGATCTTGAGGACATCATTGGGGTGGATGAGTATGGGAGAAGCGGGGGTCTCCTTCCCTTCCTGCTCCCCTTCCACAAGGCTTTCCTCCGCTTCTCCCTCGAAGTCCCTGT
The DNA here is from genome assembly GCF_040802235.1 of Manis javanica. Lineage (NCBI taxonomy): Eukaryota > Metazoa > Chordata > Mammalia > Pholidota > Manidae > Manis > Manis javanica. Next base: position 222,195,477 of record NC_133156.1, read on the forward strand.
GCTCTGCTGGCTTGGCTGGTATCAGACTTGTTCGCTCCTGTAGGGGGTAAGAAATTCCAGGGATTGATCTGGAGAAAGGTGCAAGGGCAACTGTGGGTTGGGGGTACACAAGCATGAGTCTGTGAAGACCAACAGGAAAAGGAAAAAAACAAGAGAAAAGTCTACAGGAAATCACAGACATTATAGAAAAAATGCAGAGAGAGACATTTACCCAAGGGGAGAAACAGTGAGGACAAAGAGGGGGAAGAAGGGGATTGGGGCCAGGGAGAGGCACACAGGGCACTTGAAAACAATGATGATGTCCTCTTACTAAGCTGGGTATTCATTTTATTGATATCATAAAGCTTACGTGATATAAATATCCTTTTGAATCTTAATACAAACTAAAGTTTATTTTAATCTTTAAATTTTAAAAAGACTTCCTCCTACTCCTGTCTCTCATTTTATCCAGTTTCCTTCTACTGAAAAACCAATGTTATCAGTTTATGTATCCTTCCAAAGAAATATTATGTCCACACACTTTTCCTTCCCATTTTTGCATAAATGATATGATACTAAATACATAGTTCTGTACTTGGTTTTTTCACATGCCAACAAACCTCAGAGATCCGTTCACATAGGAACATAAAGAACTTCTTTGTTCTTTTTTATAGTTGCATAGTATTCCATTATATAGCTTCACCATATATTACTTAATTCTTTAATAATGGAAATTTAGGTTGTTTCCAATCCTCTGTCATTCTAAACAATGCTGCTATGAATAAGCTACAATAAACATATAGTTTCAAATGTACTGAGACATAGCTATAGAATAAAAATCTTAGAAGAAGAATTGCAGGGTAAAGTAATTTTGTATATGGTGTTGAAATTGACACTGCCAAACTGCCCTCCACAACAATTTACACTCACACCAGCAACTTACAGAGTGCAATCCATACCAATCCTTATTATGTGTTATCAAACATGCATATTTTTGCCAAACTGACAGGTGAAATTGAATTTGGACAATTTTAATTTGCATTGCTCTTATTACAAGAAAGCCTGATTATCTTTTCATATGTTTAAGAGTTACTACCTCTTCTAGGAGGTGTTTGTTCATATCCCTTCTCTGTTCCATTGAGGTGTTGGTCTTTTTTCTTATTGGTTTATGGGAGGTCTTTATATATTAAGGAAATTAACCCTTAACTGTGATATGAGTTAAGAATATTTTCCCCCAGCTGTTATCTGTATCTTAACATTGCTTATAATGATTTTTGCCCTACAGACTATTTTTTTAATGTACTCAAATATATCCTCTTTTTCCTTTATGGCTTCTGGGTTTTGTCCACTCAGCCAATTCTTTTTGGAAGCATATCAGGATACCCACCATAGGGCTAACAATACTAAAAACATATTTTGAATTAATTTTTTAATCTTTAAGTTAAAAATTTATATTTTTAACATGACGACTTCTTCAGAAGAGTCAATTACAATCAAGATGGGCATTACAAATGGGCCCTATTCTGCAGGAAAGTGTTACAGAACAATATATTCAGAAGTTGGTGGTCTCAGGCCTTAGAGCAGCCAAGGCTTGTCTTGAAGGAGAAGACCCGTTGGGCCTCAGTATGAGAACAGCATGTCATCCCACCCATTCTTCCCACTGCAAACAGAAAATATAATAATGATAAGGGAAATGCTGAGTTAGTTGTCCCTGATATAAAACCCTCACTATTTCATCCTGAAGTATTATTCAAAGGCCGCAATGTCCTCCGGGGGCTTTCAGGAGAATTTCAAATGCTCCCTCTTAGGCATTCACCTTACCTGGCTGAAGGATGAATGATGAGCTCTGTATTTGAGGAAGAAGTTCACCAGTTTATACAAGTCATCCTCACTTTCAATTCCAAGGGCCTTAAGATAAAAATAGAATGTGGTGTTCAAACACTACATCAAGTAGTCCCCAGCTCCAGGAGTTAGCAGACCGTCAGCAGGAAAGCCTTCTTTGGACCTAAGAGCAGGGAGTTTGGCTCGTGCCCTTCAAGATCCCAGGCACCTGCCACGGCCCAGAGTGAGGACCCTGAACACTGGAAAAGCACAGTGAGACTGGGGACACACGCCGGGACAGAGACACTATGCTCAGAGTCAGAAACAGCTCCATATGGGTCTGGTGGGGTGAGAACACGAAAGGGTGCTGGACACACATCTGAGTTTAGAGGTGTAGGGGAGAACCTATGATCTTGGAGCTGGGCCATGAGAAAGAAGCTAGTAGAGGAAGGGTCAGGGATGGAAGACATCTGAACAATTCTGAGGCCATTTTGTTGCATGGAGAGTAAGTAGAAGGAAGGATTGAGAGTGAGCCCAGGAAAGCCCTGGGAGACATGCGTCTACTACCAAGACCAAGGCAACGTTAGAAGAACATAGGTGGCTGTCTTAGAATGAGGACCCCATGCCCTGCCCACTCAGCCCAGTGAGACTCACTGAGAAGATGGCGTCCAACCTCAGCAGATAGCATTCATTCTTCTCCAGAGGAAGGAGAAGGCTCAGCAGCTTGTTCTCTATGAGGAAACCCTGAGAAGCAGCAAGATGACATCTGCAGTCAGAAACAGGCTTCAGGAACAAGCACTAGGATGCAGCCTCCCTCATGTACCTAACCAGGAATGACTCCGCAGGCAAAATGCCCAGGGATGACACTGGGCAGTGGGGCTCCCAGAGGCAGGCCTTCTTAGGAGGCCTAAGAGCCATTCCCAGGGAGGAAGCCAATGCCCATCCTAGATTTAGTTCCCCCCACCTCAGGGGCTAACTCACTGACTCATAGCCACTGAGCTCCCCACAGCAGTCCAGACCTGACCCAGTCACAGATTCCCACCCACCCAATGTCACTTCACTCATACACAAGTCCCCCAGTATCCACAGAACACTGTCTTGAGGAGGACTAAAGACTGCCGGTCCTTGCTCCACCTCTTTCTCCCATCTCAGGACTGTATCTAAATAAACACCAGTCACATTTGGTGACGCTCCGACTTCTCGCTGAACCAGCTCCAACACAGTCTTTAGAGCAAGTTCAGTGGGTCTTGTAACACAGTGCAGACCTCCAAAGCCGAGGACCCCACAGTTATCACAAACTGGGCTCCTGGAAAAAGGCCACATCAGTTGAGGCCACACTTCTTAGCAGGTGGGTTCACAGAGGTGAGACTGGTGCCCCTTCTCTCACAAAATGAGCATTTGTTCAAATTAGCCAAGGACTGTTGGCCAGCCTGGACCACGCCTTGCTGACCCATCCATCTGCCGGCTCAGTCAGCTCTGAGACACAGCCCATCTGTGAGTGCCCTGCAAAGTCTGGGGGTGTCCCTCAGCTCTAGTCCTCAGGGCCGTGGCCCAGCCAGAGTCGTCGGAAGCAGCACCAAGAGGTAAGGGCAGAAAGTTGGCAAAGCCACCCATCATACTCTGCCACAGTCCCAGCCTGGCCTCACCGACTCGTTGCACAGGAGCCTCAGGATCTTTCCGGTTGTTTTCGCGGACACTTGCTTGGGCAGCTCCAGGTAAGCCTCTGCTTCTGAAGCAGTCTCTTCCATGCTCTCCTCTTCCGCAGATGGGGCAAGGAGGTAAGACAGAGAGGAACAGAAAAAGGAGATCATCTCTTGACCTTGTTGACTTGGAAAAACAGTCAAATGGCTTTCCCTGAGAAAATTTACCTCTTAAAAAGCCTCCTTACAGCACTATCAAGTCTGTTTAGCTGAAGAAAGCCCATTACATAGGAAAAACAGGGAGGCTGGGGGTCAGAACAAGGGACCATCTGGAGAATTCTGCCATTCTTGACCAGCCTTTAATGCCTCACTTTTACAAATTCCATCTACTTGGAAACATCATACTCAAAGTCCAGCTGTGACCAGGAGGTGGGCAGGAGAATGTGAACCTATTTATTCTTCTTTTAGGGATGAATCTAGCACATCTGCCACATGGTCTTTAAATCTGCTGCAGATTAGAAGCAGCCAACTAAGAGGTGGAAAGTGGCTCAGCAAGAACTGATGGCTGATGGCTGATTTCAAAGTTAAATTTTAAGCTGTTTAAATTTAATCTTAATTAAAATTGTAAAATGTTTTATACTATACATTCCTCATCAGAAGATAAGAATAAAAATCATGGTACTCTCCAGGTTTTACTAGTTGTTCAAAAGGTAAAACAAGATAACATATAGGAAAAGATTTTGAAAAGAATGAGATATCAGATTGCTGGTGGAGATGGAAAATGGTACCTTTGCTATGGTGCAACATCCCTACTCCTAGGGATCTACCCCAACAACTCCCTAGCAAAAACGTGGAAACACAAATGCACAAAGCCTTTCATTGCAGCAATGTTTGTAACTGCAAAAACACAAACACACACCTGGAAATAACCTAACTGACCATCAACAGAGGACTGTGAAGAAATTCTGGCACAGCCAGAGAAAAAAGAAATGAAGACCATTTCTTCTTACTGCTATTACAGACTGATCTCCAGGATATACTGTAAGTGAAAAAAGCAGATAAAAGTATATGTTCTCGGACTTGGGAAGGAGCAAAGATGGCGGCGTGAGGTGCACTGCTGCTAGCTGGCCTTTGGGGCCGGGGCCAGCTCGGCCCCAGGGCGGTCGAGTGCTCTTGATGGCTGATGCGAGGAAGAACATTTTCCTTGCCTTTTAGGTGCTTTTATATTCATCTCGAAAAGAAAAAAAATTCTGAACTCAGGATTCAGCAAGTATTGTATGTTGTCTCCTGGGCTCGATAGTCCTGCTTCTTTTATCTGGCCGCTTTCCCTATTCTTGAAATGTGGTTATCTTCTCTACACTTCACCTCCACGACTCGGAGTAGAGAAGGCCACTTTTCTTTCTGTTGCACCTCAGATTGAGCAGAGAAGCTCATAGGGTACAGTCATGCTGCTGACTTCTCTAAGAAGAAAGAAGCAACCAACACATCTTCTGCTGTTTGCTTAAGTATAAAGAAATTATTTGGCAAGATGAATGCTGATTTCTAATTTGAAACAGATTCTTGGATGGTGGTATTTTTGAATTCTTTACCTCTTGTTCCAAACAAGAAGACTAAATAAATAGCAAGTATGGATGACATCAGGGTTTTTTTTTAATGTCTTCCAGTTTTAACCGCCTTCATGAGAAGCACAATTGAGACTGCAGAAGTAAATTCCAAATATGTGTTGTAATTTGAAGTGAAAAAGATAGTAAAAAATTAAATATGTATCTAAATGGTGGCTTGTCCTGTGACATAGATTTACTGGATAAGAACAAAGTTTGGATTTTGCAATAAAACCTTTCGTGTGTAAAGAAGCATAAAGACAAGATAGCACAAGATTAATTTCATGTGAATAAACCAGAGTCTGTATAAATACACATTTTTACGTGTGTAAAACCACATTTTTGAATGAGAAAAGGGATTTTTCTTTTAGAGAAGAAGGATGCTGACTTTTCTCAGAAGTCTTTGGACATTTTGAGGCCCTTTTTTTTTTTTTACATGCTTTTTCTTTTTTCTAAGGAAGGACCACATTGTGCAGATGCTAAACCCTGTGAATACATGCTTTGGTTTAGTGAAAGATGGGTAAAAGGAAACATAACAGTTTTGAATCCAGTGAAGGAACCCTGATCACCTCCGTATGATGAGAGACTGCTGTATTACAAATCACTTCATTCTTTTTTGTGGAGTCTTATGTAGTAGTGAGACTTGGTTTCCTATGCTGCTGAAGCTGAGAGAAAGTGACATAAGGGGTTTTTCTGTTCAGAAGATGTGATAGACCCTCCAGTGTGACCTACCTTCAACTTTGGACATGGAGGAATGGGGAGAAAAGTGAGAAAGGTTTCCATGTAACTCCTTTTTCTCCTGAGAAAAAGAAGTAAATATGCCTATGCAGCTCTACAGTGTTTTATATATCCATAGCTCCATTTTTTGTAAGAGCATAAATAATTCTCTCCTTTGACTCAAGAGTGGGTACTTGGATGTTGGTTTATTTTTCAAAGCAATAGGTATAATATTAGGCTGAAAAGGCTGGGACTCAGGTAATTTCCTCAGTTAGGAACAGAACTTCTCATCAAAGAATGGGCCTCAGTAGCAATATTCCAAAGTTGTGGTTGGGTCAGTATAAATTTAGAAATTCAGAGTTAAAAAAAACCTCTCAAGAAAAATAGAGTAAGAAATATGAATCTTCATTTCTTTACCTTTAAACTTAACACTATAGGATGAACAGACTATAGAGTAAAGCTGTCCTTGCTTCCAAATCAACAGAGGACTGGTATATGAATTGTCAAGTCTTTACATAAGAAGAATGAAACCCTTATTTATGAGTCTTTGTGAGTTGAGAAAGAATTGAAAACTTAGATAAAATTAAGAACAAATTATCTTCAATCTCTATGATTTAGGGAGTGCTTTCCCAGGGCCATACATACCATGATGCCGAAAACTTAGAGCAATTTACCAAAATTTGAGAGTGATAGGAATGGCCAAAAAAATGGGAAATGCTGAGCACTCTTAATGATTAAATTCAACAACCAGTTTGAATTGCCATGAGAAATTTTTTGTGAAGTATTTTACATGATATAGATAAAATATAATTTCCTTTAACTGAGAGCAAATAATTGTGTGTGGTAAAGCACAGGAGAAGTAACTTTGGATAAAGGTGACTTCAATATTTCTCTTAAGATCTTCCCAACCATTCTGTGATGTTTTCAGGTATTTTGGAATTGTTAAAGATAGCGTGGACCCTACGTACATGAGTCCCATTTGTATGTTCAGAATATCATGGAGAATTTGTATCTACAGTTGTTTGTCATCCATCTTCCCTGTGTCCTTTTGGCAGCTTGTTGGGTAAAAGCATTTGGTGGGGGATAGACCCTCTACTGTCTGCACCAGTGAAACCATCTCTGGCCACTTGTTTGAATATGTATGAGACTTAACTTCTCCAGTTGCTTTATACTTTTTCATTTCACAGCTAAGAGAACTCCTGTATAATGCACTCTTCAGGTTGTTCCTGCATCTTCCATGGTTGTCACCAGATTGCAGTTTATAAAATAGATATATTCCAATAGTGCTTGCCTAGTGTTTAATATGTTTAATTACATATTTTTTGCCTGGTCTATTTTAATCCCCTTCTTGATGGCAAAAGCTATAATTCTAGGCAGAACGAGCCTCAGTCTGTAGCTGTGCCTACTTCCTCCCTTTCTGTTGCTCATCTATGTTAGCTGGCAGTTTTTCTTTTAAGTAAAAGTTAAACAAAAATGGGATATGTGCAATAGAAATATATATATATGTATATTTTAATACTTGTGGACAAATGTTACAAGTTGTTTAAGAACAACAAAATCACCAATGTCTTCCATTTTGAGATGTGTATAGTTTTGTAAGCATTTAGTGCTTGGTAGCATATTGTAGTGCCATGTTAGGGGCTAGTGCATGAGCCTAGTAATAATTTTAACTTAAGGATGAATTACTGATAATAACCAATAGTGTAAAAAGTGAAAAATCTAGACATTTTTTCCTATAAATATCTGAATCCTTGATACTCTAGTCCCTGGGGAAAGGAGGTTAAGGCCAAAAAGACTCATTTATGGATAGAAATGTGGGGTCACAATGTGAACTACTGTTTGAGGATCTTTAAGCTTTTCCATTCCTTTGTTTCTTATGAAATTTCATATCAAAGTGCAGCCCCATTTCATTATTCTACTTTGCTCTTAATTTGAGGTGAGGTTGTTCTTGTGCTGTTTTCACATTGTATGTCTTCTTGATTTATGTTCCCACTCCTTTTGCATCAAGAAATTATGATTTGCATGTTTTACTGAGATACTGTGTTAATTGCTTAAGTGAGCACTTTTCTAATCTACAGACCATGTATGTTCCCTGTCTGCAGCATGCTACTTGTTAATGGAAGAACACTGGTTAGTAGTTCAGAGTGTGCTAAATTAACTGTCGTGGGCTTTTCCTATTTCCAAACCTGCTGAATTGTGTATTGATGGGATTTCAGACCTTTTCATGAGAACTATAAATGTAGCTTCTTGGAGCCTTCTCAGGGTGCTATGTAATAAGCAACTCTCTTGCTTGGTTACAGTAAGCCATCTCAGACAGCTGTCCCTTTTGTCTGCTTTCCTTGTGAAAATAAAGTTGTTTTGTTTGAAAGTGGAAGATAGCTTTCTGTAGAAAAGAAATTCCTACCTCTAAAAGCTGCCTTTAAGAACTTGGAAATGGCAGTTTTCTGGGGTGATTTTTAAATCTCAGTATTAGGACAGTCCAAGATTTACTGATATAGATTCTACAGTTAGCATGACAGGAAATGCAAAACTTTTAATGTAGTATGTCTCATGTGCAGAAACAAGCAACAGACCAGGCAGCAGATACCCAAGGACCCAGGTTTAGAATCTCATAGTGTACTTAAAGTAGTCGTATTCTTGACACAAGTAGTTCAGTGCCTGGGAGAAACCATTTCTGAAAAGCATTTAAACGTTTTTTTTAAATACCTCTGAAAAGGTAATGAATGCAAAAGAGCACACAGTATGCAGGAGGGGATATTTCCTATTGCAAAAAAAAAAAAAAAAAAAGCCATAAAATGAACCGGTAACTTTCAAGAGGTAGAATTTTAGTAGCAATAACTGGTTTGCATGTTAAAGTAAGTTGCATTCACAAGGTTGTACAGTAGAATAAGTATTACTGCTTGAGTTGTAAGGCTCTGCTATCAACAGTCATACAAAAGGAAAGATGCTAGGTAAAGAGCAGATAAAAAGTACTTTCTTTTAAAAGTATGAATGCATATGAATATATCATTGTGTGAGAAATGTCAACTTCTGTGTGAGTTAAAGGTTAAATTTAGACCTTGTTTATTCCCTAAAGCAGAGGATTAAGGCCATTGAATGAAACTTCTAGTGCTTAACTTAACCTGGGAACAAATGTACTACTGATGTGGCTCCATTAAAGCCAGCTTGTGGAGATTTTGCGTATGATGTTCTTTTTAGCAACAGGCATTTATAAAATGGGGAACTTTTTCTTTGTCACCTCATCTTTCTCCATTAGTTTCCTGGGTGCATTTTTAAAGAGGAAAAGTTTGTTGTATGTGTATATTTAGAGCTAAAAACAAACTAAGGACTTGGATAGCTGGCCTTTATGCCTGTGGTTAGTTTAGGGGAGTTAGGATTTAAAGGTGTAAAGCAAAAAGATTGAAGACAGTAGCCAAAGACAGTATGTTGGTTTTTTTAAACGTCGTCTAATGTAGATGTGCTGAGCCCTGTAGCCTGTACTGCTTATTTTAACAAGAACCCAGCAAACTAATTTGTTGATCTGAGGAGTTACACAGCTCTCATGATATAATAGTGGAATAAGGGTGACTTCTTATCCCTTTTACCTCATGTTCATCCTGGCTATTTAGCACCTTGAAGATCCCTAAAAAATTGGGTCTATTTTTTCCCCAGGGAAAAAAACTAAAAGTGAGTGAATCTAAGAAAATAGTGCCTCTTGAATATGTAATTCTTATATGGCTACTCCAAGGATAGGGAGAAGGCTATATTAAATTGATTATAGCTCCTCTTTAAATGTCCTATGCCATCAATTGGTGTTAGAGACATTGGAATTACCAAGCAATATTCAGGCATCTGCATGATAGGACACCACTGCACATTGTGGTGTCAATTAGTTTAGAACAATTAAAGGTTACCCTTAATAGCCACGTTAATAGTTCTGAATGCTAAGATGTGCTACAAGTTTTTGTAGTCTCAGAAAGTATTTCGTTAATTAATTTTCAGTGTTGTGGTCTCATGTTTACTCTTTGTGTACCTGTGATATGCAACATATGAAGAGACCCTTGGCCTCCAGGAGTTTACATTCTCATGGTGCTGCTGGTGCAAGCAAATTACTGTAGTTTATTCAGAACATTGCTCAGCTATTAACTATACCATATTTGGAAGGATCCCTTGGCCAACAGTTTTCAAAAGCAGAGGGCTATGCTAAATTTCAGGGCATTGATTTTGAGTTTACCTAACAGGTAACAACCTGTGCTGATATTGGCTCTGCTGTTAACTCCTTTTCCCTGGGGAGCTGTGCAGGTATTGCTCATTAATGTGAATCAGGAAAGAAACCGTTCTGCCTAAGAGCATCTTCACCATCCCTACACCACTTGTGCTCTTCTGTGCTGCTATAGTTTGTTGTCCATAAATGGACAAGAGAATTACTGCTCCAGAAGACTGTACATCTCTTAATTCCCTTTTTCCCCCCCGTTTTTACATCATTCTCTACCCAGAAGGACCAGGATTTGCAATTAAGCCTTTTATAACTGAATAGTGGTCCTAATTCTAACCTTTTGTGTGACTTTTGTACCTCTGTTCTCAAGCAGCATTGTGATAGATGTGGATCACTTGCCTGCATTTCTAAGCAATGACTTTGCATGTATCCTTGTTATTTCCCCAATTCCTCTGAATCAAGGGGTTTTCTCTGCATGTATATTAAACTGGGTCTGGATGTAAGTGCAAGCAATAGTGGCAGACCCATAACTGATAAAGAGTACTAATATTCTGATGCATGATTGAAAATGTTGAGTGTTATGTGGTTACTGGGAAATATATATATATATATATATGCATTAATACTGAAGCAATAGAGACTCAAGACAATAGCTTGAATTTATTGTTTGAATTATTGGTTTTTATTTTCGAATAAAAGATTATCTTACTTCCATTGAAAATGGGAGCCAGAAGATAAACAGGGGCCACAAGACATTCAAACCGTCAGGAATAAAGCCTAACGGTGCTCACCCTCTAACTTTCCTGGTTTCAGTAGTCCCCATGCATGTATAAAAACAAAAAAAGGCACAAACTAAGCATGTTGTATAAATAAATAAGCTGCTATGGCTATAATAAAGGTGCAGAGTTTCAGAATGGGTAGGAAAGTAGAAAATACTAGTATGGAATATGTAAAATAGGTATGAGCTTTGACAAGTTTATGTGGCTTAAGTTTGAATCTCTTAAAACTAGTATTTTTGGAAGTGAATAGAGGGAATATGTACACATTTCAGATGTCCCAGGATTTTCAGGTAACTAGGCAACTCTTCTGGATGGTACTGGTATTGACTAGCCATAAAGGATGGCTCAGCAAAGGAGGCCTTTCCATTTGGTGGAAATAGTACTGAAAACATTGACACATCTGTAGTTTGGTTTCTTTTTTGTTACTGTATTATATACTTTAATAGCCAGAGTTTTACCCTTGCTGTTTTGGACAAACTGCATATGTTGCCTAAAGCTTCTGATGCCAGGTAAACAGGAGCAAGTTTCCCCTTCCCATTTATTTTCTTACTTGATAAAGAAAACGTCAGTTTATTGTGGTAGCTTAAAACTTTTGAGATGAATGGATTTGAAATAACTGTTGTAAGTATGAGTGATAATAGCAGTACAAATGTAGCTCATTATGTCTGAAAGAGGCCTAATTAGAATTCAGAATTAGACAAGATGATTTTTACTAGGCCCCTTCCAGATTTCATGTTCTATGAATGAAAAACATTTTTTCTAAATTATTTTAACCTCCTTTTCTTTGTTGTGGGATTTCACGCCATATGTCTTGGAATGTTTAAGTGGAATGGTAACTTTCCAACAATTCAGAATTGAATTAGACTTCTAGTCATTGCAGTGTCAGGTCTCCACTCAAATACAGGAAATGAGATGTAGCATCTCATGTTTAAGTTTTCTCTTTGCTACTTACTGATAACATGTCTGTCAACCAGTGAAACCAATGAAGATTTAAGGACAGTTTCTCTAAACTCTGTCTTGCCATTACTCCATAAAAGCATATTAAAATAGTTAATATTAGTTTTGTCTCCCTTGGTGATGGTATGCAGTGCCATTAAAATACATTTTTCTCCCAGGGGTAAGAGAGATTCTGGCAATACATTATCATCAGTCCTTAAACACCCATCACTAATAATTAAAAAGATTCCTATTTGAGTACCTTTCATATTTTATTTACTGTCCTGTAAATAACAGTTGTGGCTCAGTTTTTACTTGCTATTTTACATCTCCATTGCACCACTGGTATATAAGATGTTGAAAGAATTTCATTGAATGTTTATTACAAGAGGCAGCTTGCTTTTCAATCTATGCATCTTTGGGAGTTTAGAAGAAATTTTATCCTTTGATGTAAAAAGGAACTGCTATAATTGGAGACTCTGCACCTGTGTGTCTGTGTATATATAAATATATTTTGTCAATAAAGTAGCATGGGCTGAGAATGCAAAAAAAAAAAAAAAAAAAAAAAAAAAAGTATATGTTCTCATTTAGCTAAAAAAATGGGTTTATATAAATATATACACATATTGGCTTAAAATTTTAAAAAGTAATGGGAGGATAAATCATAAGTTTTTTAATAGGTACCTATAGGAGAGAGATGAAATAGGGTGGAGAGGACAAAATCTACACTTCTTTAAGTATACTTTGTTTTGTACATTTGACTTTGGGAATGTGTAAATATTTTACATGAATTATAAAACAATTAAATTGTTAAAAAGCAAACCCTAACAATCAAAAGCAGAAGACCTAAATAACTACACAGTAACTGTTTCAAATGACTTCGAAAGCCAGTGATCTACTGGTCTGTACATCCCTGATGGAATATATCCTAGGAGCAAACAGAACTGTGAAAATGTTTTAACTATTTTTAGTAAGCATTTGTTAGTGGTAGGGTTGATATTTTACTCTGAGACTGTTCTATGGTATTGTGGGAAAAGCAATGAGTAATTATTTTGGAGTCATTGAGTACCAAGATTTTCAAGTTAAGAGAAAGAAGATAGATTTTGATAGAGTTAAGTAAAAATCCTGGTGTTCTGATGATTAGGAAATATTAAGATAAACACATGATTTATTTTATCTTTAAAAAATAATCCTATACCCTAAGCTTGACCACAGAGAAGGCCTAGAAACAATGACCAATCCAAAACAATGAGTACTCCAGCACCCAGACTATGGTTTCAAAATACCATTCCCTGCTTAAAAGGATCAAATCTCCTTGGAGAAATAGCTGACTGCAGACTTGAAGCAGGAAATGTATAATGTAAGCCTAGAACATCTGGTCTCTCTGAAAAGCCAGGAAGCTATCAACGACTACTGAGGCTGTGTCAACATGACCCAGAAGCCAAGATGAAGAGACGCCCGCTGGCCAAACAGGGATAATTTGAGCAGCAGTAAGAAAAACTACAGTTAATCAAAACATATCAAATTTGCTTAAATCCATGTGTTCATAATGATACTTGTTTATGAAACATCACTGATCACCTTTGGAAGATGCTAGAGAACCAACCCATGTATTCTGAAAGCTGGTAAATAGGGAAATAATAAGCATCTACCCTGCTTTTCCTGTATAAACTGTATCAAACAGCTGATGAGAGGAAGAGGCTCTTTTCAGAAGTGTTACAACTAATAAATGAAGACATAATGGTAGAATTTAGAATATCACCATTCTGTAATCCCCAAGGCAATCAATGGATCTGAGACAATGACTATCAATGGCTGCTAGCACCACAGAAAGAGGGACAACCTGACAGTTTATCCTAGTGGAGGGACACAAAAGCATACTTAGTAAAATTGAATTGAAACTAAGTCTGATCAGGCTTCTAGATTAACTACCAGTCTACAATCCATGTCAACCAGCCATACTCAGTGAACCCCTTACAGCTACGAGACTTCTTCCCTCTCCGCTGGGCTTCAGTTTCCTTACCTGTAAAATGAATGGGTTAGCCTGATGTGCTCAGAGCTCTAAGACACAATGGCTCTGTTCTAGTCACCTGTTTGCAGCAGCACTTCTTCTAATATTTGGGTGGCAGACTTCTGCTGCTTCTGAGACACAGGCCCCACATTCTTCAGAAACCAGAAATCAGGTACTGTCCAGGGGAGCCCCAGATGCTGGGTATAGATGATCTTGTCTACATCAAAGGCTCTGCCTATCAGATCCTTTGCCTCCTCTTCATTCATCAGCCAAATCTCCTGAAACTGCTTGTCATCAATAAGAGCGAAATGCCTGTGAAGGAGAGTCACTGAGCATGGCCAACAGAGGCCAGGAGCTGGTCAGGGTCCCCTCAATTAGCAGCAGGGCAAGGACTAAGTGGCTGTGGTAATCCTGGGCTGCTAGCTCTTACCTATGAAAGACTGGAAGCCATCCCAACAGGTCTCAAGAAAAGGCAGGTGACATGCAAGTAAAGGGACAAGGAAGATAGCACAAGTCTTTGGTGCCCCAGCCCAGCTTAAAAGAAGCTGACAATATCAGTGAAACCACTGCCACCACCAACTCCATGACCCCCCACCTCTATTCTAGAGCATGTGCCTTGGGACCCATGGCTGTAAGTACCTCATGGATTTCTGTAGCTCCTTGAATTGTATCACAAGGCGTTTGTAGTCTGAGGTTAGTGACAGGTTGTCCTCCTGAAACTGCTTTATCTGCTTGTTATACTTTAATCTCAGAGCATTAAGTACATCATGCAGGCTGGGTTAAAGAGAGCAGAAAAAAAGTGAGTCTGGAGAGGTGGAAAAAGATTGCAGTGCGAGAAGTGAGACAGAAACCTCCTCCCAACACCACATATAACACAAAAATACAGCAAATACAACTAATCTTGAAAGAGAGACCGGAAAGAAGACTGCAACAGACAGCCTACATCTAGGGAAAAGAGAAGACCTCATGGAAAAGGGTAAAGTAACAAAGCCCCAATCCAGCAGGACCCAAATCTTCTCCCTCACCCCAGCTCACTGGTGGGAAGAAGAGAAATGGAGTGAGGAGGGAGTAGAAGCCCAGGACTGCTAAATACCCACCCCTGAAGATTTCCTCCGGGAGCACAAACCCACATTATATGGTACTCTGCAGATTAGTGGTGTTGGAAAGCAAAGACAGGCAGCATACTCAGAGAGACTGAGATTCCAGCCACTTGTGGAGTAGAGGTACCCACAATCAGCTGCTCTGGGACCACACAAAGGTGGGCACTTTGAAAGACTTCCCAACAGTGAGAGGGCTGCTAAATGGCAAGGATTACACAGAGCTTGCTGCTCAGGAGAAAGGACAGGTGGACAAAATCATCATGGCACACCCAGCCCAGTTGATTGGGAACTTTCAGGACCTTCAGGGGCTCCATTCCCCCGGCTGGCAACACAGTGCCAAGGCTCCCTACTGCAATATGCAGCCTGCCATTCCTTCTTCCTGGCCCACACCAGTTTGCAGACCTGCTGCCCCTGCCATTGCTCAAGGCCAGCTGGAGGGCAGCCCCACCTATAGCAGCTACAAGAGCCTAAAGCAGAGGCTCCTACCTGCACACTTAGCCCAGTGGCCCTGGAAGTGGAGGCAGACACTGCAGCAGGGAAACAGGAAAGAGTTCTTTCCTCCCAGCAGGCACCGGTGCCACTTGCCTGTGACCCCTGCCATCACTCCAGGTGCTGAGCAGCTCCAGAGAGTAGAACTTCTGGGCACTAGAGGGTACTGCCTACACAAAGTTATTATGCCATAGTAATCATTAGAAATATGAAATGACAAACCAAAATTCCCTCAAACACCACAAAGAGGGCTAATTGAAACTGAAATCACCAATCTTCTTGATAACAATTTCAAAATAAAAACCATAAGCATGCTCATGGAGCTACAGAAAAATATTCAAGATCTCAGGGAGGACTTCAAGAAACAGATAGAAACTTTAAAAAATACAATATCTGAAATGAAACATACACTGGAGGAATTAGATGACACAGAGGAGATGGTAAATGAAATGGAAATTGGAGAACAGGAATACAGAGAAGCTGAGGCACAAAGAGAAAAGAGTATCTCTAGGAATGAAAGAATAATGAGAACTGTGCAACTCCAAATGGAACAATATTCACATTATAGGAAGTAACAGAAGAAAAAGTAAGACAAAAAGGAATAGAAAGTCTCTTTGAGGAAATAATTGCTGAAAACTCCCCCAATCTGGGGAAGGAAAGTCTCTCACCCGTGGAAGTGCACAAATATCCCAACACAAGGGACCCAAGGAAGACAACACCAAGACATATAATAATTAAAGTGGCAAAGATCAGGATAAGGACAGAGTATTAAAAGGAGCCAGAAAGAGAAAAAAGATTACATACAAAGGAAAAGCCATCAGGCTATCATCAGACTTCTCAGCACAAACCTTACAGGCCAGAAGGGAGTGGCATGAATATATTTAATGCAGTGAAACAGAAGGGCCTCCAACCAACAATACTCTACCCAGCAAGATTATCATTTAAATTTAAAGCAGGGATTAAACAATTTCCAGATAAGTAAAAGTTGAGGGGATTTACCTCCCACAAATCATCTCTATAGTGATTTTAAAGGGACTGCTGTCGATGGAAGTGCTTCTAAGGCTAAATAGCTGTCACCAGAGAAAATAAAACCACAGTAAAGAAAGTAGACCAATTAATTACTAAACAAATGCAAAATTAAATCAACTACCCACAAAGTCAGTCAAGGAATACACAAAGAGTACAGAATATGATACCTAATATATAAAGAGTGGAGGAGGAAGAAAAAGAAGGAATTAAAAAAAAATCTTTAGATTGTGTTTGAAATAGCATAATAAGTGAGTTAAATTAGATTGTTAGATAGTAAAGAAGCTGCCCTTGAACGTTTGGTAACCACAAATCTAAAGCCAGCAATGGCAATCAGTACATATCTATCAGTAATCACCCTAAATGTAAATGGACTGAATGCATCAATCAAAAGATACAGAGTTATAAAATGGATAAAAAAAAACAAGACCTATCTATATGCTGCCTACAAGAGACTCACTTCAAATCTAAAGACATAACACAGACTGGAAGTGAAGGTACAGAAAAAAATATTTCATGAAAATAGTATGAAGAAAAAAGAATGAGTTACAGTACTTGTATCAGACAAAGTAGACTTCAAAACAAAGAAAGTAAGAAGAGACAAAGAAGGACATTACACAATGATAAAGGGGTCAGTCTAACAAAAGGATACAACCATTATAAATATCTATGCACCCTACATATGTGAAACAAATACTAACAGAATAAAAGGGCAAAATAGAACGCAAAGAATTCATTGTAGAAGACTTCAACACACCACTCACAAAAGGACAGATCAACCAGACAGAAAATAAGTAAGGAGACAGAGGCACCAATCAACACATTAGAACAGATGGACCTAACAGACATCTACAGAACTCTCTACCTAAAGCAGCAGGATATACATTTTTCTCAAGTGCACATGGAACATTTTCAAGAATAGATCACATACTAGGCCATCAAAATAGCCTCAGTACATTCAGAAGAATTGAAATTGTACCAATCAAATTTTCAGATGACAAAAGTATGAAACTAGAAATTAATTACATAAAGAAAACAAAAAAGCCCATAAACACATAGAGGCTTAACAACATACTCCCAAATAATCAATGGATCAATGAGCAAATAAAAAGGAGATCAAGCAACATATGGAGACAAATGAAAACAACCACTCAACACCCCAAAAAAACCTATGAGACATAGCAAAGGCCATTCTAAGAGGGAAGTATATTGCAATACAGGTTTACTTCAAGAAAGAAGAACAATCCCAAATGAATAGTCTAAACTCACAATTAATGAAACTAGAAAAAGAAGAACAAATGAGGCCCAAAGTCAGTAGAAGTAGGGACATAATAAAGATTAGAGCAGAAATAAATAAAATTGAGAAGAATAAAACAAGAGAAAGAATCAATGAAAGCAGGAGCTGGTTCTTTGAGAAAATAAACAAAATAGATTACCCCCTAGCCTGACTTATCAAGAAAAAAGAGAGACTACACACATAAACAGAATCAAAAATGAGAAAGGAAAAATCACTACAGACACCACAGAAATACAAAGAATTATTAGAGAATATTATGAAAAATCATATGCTAACAAATTGGATGAACTAGAAGAAATGGATAACTTTCTGGAAAATACAACCTTCCAAGACTGACCCAGGAAGAAACACAAAATATGAACAAACCAATTACCAGCAATGAAATTGATTTGGTAATCAAAAAACTACCTAAGAATAAAATCCCTGGACCAGATAGAGTCACCACTGAATTTTATCAAACATTTAGTGAAGACCTAATATCCATCCTCCTTAAAGTTTCCAAAAAGTAGAAAAGGAGGGAATACATCCAAACTCATTCTATGAAGCCAGCATCACTCTAATACCAAAAGCAGACCACCACAAAAAAAGAAAATTACAGACCAATATCCCTGATTAACATATATGCAAAACTCCTCAACAAATATTTGCTAACAAATATTAGCAAACCAAATTCAAAAATACATCAAAAAGATCATCCATCATGATCAAGTAGGATTTATTCCAGGGATGCAAGGATAGCACAATATTCAAAAATCCATCAACATCATGCATCACATCAACAAAAAGAAGGACAAAATCACATGATCATCTCAATAGATGCTGAAAAAGCATCTGACAAAATTTAACATCCATTCATGATAAAAACTCTCAACAAAATGGGTATAGAGGGCAAGTACCTCAACATAATGAAGGCCATAAGCGACAAACCCACAGCCAACATCATACTTAACAGCTGAAAGCTTTTCCTTTAAGATCAGGAAAAAGACAAGATGCCCAGTCTCCCCACTTTTATTCAACAGAGTACTGGAGGTCCTAGCCATGGCAATCAGACAATACAAAGAAATAAAAGGCATCCAGATTGGTAAGGAAGTAGTTAAACTGTCACTATTTGCAGATGACATGACATTGTACATAAAGAACCCTAAAGAATCCACTGCAAGACTACTAGAACTAATAACTGAATTCAGCAAAGTTGCAGGATATGAAATTAATACACAGAAATCTGTTGCATTCCTATATACTAATGATGAACTAGCAGAAAGAGAAATCAGGAAAAAAATTCCATTTACAATTGCATCAAAAAGAATAAAATGCCTAGGAATAAACCTAACCAGGGAGGTAAAAGACCTATAGCCTGAAAACTACAAGACACTCATCAGAGAAATTAAAGATGACACCAAAAAACTGAAATACATCCCATGCACATGGATAGGAAGAATTAATATTGTCAAAATAGCCATCCTGCCTAAAGCAATCTACAGATTCAATGCAATCCTTATCAAAATACCAACAGCATTCTTGAATGAGCTAGAACAAATAGTTCTAAAATTCATATGGAACTACAAAAGACCCCGAATAGCCAAAGCAATCCTGAGAAGGAAAAATAAAATGGGGGGGGATTGTGCTCCCCAACTTCAAGCTCTACTACAAAGCCACAGTAATCAAAACAATTTGGTACTGGTACAAGAACAGACCCACAGATCAATGGAACAGAATAGAGAGCCCAGATATAAACCCACACATATATGGCCAATTAATATACAATGAAGGAGTCATGGAGATACAACAGGGAAATGACAGCCTCTTCAACAACTGGTGTTGGCAAAACTGGAAACCTACATGTAAAAAAAATGAAACTGGATTATTGTCTAACTCCATACACAAAAGTAAATTCAAAATGGATCAAAGACCTGAATGTAAGTCATGAAAATATAAAACTCTTAGAAGAAAACATAGGCAAAAATCTCTTGAATATAAACATGAGCAACTTTTTCCTGAACACATCTCCTCGGGCAAGGGAAACAAAAGCAAAAATGAACAAATTGGACTACATCAAACTATAAAGCTTCTGTACAGCAAAAGACACCATCAGCAGAACAAAAAAGCATCCTACAATATGGGAGAATATATTCATAAACAACTTATCTGATAAGAGATTAACATGCAAAATATATAAAGAGCTCACACGCCTCAATGTCCAAAAAGAAAAAAACCCAGTGAAAAAATGGGTGGAGGATATGAACAGACACTCCTCCAAAGAAGAAATTCAAATGGCCAACAGACACATGAAATAGATCCACATTGCTAATTATCAGTGAAATACAAGTTAAAACCTCACTGAGGTATCACCTCACACCAGTTAGGAGGGTCAACATCCAAAAGACATGGTAACGTAAATCAGTTCAACCATTGTGGAAAGCAATATGGAGGTTACTCAAAAAACTAAAAATAGAAATACCATTTGATCCAGGAATCCCACTCCTTGGAATTTACCCAAAGAATACAATTTCTCAGATTCAAAAAGACATATGCACCCCTATGATTATCACAGCACTATTTACAATAGCCAAGATATGGAAGCAACCTAAGAGTCCATCAGTAGATGGATGGAAAAAGATGTAGTACATATACACAATGGAATACTATTCAGCCATAAGAAAGGAACAAACCTTACCATTTGCAACAACATGGATGGAGCTGGAGGATATTATGCTCAGCAAAATAAGCCAGGAGGAGAAAGACAAGTGCCAAATTATTTCCCTCATTTGTGGAGTATAACAATGAAGCAAAACTGAAGGAACAAAAATAGCAGCAGACCCACAGACTCCAAGAAGGCACTAGTGGGTAACAAAGGTAAGGGGTGTGGGAGGGCAGGTGGGGAGGGAGGAAGAAGGGGATGGAGGGGTATTATGTTTAGTACACATGGTGTGGGGGGGTCACAGGGAAGACAGTGTAGCACAGAGAAGGCAAATAGTGAAACTGTGGCATCTTACTACACTGATGGACAGTGACTGCATTGGGGTATGGGTGGGGACTTGATAACATGGGTAAATGTAGTAACCACATTGTTTTTTCATGTGAAACCTTCATAAGAGTGTATACCAATAATACCTTAATAAAAAAAATTTTTTTTAAGTGAGTCTGCAGCTGAATAGAAGGCGTGATGTATGTTCCTTTCATCTACTTTGCTCAGCTCTACAAAACCAGAATCAGATTCGTGGAAGGACAGAAAACCCTCCCATATAGTCCAAAACACAGCTGCAACTGTGAGCAAGGAAAGGAAGGCAACAGGAAGTGATGGGACTGCCCAGAACTAAATTCATTCAAAACAAGTCTCCTGCTTGTGAATGTGACTGGACTTTCCTCAATGTACCATTGGTCAGAATGCCCATATCTAATGTCAACCTCACATACTTACATATCCCAACTAGTTCACTGTCATAATTTGGATGTTCATTTCACCTCTGAAAACAAGGAAAATAAAAAGGAAAATAATAAACCTTCTTATAGCCACATATCTATGATACGCAAGTCCTCCATTGTCAAAGAGCTAATATTAGTAACAAGTCCAAAAACTCATTCATTCATTCGCTCATTCACTTATCAATCAATCAATACAAAAGGTCTCTTTTGTGCCAAGGATATGTTTGAATACAAGGCACTATCGGTCTACTCAGAAACAAGGACAAACATTAACTACCATAGAGTACGAAAAATAGTCTACAAGAGTTTTGCACAGGATGCCCGGGGAGCCCAGAGGTGGGGCACCAGATTTACCCTGGCATGAAGGAGAGGAGAGGAGAGTGGTCAGAGGTTCCACTACAGTGAGAGACCATTAAAACCTGGCCAGTGGCACTGTGAATCCAGGCATGCCATGGCTCCCCATCTCACTGCTAAAAGGAGCTATGTGAACGTAAAACTTCTCGGGAAACGTGCATGGTAGGCACAGCTTTTAGACCCAGGACCCTATTTCAGACTTCAAACTACTGAAGAGGTGTCTTATGTCAGTGCCACTGGAATAGAGTTTAAAGGCCTACATATTTTAAGTTTAAAAACTCTAAAAATAGATTTTTCCTCCTAAGCATTATTCTGAAATAATCCGAAAGTCCCCAAAACACATTGATCATTCATATTTTTGTCCTCAATAAAATGAAAAAATTACTTGACTTTTAGTAATACTTGATCTCAGATCAAAAATATCATTAGATTAACTACCATGCAGGCTCAGTTAGAGGGGAAAAAAAGTGAGTCTGCAGCTGAATAAAAACTCTGATAAAAAAATAAATCTCTAATTCATTTTCTTAACTGCAGTATTCTAAGAGACTTTCTGTATATAGGTATAAAACAACCTTTTTTTAAATTGTCATCCTGAAATATTTTTTTTCAGCATCATTTAGTACAAAAGTTCCTATGTCTATCTCATTACAGAAGCTAATAAAACAAAAATAAACTCCAGATGCGTACTGAAGGTCATCAGGGCAAGGGAGCGAGAGAGGGTGTGGAAGGGAGAGGATGGTTGCCAGGGGAAGCTCAATAAAACATGAAGACCAGTGACTGGCTGGAAGCTAGAGAAGGGGAGAGGAGGAGGATGGGAAAGCCATAGGGCCAGGAAGGCTGGCTTCAGAACTCCACTCTGGCAACAGCAGTGACCCTCCAAGCTGCAACAGGCTGGCAGTTCAGATAAAGCAAGGAGGTGAGGTCAGGATTAGGGATGTGAGACTGGTAGCCATCAACAAAGAGGTGATATTCAAAGCCATGAGATTGATGCAGCAGTTGGACGGAATAAAAATAAAAAGGAAGGGAGGAGCCAAGATGGCAGCATGAGTAGAGCAGTGGAAATCTCCTCCCAAAACCATACATATTTTTGAAAATACAACAAATACAACTATTCCTAAAAGAGACACCAGAAGATACAGGATAACAGCCAGGCTACATCTACACCTGCGAGAACCCAGCACCTCATGAAGGGGGTAAGATACAAGCTGTGGCCCAGGGGGACCCAAGTGCGACCCTCACCCCAGCTCCCGGCAGGAGGAGAGGAGTCAGAGCAGGGAGGGAGAGGGAGCCCAGGACTGCTAAACACCCAGCCCTAGCCATCCACACTGGGAGCACAGACATACAGGGCATGGTGTGCTGGATACTAGGAAAACGGAACAGTAAAACCTGTGACCAGGCCCCTGCAGCCGGCGCCCCTGGGACAAAAGAAAATCGAGTGCTTTTTGAAAGTCTTAAAGAGACAGGGACCCCACAGCTGGACGGAAGCATCCCGGGGCACTTAGCCCAGCAGCTGGGAATCCCAGGGAACTCTGGGCGCCCTAAGCCCCTGAGCGACAGGGCAGCTCTGAGGCCCCTTACAGCAATAAACAGCCTCCCACCCATTCCCCCTATGGCATGGCCCCACCAAAGCGGAGCAGCAGCCTGACAGCAGCCACACCCACAACAACCACGCGGAGCTTAACTCCACAGCAGCCCAGGCAAGAATCAGAGACCCCATCTGCGTGCAGCTGCCCAGCACAAGCCACTAGGGGTCGCCATTCTCCTAGGAGAGGAAGGCCACAAACTAGCAAGAAGGGATGTTCTCCCAGCTGACACATGTGCCAACTCCCCACAACTACCTCTATTGCCTTGAAAAGGCAGAAAAATTTGATTCAGACCAGAATCACACAGACATCCTCCCCTGAGAGGGAACCTGGGGAGATAGACCTAACCAATCTTCCTGAAAAAGAATTCAAAATAAAGGTTATAACCATGCTGATGGAGCTGCAGAGAAAAATGCAAAAGCTAACGGATAACATTGGGAGGGAGAATACAGAAACAAAGCAATCTCTGGAAGGACTTAAAAGCAGAATGGATGAGATGCAAGAGGCCATTAATGGAATAGAAACCAGAGAACAGGAGAGCATAGAAGCTGATGCAGAGAGAGATAAAAGGATCTCCAGAAATGAAACAATATTAAGAGAACTGTGTGACCAATCCAAAAGGAACAATATCCGCATTATAGGGGTACCAGAAGAAGAAAAGAAAGAAAAAGGGATAGAAAGTGTATTTGAAGAAATAATTGTTGAAAACTTCCCCAAATTGGGGGAGGAATAATCACTCAGACCACGGAAGCACACAGAACTCCCAACAGAAGGGACCCAAGGAGGACGACACCAAGACACATAATAATTAAAATGGCAAAGATCAAGGACAAGGACAGCGTTTTAAAGGCAGCTAGAGAGAGGAAAAAGGTCACCTACAAAGGAAAACCCATCAGGCTATCATCAGACTGCTCAACAGAAACCTTACAGGCCAGAAGAGAATGGCATGATATATTCAATGCAATGGAAAAGAAGGGCCTTGAACCAAGGATACTGTATCCAGCACGATTATCAATTAAATACGAAGGAGGGATTAAACAATTCCCAGACAAGCAAAAGTTGAGGGAATTTGCCTCCCACAAACCACCTCTACAGGGTATTTTAGAGGGACTGCTCTAAATGGGAGCACTCCTAAGGCTAAGCAGAGAAAATAAAATCACAGCAAAGAAAGCAGACCAACCAAATACTAACTAAAGGCAAAAAAATAAAATCAACTACTCACAAAAGCAGTCAAAGGAAACATAAAAGAGCATAGAATAAAACACCCAACATGTAAAGAATGGAGGAGGAGGAATAAGAAGGGAGAGAAATAAAGAAACATCAGACAGTGTTTATAATAGCTCAATAAGCAAGTTAAGTTAGACAGTAAGATAGTAAAGAAGCTAACCTTGAACCTTTGGTAACCGCGAATTTAAAGCCTGCAATGGCAATAAGTATATATCTTTCAATAATCACCCTAAATGTAAATGGACTGAATACACCAATCAAAAGACACAGAGCAAAATAATAGAAAAATAAAAAGGAAAGGGGTAAGATGCTTTCTGGAATATTTTAACAGGCAATAAAAAGCAGGACATCCAAAGGAACCAGACTATGAATAAACTGAGAAAGAAGTGACAACATCTCAGTTATAAAAAAAAAGGAGAATAATTCTGAGATTCAGCATCCAGTAATAATAGGATGAGGCCTGAGGAAAAGCCATGGAGTTCGCCTGAAAGGCTGTCACTCACTACATTCTACAGAGGGAAGATTTGTCCAACTCTGGAGTCAGAGGTCAAATTATGTTAGAGGTGGCGGGCAGGGGCAAGTGATGAGGAAGGAAAAATGGCCACAAAAGCAAGGAGAGAGAAAAGAGCTTTCAGAGGAGTGGCATGGGGGTTTCTTGGGATAAGGGACACTGGTGTAAGTCTGAAGTCAGAGCCAGTGAAGAAGGGACGGCAGCAGTGACACCACTCACCCTCCTGCCCTTTGGGTCAAACCCAAGTCCTGCCTCCTGTCTTGCCAACCTCCCTGTCCCACTCTGCAGTCTCTTCGTGAACCATGTAACTTGCTCATTCCTACCTCCTTGCCTTCACACCTGCCATTCCCAGCTCAGGCACTACCTACCCTGGAGTCTTCTTGTAATTCTTTTGTGCAAATTCATGCCCTCCCTTCTCCACTATTTCACTGCTTTAGGAAGCCTTCCCAGACAACTCCTCAATGCACTGATTTGTGACTGTCATGAACAGTTCCCCATCTAGTATGGGGCCTATAGTGGGTTTTGCCCATAAATAATTTCCCCTAATGACTCATTTATCTCAGATCATCAGGCTTAAGACATCACCTCATTTATCTGTTACCTGTTAAATGTTATTTCCTGTTATAAGTAACTCTGAAACAGTCAAACTGGTATTTCTCCACACACCCAACATTTGTCCAAAATGTACCATCAATCCACAGGTGGAAGAATTCATAAATAACAATAGGTTGTTTGTTTGAGCTTTGGGGGAAAGCCCCAAATGAGGATTAACTAAGCGTAGTCTACTCTGAGCCTTAAGCCTCCCACAATGGTCTGGAACTTAGAAAACAATTCTTAAAGGAAGAAAAGGAGGAGGGATGGACAGGAGACCACAAGGAGAGCAGGGAAGGGGCAGGGTGGGGAAGAAGTTCCCAGGGAAAGGCATTGCTCAGTAAGCCACAAGGAAGAGCGAGTGTCTGAACCAGTGTGGTATGTGTGTAGAAACATGTATCTCAGATTTCACTGGAAGACCAGAAATAAATAAGCTATATAAGTGGTTATTGCCTGTGTCCATTATATAAAGAATTAAAATTTGGTTATATTTTTGGAGAGTAAGATGGGAAGACTAACCGTATCAGACATTAAAACATATTCTAGTGCCCCAATAATTAGAACAGTGTGGTACTGGCACCTGAAAAGATAAAAGAGAGAAAGAAACAGAAGAGACCCAAATGTATATAGATATGAGGTAATAATGTTGTCACCTCCAATCAGTAAGGAATGGTATGGGGACAATCAGTAGCCATCTGGGGAAAATTAAGAGTTGGATTCACACCTTGCACTATACACCAAGATAAAGTTCAAGTAGATCAAGTTTAAGTGTAAAAAAGGAAACTTTATCAATGTATCACTGGAAAATGTGGGAGAATTTGAAATCTCAATGTGAAAAGAAGACATTTCTAATTATGAGTCAAAACCCAGAAGCCAGAAAGGAGAATATTGACAAACTCAACAATGTGGATATGTGCATTGCAAAAATCCACAAGCAAGGTCAAATAGCAAACTAGTTTAAAATATTTGCAATTCCTATAACAGGCTAATCTCCCTATTAATATAGGAGTATCTAAAAACTGATGAGAAAAAGCCCAACAAGCCAGTGAAGAAGTAGACAGGGCATATTCATATATAATATGAATATTTTGTTATAAATTATTAATATATTAATATATTCATGTAATATAATTCATAAAGAAGTCAATACCAAGTGGCTCATACACATAGAAAACTATGTTCAATTTCTTGCGCAAGAGAAATACAAAATAAAAATACACTGAGATACCATTTCTCACACTACTGCACAAAATTCCAAGGCTGTGAGGAGTTAAGTATGCTTGCATACACTGCTGTTGGGATCAAGATTGGTACAACCCCTAAGAACAAATTGGCAATCTGTCAAAATGCATTCATTACCCTAATCCATGGTTAATTCCTGCATCAGTAGATCAACTGGATTATTGACAAGAAAATATAATGTGTCTCCCGTTGAGGCACATGAAACACACACCCTAACTGTAAAGTACTCTGGCCAAAAATGTGTGAATTGAATCCATTAAGTCTATAGCTATAATTTACAATTCACGGGAAATAGGGAGCCAGAGAAACAAGTAAATATAAACTATTTAAATCCAAAAAGTGGGACATTCTGTAAAATAACTGGCCCAGTCTTTTTAACAAAGAACTGCTTCTACCCCTCCACACACACACATATATCTAGAAAAGATACAGTAAGTATATACATATCATTTAAAAAGGAAGCTGGTAGGTGGAGAGGTAGGGGAATCTTGATGGTCAAGGAGACTTAAAGAACTTCATTCAACAACCTGATGCCAAGCCTGGTATTATCCAAAAAGCTCTCTTAGTAAGAGTTGGATACATTTTTAACAGTGTGACCCCCGCAGAAGAGAGGAATACATACCCTTCCCCATTTTCAGCACAGAAAGACCCAGGAGAAGATGCTCTGCA
The DNA here is from genome assembly GCF_040802235.1 of Manis javanica. NCBI lineage: Eukaryota > Metazoa > Chordata > Mammalia > Pholidota > Manidae > Manis > Manis javanica. The sequence goes on from NC_133156.1 coordinate 222,222,668, forward strand.
CGCTGCCTTACCGATTGATCTTTCTCTTCTGCTGGGATTTGATCACTGTGCTCTCTTCGTCTCTCTTCTTTAGCACCTGGAAGTTGTACTCTAACTTCTCTTGGTTTAGCTGATAAGTGGCTTTCATCTGCTGAAGCTGTTGCTCAAGAATCTAAAGTTTTAAAAAAATAACACTAATTGTCACTGGTGAGTTTGTTATGCCTAAGGGTCCCTGACAGTTCATTCTGGAGTCAGGTTGGAGGAACCTGTAGGGACAAGAGCTTTCACCTCAATCATTAGAGGTCAATTAAAGGCCAACCAAAAAAACAGCTCAGGAAATCATTCAACTGCAAGCTAAAGCCTACATACTTAAAGCCTAAAAGAGATCACAGAGCTTTCAAACGCAGTCCCCCTGCTTCTCTGCCCCAGATCCTTTAGACAAAGCCCACTAGAAACACCATTAAAGTGAATACTGCCACAAGAAAACCTGCATGTCCTTACTCCGACCTTCCAATTCTCATGTTAGTGTTTAGCAAACAGTGTTCATTTTAGATGAGAAAAGACCCTACCTTACTCCATGGATTTTCACTAGCTGTATTCATTCATTCAGCAAACACTTGAGTGCTTAGTATACGTCAGATACTATTCTAGGTGCTGGGAAAATACTAGTAAAGAAGGCACAGTCCCACCCTGTCTCAGAGACAGAAAGATCAACAAGCGCTGGGGTTAAGGAGTAAGACAGGCGAGCCCTGAGGGCCAGGGCACATGTTCCTGAAGGACGGCATCAGCATGTCTAACTGAGACCTGGAAAGTGACCAGGAGTTACTCAGGTGGACACCTGAAGGGAGAAAGCTCTAGAGAGCCAAGAGAGAGTGAGGTACTTTGGGAGAACCATGAGCTGTTTCAGATGTGAAGTATGGGGGAGGGAATGGTCAGAAGTGAGGCCGACAAAGCGGCAGGGCCTTACCAAGCTAGGGCTGTAAAATTAGCCCTGGAGGCAAGGGAAGGCCACGAGGCAATAAGCTGGGGAGTGGAATGATTAGTCCAGGCAGTGTAGAAAGATCACTCTGACAACTGGTGAAAAACAGCTTAGAGAGGACAAGGCTGGAGGGAGGGCCAATACAGACAGGCTTGTTCCAGCTTTTCCTAAGTGGAAAAGTGGAAGTGCAGGAGCACAGGATGCAAGTTAAACATAATCAGACCTTGACAAGGCAGAGACACGACAGTGACATGCCACGTGGGACTCTTCTAAGCCTCCTTCCCATCTCCCTCCACTACTGCATACCCTTGCAAGGGATCAACAGAGGAAATTACTCCAGGCAGCTACCACTACGTGCTTCTGGGTCATCTGCAAGGAGATAACTGGCTAGGAGGTGATGCTGAGGAGAATAAAGGTGTTAACACATCACCATAGACTGAGTCATTTCCATATTCCACGTGGAATCCAGTGATTCCTGACACTGCACCCAAGGGTGTTAGTCAAGAGTATCTTATTGAACAGTCCCAGAGATTTTTAAATCTCCATTGTGGGACGAGTATTTGGATGTGTCCTGCAGAACAGAAGCCTGCAATACCTATTCTTTAACAGGTGGTCAGTGGAGAACCATCTGGGTCACTGGGGTGGCAGCTAATTGTACCTTTCAATTTCTGTACTTGCTGAGTCAAATTTTTATTTAGTTTTTCTAGTTATATGCTTTTATGTATAAATTTTCCTGGTCATGAAATAATATTTAGTCATTGTAGAAAATGAGGAAGTAGAGTAAAGGAAAAAGGAGAAAATATAGAAGAACGGGGAAGAAAAACTACCATAATTCTACCTCAAAAAGGCAATTTCTGTTAACATATTGACATGTTTCCTTCAAGTGTTCTTCACAAAGTTGAACTCAAACTGTAGCTACAACTTTTATTCTACTTTTCTCCCTTAATACTATAGCAACAGTTTTCTATGTTAGTAGTTTAACATAATTTTAATGGTGCCTAATATTTGTACATGTTATAATAATTTATCATGTATGAAATATTTATATTTATTGTAATATTTTACCATTTCCCTACAATTGTATATTTATATTGTTTTAATAATTTTCAATATTACAAAATAATGCTGGGAACAATTTTATACAAACCTTTTGGGTATTCTGTTTACTTTCTTAAGGTAGATTCTCAGAAATAGAATTACTAGGTCGAAGGTTCTCAATGAATTGCACTCCAAAGAGCAATTTACAGTTTCCACCCCCACTGGCCTCATGTGCAAATGTCCACTTACCCATCCACACCCTGCTAGCATGGAGCAGGCCAAGGCAGGGCAGGCCACAAACTCTAAGTGCAGGTCTGGTCCTTGGATAGGGCACTTGGGGCAGGACAGGAGCTGCATTCTTCCTGAGCATGATTAAATTTAATTTCAAATTTTCAGACTTGAACCACATCCCAAAGGGCCTATGGGAGATGCTGAAAGTACAGCCTCATTTCAAGTGTGCAGTTATCCAAGTGGTCCTGGCTGAATCACCCTCTGCCCTGTACCGTTTTAGGGAAAGCCCAAAGTGTCTACTAGGGAAAAGGGCTCTTGGCAGCTCTTCCTGCAAGTTGCAATCTACAGCCAACCTTCAAATGAAACCAGTCCTGCTGCTTCGAATGTGACCAGCCCTGCACAGAAGGGAGGCCACTGGCCTATGAGGTAGCTCGGCACAAGGTCCAACAGAGAAGTTTCGTGTTGGATGGTGACCATCAGAGTTACAAATGCACACCCACAGAGGAGGGTCTCCACAGCTGCTCCGGGTTTGGAATGACAGTGAGTGGCTGTTCCAGTATTCCCTGGGACGGACTTATGGGGGAGCCCTGAGACCCACAGTGCCTGGGTGTCTGCTCTGATGATGTCCTTTTTCTTCTCATAGCTTTGCAACAAGCCCCTATCACTAAGTCGGCATTTCCTAGATTTATTTGGCCATAGAACAGTTTTCATATTGATAATACAATGAGAGCCTGTGAGTTATAAATTCAAGCTCAATCACATGAATGTTCATGGGAGTTTCATTCTTATAGGCAAATTATTACATAATAAAAACAACTGTATAATGAACTCCATATTTTTCATACATAATACTTCTCGAAAGGAAAAAAAAAGCATTGGCTCACCTTTTCTTTGTTAGTTCTGTGAAACCTAAACACAATTTACAAAACTCTGAACTGAAGTAAATAAGTCATGTCTTTTTTGTGTGTGACCTGAAAAAACATACATCTGTGCTGATTTTATATACAAAACCAACCAACCAACCCTGTCACCTGATTGTCTTCATTTACGTTTGTTTGCTTGGGCTCACCCTTAATATTTATTAGCCAATTTTATTTCGTCTTGTGGAAAACTTTTGCCCCTGTTTTTTGCTAGAATATTCTTAGGGGACCGACACCTGGGCTCCATACGGGAACCATAGACTAGCAATTTCACATCCAACCTACATAACACTCCTGCTCACTCTTCTTTCTGTCACTCACTCTCTTATATTATTTATGTAGCTTTTCCTTCCTTCATTTCTTTCCTTGCTTTCCTTCTTATTCAAAAGGTTCTAAGTTCCTGGCAGGCAAATGTTCTGCCTTGTTTATTTTTGTGCTTTGCACAATAAGTTCACAATATTTGTTAAATAAATAACTTGCATTTAATTTTTTGTGATTAATATTCTGGTATTAAAGTTAACAGCCCCTAAATTTGAATCAAGCCATTTTACAATTTTAAATAAGCATGTAGGGCCTAAAATAAAAACACTTGCTTCCTGCATCAAGAACTAAGTGTTTCTAGTAGTTTATTTTGGGGTGGTGGGTGGGCATGGTAAAATCCCTCTGGAGTTCATAATGTTTATAGCTTCTCTTTGCTCATTAATAATGTGGCCTTACTAGCAGTAAGCATTTGAAAAATAAACATTCTCTTTTTTTACTTCTTATGCTTTACCCATCAAACGCGAAATCTGTTGTATTGGATACTTTGTACTTTTGTGTTTTGCAAAAATTTTAGTCCCCATTTTAGAACTGATACAGTGCTATGAGTTAGTTAGGAAGAGCAAATTTGATGTGAGCTGCATGCTGCCTCTTTTTCACAAAAAATGATGCTATTTGACTTTAATGTCTAGTGAAAGTACACCTTAGAGGCACTATGATAAAGTTCAACCTATTAAAATATTTCACATATTGCAGTATGGGTAATCCCTGAATTGATTATCTGTTCCTAGTTCAAGGATAGTGTAGTACCACATACTCTTGGTTTCCATTCTAACACAGGAAAGAACTGTTATGCAGAGCGACTGCACACAGTTACCCCCTGGGTATCTCCATCCACCTGCCTCCCACATACCTGCTCTCCCCCACCAGACCATCCACACAGGGTGAGCCAGGAAAGCAGGTCTCCTAGGCTCTCTACCTCTGTCCCTCACCTCCCTAGTTCTACCTCACTCCTTACTCCCCCTTAATCTCCCCATGTCCCAGAATTTTTTTGCTTTGTTCAAGCATTTGAAGACTTGTAGAAGATGAGGTTCCACGCCTGCAACTCAACAGCAAAAAAATAAACTATCTACTAAAAAATGGGCAGAGGACCTGAACAGACCTTTCTCCAAAGACCTACAGATAGCCAAAGCACATGGAAAGGTGCGCAACATCACTAATTATCAGGGAAATGCAAACCCAAACCACAGGGCTGTGGTGCTGCTTTCCCACAGCCTGCTACTGCTCCTAATTCTCATTTCCATGACATTAATATGAGAAAGGTCCAGGAAAATTCTCTAGATTGGTAAAAATACTATAGTCCAATGGGATTTTTCATTTAACCTTGTTATATAAAGGTGTGGTCTACCTCACACCTGTTAGGATGGTTACTGTCAAAAACCAAAGGACACAAGCGTTAGTGAGGAAGTGGAGGAAAGAGAGCCCTTGTACACTATTGGTGGGTATGTAAATTTGTGCAGCTACTATGGAAACAATACGGAGGTTCCTCAAAAAACTGAAAATAGAATTCCCATTTGATTCAGTAATCTCACTTCTGGGTGTATATCCAAATGTATTAAAATCTGGGTCTTAAAGAAGTACCTGTCCAGCCACACTCATTGCAGCAGTATTCACAATAGCCATGCTACAGAAACAACACAAATGTCCAGTGATGGTCTAAAGGATAAAGAAAATGTGGTCCAGGCATACAATGAAATATTAAAAAGAAGAGGAAATTCTGCCATTTGCAACAACAAAGATGGACCTGGAGGACATTATGCAAAGTCAAATAAGCCAGACACAGAAGGACAAATACTGCCTGATCTCACTTACATGTGGGACCTAAAATAGTCAACCTCATGGAAGCAGAGGGCAGCATTTGCTACCAGGAGCTGCCAGGGGCTTGTGGGCGGGGAGAGAGAGGTGTTGGTCAAAGGGTACAAAGTTTCAGTTGTATAGGATGAATAAGTTCTGGAGATCGACTGTACAACAGAGGGCCTACGATTAACAATGCTATATTATATACTTAAAAATCTGCTAAGAGGGTGGATCTCACAGTAAGTGCTCTTATCACAAAAGGAAAAACAAAAATCAAAACAACAAATAAAGGAATATGACTATTTTCCTGTTTGCAGCCAACAGTGGTTAGCCATGTCATGTAAGTTATCACAGAACCAAGACACCTTAAGCAAGCCTAACAATAGCCATTGTCATTAAAGCATAATGTCTACTGCCCACACGAGTGGGGCTGCTCTCCCGCAGACTGTGGCTGTTCTTTGCCAGTAATTCTCATTTCCGTGGTGTTAATATGAGAAAGGCCAAGGAAAACTCTCCAGATTGGTAAAAATATTGTAGTCCAATGGGGTTTTTCATTTAACCTTGTTATATAAAGCTATAAGAAGATTAAGAACTGAAATCCTACCAAGGGCTTTGTGGAAAGTTTCAATCTAACATGTTTTCCTAGGTAGAGACTGAAATGAATAGACCAGGTTTGAATATTAAGATGCAATTACATTACACCTAAATGTAAGTAGAGATAAATTTTTTTAAGTGATGTTGAAATACAGAATTCTAGACTTGGAATAGTACTTTAGAAAGTGGAAAATCTAACCTCCTTCCCACTGCAAGAATCCTTCTTCATCACTGCAGACAGACAGTCTGTCTTTGAATACTTTGAGGTAAGGGACTCCTTGTTTTGTAGAATGGCCTTTTCGGTATTGGATAGTTCTATCAGAAGGTTCTTTCTGCTAGTGAGTCAGAATCTTCTTAGTGCAATATCCAACCATCAGTTTGGAATAAAAGAATATAGGCTACTGAGCCAGAAAGAACTGGGTTTGAATCCAGGGCTTACCATGTATGTATTAGATAAACAGCCTTGTCTCTGAGCCTCAGTTTCTAGCATGTTATTAAAATGCTGTTAGTGATTCTCCCTTCAGTGTTCATGCGAGGACTAGAGATACCATATGTGAAGCACCTGGAATATGACAGATACTCATTAGATGGAGGCTGTCCCAGAACTGGCCCTCTGATACAGCTAACTTGCCCTTGGGCTATTTTCCCTTTGCTCAGCTAAAATGCACAATTTTCTCGATGTTTCCTCACATGTCATGGCTTCCAGACCCCTCCTGGCCTCTTGGCAGTTCTCCTCTGGTTATTAAAGAAAGCATGCTTCCACATGTATCTTGTACATGAGCTCCTTCAGACGTGATCATTTAAAAGAAATCAAATAATTAATCAATACTTGTTGGATGGACTAAGTCTAGACCATTATGGGCAGTCACGGAGGCGGGAACTCTCACAGGAGCCCTCCGCTGGCTCTGCCGCCCAGGCACCCCCCTGGGGAACAGATCACACCTGCACATCCTGCTCCAGCTTGACTTTGATTGTGTTGTACTCTTCACAGTCCCGTATCCTCTGCCTGTCGAGCTGCTTCCCATAGTCCTCTATTTTCTCGATGCGGTTCATGAGACACTCTAGCTAAAGGCACAGGAAGACAAAGGGAAACGGGTCCTGTCCCTGCCCCAACCCAACCCTCCAGATGGCCTGCTAAGTGGGCCACAGGGGAGGAACTCAGAGTGCCATGGCTCTGCAGGGAGTTTGTTGGGCCTCAGAGGGCCCTGTGCCCCAAGGCTTTGTATTGCTCAACAGGGTCCTTGCTCCAAAAGGAATCCTCCATAAGGAAACTGAGCACAGACCCTGCGGTCAGACATTTGTGCTTCCCAAGAAAACCTGCTGGGTCTCAGTCAAGTTATTTCTTTGCTCTTTATGTCTCTGAAATAAAGCAATGACCCCATGCCCTTTAAAGAAGTGTCTTCAAATATCTTCTTGGGCCACAAATATTCATGGCTAGGGCAGATGCCCAGGAAACAAAGGAGAGAGTCACAGGACCACAGAAATCAGAGCGAGATGCAAAGGTGGTGCCCACACCACCATCTGCAATGCCATACTGACTGACCATGGCATGATGTAATGAATGTCCATCATGGCAACCCTCCCCAAGATACATAAAGCCCAGCAAATTCAGTCACAGCAGAAATCACCCCAGACTCCATGGACCACCCTTGACTCACCCCCACCCCTTCCTCCCCTGCCACCCCTTTACCTCCTTGGCATTGTGAGCCTCCAGTGCCCGCTCCCACTTCTTCTTATTACCAGCCAGCAGCTCTTGTCGTTCCACCTCAAATGCTTTCTACAACCAAGGAAAAGGGCTCTTGTGTCTGTTTTGATTAGACAGGCCCCACAGTATCAAAGAGGCCTTAGATAACAGCTCAAGTGCCAAGTCACCAACCACAGAGACAAAGTCAAATCCAAATGCAAATCTGCCATATTTCATGCAAACAAATGACTCTGGAAGGAGTTGCATAGAAATTAGGTGATATGAAGCCTGTACTTCATTTAAATTTAGAGAGGAACTAAGCCAACTGTCCTGTGGCTTAGTCAATATCAGAGGCAAGAAGCTGGAGGAAGGCCAGTGTCCTTATTGGCAGCCACAGGAAGAACTGTGACACATAATTCAACCATGACTAGGGCTGGTATATTGCTATGGTTGGGGTCCCTGTGCAGCCAAGGCAGCATGGAGCTCACGAGGGGTAGGCCTGGGATGCAGAAATGAGTCTACAACAATCCAAAGAGAAAGGTCTCTTCCATTTTGGAAAGACCTTTTTCTCAATCTTAATCTTTAGCATTTCGTTTTAATTTAAAATATCAATTCCTGAAACCTGTCTGGCACTCCTCTTTCCCATCCCCCATCCCTGACTGCATTAAATAAATCAAACAAATGATGGTTATGGAGCACTCCCTCCTCCACTCCTCTCAGCCTTACCCAGTTCTATTTTCTTTCAAAGCACTGACCACCATCTGTCAAATTATGTATAAAATAATGTATCTGTTCATTGTCTAGCTGTCTCCTACTAGAATATAAGCCCCATCGAGGACTCTGTTTTGTTCATGGCTATACCCCCAGCTCCTGGTACAGTGCCTGGCATATAGTGGGCACTTGACAAACGTTTCTTGAATGAGTGAATGAATAAACAAGTTAATGAACCCCTAGAGCACAGAAATCAGAGGACAGAGCCTTCTGGGACCCTCCTTAGACAAGGAGGACAGGCAGACCCAGACCCCTCCCAGAGGCCTCCCGACGGCAGAGCGCAGTTCTTTGACACCGTTACCTCAATATGGTGGAGCTCCTGACGGAAGGTTTTCATCAAGCTCTTTACTTGTTCTTCCATCCTCTCCAGGAGCAGGCAGATGTCGTCTGACTGTTTCTTCAGATCCTTTACATACTGGTCATCCTTTGTTTTTAACTCCTAGAAAAGAGCATGGCAAAGGTTGGTCCCGGAAGCAAGAGGGCAAGCACCTCCCCTGGGACCCCTCTCATCAGCGCCTGGGCACACTAGGAATTCCACGTGTGCAAAGTGAAAGTGGTTTCAGCAGAGACTGAGGAGGCCTGGGAGAGAGCGCGGGCAGATGGAGTGGGGTGGGCTCGGCTCGGGAGCAAAGCCTGAAGAGCAGCTCAGGATCAAACTCTCCGTTAGTACTTGCTGCACATCTCCCTGCAAGGTCCCAGAAGGCCTGGGGGGCGGGGAGGCCAGGGTTGGGGCCCCAGCTGAGCAATTAATGTTCAGATTCCATCATGGGAACATACCTAATGCAGACTAAGTTCCATTCCTTAAAACAAAATCTAAAATAGCATATGTTATGAAAATACATCTTTTAAGACAGCCAATAATCCAAAATCACGACAAAGCCTTTTCTTCTCATTAAAAGGTTATAGTCTGATTTGTGCAGCATTCTGAGTAATGATGCCAGGCCTCCACATTTTTTCACTAAGGAAAAGTACATCAGTAACCAGATTACACTCCAGCCGCGTATCGCATGGCCGGCCTGGCCGCCCACTCTTACCTGCTGCAACTCGCTGATGAGCTTGTTCTTATCTTCTATTAGCCCCGCGCAGTGCACCTGTTGGGCACTGAGCATGTCCCACAGGTCCTGGGGAATTCTCTTCTGTTTGCCCTCCACCCACTTCATGGTGATCTCATCAAATTTGTCCTGACTGCTCTTGACTTCGTTCTCCAGCTTTTCAAGTCTGCAAATACAAACAGGCTGGCCATGCCTGCCCAGGGCTGGGCACTGCCTCCCGCTAGAACATGCCAGCTCACAGGTGTGTCAGTAATGCAAGGACTGGGCACCAAGCACTGCCTCCACGAGTGTCCACGCAAAAGCAAACCAGGCTCTGAGAAATCTTTTATTTAATGCTTAGCTAAAGCAACTGAGACCAAAAACAGACCAGCATTAAAGCTATACATACATACATTTATACACACACACACACACACACACACACACATATGGATCAGAGTCAGTGTGTCACATACTTCTGAGTAAGATGGTGACATACAGTAGTTAAACACTTGGTCACTGGAGTCACATAGTTTGTGTCCAATCCTGACTTTGCAACTAACTGCCTCTCAACTTCAGGTAAGTTGCTTAACCTAAGCAAGCCCCATTTTTCCCATCTGTAAAATGGAGAGGATAAGATATACAGCTGCTGTCAGGATTAAATAAGATGATACTCAGCACAGCAGTCACTGAACAAAGGGAACTTGTATTCTTATTTTTTATTATCAACATGACCTCAAGTGTCTGGCCATTCCTCCCAAGTTAACAATAAATGACCAGAGGAATGTACAAATAAGGAAACCCAACCATTAGCAAAGGAAAATAGAGATGGCCTTTCCAAAAATTCCAAAGAAACTCTGGGGTGGAGTGTACTGAGGACGGGACCAGACTGAAGGAAGGCCCTGGGCTGAGACATGAGGCCCCTTCAGGGAGCCGCAGCCAGGACATATGCCAGAGACTCTCGCGACCCCAATAGACTGTAATTCTATGAGGCTGCTCCGAAACAAGAGAGCAACCCCCTGCAAGAACAGGAACCCCTACTCTACCATCTGGCCATCCCCTGCCTCCTTTCCTCCTTTCAATCAAGGGCACAGAGTACATACTAGAATTCAATTGACTTTTTTCTTTAAAAAATGAAAAATAGCTATCAGATCATTTTTCCAAAAACCCACATTTATCTTGTAACTCTGCCACTTAAGACCTTCAGTTTTCCCTCAATGGCTACAGGACAAAGCTAACTCCTGGGCCGGCACCCAGGGTCTTCCACCTGCTAGGGATCTGTTCAGTTCCTGGTACAGTCCATGACAAGCAGTGGGAAGTTGCAAGAATAAAGTCACCAATTACATATTGATAAAATGTGTAAAGTAGCTAATGGGGAAGCTACTTATGCTGAACAACTAAAAAATTTGTTGTTGAAATTGTGCTGTGTATGTACACACTGAGATGAGCTGAAATGGTCAAGTGGGTCACACTTCTAACTGAACTGTATTTAAGAAATTAATTGAAGAACAAGCCAATGGAAGAGTTTAAATGAGGACCTCTGTTCCTACTGGTATCAGTCCACTTCTGTGCCCAAACCAAAGAAGTTGAATCTTTCCAAGCAGCTTACGCCTGCCTCCTTGTTGGGCAGCCTGAGACCTGGGAAGATGGGTGTGTGTGACTGCCTGCCTGCTGAGGACTGGAGCTGAGGTTTGCCATCGGTTCCCATTATCCCTCCGACCCTCTTTCCTTCTAGTCACAGAGTCTATGCTATTCTTTAATATGCTACTATTTGTATATAACACTGAGATGTTTATGGGTTGGTTATTCTGATTAATTTAAACCCAGAATAGCCCAATCTACCTTCTTAGCCTCATCTCCCAAGCATATCATGTAATCTCACACCTTTGCACAAGCTATTCCCTCTGCCTAAAATGCCCACTGCTTGAATCCTCAAACTCCTATTCATCCCTTAGGGCCCACCTCAAATACCACTTTGCCCGGAAAGCTTAATTCTCCAGAAAGAATTAAAGGCCTCCTCATATGTGTTTCCATAACTCTTTATACATACATTTATTTTAACACAAATCATGGTTTGGTGTTTCCCTGTCTATCTCAACTAGACCATGAGCATCAAGAGCAGAGGCCATGTTCACTCCTCTTTGCATCACTTCTTGGTACTTACCAGGGATATAATACTACTTCAGGAAGGAACCGGGAAGGGAGGGAAGCAGGGAGGGAAGGAAAGAAGGAGAGAGGGAGGGAGGATTCATAAGGGGCAAGAAGAGGATTCTACTGCACTATTTTACATAGCCACTTTCTAATGACTGGGGAGAATTTTGGGGACCCACAGAGCAGATACCCACACATCCCCCAGGCTGCAAAGCAAGAGGCTCCTCACCTCTGTCGCTTTATCTCCTCTTCTTCGACTCTCCTGTGGATCTCTCTGATATCTGCAGCAACCTGGATATTTGTCACCAACTCAGTGCCACAGCGCAGCAGTTTAGCCAATTTCTGAAAATAAACAAGAATTTATAAAGTTAGAAACATTTGCACAACCATCTGTAGCTGCTTCATCCAGCCAGGCAGGAACCAAAAGCCACCTTAAGACTTTGAAGAGTCACATCTATAAGCAACCCATTTCTACCAGGACCAAGATGAAATAGGAAATAAAAGAATTACTATTAAAAAAAGATAACTAATATGGTTCAGGCTAATTATGATGGAGTCCAAGATATATATAATGGCAGTGGGAGATGCAAAATGATGGGTATAGAAAAAAATAGTGATATTGATGAAATGTTGAATATGAAAAATAAGAGATTTGGAAAAATCTAGGATGATTCCCTCCTCTCTTCTGCAACTACATTCAAACTTGGGCTTTTAGAATCCAAAGCCATTCTTCTGTTGATCTTCCTGCTACACTATTTATGATTAATATATCTAATCCATGTTGCAAAAAAAAAAGATTACTAAGGTACAGGCCAAGGGCAGGGGCCCTCATGTCCTGGGCTTAGGGCAGTGCTAATTATTAATACCTTGATATTGAGGGAAGTAGCACTGGTTTTTATACATTTCTCTTTGAGCCAACGTTCTTCATGACTTAAGTCCCAAGTGAAAGGAAACTTGAAAAGCTGCTACTGAAAACAATATTGTCTCTCTGGTTTTCTCAAATAAAGAGTACTCAAATGAACAGTAAACCAATGTTTGGAAGATTATATATAATATTCTTTTCATCTTGCACAGAAATGCTCAGAGATCACTGATCCTTCAGATGAAATAACCTAAGTACAAAGAGGTGATGTGACTCCTCTACTTCCCAGTAAGCAACAGATTTGGAGCGAAAACCCACAGCAGTTCAATATTCTTTCCATGCAGTAAAATATCTTCTCCTTGACATAATACAGTACAGGTTATTCAATTCTCTCTATATATCTCTATGCTCTATAATAGTAATATTTCAGTAACTTAAATAATTGTTCTCCCAGGAAGGATACCTCAGTTTTGGCCAGAAGTGGTCTCTCTCCTCTCCACTTTTTTAAATCCCACCTGTTTTTCTAAGACCTAGTTCAAATCCCACTTTCTCCATATAACCTCCCTCATCAGGCTAGCTTGGTGAGCTCTCTTCCGTATCTCACAGTATCACTGTCTGTGCAGTTCACTTAGCAATTAAATTAAACACAGCACTTTGCCAGTTCCGGCTTGCTGTTTCACATTGCTGTTTATTCCTCCCGCACCTCTTGTTCCAAGTACTTTATTAAATATCCCAGGAGCCCTGTCATTGCCATGAGAGCGTGGTCAGTGATTTAGTATTTATTGAGCACAAGCTATGTACTAATCCACAGGTGTTCAAAGAGGTGCTCACTCTCACAGAGCTTACAGTCCCATTGGCGACCCTGCAGGCACACACATTTGAAAAGTCATCCTAAAATGAAATGAATTGTACAGACAAGTACTACTCAATGTATGAAGTAAAGGAGTTCAGTCTGGGCTAAGGAGGAGTTCAGAAGGAGTAGGGACTTGAGATGGTCTGAAAGTATCGGAAGGTAACCTAATGAGAGGAGAGAGAAGACCAAAAGGCCGAGGAGAGGAGGGGAGACAAGGGGAGAGGAAGACTTGGCATTCCAGATGATCCGAGGCCCCAAACAGAAAGCACATAGGTGCCTTGGGGTGAGTGACTGGGTCAGCCCAGCCAAAGTGGAAGGCCCAAATTGGGTTAACAATGGGAGGGAAGACTGGAAAGTTAGCATGGGAACAGACTACAAAAGACTTTGAATGTCAGGCTGACACATCTGGACTGTATCCTATCAATAATCCATAGAGTAGTATGAAAGCTCATTCCTAGAAAGTTCCTAAAATGAAAAAGATTCAAATTCAGATCTGCCTAGAGACAGGAATATGGAATCTTGAGATTCTTCTAGTCCAGGTACAGAGACCATGAAATCATATGCTGTTTCCAGGATCCCAGGGCCGACAGGACCCTTTGCTCCTAGGTCATACCAGTCTGCTTTCTTCCTTCTGTTTGCAGCTCTTGCTCTGATCTTCCTCACTCTCCTTTTTCCCATCTAAATATTCTCCAAGTGCTTCCCTGTAATGGAAAAAAAGAGACACTGAAGTTCTTTCTGGTACTTAGATCCTATATTTAAAGTTTCCATAGTACAACATACCATATAAACAAATATATATTCCATATGAATAAAAATACAAATATTTAAAAAAACACAACCATAAAGATACTAGAAGTAAATACAGGACAGAAAACATCTTAGAATAAAACTGAAGTTAAAAAAAAAGATTGAAAGATTTTAGTTCCAAAAATTTTTAAGTTTTATCCTTAAAAGTCAAAGGATAAACTGGTAAAAGATATTTGACAAAATTTTGCCATCTATAAAATAGAATGGGCTCCTTCAAATCAATACAAAAAAGGACAAAATACCAATTAGAAAAATTGGCAAAGGATGTGAACAGGCACTTTACAGTAGAATACAAATGGCAAGTAGACATTTGAAATATGTTCAACTTCACATACAACCAAGAAAATGACACTGAGAACCCTGTCAGGTATTAATTACTCTCCTATAAGATAAGAAAAGGTTGATAATATTAAAAGGTTGATAATATCAGGTGTGGCCAAGAGTGCGGGTGCCCCACTATTCATACTCCATGGGCGGGAATGTGATGTGTAACAACTAGTTTAAAAGAGAATTTGGCAACATTTATCAAAAATTTAAATATGCCTCCCCTTCCCTTAGGAATTTTCTACAGGAAGCTTTCACAAGTACTCAAAGTAGGCACAAGAATGACTATCAGAGCACTGATGATATTAGCAGGAACATGGAAGCACTCTATACACATATTAATAGCCGCCTATTTAAGTAATTGATGTAGAGGCAACAATACAAGAAAATATTTTGTGGCCTATAAAAAAAGCGATATAATATCTAGCAGCACAGAAAGATGTCCACGATATTTAGGTAAAAAGAACTAGTTGTAGAATATGGAAAACATAGTACCAGTTTCTATTTCAGTATTCTTGAGTCAGCTAAGTCATTTACCATCTGTCTTAATGCTTCCCAGCTTCCAAAATTTTGCTGTTGAGTCCTCCTGTTTTGCATGACATTGTGGGTTTATGTCTTTTTCACTTAATCCCTTTAAATGCCATTTTAATGGAGTTTTGATAGAGTTCCAAGATTATGTGTTCCACCCGCCATCTTTACTCAGAAGTGATATCTCCCAAGATTTTGAAACTTTAATTGAAACCCTAGAGATTGGGAGTTTCAGGGGCTATTAGCCCATTAATTCTGTTCTTTATCTTTATACAACATTTGATTCTGTTAACAGCTTCCTCCCTAAAAGTACACCTCATGGCATTCCGAGCAAGGCCCAAGCAGTCAGGGCAGCGGGCACCCCAGCCAATCAAGGAGTCTATGGACAATTTAAAAGCAATACCACTGACTAAAAGTCAGCCTGCTTTTTATATCAATGTGTACCAGCAACAAAACTATGTCAGTGATAAAACACTCCTTTCTGAAAAATGTTTGGTTAATCTAAGTTCTAAACAATTGTTACAGACACTGTCGATTTTTAATAATAGATCTATAAGCTTCAATATAGCACCTTTCCATTTCTTAGCCCTTAATTAACAAGTTAATTCAGAGAACAAGCAATTATATAATTGGCCTTTGACACACACAGACTCAGCTACATGCATATCTTCTGAGAGCACCTTTGAAATGCTTCATAACTGTCCCAGCCCACTTAGGGGCATTGCACACCCCCACCCCTGAGCTCCTACATACCCCTGCAGTGTAAACAACAGCCCAGTTATTGAAAAGACAAAGAAATTGAACTTGAGTTACTTCAATTCTGTCATTCTACAGGCAACTCATTTCCCAAACCTTTCGGAATTCTTTTCAAAGATTTCTTGAGATGTTTTTTCTTCCTTTTTTTCTCACCCACTACTTTTTTGTTTTGAATTGTAAATTTTATTTTTATTTTTTAAAAATGTTACTGGCATGGTTATATAAATAAAGCTCAATAAAAGAAAATGTTCACTGTCTGCTTTTCTTTTCAGGGTGTTCTTATTATCTGTGTTTTAAAAATAACCTGCTCCAGGTGTTAAATTCACTAGCTACACTTCTGCACCTCACTGATTCATTTTCCACCAGTGTGCACTGGCCACTTGCTCTCTTGTCTTCATATGACAGCAGTAACCCTTTGTCAGCATTTCCTCTTCTATCAACTTCTAAATGCTGGGTTTTCTTATGTCTTGTTCAGGAGCTCTGTTCTCCCTCTTTTTATCCTCTTTCCCAGTGTAATTTTATTCATGCCCATGGTTTTAAATATAATCATAATGCTGCTGACTCTGCACTGATATCTCTAATCCAGAATTCTCTTCTGAGTTTAAGACCCATATACCTAACAGACATCTCAATTTTAATGTCTCACAAAATCCAACTTTGCTTAATATGTTCAACATCAAACTCTTGATTTCCAATTCCTGCCTCACTACCCCATCGCTATTTTTACCATCACCATAAAAGTCATTACCATCTACACAGCTGTGCTGTTCAAACCATTCTTGCTTTTCCCCTGTCTTTTTACCCTCATATCCAATCTATCAGTAAACCCAGTCAATTTCAACTCCAAAACATGTCTGAAGTACATCTGCTTTTCTTCCAAGCCCACTGCCATTAACTAGTCCAGACCAACTTCAGTGCAACTGTTTCCTAACTGGTCACCTTACTTGCACTTCTAGCTCCTCCAAACCATTCCCCCAAAGACAACCACGTCATCTTAACATACTTAAAAATTTGAGAAACTCCCACATTGGGTCCTTGGCCTGTGGGTCAGAGTTAATCATGATAGGGAAGGCCAAATGGATATCTCAGAAACCGTACCCAAGTACATTAAAAAATAAAAAATAAAAAAATAGTATCACAGACAGAATGGTGGGGATTGGTGTCACCCTTGAGGATCTTTAGGATGCAGAAGTTGCGGTACCTATCAAATCTCCATTTAGTTCAGAGGTCTGGTCCCTGCAAAAACTAGATGGATCTGACCAAATGATTGTCAATTACTGCAAGCTCAACCAAGCAGCAATCCTGATTGTAGTGGCCATGCAAGTGTGACATTTTCCCAGAGCAGATTACTGTGGCCTTAGGTACATGGAATGTGGCCACCGATTTGGCCAAATACAGTATTTTCTACCTTAATCAGGAATAAGGATCAGGAAGTTCTCATTTACATGCAACAGATAATATGTACTAACATAGCCCTCATGGGAGGCTCACAGGGCCATGTTAATTCTCCTGATACCTGTCAAAATATAATCTGAGGACCATCTGGATATCCCACAGAACATCCCACTGACCCAGTGCATCAGGGGTGGCAAACTATGGCCTGTGGGTTTTTGTATGGACCACAACCAAAAAATGATTTTCAAATGGTTTAAAAAAAGAAAAATCAGGATAAATAGGCAGAGCATAGAGCATTTTTAGGGGAGTAAAACTATTCTGTGATATAATGGTGGATATATGCCATTATACACTTGTCAAAATCCACAGAACACCAAGAGTGGATAATAATGTAAACTATGGACTTTGGGTGATAATGATAGGTCAGCGCAAGTTTACCAATTATAACAAACATACCACTCTGGTGGGGTTGTTATACATGTGGGGAGGGCAGGAGGCATAGCGGCATCTCCATACTTTCCACTCAATTTTGCTGTAAACCAAAAACTATCACAAAAAAATGACCATTTAGAAAAAAAATCAAAATATGAATATTTTGTGACACATGAACATTAAATGAAATTCAATTTTCAGTGTCCACAAGTAAACTTTTGATGGAACAGTCATGCTACTTTGGCCCCCTCATGTCCAGTGGCCAGCAGACAAGTTGACATCTTGGAAGGACCTTGCCCAGCAGGAAAAGGTGTTAGCACTGTTACACACAGTGAGGGCCTTCAGGAATTCAGGGGATCACGCAGGTGTCCCTTGGTACCCCTTTATGACAGCCCAGTGTGTCTGTGAATGGACAGGTACTGCAGCCATAGCCCTTCTGAAATGAGAGCTTGTGTCATCACACAACCAGGAAAGTCACTAAGCCAGAACTGGTAGCTGAGGTCCACTGGATAATCACTTGTGGAAGGAAGGCAGGCTGGAAGGGAAGGAGGAAAAAAAGACCCGGGAGGGTTGGTCAAGGATCGCCTGAATCTTCAGTGTATTGCCCACCGTACCCGGCGCAGTGGGCTCACAATCCATTTCCGTCTGTGATTTTACTTGTTTGTTGACTGTTTGAGTATCCCTTAGTTTATTTGCACCTTTTGGAAGAAATACTGTCTCAAAAGACAAGCCCTGGCCCAACTCGCCGCAGGTGCCACGCCCCCGGGAAGCCGCCCCTGCATTCCCGCCCTGCATCATGGACACTGCGGCGCTCCGCGGGGACCCACCCAGGCCCGCTCACCGCCGCCGGGCTTCCAGGCGCGCCGCGATGCGGAGGCGCCGCGCCTGGATCCGCTCCTGAGGGTTATTAGAATGTAACGAGGGCCCTGGAATCGGGGTGGGTAAGTGCTCCTCCTTCTCCTCCAGGACTTCCCGGGATTCCGGCGGATTCATGACGGGTGCCCCGGGCAGCTCCGTCTGACCACTGCCGGACCACCGCCCGGTTACCAGCAACAAGCCGTTGCCACAGAAGAGTCGTCACCGGATGCGCAGGTGGAGTGAGTGCGCGCGCAGCTCCCCAGGCCCCGCCCACCGGTGCTCGGAAAGGTGTTCCGCATCTGGAACGTTGTTCCTCTCTCCGTTGCGGTGTGAGTACTGTCTTGAGCCCGCCTGAGTCTTATTATCGGAGACTGGACCACTCGAGAGCTGGGCCAAATTGTGGTTCATCACTTCCTGATCCTGATGATTAGTTCATCAAACAAATATTCCTCAAAATCACATTCATTAAACATTAATTGAGTACCTTCTCTCTCTGCCAAGTGCTGTGCTAGTTCTAAGGATACAGGCGTTCTCTGCTCGTAGAGGGTGTAGGAATAGGCCCAACCCTGAGCCTACTGCCTCTTTGGAAAAAATATACCAACGTATATTTCATCCATCTATTCGTCATCCTTACATTTTGAAGCCCCCACTTTGTGCCTTGGGTCCCTACCTCCTGTAAGAAGGTGAAACCACCCTGCTACCAGTACATTTGTATCCAGCAAGGGATTGTTATTTTCTGCAGCCTTTTCTGTAGGGCCAAACCTGAGACAATCCCACCATCACCACCTGCAATCACATACTTGCAGAAAGAGGAAAGGAGTAGAGGAAAAACACTATGGGGGAGGGAGAAGAGGAGTGGAAGTTACAGGCACAGAAGCACAGTTAAACTCAAAGACACCCTGTCTCTTGAAAAGGCAGTATTTCCCAGGTGTTGTATCTCATTGCCAACAATAGTTTCTTATGATGGTTCAATCCCTTTCAAAAACACAAGGGATTATATTTGACAGTCTTGTCCCACTGGTCTGTGGGGAACTCTAGAAAGGGCACTGGAGGAGTAAGAAAATGCAGGTACTGGTCCTAGACCTGCTCTGCCACCTTGGGTAAGTCACTTCTTGAGGCCTGTTTTCTCAACTGTTATATGGTACTATCAACCTACTCAAGTCACAGGCAATTAATTATAAGGCCAAAGATAAGCCCTTTGTGAGTAAGACCTACCCAGAGGCAAATGGAATTTTTTAAAATTAATTTTCCAAGTCTGCAAAAGGTAGAGATTTAGGAATGCTAAAATCTTGGACACATACACACACATACTCTCTCTGGAGTAGATTGGAGGCAGGGGGCTTCTGAGCTTCAGGGCCCTCTCCCTCCTCTGGTTGTAACCTGAAGCATTAAACTTCCCTAGCGGCTATGGAATCAGAGGAGCAAAGTAGAGTTCTGACCATAAAATATACAGATCTATCTGTATGCTCACTGTAGTTATTTATAATACTAGAAAAACTGGATATGGCCCAAAATCAGTTCCAATAGAGGAACGGATAAAGCATTCATGGGATGAGAAACAGTGCAGCCACTAAGAATGAATATGACCTAGAAAGACATCCAAGATATATCAAGTGAGGATGGGAAGATGTGGCACAATATGCAGAGTATGATCCCAGTGTGATTTGAAATACATATAGTATGTACACAAGAAAAATGGGGAAAGAACACAAAGTAGTTGGTATCTCTGGGTGATTTTCATTGTCTAGTCTAAAAAAAAAGTTTACAAAGAACACAAATCACTTTTGACCTAATAAGAGTTTATTACCCATTTATTTATACATACTTTTAAAGAGTAGTGCCAGGAGATCCTCAAGAGACTGTGTGTGGCAGGCAAGAGTAGGGCTGTCACAGATGAGAGGGATTTGGGGGAGGGATGTAGGTGATGTCCCTCTCGATGATCCACTAGCACCTGGAGTCTGGTCCTCAACTGGTAGGCCCTACTCCAAAAACAGGTGTGCTTTTAAGAACTGACATACACTACTAAGCTCATGAAAGAAAACCAAAGAGAATACACTTAGGGCAGGGAACTACAAATGACATCAGGGGACATGTGTTTATGACTTGTGACCAGCATATCTCTGTAGCTGATCTACAAAGGAAGTCCAGCTATAACTGGGAAGATTCAAGATGAGGTGGGATTGACTATAATGGACTCAGGAGTCCACAAAGGGTATAATTTGCCACAGACTAGATAGAGTCCTTGAAGCATGGCATCCCTGTGTTAGTTTTGAGTGATAATTGTGAAACTTTCTGGCTTTCTGGGACTGTTCTGCCATGCTACAGGCTGGCCATCTACCTTCAGCTTACAGTCAATTTCGAGAAAAAGATTATTGACTACATTTTAGTATACTAAATCAAGTTACACACTTGATTCTCTATCTGTTAGTTTACACCAAATCACCTTAATTGGGGTTTGGGGATTCACCAAACATGTAATTTCTTGGCTTATTCCTACCTCCCAATTTGTGTGAATTCTACTAATAGATTCTCAGAAGGCAACCTTGTTTTATTCTAGTTATTTTTAGAAATGCCTCACCATCATCTTCACATATTGACTATAAAAGGTACAAAGGAGGTTAATAGAAAAGGGAGGAGGAATGGAAGCCATGAGATCAGAAGCTTTCAGGAAAAGTTCAAAGGTAATAGAGTACTGTGTATTAGTAGAAACCAAGCACCTACCTTTGACCACTCACTATGTTAAATGCCTACATGCATTATTCATGACACCCACAACATAAATCCCATTTTACAGATGAGAAAACTGAAGCTTAGAAAAATAAGTGAGTTGCTCTGGGTCGAAGCTTGCAAAGTTGAACATGACTAAGAAACAGTCATTTTATTAAGTTTGTGAGGTCTGGAGAAACTTTCAGGGTGGAAGCAAGAAAAATGAAGGTACAAATACCAAGTTTTTTTGCAGGAAATTTGTGAACAGAGGAAAAAAGATGAGAGCACAAAAAGCCAGACACTATGGGAGTCTAGAGTCTTTTTAAGTTTAGGCAGACCTAAACTTGTTCTCTAGGACATTCCCACTGAGTGTCAGGCACTTTTGCTAGGTAGGTGGGATTTGCAGACAGAAAGGCAACCGCAAAGTTGGGAGGCAAAGAGTTTAAGAGCACATAGCCTGAGACTTAGCCTGGGTTAAAATATGGGACATTTCCTTCCTTACTGTCTCAAACCTTGTTAAAAAAAATTTTTTTTAATGCCTGCTGCCAGAACTGGAAGATCAATTCTGATATAAAAAATAGGAAATAGTCTCCTCAGAAGCAATAGAAGATACGAATTTCTTTTGTAAGAGCTTACACTTTGTATCAGGATGTTTAGGTGTACAAAGTATGGGTTATTAGGTTCTTGTGGAATTAGCCTGGAAAATTAATACCATACATTAATACTCTTTCTATGGGTAGCTACTTTTGAGTATGAAACCACCACCTTACAAACTACTTTGTATGACTCAATCATTATGAGTTATTATTATTGCCCATATCTAGTTCTGGGGGAGTTAAGAGCAATATATTATGAACAGCTGTTACTAAAACCTAATACTCTACTTTCTTTTTCAAGTCACCCAGTAGCCAGCAGGCTGATTGATTGTTCTTTAAAAACAAAACAAAAAACCACTTTAATGTTTTGCTCTAAAATAACCAATGATTCTCTGAGACAAGTGGATGGACCTTACTTTCTTCCCCAGGGCTCCTTCCCCCTTTGCACCTACCAAGGAAAAACAAAGGAGACAATCCGAAACAATTAAAAGGATTTAAAAATTATTTACTCTTTACTTTAATTACAATAAATATTTGTCAATAATAAAATTAAACAATTTCAAATTAAAACCTACTGCATTACTTCTGGGTTTCACAGCAGCAGAAATAAACATATATCCAGTTGAAAGGATAAGGCTTCCAGAATCCAGTGGTTAAGATACAGTCAGGTCTTGATTATCTGGGCTAGCAGTGGGGAACAGTAATACTGATGATGTAAAACGTAACACAGAAATGCATAGCTGTACTCTATTGGTAAAATCTCAAATTATTTAAGACTTCACAACATTCCAGCTAAGGAATTTAAGCAAGCTGTGAAGCACGTTGCGCTAGATTTCCCCCCCCCAGTGAAACCCATGCATGGCTGCTCCCTCAAGTTGCCTTCTGGCCAGGAACTCGAGGCCCCATCGCTATTCAGGGCCAGACACTTCAAACCTGGTGGAAGCAGCCATCTTTTGCAAAAGCTGTCTTTCTGGCTTACACAATTCCTGGTGAAAGGGAAGTGGAAAGGGACATATTTCAAAGGCCTTTTTTGGGGACTGAGATGATCTGGATGTAGGAAAGACTGTTGCTCCAGATGAGGAGGGCTCACAGAGTTACGGACTACACGCAGATTAAGTCAACACGCAGGAACAGTCTAATTGGGACTTTCCATTTCGCTGATAATCAAGAATAGACTGCATGTGTATACTAATATATCATACACATATATCACAGAGAATATATGTGTACATATTAAATATGGGTATATACACACAATACACATAACCAGATAAATGTTACACTATTTGCTATGAACACAGCGAGTCCTAGACAGACCAATTACAAATACATTAAATTAAACTACTTGAAAGAGAAAATAAGATTGTGTGCTCTCTTTATCCTCCACTCTAATATAATCTACCTGTTGCAAACATATTTCAGTTGTTAACATGGTGGTGTTTCTAGGTACCTGAGAAGGAACAGGAATAGAATCATCCTTTTATTTCAGAATAATACTACAGAAAGCAAACTGCAACAGGACTACCCTAAACAACTCAATAATTGATTCAGCCATGATTCCTGCCACCTACCTTAGTCAGGGCATGAAACCTCACTCAGAAGAGTATCAATTTCTTTTCTACAATTGGCTACAAATGTAATCTCTTTACCTTAGATGGGAGGGGAGGGAAAAGAGGTGGGGGAGGACAGCAGGGAGTTTGCCCCTGACTTTTCCCTTACCCAGAAGAAACGCTACTTAAAAAAAAAAAGAGTAAAATTATTACATGTTTCTGGGTCTTTATCTCCTGAGTGGCTAGTAGGATACATTATCTAAACAAAATAACCACAAAAAATATTAATAGTGTGGGCAGTTTTCATTAGTAGTCATTAATCTCAAAAGTCTAATACTTAGTACCAGTAATTTAGATTTATAATGCAACCTTCATAGATCTTGCAAAATTAAAACAGTCTCCTCCAATAACCTGGTTAGTAACATCAAGTACTAACTAAGCATGTTCCTGGTGAAGAACTTATTCTTTAGAGATTAAAGTGTCTGTCAAGAACAGCAGAATCTAGAATTCACGGTGAATTGTGTATGCTTTAACGAAAAAAGATCTAATTTTAATTGTTACCCATAGAAACTACTAAAGAGAAGACTCTAGCCAAGAGTCATAAGGCCACCACAGCACTTAGCCACTCCTTGTGTCTTCAATATCATCTCTAATTTCAATGTAGTATTAGGTCCAATTTACATGCTTTAAAAATAGCACCACTCTGATTTGATTTAGCCTGACTTTCTAAGAATGATTCTATGAAGACTAAAACAATGGGAATGGTCTTTGGAAGACCCGACAATCCTTCTGTTGTGTCCAAAGGGACCTTCCTAGAGAGACAAGCCCTTGTTAAAATATTCTAAATCAGTCCCTGTGCCACGTTCCATTTCAGGGAACCTGGTCTTTCTGATCAAATGCAACCCAACTCCTCTTCGCTCAGGCCACCTGTGAGAGGGCTACAAATGGCAAAACTTCTTTTGCTACCATAAATATTAGCTCATTTAAGATCTGTCTACATAAAGGGCAGTTTCCTGCTTAAAAATGATCAGCTAGAAATCATCAGAGAAACGCAAATTAAAACCACAATGAGATATCACCTCACACCAGTAAGGATCGCCACCATCCAAAAGACAAACAACAACAAATGTTGGAGAGGTTGTGGAGAAACGGGAACCCTCCTACACTGCTGGTGGGAATGTAAATTAGTTCAACCATTGTGGAAAGCAGTATGGAGGTTCCTCAAAATGCTCAAAATAGAAATACCATTTGACCCAGGAATTCCACTTCTAGGAATTTTCCCTAAGAATGCAGCAGCCCAGTTTGAGAAAGACAGGTGCACCCTTATGTTTATCGCAGCACTATTTACAATAGCCAAGAAATGGAAGCAACCTAAATGTCCATCAGTAGATGAATGGATAAAGAAGATGTGGTACATATACACAATGGAATACTATTGTCATAAGAAGAAAACAAATCCTACCATTTGCAACAACATGGATGGAGCTACAGGGTATTATGCTCAGTGAAATAAGCCAGGCAGAGAAAGACAAGTACCAAACGATTTCACTCATATGTGGAGTATAAGAAGAAAAACTGAAGGAACAAAACAGCAGCAGAATCACAGAACCCAAGAATGGACTAACAGTTACCAAAGGGAAAGGGACTGATGAGGATGGGTGGGAAGGGAGGGATAAGGGCAGGGAAAAAGAAAGGGGGCATTACGATTAGCATGTATAATGTTGGGGGGGGCACAGGGAGGGCTGTACAACACAGACATGACAAGTAGTGATTCTACAGCATCTTACTATGCTGATGGACAGTGACTGTAATGGGGTTTGTGGGGGGGACTTGGTGAAGGGGGAGCCTAGTAGATTAATGATAACCAAAAAAAAAAAAAAACCAATCAGCTAGATTACTATCTGTTGCATATTTGCTTATGAAAGACAAAACATATTACTAGCGTGCAAGATAAAAAGTAAGACTGTTTATTTTGCACTGTAGAAACTGGAAATGAATTAGACAATAAAGCCAATTGCCATGGCCCCACACAGGCAAGTAAACATACTGCCACTTTCTGTGGAAGTTAGACAACCATGATTTACCATATACCTAAAGTAACTTCCTAACAGTATGTCAGTCATTTGTACCACTGTCAAAAGATGAAGAGCAAACTATACAAATTATATGGGTTACATAATTAATAAAGGAAAATCAGAAATTTACTTAAGCTTCCTAAAATGTACAAAGCATCACACTTTCAAGTTTCACAGTGATTAATTTAACACCATTTTACTTTTAAAACTGTTACTTAAAATGTGTATGTCAAAGTGCTTCAAATGCAGCATACTAGTTAAAATTCTTCCTGGAAGGTTCTAGTACTGGCAGCTAACTTGGTAAGGTTATTCACCCACAGGGTGTTCAAGAAAGGGCATGCTGCCTCACAAAGACACCTCATAGGACAAAGAAAATTCTAGTCTGACTTCATTCACAAACTTCCCATAGAATGCCCAATTAAGTTCAGAACTGAGGTCAGAGACAAAGGCCAAGCTGCACACAGGATTTAACAAAGATTTCTATATGTTTTTGGTTTATTTGGGGACCCAAAGTCAAACGTTTTAGCCCATCAGGTTTACTTTGTTCCCTCTGCCATGTTTCCAGTCCTTGACTAGTCCATCAATCTAAGGCAATCAAGGGGACCTGAATGTGGCAAGATCTAAGGGTAATAAAGCAAGTTGGCATCTCTGTACTAGGAAACCCAGTCTGTCAAAAGGAAACCCAGGTGATGAAGACAAAGCGTTACAAATAGGCTTCTACTTAAAATACAAAGGGGGAAAAAGTACCTTTGATTCAAACACTTTCAGATTACCTTTTTATTCTCCAGTGGTTATAGAATCAGTCTGCTTTGGAAAGCAAAGTACATTCCAAATGCTTTTTGACTGACTACAAAATAAACTTAATTCTTTGAAAACT
Organism: Manis javanica; assembly: GCF_040802235.1. NCBI lineage: Eukaryota > Metazoa > Chordata > Mammalia > Pholidota > Manidae > Manis > Manis javanica. The sequence continues at coordinate 222,248,780 of NC_133156.1, forward strand.
GAACACGGGAAATTTTCAAATTCACATTTGAATCTGGAATTATTGAAGGAGTGACAATTTAAGTCGTGGCAATTTTGAACTGTGCACTGCACTAAGACATTGCGCTCTAAGGGCAGTAAGCATTGAGGTGATCCTTTCTTCCCTTTAGAGTGGACACCACACCTGCTTTTGCCTTTTCGTCTTCCCCCGGTGTCTGCCCTTCAGGCCACAATCAATACTCTTGGTATCTATTTAGAATTTGGGCAACTCTAGACAAACCCGCCTCTTCTCAATACCTCTATATTAACATAAATGACATGTTGGGGGCAGTACTATAACATTTTAGACCATCATCAGCACTGAACTTTCTTTTTAAAATAAGAATTAAAAGTATTTTAACCATGCTATTACTAAAATGCCAAGGAAGACTAGTTAGTTTTCTACTTGGAAGTTACTCAATTACCCTTAAGAGTGAAACCCATAACTACAACTATTATGCATTAAAGGATGAATGATGATGTAAATTGTGGCAACTTAAAACTGTGTAGTGCACTAAGATCATGAATGTTTAAAGGATCACAAAGGCAGCATTAACATACTCTATTCAGGTATTTTTAGATTATTTTCTAACCCAGGCCCCCCTTCAATTATAGGCTAATTATTTTTTGACAAGCATGAAGGAAGTTTTTCACTCCATAACATGAAAAGAAACTTTACAGGTCTAGGTAACTTTGATCGGCAGAAATACAAAGCAAACCTCTGGCCTGGCTAAGGCACTCAATTCTGAAATATACAGACAACATGCATGTATGACCAACCATCCATTGCTTCCCAAAAGGCAGCTCAGTGTATGCTATGAGAAAGGCAGGGGTGTGAGCTCACCCCACGATATCATGCATAAGCCTGAAATATCTTTTATACTTTGGAAATGTTATGATAATTAGTATGACATAAATGCATAGAGCTATTTGTAATTAAGTCCTTCTTCAACTGCTGTATCACTACATCACAAATGGGGGCTTTCAAGATGGCAGACTAAACCAAAATTGAGAGTCAGCAGTCACCAAAGATTCATAAGTCCACAGTATTCCGAGACAGTTAATTACTCAGTTTCACTTTTACCTCCTTGATGACCACCTTTCCTTCATCTAACAATGACATAATTTTTTACCACCATAGGGAAATATGTCGTGAAGAATAGGCACAAAACAATTTTCAAATAGATGCAACAGAAAGAGAATAGAAACACACTTTGAGGTTAAACAGCCCCCAAATTATAGGACATGACCCTATGCCTAAAGTAAAGAGTTACTTGTTTTTACTATACAGTACAAGGTGAAGAAAGCCTATGATCCAAAGTCATTTTATAAATATTTATCATTTCTTTATATAATACAGATTTATCTCATTCTCATACATAAGGTCAACAGAACAGTAAAATGATTAGTTTAAAATCCTTAAAACAAAGTTTTGTTCCCAACCCAAATTAACACTTTATCCAATTTTACAGGTGACAGAGAACAAGGCATACAAAAAATAGTTACTGTCTCTTAATTCATTCATTCTCTGACCTCCATGATGGCAATCTATTAACAAACATGGAATCACTACGCACATTTCCTTGCATCAATTTCCCATCTATTTTCAGTGTTCATTTTTGTCTCAAAGTGTCCAAATATATCTAAACCTTTACAACAATTTTAAAAAATGAGTATAGAACTATGAGTTAGCTCCTTGACTCAATGCTAATAAACTGGATGACAATGATTAGAACTTACACATTAAAAAACAAGTATTAATTACAGTTATTTTTACACAGCAGCAGACTGAAATTCAACAAATACATTATAATTAAATTTAATGATGGTCACATTCATAGATAAATAATGGTTATGAATGTAATTACATATCAACATAGTGGTGTGTATTTTATCCAAGTGCAATCCATCCAAAAAAGGGGAGTTTAAGACACACTCTTCATTCAAGCACAAACTCCACTCAGTGGAAAATAAAAGAAAATCAGCAAGTAAATTTCACCACCACCAACTAAATGCAAAGTCAAAAAAAAAAAAGAATACCCATATTTGTGAAAAGGTGTGATCTATAAAACAACCACATTAGAGTAAAAGGGATTTTTAAGTCTGTAAGTAAACTTCAAAAACTACACCAAGTCATAAAGGGAGTATGTAACTCAGTAAGGCATGTATATAAAAAATTCTCTTCCAGTGGGGAAGTGGGCAAGTTGGAGAACAGAGAATTTCTCTCTACTTCTTTATCCTACATGAAATAAAAACCACAGTACTCTCTCCTCCTCAAAAAAAGAGAGGGGAAGAGAGAGCAGAAGAATAAACTAGATCAGAAAACTAATTTCATAGTGAGATTCATAGTAATAATTTCTCGGTGAGGTTCATGAGATTCCTAACTCCAAAGGCAAATTCTCTTACAAGGAAGTTTATCTGCATTCCTCACAAGTAATTATCATAAAACTGGAACTGTCACATGCATTCAGATCATAATAATTCACAGGCACCAAAAATCTCAGCAACTTGCAGTTATGGGTGGGAAATGCCACATTTAAACAATGAACCATGCCAGTGGGTAAGCTACACTTAGAATCCATTCTCTACTAAAGTCTCCATAGAATATTTTTCTTTAAAAGAAAATTAAACCATTTATCAAGATCTGTTCGATAACAGAGAGCAAGAATACTAGAGAATTTAAATATATATATTAGCTCTCTTAGCACATGAGGACAAAAGGCATTTCCATGGGAAAGAGAAACCAGTATTTGGCAACTGTATGTTGTTCTGTAATCATTTGGCATCTCATGCTGGAGGTGACTTGCTCTTTTCTTTCCCCTACATTAGATCTGGGCTATTGTCAGCTTCCACAGCTAACGACCTACTACTACGTACCAAATCTGAAAACACTGTGGTTTGCTGAATGTTATCACTGTTCCTAAGCCAATTTTAGGGTTTTAAAAATAAAAACAAAGCATCTTTAACTCTGTATGAACCAAAACATTACGGACTTATGGACCTAAAATCACTAGGAACATTTTGCTGTCCAATGTACATTATGCTAAATCAAAATGTCACATGGTTATAAAAAATAGAATAAGCTGGAAGTTAGTAGGTCCAAAATTCCACAAGGTCAAATCATGTGTGTTATTCCTGCTATCCAAGTACCACATGCACTGAGTTCCCATGTCTGTTAAGCAGATCACTTTAGTTCAATGGTGATGGTTGAAATAGTTACAAGCATCTTATTTACAGTACTTCTTTCTGTAGATTACAGGCCAATATTCTTTTCTTCCATTCCTAGTCAATCTGAGTTTGGTTTCCTCAATGAGAAGGGGTAAATCTGAAAATGGCTGCTCAGCTGCTTTACCTATGGAAAACAAGAACATGAGGCGGTGACAATGTGTACTTGTTTTTTAAAAGCACACAGAACTCAATCTCTGGAGACAATGTACAGACACAGCAAAAATCAGAAATAATGAAGAGGTTTTTTTTCTCAATGAGGATAACTATAGAGCTAGATGGCTCTATGAAAGTACTAGAGTTACCCTGGGACAGTTAGGACTTGAACCTGGGTTTGCCTGACTCCCAAATCTAGTCTTTCCAGGACCCTGCAGACCACCCAGATTCACATCCAAAATTATTGAAAAATTATAGGGTTAATTGACTCATAATATTTCATAGACCAAATGTTTGCATATATAGATTTGATTTCAGCTTCTCCTAACACTTCTAGGTAATCAGTCCTAATCCTGATGAAACTGTGCAAAAGTAGATCTCTAAATTTTGGGAAGTTTCAGCCATATTAGTTAGAGTATCCCTAGTGGGTAAGAAAGACCGTATTATGTGCCAGTTAGCAAATATTGTCTATTTGGTATTTCTTATTCCTATTCTTATTCTTTTTTTTAAATTAAGGTATCATTGATATACACTCTTAGGAAGGTTTCACAAGAAAAACTGTGGTTGCTACTTTCACCCATATGATCAAGTCCCTCCCCCGACCCCATTGCAGTCACTGTCCATCAGTGTAGTAAAGTGCCACAGAATCACTACTTGTTTTCTCTGTGCTACACTGTCTTGCCCATGATCCCCCCATACACCATGTGAACTAATAGTAATACCCCTCAATCACCTTCTCTCTCCTTCCCCACCTGCCCTCCCCGACCCCTCCCCTTTGTTAACCACTAGTCCCTTCTTGGAGTCTATGAGTCTGCTGATATTTTGTTCCTTCAGTTTTGCTTCATTGTTACACTCCACAAATGAGGGAAATCATTTGGCACTTCTCTCTCTGTCTGGCTTATTTCACTGAGCATGTCCTCCAGCTTCATCCATGTTGTTGCAAATGGTAGGATTTCTTTCTTTCTTATGGCTGAATAGTGTATGTACCACTTCTTCTTCATCCATTCATCTATTGATGGACACTTAGGTTGCTTCTATATCTTGGCTATTGTAAATAGTGCTGCAGTAAACATAGGGGTGCGTATGCCTTTTTGACTCTGAGATCTTGCTTTCTTTGGGCAAATTCCTAGGAGTGAAATTCCCAAGTCAAATGGTATTTCTACTTTTAAATTTTTGAGGAACCTCCATATTGCTTTCCACAATGGTTGAACTAGTTTACAATCCCACCAGCAGTGTAGGAGGGTTCCCCTTTCTCCACATCCTCACTAGCATTTGTTGTTCCTAATCTTTTCGATGTTGTTCATCCTAACTGGTGTGAGGTGATATCTCATTGTTGTTTTAACTTGCATTTCCTTGATCATTAGGGATGTGGAGCATCTTTTCATGTGCCTGTTGGCCATCTGAATTTCTTCTTTAGAGAACTGTCTGTTTATATCTTCTACCCATTTTTTAATTAGGTTATTTGCTTTTTGGGTGTTGAGGAGTGTGAGTTCTTTATACATTTTGGATTCCTATTCTTATTCTTATTATTTGTATTTCAACAGTTCAAGTGATGTGTGGCCTAGCAAGTTTTACCTTCTGATCAGAAGTTGTAGAAGTGGTTAAGAGTACAAAGACAGAAAAAAGGATGTTCCTGGGGTTTCTTTAATGAACTTATATTTATTTTCCAAATTTTTAATAATGAAAATGTACCATCTTTAGAATTTAAAAATGTGTTTTGGTTTGGTGTATGGATGGATTTCTAAGGATATGCTGCTGAAGGGTTATAATAAATTGAAACAATTATGAAAGGCACTGGCAACTGTCTACTTCATGCATATGACTGATGACATGTCAGGGTCAAGACCTAAGAGTGTGGATGTAAAGCACATAGTGTTAAATGTGCACAGATAAAAATATAAAGATTATGTCTTCGTGTCACAACTCATAGATTTATCATGGTTTTTGTTTTTCATCTGTTTTGTTCCAACAAATGTAGGCTACTTTGGGGACAATATTAAGGGAAAAAAATCTAAGTTTAATAATATATGCAAGGTATGAAGTTATCATCAAGCATGACAGGTGTCTTCATTTTAAAAATATGTATGACATACAGAAGCAAAGACATTTTGTTTCTCAAATTGATTCACAGCAGGGTTCCTTTCAAAATAAGCATACCAAATACAAATATTTTAAGGGCCATAAAAATGTGAGTAGCCTTTTATATAACCCCACAGCTATGAAATTATCCTCAGAAAATAAAGCAAATGAAAGAAAAAAAATTATTCCTGAGGTTGTTCACTCCAACTTAATGATAATGGTGAAAATTTGTAAACAACCTAAATGATTAACTGGGTCATGATTAAGTAAACTGAGTAATTATTAATCTCTGCTGGAACACTGTACAGCAATTAAAAGTTGTAATTATGAGACCATGCTAAAATATAAGATAATTAGAAAAGAATGCTAAATGGTGAGGAAGAAAATGCTTTGCATGGTTCTGATTTTCACTTTAATTATATCTATCTTAAGTCCATTTGTCCTGAAACTAGTCTCCTATTTTACAATATTATGGCTTGCAAAATATTCTTAAATTCATTCTCTTCTATACTTTCCCTTATAAATATGCCCCTAAAAGGGCACCAAAATTATCAATATAAGATGGTCACAGGGATGGTAGTACAGCATGGAGAATGTAGCCAGTGATTCTGTAACATCTTCCTATGTTGACAGACAGTACTGCAAAAGTCAGTGAAGATTTAATAGTATGGGTAACTGTGAAAATACTGTTATATACTTGAAACGAATAAGATTGTATATCAATGATACTTCAATAAAAAAAAAAATGCCCCTAAAGTTGAAGAAGCAATATAGAAACAGATAATCAACAAATGGGATTATTTGGTTCCATATACTCAAAAGCACAAAAGAGTTTACAATTCTATTCACCAAGAAAATGGTTCACATTCCTACCCACTTAAAAACAAGAATTCCCCATAAAAATTACCCAGCTTTTAAATTGTTTGTAGTTCCTATAGTTATTAGAGAAATAATATCTAAAATTACACACCTAGATGTTATCCAAAACTCTCCCAGCTATTGTAATAAGCCACTTTCTTTTGAAATTTTCCCTTGTCTCCTTTCCACTATTTGTAAGAACCAAATGGAACCAATTTTGCCCCAGATTACTCACCACTCGCACTCCATAATGGACATGGGCCAGAGTGAAAGCAGTTGTTAACGTATAGAGGAGAATGCTCTCAAGGTTAGAGGCTACTCCTAAGTTTACCACCACGACAACCAAGAAGAGAGGAACCAGCAACCAGTTCAAAGTTGGGCACCGGGTACTGCTCATTTGACAAACAATCAGTTGACACTTGAAGTTAGTTTAAAAAAAAGAATGAAGATTTAATTAGCAAAGCACTTCCAAAACTAGTCACTCCAACATTCAAAGAGCATTCAATTACTTGAGCCAACACGTTCACATTCCACTATTAAGTTCAGTAGTTCTCAACTGCTCAGGAGCCCAAATGAACCTCTGCCCCCACCTCCAAACCCATGGCTCTCAGCGTGTGTCTGAGATACAGGATGATAATTTAATAATGATGCTATAAATGGCACTGTCCCACTGACTAACAGTTTCGATAAAAGAAATTTCTGCCAATTTTAAGATTCTATGATCATCTGAAAAAAAATTTCAAAGCAGCCCCCCACAACTGAACTTCATGGTGATGCAGAGATGCTACCACCAATTCAGTCGTATTACCACAGGAAAGGCCTCTCTGGCTCCCTTTACTTTCAACATCTTACTCAAATATTGTGTATTCTTTCAAAAATATTTTCATACCATGTATTAGTGTTTTCAGATTTTTAAACCCTGTGAAATCAGTACAACTCAGTATATTAAACACATTAATGCACAAGCTCAGTGGCTAAGTTACATAATAAAACTTACTGAGGACCTGGCCTGAGCTAGAGCATGGGCTTCCTGGCCATCAGAACTATCGGGATCTTTTCTCAACTCCTCCTGATCTTTCCCTCTGTCTGACCTCTTGCTGGGCCACAGGAGAGAAAGGGATTTTTAAAAATATATTGTATTTATTACAAAGATTTTAATCTACGTTAATTTAAAAATCAGTTGATTTTTAAAAATGTGTATATGGTATATGCTTATGTGTGTGTTTTCTTGCTCTCAAAAACCCCTTTCAAGCTCCCTAAACTAATCAGGAGATCTGGAGCCATTTTGGCCACACTGTTAATAAGAGCGTCTGAAGGGAATTACTCCATGAATTCTTCAGCAGGCAACCAAAACAAAAAATTTAAGTATGCCGTGGTTCCAAAGTACTACTGTAGTCTCCAACTCCTATTGGTTTTAAAGGAAATGAAATAATTTTCAGCAGGTTCTGTCTTGAGGTTTTTAATTGTTCTTTCAAATTTCTGATGTAAAATATCTTTAAATTAAAACCTGCTTATTATAAGGTTTTTCAAATTATCAAATTCTGTCACAAGTTTCCATATATATATATAATGATTTTTCAAAGAAAAAAAATCTTACTGTGCTGTTGGCAAAAGCTGTTCCAACCATGAAGTAGAATACTCTAGGATGTATCTCTAAAATATTTGAAGGTGACTGGAGGATCCATGCTGTAGACAAAATGAATAGCAAACATGGAGAAAAGAAGGGAACCATAGCTTCATAGACTGAACTGTGTTTCAAGGTGTTATTTTTATAGCTTCTGAAAAAAAAATCAAGTAATACAAAGAATATTATTATATATAAAACCTACATTATATTTCTATTTTGTACTTTTCAAAGTACTTTCACACTTATTCTCTTATTTTATGCTCATAATAATCTCATGGGATAGGGAAAACCAATATTATTAATCCCATTTTACAAACAGGTTAAGTGAAGATGTGAGAATTTAAATTTAGATAACTTGCTACGAAGAGGCAGGGCCAGGACTAGAACTGAAGTCTTCAGACCTCTATTCTCATTTTTTCCTCTGGACTAAAAAGATGACTAAAACTTGGTCTTTGTTCTATGAGACTATATTCTTAACAGAGAAAATAAAATGAACACAAATACTAGAAGAGTACCTGTAGTGCTATTACGGTACAAAGTAACATAGAACTTCAGAGTGAAAGACTGAACTGAGATGGCCCACAGTGTATGTGTGTCTCTGGGCACACAGGTAGTACTCCAATACATGCTCACTCACCTGGACAGAAATCCAAATTCTACCTCTGGTTCTGCCACTGGTTATATGACCTTGGGCAAGATATTGCCCAATCAGAACCTCATTTTTAGATGATGAGGAGGAAATGACTCAAATAATCTCTAAAGCTTTGAGGACTTTAAATTTCATGGCTTCTACCAATGACTGCCAGCTGCCATAAATAGGAAAGATGCAAAGAACTGGGCTTGACATGGATAGGATTCTGCAAGACAGATCGGAGAGCTGAAGGATGAAGTGGGAAGTACCAGAAAGTGGTAGAGGAAACAGCAGTCAAGAGTGCGAACAAAATTATTGAGAAGGGAAAGAGCAAAATATATCCAAAGTCACATAAGTAAATTCAGTGTGGCTGAGCAAAGGGGGAGGAATGCACAGAGCAGAGAAATGAAAACACCACCTAGGCAACTCTCGTCCCTACCCCCGCCCTACTCCACAGACAGGAATTTCTATATAGTACTATAGGAGCAGTCAGCATAAGTCCAGGGTCTGTTCCTAAGCCATGTAAGTTCAGAAAGTTTATGCTCATGCTAACTAAACTTACACGTATCAATTTATAAAAACTTATAATCAATTTATAAAAACAACATAAGCCATGGTGAAGGGGGGAGCCTAGTAAACATAATGTTCTTCATGTAATTATAGATTAATGCTACCAAAATTTAAGAAATTAAAAAAAATTAAACAGCAGAAGAAACTAAAAAAAAAAAGTAAGCCAATCAATATTAATATTCAAAGAGAACATGTTCCCTCCTGATTCATTCACAAAAAAAATGACAAATTAGAAGACTGTTTGGTGAGCACAAAACCACAACAAAAGAACTAGTCATTTTGTGCTATGATGAAATTGACTTAACAAGCCTCCATAAATACCCTAAATTATCCTAACCTCATTCTAGATTCAAAATACAAGTTTCATGACCTTTTCAAAATGTCCAGATTCCAAAGAAAAAAAGATCCTAAAATTCATCTAAATAACAATGTCTAAGACTTTCTAAATATTTCTTTCCCAATTAAAAAATAAAATGCTTACCTGAAAAAGTTTAATAAACTCATTGGAAGAGTCACACATAATGCACAACCTAAAGAGAAGAATATTTATTTAAATTCTTATTCAAGAGTGATTTCTATAATAATCAAATACATACAAAATATGTAGTATTTTTAGACTCAATAATTTTCTGGTTCAGGTTTACCTCTGTAATGAAATTAAATACATTTCTGAACATTTACAATGGGAACAGCGGCAGTACAGTTTCCTAGATTCAGAGCAGAGATGAGCCACACTGGGCTTGAATTTGAATCTCAGCTGTGCCACCAATTGGTTATGTGACTTCAGGCAAATTAACCTTTCAGTGCCTCTGTTTCCTCTTTTATAAAATACAGATGATAGTATTAACCCCATAGGATTCTGAGAATTAAATGAGTTGTTAACATAAAGATGCCTAGAACAGTACCTGGAACATGGTAAATTGGAGAAGTTTGAGTTTTTGGAAGAAAGGATGTTTGGTGGATCCTACTGCTTCTAGTTAACACTTATTTTTATCTCCCCAGAACTCTTAATTTCCTCCCACCCCCATCACCCGTACACTAGTTCTTTTCCCTCAAACCTGAAAAAAAGGCCTTCCCAAGAAAACCTACCATCACGTCTCACTGTCTACACAACTGTGCCATTTCCTATTAATTGCCAAACTTTTCTGTTGTTTCCAATTCCTCAACACTCTTTTCCATTCTGCCTCCCCTTTACAGAAATTGTACTCTTGAAATTTACCAAGTTTTCCTAATAATCAAATTCAGTATTTCTTCATTCCTGACTTCTAAGTAAAATGACTGTTGACTGCTCTCCAATTGCAAGCCTTTCCTCCCTTTGCCTACGTGATCCCACAACACCAGGGCTTCTGCGAGCTCTCCAACCACTGGATCTGGCAACTCTGCCTCCTGCCTATTCCTAACTGGGCACTTGCCTGTGCTTCCACATTCCCTCAGAGAATCTTCCCTTACAGCCCTAACTCCAAGCTTTCTACAGATGCCTCCAAAATCTAGTAAAGTGCTCCTGAGCAAGTTGGATAATCTCTCTGAGTTTCAGATTTCACAGCTGTACGATGAGGACGGGTTAAATAACTTTATAGTGTTGCTTTCACCTTTAAAATTCTCTGATTCCATGATCTATGAGATGTAAATTCCTGATTTTTTCTTTCAAATCCCAAATCATACATGTGGTAACTTCCTCTACGTTCATTTGGATATTTCATTGTCACTCAACATATTAGCCCTAGTTTGTCTACTTTGGACTCCCAGTGACTATACTTGGCTTTGTGGGTGGTTGATCTAACTGTGACCTTAAGGATCAAAGATAAAAGGGCGTTCCTTCAAAACAGGACCCTAAGACATTTTGCTAAAAACAGATGAAAAGACTGGAACCCACCAAACACAAATCTCATCTCAAAAGATGAATCACTCTGCTACTTCCAAGCCAACTGGAACAAAGTTCCCTGAGTAGAGTATCTTAGAGGGAAAGGAAGGAGAAGACAAGCTTATGTCCTCAGTGTCCTCAAAAAATGTTAGCAGCTTACTCCATATCATGCTGGGAAGCACTGGTAGGGAGCCAGGGTTAAATGAATTAACCCAGGAGCTCTTGGAGCTCTCAAGTGTTGGAAACAGGTTGAAAGAAACTTGCAAAGATTGTTACCAAGAGTATTTTCAGTTTAAAACATCCTAAAATAGTTTTAAGTACAGCAAGCATGTAGAAACCTGGGCTCTATACAGGTTACCAGAGAGAATCACTCACTGCATCGTTCTTCTATTTCTTCTCTAAACAGCACTTAATGTACTTTTTGTGAAGCGTATTTAGTTGGTGACTTAAATATTTGTCTCTTAAACTCTTTGTGATGATAGTGACAGCACCCACACGTTTGCAGACCTGTTTTTCTACTGCCATACGAGGGCCCAGACTTCATAATATAGGAAACTTAACAGCTAGAGAAAAATGAGAGTAGAATTCATTTCAACAAGTCTTGAGCAGAATAAACAGCAAGGATAACATGGTCACAAATTTCTAGGTTCATTTATTAAATAAGAACTTCAATTAAAACCACCAAGACAAAATCACTTTAAGAAAAGTAAAAAAGACAATGAACAAGAGGGAAATTGTCATATATAGCAAACAAAGGGTCAATATACCTAATTTATGAAGAACTTCCAAAGAAAAAAGGAAATAGTTAATCCAACAGCAAAAATTGGCTAGAGATACAGAGTATACAGAAGAAACACAAACGGCTCTCAAACACCAGAAAAGTTCATTTATAGTAAGAGAAATAAATTTAAACTATACTATACATGTGTATCACTTCTTACCTATCAGATTGGTAAAAATCCAAAAGTTTGACAACACACTATACTCGTTAAACTGTAAATAAACAAGCATTTTCATGCACAGTTGGTGGTTATTCAAAATCATGTATGATACAAAAGGGAATATGGGAATATTTAGTGAAATTGCATACATCTGTCCTTTCCTAGCAATTCTACTTCGAGAGATGTCTTCCAAAATACCATGGCAAAAGTATGAAAAGATATCTATATGTACAATATATTCACTGCAGCAATTTGTGTAGCAGCAAAAGACAGGAAATAACCCAAATTCCACCAGTAGGAGGCTACTAGAATAAACTATGGTACAGGCATGTACCATGAACTATGAAGTAATAGGCAGCTGTAAGAAGGAATGAGGAGGATCCTTATAGATCACTATAAAGTGATCATCAGCATATATTATTAAGCGGAAAACAAAAGCAAGTATAGTTAAATATGTAGAGTATGCTACCATTTACCCATGAAAGGGGGTCACACACACACACACATTAGGAAAGAAATAAAAGATAAACCAATAAATTAAAAACTAAAAATAGTTAACTGAGTGAAGAGAGGATTAGGGTAGTGATAGAATCTAGACTTCTTTGAACATATCTTGTTTTATATACAGATTTGACTTGGTAATCATGTAAAATAGTCACATAACTATAAAGGAAAAATACATTTTTAAAGAGAAAGTAATCTTTAAAAACCAAAAGTAAAATGAAATAAACTTAAATGTATACATTCACAGTTTATAGCATTAACCACAGTGTTGACTTTAAAATATAGTAACTCAAGTGGGCATTTCTAGTGGTATAAACAGTAAGGACAAATGCAACAAATACAAAATCTTAAAACAATTTTCAGTGATCATATTGTTATTCTTTTTGCTACTGTATTCTGGGACTGTTCTATGGAATAAAGCAAATGAGTAATTACTTTGTATCACTGAAAACAAAGACTTTTGTCAGAATTTAAAGGAGACACAAATATAAGATCAATGAGATTAACTAAAAAAACCTGTATCATTAAATTTGATTTAGAATTATCAGTTCAAATTCATGAGGTATTTTATCAAAAAAGACAAATTTTATTCCCCTAAGCTATCCATTGAATGAATGGACTCCTAGGCAGTGATCAATGTCTGTTAATACCAACAGGTGAAGAGCTGATGCAGAACTTTGTTCACAGATGGCACAGACATCTAATACCTCAACCCTCTGATCACAGCTAGTATCACCAAGAGACAATTAGATACTATGTGCCCCTAATGTGATGCAACAGCAAGTACCATCACCTAATAAGTATTATTGCCAAAAAAGAAAATCAAGCTTTCTATCTAGCCAAATTTATAAATCTAAAAAAATCTACGGATTAAGGTACATGAAAAGAAAGAGGCAGAGGAACATGTTAAATGACACAAGAATGCAATCAGCAAAATGTGGAATGCAAGGCCAAATAACTCACTTTCTTCAACGAATACATTGCAAAGAAAAAAAGGGGGTAAACCTTTGTAAATTAAGAGACAAAGAGATGTAAAAGATCTATCAACCAAATTCAATGTATAAGCCCTAGTTGGTGGTTATATAAACACAACAATTATAAAAGGACATGTGAGACCATTATGGAAATCTGAAAAATGACTAGATATTTCATATTAGGGAATTACTGTTCATTTGTTTGGTGTAGTTATAGTATTAAAATACATTTTTTAAAACAGGAATCCACATCACTTAGAAATACACAATGATGTATTTATTCATGAAATGAAATGATGCCTGAGATTTGCTTCAAAATAGTCCAAAAGAAGAAGGATGTCTGGTAATGGTGGCATAATGAAGTATAGCAATTCCCCTCACAAGTATTAAAAAGCAGACAATATTAAAAACAAGTACCTAAAGGCACAAGAAAATAATCAAAGGCAGGCAGAAACTTGAGAAACATGCACACTTGATACACTGAGGAGTAACTCCAACTTTATGGCTTCTTTGCCTGTCCCTTGTCCCACCCCAGATGGTGGAAAGCTACAGTCTTCCTTACCAGCTTGAGGAGGCAGATTACAGAATTTAGAGCAGCAGAGAAACTGGAAATTTAAGGGGTGGGAGATATTTTAGAAGAGAGAGAGAGATAAACTAGGGCTGAGATTCAAAATCTGAGTACAAACTCTGCCCAAATCCCTGGCTGGCTGCTAAACTAAATAGGCAAACAGGAGACCCTAAGAAGCACGGTAAAAAAGCAGAAACTAGAGGAAGCACTGTTCTTGAAAGACAGAGGTGCTCTTGGTGAGATCTGTGCATCTGCTATGCCTTTCATTAAGTATATTTTCAGCCTGCTCTCAGCTTGAGCTACAGGAAGCAGAAGTCTTCCTGGCTTAAGGAGTCAGAAGGCAGAATACAGCAGCTGCGGGCAGAGCCAACTGAAAATTCAGGGGAAAACCCTGGAAACAAGGAAACCAAAGAGAAGATGATCACCAAAATCTCAGAATCAACTTTGTCCAAATCTTTCAGCCAACTATTAAACTTACATAGACACAATGGAGACACCCCAAAGAACCAGGCTGAAAAAACAGCAGCAGCTGAAAATATTTGAAGAGATATCAGTTACTGCACATCACGAGGGAAAAAGATTTCTCAGTCTGAACAAAAGCAAAAAACCCTCAGAAAAACAATACCGATTCTAAGGTCTCTACAAACATTTCTAATTTCTACAACAACTCCTGAATATGCAAAGAAATAGAAAAAAAAGCAGTCAATAGAAACTGACTCTAGATGGGCTCAGATTTTGGATTTGGCAGACAGACTTTAAAACAGTCATTTTAAATATAGTCAAGGAACCAAAGGAAAATAGAATGATACTGAATGACCAAACAGGGAATCTCAACAGAGAAATGTAAAGTATAAAAAGAACCAAATGGAAATTCTAGAGCTGAAAAGTAAAATAACTTAAATGACAGGTCCCATGAAAGATTCACTACATGAGCTCAACAGCAGATTGGAAATTACAGAAGAAAAAAAGCAGTAAACTTAAAGAAAAATAGAGACTACATACTAATCAAAGAGTAAAGAAAAATCAATAGAGCATCATAAAATTACCTGTAAGACAACATCAAGTGAAGCAGTCTAACATACATATAAGGAGAGGAAGGACAGAAAAAATATATCTGAAGAAATAAACTGTGGCTGAAAACTTCCCACATTTAGTAAAAAATATTAATTTACAGATCTAATAAGCTCAACAAGTATCAATAAGGACAAACACAAAGAAAATCACACCTAGGTACATCATAGTCAAACTTCTGAAAGCTAAAGATTAAAAAAGAGAATCAGCAGTAAGAAAAATGACACATTGCATACAGAGTTACAATGACATGAGCTGACTTAGAAACAATGGATTAAAGATGGTATCAGAGTGACATGCTCAAAATGCTGAAAGGAAAAAAAAAGGCAAAATCAAGACACTGTCACAAAAACAAATTCAGAGAATACGTTGCTACCAGGCCTGCACTACAAGAAATTCTAAAGGAAATCCTTCAGACTTCTGAGCAAAAACACCATCTGGAAAGCCAGGTATACAGAAAGGAATGAAGTACAGCAGAAATGGTGAATAAGTGGGTAAGTAAAAAAACTATACATTGTAATATAACACAGGGGTTAGAGAGTAGGGATACATGTGAAACAAGACTGGCACTCATACTGAGAACTGTTGAAACTGAGTGACAGTACATAGAGACTTATTATATAAAAATAGAAAGACTAGAAAGAAAATAGATGTTTAAATTTTTTCATAATAAAAAGAGAAAAAAAAATGAGAGGGGAAACTCTGCTTTCTATCATGGTGGCCAGTGTATTGTACCTCAAGAAGGCAACCTTCTATAGCGGCGAACAGGAGCTACTCTGCTTCCCACCAACCTTTTCTTTCCCTCTCTGATCAACTTACAGCTCTAGTGTACCTCAGCCACCCCAACCCCAGCACCACCAATTCTATCAGCAGAAACCAGATAGCTTTAGCCCCAAAGCCCTTTCATCTCTTTGCATCTGCTCAAACCTAGTATTGGAAAAGCTGCTTTATTTGTAGTTTTGTTTCAGAGGGAAGAATTCAGATAAACTTATACATTACAAAGAAGATTATGTGCCTATTAAAGTACTGACTTAACATTCAAAAAATACCTCATATACCAGAGGATTCCATCTTATCTTTAAATTTAACATTTAAATGTAAAATTTAGCAATCTGCCATAGGGAAAAGTTGCTTAATTCAAAAGATCACTATGTGGTGGAGTGAAAAACAGCCCTTCCAAGGTAAAGAATTTACAATGAATACAGGTACCCAAAAATGAACATTTGATAGACTATAGTGGGGTTCCTAAAGTATCTGTAGTCGAGACACAGAAAAAGGCCTACACCCACTCCTTTCCTGAAAGCCTGTGCCTAATGCTTGTACCATCTTCTCAGTTGTTTCTAAGCCTTACCCAATTCCCATTCTATTACCAACTGACAGAGAGCAGGTTATTATTTAGTTAAAGCGCAATAGCCAACAAGTATGCTTTTTTACTTCTAAGCCTTAGTGCCATTCCAGGGTCCCCAAAATAACAACCCTGGTTCCTCTCCTCTGCCACTTTCCATAGAAAACATTCTCCCCCATTAAATCAATTATCCTGCAGATATCCTCTTTGGCTAAAACCAAAAGGGAAAAACTACCACAATCAAAAATCTTTCCCTAGCATTCTATGGCATACCAAGGAGGGTATCTGAGAGGAACAGAGGCTCAATATTTGGAGTGGATACATTATAAAGTCATCTATGTTTCATCTATTCTATTTCCTACAAACTAATAATCTTCAACTTTGAGATAAGTATGAAACCTATACCAAATGTCCACCTAATAATCATGGATCCTCCAATATAGTCTAGATTAATTTATAAGGTTTGTATGATTTTGGTATTTCCTTTGGATTAGAAATAGCTTGGTGAAAAGCAAGAAAAACAAAACAAAGAAACGTTATTTTCCTTAATGGTTTGGTTGAAATCCTATAGGGCTGTCGGGGTGTTCTGTTTGCTGGAGAGCATGGGGGAGGGGGAGGGGTGTTGTTGCTTGTTATAATCAAATATCGGCTTTGATAACAAAGTGATGTTAAAACAGGCTTCAACATGGAGCTTCTTACCAATAATCATTGCAGTGAATAGGTCTCTATATAAGAAATTAAACAGGAAAGGTTCATACCAGGCCTCAACTCCCACAATCGAAGTCACTATGTAGACAAGAGAAATAGTCTGGAAGGAAAATGCACACAAAAGCACACAGAGGCATTAACAGCTGGAAAGATCCAGGAGTCAATAACGCTTTATGCAGCATAAGTCTAGTAAACAGTTTTAGTAAAAGCAAGAAGTATGCTTAACTTTAATACTGTGGCAAGTCTTCTTGCCTTTAAAAAATTTTTTTTTCAACCAACAATGCCATAGAATAACTAACTTTCAGACAATGCAAGCAACTGGCCATGATTCAGAACACTTTAAGGCACTTCATAAACTGGTTAAGCCATAAGATGACCCAATTTGCCCACCCAACCACTTTCTTCAAACATACTCCAATTTCTGATTACTTACTGGAGCTTTAGGTGCAAATGGGCAAAAATGGCAACACAAAAAGCAGGGATTCAAAGGCAGGGAGAGTTAATAGCAAGCCTATTAAGTAAGAAAAAACAAATCTCTACTCACTGAAAAGTTGGCAACCAAGACAAAAAGCCAACAATTTAATCATATGGTTCTATCCTTTACAAAATCAACAGTTCAAATGGTTATTTAGTAACATTAATAAACCGTTTGTTGATATAATTGCATTGTGATTATGTTTTTTAAAAAGAGCTCTTACCATTTAGAGGTACATAGTAAATTATCACACAGTATCAGGAATTTTCTTTAAAATAGTTGGGAGAGGGGGTGAGGAAGGGTATTCATGAAACTAGACTGGTCATGTGTTAACTGCTGAAACTAATAGGTATACAAGGGTTCACTATACTATTCTCTATACTTGTGTGGATTATAAGAATCTTAGAATAAACTAGGTTTGAAATTTTCCAGTAACAAGTAAAAATAATATAAAATGGGAAACTTTTTAAAAGCATGTATCAGTTCTAACCAAAAAAAACATAAGGGCAATAAAAAAGGAGTAACAAAAACTCATGGCAATGTTGAAAATTTCAGACAAACATATACTTACCACTTGGCTAATGTCATATCCCCATGGCAGGAAAAGAATCCCTGTGTTATACTTTTCCCAGTGAGACAGGATGAAAGAAAACAAAACTACCCATAGCAGGAGATAAAGAACAAAAACACTGACACCAGATGGTCCTCGTCCAAAGATGGAATACACAGTTACAACAAAGTAAACACATGACCAACTATCCAGGCCATGGTCAAAAAGCTCCCCTAAGGGGGTGCTGGAATTGGTTCTCCGGGCTTGCTTTCCATCCACACCATCTGCAACAAAAACACATTTCCAAAAGAAAAGGTCAGCATGGAAAAAGCTCAGTATGGACACCGTCTTCTTTAGTAAACTGGAAACAAAACAGAACAAAACAAAACAAATCAGCATATCATAAGAATGTTAAACTGAAGTATAGCTATCATCTGCTACTATAAAAATCCAATACAATTCAAAGGCCTCAGAAATAAAATCCACAGTTTCTCAAAGTTTAATCTAAAATTTTTAATGTTTTATCACACTGAGTATTATCAATTTCAGATCTGAGGAAGCATTTTTGTTGGACTCATAATTCTTCCAAATCTGTTTTTTTTTATTTTGTTTGTTTTAAAGTATAATTGATGTCCAGTATTACCTTAGTTTCAGGTGTACAACATAGTGATTTGACATTTGCATGGATTGTAAAATGGTCACCACAGTAAGTCTAGTTACCATCTGTCACATTACAAATACAATATTACTGACTCTATTTCCCCTGAGTTGTTCCTAGCCACAAATTCTCAGGGCTCCAGAGACTATTCAATAGTTATTCACTACAATTTAACCACTCCTTGCTCTAGGATCCAAAAACACTCTGTAGTTCAGTTACAACACCTATATCATCTTGCTTGATATTCCTCACTTTTTTACAGATGTACCACCTCCACAATTTTAAGTCTTGCAGAAAAGGTTTTAAAGGACAAGAAGCCCATCTCCAAAATTTCCCATCTGGGACAGAAATAAGGTAGTCCAAAAAATGAGCAAGGCTGACAGAAAAATACTGAGTGCAATTTTAGATGCTGAAACTGAAGTGTGGGCAGGTTAGCCACATGGTAATGTCAAGTAACTCAAACTAAGCATACTTATTAGCAACTTGGAAGATAGATATGAACTAGATAGGAACACAGGGGTTGTCTCAACAGTGTTATTAAGAATTAAGATTACCAGAGGAATGAGAAAAAGAAAGCTAACAATAAAGCACAGTGGAACACCTTCATAAATGTTCAGAAAAAGAGGAGATGTGGAAGAAAGAGGGAGAGAGAATAGTAAAATCTAGTTAAAAAGGAAGAAGAATTTGAATTATAAAAATTTCCCCCCCCAAAATAGTTTTATTTACCGAGTGCATCAGAATTAGGCTAACTGTAAAGATTCAGATTTGTGGGATTAAAAATTTCTTATAATTAACTGTGTTTATCTTGCTCACCACAGTATATCCCCAGTGCTAGTTTAGTTTGTGGCAAAGAGCCCTTTAAAAATATTGTTTAAGTAATGAAAGGATGACTCCCAAACTCCTGGCCAAATACTACAGGATCTGTTACAAAGGGCTGGGAACTTTAGTGCCTGCAAGTAGCTAAAATACTGCCTAAGAGTCTTTTCTCATTATTTGCTGGTTTCATTTCCTATTGTCAGTGTAACTCCTGTGTTGTTATTACAAGTACTGAATTCATGAACTAGGTATTAATTAGATTTTATACACCTTCTCCTTAAACCTATTCCAGCTCTACAAGACTGGGGTCTAGATATGTTTCAGAATGCTTTTTTTTTTTAAGAAAAGTAATTCAGGGTATATGCCATATATTATGTGGGGAGGGAGGGGAACCAGAAGGACCCAGAGCAGCACCCTGTGATCAAACACATTAATACTGCTGCAGCAAAATGTAAGAATAGTCACAGGAGTAGAATAAACAAAGATTATAAATTGCCTCATGTTAGTTTAAGGCAGGTTTTGCAACAAATAGTTCATATTACGTCAGGATTTTTGCCAGAACTGTGGGCCTGAAACAGGTAGATGGTACAATAAAGAGGCTCTGATGACATGCTGTTAAAAGCCAAGGGCACAGGCCACCCTCACCTTTTCCCTATTCCTCTCACATTCCTTGGCAACTAAATCCTATAACAGAATTTCGAAACTTGCTCATCTTTAATAACAAATGCACATAAGCCTCTGCCTAAATATTTAACTTTGGCTAAACTTTTACTTAGTTCTCCTAGACTTCATTCTCTCTCTTCCCCAAACCTGCAGCTCTGGTCATCCACCATGTCAGCATTTTATACTGGCTTAATGAGTACAAGTTTTTTTATTTTATACATGTACCAGATTTACTGGCTTAATGAGTACAGTCATTTTTATCTGAAGAGGTCTAGGCAACTTCATGTCTAGTCTGCTAGAGATAGGGCCTGCTATTTTACAATCATTTAAAAACTACATACTGAGTGCCTACTATGTGTTAGGCAATGTTCTAAACACTGGGTACACAAAACAAAGTATCCACCCCCAAGGAACTTATATTTGAGAGCAGACAGACAGCAAACAAGTCGGCCATGTGGTTTTAAGGACAGTGGAGAGAAATAAAGCAGGGAAGGAGAAGAGGAGAATGTAGAACAGGCCATGTCGAAAATCCCAATGAAAAGCATTCTTGATAGAATAGAAAGTATGGCCTAACACAGTAGACTTCCCTGACCCCTCCCTCCACCAAATATGAATTTATCACTTCCTTATTTGTTCTCCCACTGTGCTCTATTATAGCATCTCCCTTGTACTCTGCAATTATTTGATACGTTAGTGTTTTTCCCTGAACTTAAAGCAAAAATAATGTCTTATTCCAGAGGTTGGCAAATATTTTTTATAGAGGGCCAAATAGCAAAAAGTTTAGAAACTGTGGGCCATATGTTCTCTGTTGCAACTTCTCAATTTTATCTTGCTGCAGGAAAGCAGCCACAGGCAGAATGTAAAGAAGGAACATAGTTTTGTTCCAATAAAATGTTACTTTACAAAAATAGGCAATGGGGACAGATTTGACCTCCGAGTGGTAGTTTGCCAACTCGTACCTTACACTCTTTCAATTTCTAGCAGTGAATGGCAAAATTTTTCAGAGAAACTCAGACACATATTTATCAAGATGAACTGGATATTAATAAACCCTAATTAAAATGAATTGAGAATAGGAGAAAATGCTAATTTAATGGGTGGCAATCCTTGCTGACAGATTCACCAGCCACTGACCAAAATGAGTATTTGCTGATTTCTTACCTAGAGTATAGGCTGTGAAGTTGAGGATGCCCACTATGATCCAAACCCAATCAGGTACATGCTTGTGACCTGGTGCTGCAAAAGAAAGCAACTCGTATCAGGAACTCTGACAAAACCAAAGAAGTAACTGCCCAACCCCTCATAAACAACAGGCACTTATTTTGAGCTTTAATCATAACTCAAGACCATTCATGTTTACTTGAAAATTATTTATGTGCCTAAAATGAAAAATGCTTTGGAATTTAAAACTGCTTGTGTCTAGTCCAATTCTCATTGTTACTATTTATACTACGAACATGTATTGGGCCTTCAACCTACACTCTTTTACTGTATTATTAATTAGCTACACAAAAGAGGTTTAAATTTCCATACAGATGGCTGCTTACACATCAATTAGATGCTTTGGGCATCTGAATTGTTCTGAAATGCATTATTTCCTCCTAAAATAAAACTGAGAATCAGGAGGTCTGCATTCTAGTTCTGACTCTAATCAACCAACAGTGGGACCTTGAATACAGCTGACCCTGAACAACAGACGTTTGAACTGCATGGGTCACTTACAGGTGGATTTTTTTCAATATATAACTTTGGAATACTGTAAATACATTTTTCTCTTCCTTCTGATTTTCTTCATATATTTTCTTTTCTTTAGCTTACTTTATTGCAAGAATACTGCATATAATACATATAGCAGGCAAAATATGTGTTAACTGACTGTTTATACAATCAATGAGGCTTCCCATTAAGTTGGGCTATTAGTAGTCAGGCTTTGGGGAAGTCAAAAGTTATATGCAGATTTTCAGCTGTGCAGGGGGTCAATACACCTAGCCCTCCACATTGTTCAAGGGTCAACTGTTCATCATTTAACCCTTCCTATCATCCATTTCCCAAATATTCTGCGACTAGATCGTTTATCTGGTCCTTCAAGTTCTTTAATTTGGGGAACCATACATAATATTTACATATTTTTAGTTCTTCAGTAACTAAAATATATTAAGAACTTGATAACTAATCTTATTTAGAGTAGTCAGAGAAAATAATATTTCTAGTTATAAAAGTAAACTTTTGAGGATGTCCTGTCCTGAGAATTAAAAAACAAATTTAAAAACCACTAATATTAAAAACATGCTTAATATAATTTAATCTTATTTATTATTTATGTGGTACTCTGATATTCAATTACCATTTTATTACATGTACAGAAACTATGGCTAAAATTTTCAACTAATAAAGTTAGGCATATGTACAGTTTCAGTTTTCAGAATTTCTGTATCAGAAGTCATAAGTGTTTGAAATTCTGAGTTTTCCTACAAAAATGATGTTGACAGTGATTTTTAATTTCTCCAGGTCAGGGCACAAACATCTGCTGAACCCACAACACTGATGAGTTTAAATACTGAAATTCCTGATTCCATATTTAAAAGTATTCTTATTGGAAAATACATTCTCTAACTTAGAATGTAAAAAATATCCATCTACCTCCAATTTTCTATTCTTCTCAACTCCAACTGTCTGAGCAATAAAAATAAACTCTGTCTCCCACTAATCCTCACCCTCAACCCAAATATATTCTATATTGTCTCCTATGGCCTGGGACAGAAGCTGGGTATAGGACAAAGTGAAGACAGGTATAGGTAGGAAAGAAGACACTGGATCAGAGATGAAAGCAGGCTGGACACCACCTCCAAAGTCCTTCTTTCCTCTTTTCCCTGATAAGGGTTCAGGCTTCTGTCAAAGAATCATTTTCAGAGAAAACCAGGAGTTAGTAAAGGCAAGTATGGATGCTGAGCAGACGGAAACAAAGATCATATTCTCTTCAGAAAAAAGGGGATTTTTCTCCCATAACTAGAAAAAGGGAAGGAATGTTTCTAGAATTGGTAGGTATGTTGTGCCTTGCTTATATTCATTTTCAGGCAAAACTTCAGAGTCCTAATTTTCTGTCTTCTTATAAATCCAATTACTCTTTATTTTCCCAAACCTTGTTACTTTTCAGACAGCATATATAAATTCAATAGTCAAGCTTGTTTCTAGAACTTAATGGAAACATATACAACAGATTACAGACTGTGAAAACACAATTAGGTTTTACATTCAATTCAGACATTTTGTATACCCCTATTAATATCCAAAACTTTTCAGGAATACAAGTGTCTTAATAGAACTGGAAAATAACTTCTCATTTATTTCTCTCTAAATAAAAATATTTAGACATTTAAAATTTTATATTAAAGCAGTAATCTTACCTGAAGCATAAAAGTCAGGATCAAAGTATGCCATAAGTAGGAAATTGAATACAACCAGCAGAAAGCCAGAAAAGGTTATCAGATTTGGAGCCAGCCAAGTAGGAAACACCTGTTTTTTTTTTTTCAAAATAATTACAAGATAATTAAAGGATGGGAATTTCTATGTCCACTACACACAAAGTGGAATTTTAAATCATAATAAAACTTTAAATTTTAAAAATCCTATACATGAGTTATAGATATTAAAATGTAAATCATAATCTGCTGTTCATAGAAATAAGCATTTTCTCTAATTCTATAATCAACAAACTTTTATAATCATAACATTGATTTCAGAAAATTTAAAAAGATATTCTACAAAAATGATAGATTCTAGAGAATAAACTTACATTTCAGCATTGAGATAAATCAAAAAGTATGTGCCTAAGGGAAAGGAAGATGGGAGTAGTTTCTGTAGACATCTTCTTAAACTGACAGTTAAATCCTAGCCCTCCATAAAATAGTTCAAAATATTTAAAACTTACTAAAACATAAGTACATACCTACTAATCATCTTACCTTTACTATACTGTTCCAAAATGGATGCATGACATACAGAGACAGTGGATTAGTGTCCAGAGCACTATACTGTTAAGAAATGACAGAAAATATTCAGTTAATCCTTGCATACTACTAGCAAGTACAATAATATTTCTCAAGTGGAAATAACAGCACAAGATAATCTGGAAAATATGCCTAATTATATGACATCCTGGGAATAATAAAACTGGAGGAACAATATAAATGGGGCAAAGATGGTCAAGCACAGTCAATTTTTATAGTATTACAATGTTTCAATAGAAAAATTTATATTGCTTACAAGTTCTTACTATGCAGAATCAGTAATATGCGCACTGTGAATTCAAACACGGACAACACTGACCTTCTCAACCTCCTTCACCCCCTCAACTAACAGGAACCTAGTTGTTTTACCTGTTGATACAATTACTAATGCATTTAGTGCCTATGCAGCCTTGGGCAAGTTAAGTTACTCAACCTCTTTGCCTTACTTTCTTCACCTGTGAAATGAAGGTGATACCCTTTACCTCAAAGGATTGCCAGCAGAAAAAATCTCTTGAATATAAACATGAGCAACTTTTTCCTGAACATATCTCCTCAGGCAAGGGAAACAAAACAAAAATGAACAAATGGGATTACATCAAACTAAAAGGCTTCTGTACAGCAAAGGACACCATCAGCAGAACAAAAAGGCATCCTACAGTAAGGGAGAATATATTCACAAATGACATTATCTGATAAGGGGTTGACATCCAAAATACATAAAAAGCTCACACACCTCAACACCCGAAAAGCAAATAATCCAACTAAAAAATGGGCAGAGGATATGAACAGACATGTCTTCACAGAAATTCAGACGGCCAACAGGCCCATGAAAAGATGCTCCACATGGCTAATTATCAGAGAAATGCAAATTAAAACCAATGAAATATCACCTCACACCAGTTAGGATGGCCAACATCCAAAAGCCAAGAAACAACAAATGCTGACAAGGATGCAGAGAAAGGGGAACCCTCCTACACAGTTGCTGAGAATGTAAACTAGTTAAACCATTGTGGAAAGCAATATGGAGGTTCTTCAAAAAAACTAAAAATAGAAATACCATTTGACCCAGAATTTCACTCCTATGAATTTACCTGAAGAAAATAAGATCCCTGATTCAAAAACACATATGCACCCTTATGTTAACTGCAGCACTATTTACAATAGCCAAGATATGGAAGCAACCTAAGTGTCCAGCAGTAGATGAATGGATAAAGAAGATGTGGTACATATACACAATGGAATATTATTCAGCCATTAGAAAAAAACAAATCCTACCACTTGCAACAACATGGATGAGCTAGAGGGTATTATGCTCAGTGAAATAAGCCAGGTGAAGAAAGACGAGTACCAAATGATTTCACTCATTTGTAGAGTATAACAATCACCAAACTGAAGAAACAAAACAACAGCAGACTCACAGACTCCAACAGGAGACTCAGCAGTTACCAAAGGGAAGTGGCTAGGGAGGTTGGTTGGGGAGAGGGAGAAGGGGATTAAGGGGCACTAACTAGCACTCACAATATGGGTAGGTCACACGGAAAGCAGTACAGCATGCAGAAGACAAGTAGTGACTCTACAGCATCTTACAATGCTGATGGACAGTGACTGAAATGGGGTGTGGGGGGGACTTAATATGAGTGAATGTAGTAACCACAATGCTGCTCATGTGAAACCTCCATAAGACTGTATATCAATGATACCTTAATAAAAAAAAGGATTGCCAGCAGAATCAGATAATTTAATAATACACATGAAGCAACTTAGAGCAGTACTTCACCCACACTAAGTGCTATATAAGTATTAGGTACTAGTAAATATGTTTTGTGCACCAAAGCAGTGACAGATCCCTTTACAGCAGGAAAGTGGATTGCACAAATAAGCAAAGGAAGACAACAGTGGGTCAGAGTTCTGTGGTAACCAAGTTTATTCTCCAGTTATTGAGCTATTTAGAAAAATTCAAAGGAAACTTCAACACATACCTGTACAGAAATACGTAAAATTTTAAGAGTCACGTGGATGACTTATTAGAATATCACACAGACACACAGAATACCTGGCATGTACGAAGGGATACAAAATTGACAGGGGACAACGTCCCACCTCAAGGAGTGGGAATAGTACCTATTTTATCCAGCTGACATTTAAACGATGTCATACTAGTCAAATGTCTGAAAAAAATTGTTTCATATTTATGCTTAGTAATGTATATAAAATAAATAGTGAGCATCTGAGTATCTCATTTTTTTAAAACCATAATTAAAGATCAAAATTTCTTCCTGAATGTTTTGTGAATATGCAGGAAACATTTTCTCATCAGTGTTTCCAGACTTAAAAGGGTAATAGAACAATAAAGTTAATAAATAAAAATAATTTAAAATACCACTAGCAAAGATAGCTAACTAGTGCGTCAAATGTTTATTCAAAAGACTCCATGCCTGAGTACCTCCACTTCTCCAACCCATTCTGACTAAAAAGGGGTAACTTGGACAAAAGATCTGAGATAGATAGTGGGAAGAAAATGCTGATGGTGAATATGGTTTGCCTCTGATGGCTAGCAAGCAGCTTCACAGCAACATCCAGACTCTCAGCAGGAGCCTACATAAATGAGTGCTACTGTTCTTACCAAAATCAGATTTTACTTGTGTGGGTCCCCAGTGTACAAAGCTTTCCCACATAATAAACACCACTACATCTGAACCTCTGCAGAATGAAGGAGAGGACTGCATGACATGACTGCCTGAATTTAAGTCTTCACACTGGAACACATGGAACCATTATGAACCCCTCAAGGCTGGGATGGCAATAAGGTGGGAGGGCCCTGGCCTCCTCCAATTCACAAAAGAACACACCCAGAAGAGAAGCAGGTCAGATAAAGGGGACAACCACACATTTTAAGTCCACAATCTACTGCAAACCACCAAAGTTGTAAGAAGTCCAAAAACGAAGAAAACTGTTTAAGACATCACACAAATACCTAATACAATGTACAAAGTACAATCTTCTTCAGATGTTTGCTGAAAGCAGCTTTCCATAATTTGAACTTAGTTCTAAGAGAAAGGCATTAACTGATGGTATTTGATTTGAAAAGCTCCTCTTTTTAAATTCTGAAGTTTTAACTCTAAATCTCTACTTCTGGAGACTATGATATGAAAAAAATGTAAAACTAAATACAAGGTCACTTTGGCTAAATGGATTTTTTTTACATTTAACAACAGTTGATGAGGTCAAGTATAACATGAAAATTTAGTATGAAGTTGCAAAAGGTAGCAAACAATAAACCTAAAGAACACTGCTCTAACCTTACACACCAGATTATTTTTCAAGGTCACATATCACTTAGTATAAACAAAGAAACTTGGAAACTACCTTGCAAATCAATAGGAGAAAGGAAGAAAACTCAAACCTTCCACATGCATTTTAGTTCCTACTGGAATGGTGTTTGGGTACATATATACCAGAATACCTACCTAAACCAGGTGGGATAATCCACTGTTAAGGCCTACTGCGACTTGACCGATCTTCAATCTTCAGGACCTGACTAAGCTAGTGCCCTAGAGAAATGCTTGAAGACCACATGCTAAGTTTGAGAGAATCACTCCAGGGCAAAAAAAAACAACCACAAGAGTTCAGAGATGTCTAGTTTTCCCATGCCTGATCCTCATCTATACAAAAAGGTAAAACAGTCACTGGGCTTTTTTCTAAATGCCTCTCGTTACAAAACAATCTCATTACTTCCAGCAGCAACCCAATCCAGGTCAAAACAAACTTTTCTATGCACTAACAAAATCCTTCCCTTGCCCCGCATCTTCTATCCTATTTTCATTTTGCCTTACAATGTTAAGCAGACAAGGGTCTGCTTTCAATTTTTCTTCCAAACAATAGCGCTTCAAACGAAAACAGCTCTCCCTGTCACACCTGCTATCTTCACCTGGTTAAACAACCCATGTTCCTTTTGCTGCTCCTCTTTTGCCAGGGACTCAACCTCCTTCATCATCTAAGTCTAGTTCTCTAGACCAGGCGTTGGAAAGCTTATTCTGAAAAGAGCCAGATAGTAAATATTTTAGACTTTGCAGGCCATATGGTCTCTGTGACAAACATCCAACACTGCTATTGAAGCAGGAAAGCAGTCACAGAAAATAGGTAAACAAATGGACACAGCTGTGTTCCAATAAAACTTTATTCACAAAAATTGGTGCCTGGGGGATTTAGTTTGACAATTTGTGCTCCAGACAATCCAATTTGTTGTTAAATGGACAAAAGGTGGGATCCAGGGCAAAGGGAACATTTCAAGTGGTGTGTGAGTAGAAAGGAAAACATGACTATGAGCCCCTCTTTCTCAGTAACTTGTTTCTCTGCTGCCCAACATTTATTTCCTGTGGCAATAAAATCATATTGTAGGCTTACAACCTCACAGTCATCTGAACATCTCAGGTCTTAAGTCTACATTTACTATTTTAAGATTTCATCTTGCTCGAGTCATCTCATCTTTCTATCTCCTCCAGATCTCCTCAGATTCAGACTTGGTTAACCAAGTAATAGCTAACTCTCAGCATGTAAATGTCATGCCTTCCTAAGTCTCTGCAAAAATGCTGATCAAGGTGGAACTTCTAAACATTTCCCTCAAGACTGCTAATAGTTCACTTAATGATTTTGATTTGGGTACAGAATTCACATCCATTAGTACAGAATTCATCTACAGCAATTAGTCTGTCTTGGCTACAAGAAAAGATTTTCCATAAAGTCTTAGTGAAATCCAGAATGACTTTATTTTTATTTATTTATTTATTTATTTCAACCATGCAACATTGTCTTTTATTATGTATAGGTTTTTAAAACTATTTCCTCAATCTCTCTATACACAGGCAAAAAGAGGTGTACTGTTTAACATATTGGAACTTGCAAATTTGGTAATTGCCTAGAAAAGGGAAAATTATCCCTAAAACATGCTTAACCAGGAGGCCAATTCATCTGCCGACCTCCAAGAACATGGAGATGAGTGTGATACAGACTGTCCCTCATCTGAACCTTCATTCACCACCATTCGATAACCCTTCTTCAGGCCCAGATCAGCAGCACATTTCTTGCCAACAATCATTAAATGTCCAAGAAGACTTTCACCATCATCTTCTGCTACAGAAATCTGGGATACATGTTTCTTTGGTATCACCAGAAAATGTGTTGGTGCTTGAGGGGAAATGTCATAGAAAGCAAGGCACAGGTCATCCTCAAAACTGATTTTGGCCGGGATTTCCTTGCGAATGATCTTCCCGAAGATTGTATTGCCACCAGACCAGGCGATCTTACCTGCCATATCGGCCTCCCTCCCATGCGGCCACCCGAGGAGCAGCTCGGAGGAGGGAGGCCAGAATGACTTCAGGAAGTTTCAAAACATTTTTTTATTTCAGGACAAGTAAGGAAATAAAGCAGCATTCATTCTTCACTCATTCCTTCAGCCAACAAATATTTATGGTTGAGCACCTGTAGTTTTGCCAGCCAAAATTCTGCCAGGTTACCGGGCAGAATGGAGAACAAGACCAAAATGTTTCCTATATTCACCAAGTCTACAGTCTAATATGAGATAGAAGGTAAGCAAGAAAAAACAAGTATGATCACAAGTTGTGATAAATACTGGGAAGGAAATGTACGGGCAGTTCTGCAAAAGGTCAAGGGAGCTGGGAGTGTGCAGGAAGTGTCAGAGGGTAAGAGAAAGCTTCTACAAAGAGGGGACACTTAGGCTGAGTCCTAGAAGATGAGAAGACGGGTAACAAATGTATGAGATATACCAGTCAAAGAAGTGAGACACTAAAGAGAACATGCTGTGACAGATTCCATTTACATGAAGTTCAAAAACAGGCAAAATTAATTTATGGCAAAAGAAGTCATAATAGTTTGGTGAGAAGGGCTGCAGAGGGACCTTCTGAGGTGCTAGAAATACTTCTGTAATTTGATTTGGATAGTAGTTACATGGGCATACAGTTATGTAAAAACTCATTAAACTATACACTTAAGATGTGTGCATTTATATGTAATTTACACCTAAAAAGAAAAAAAGAAAGAATATACAGCAGCAATGTATACACACACTCCCATGTTTGCTGGGCAGGGGGTCAGGGGGGCGGTGCATAGGTGTTGGTGGGAGAAGAATGCATACCAAAATACCTTCCAAGAGCCAAACAAGACGTGCAAAAGCCAGAGCTAGAAATTTCTGAAATACTGAAGAAAGGCCAATATAGCTATAGCTTAGTGAGCAAGGAGGAATGCTATGAAATGAGATTAGAGACATGGCAGACATCACTCAGCAGGACAACAGTGAGCTAGATTTTACTCTAAGCCCAGTGCATGCCCTGGTTTACATTTTTAAAGGATTGTACTGATTACAGTATAGAAAATGGGCCAAAAGGGGGGCAAAAGTGCAAATGGAGAGACCCATTAAGTCTCTCTAGTAATATAAGGCATGAAACAATTATGGATTAGACTATCAGCAGTACAGCGATTTCTAAACACTTCCAAAATATGCTGAAGTGCCTACTTTTGAGAAGGGCATTAGAAAGGTGAGTTTCCTCTTAATTTAAGAAGAAAATTGGCTTTAATGAAAGAAAACCTATGAAACCACCTCCTTGGACATAAAAGTATTTCCTTTGTACAGGTACTGTATTTTAAATCCCTTCTGTGTACTGGTAAGAACACCGATATGAACTGACACCCCACAGCACTAAATACAGAGTTTTGGGCAGCTTATTAGCCTAAGGCCATTGTCTCAAGTAATGCAATACTATACATAGCAGCAGATTTTCCTGCTTTGTTCATCTTGTCAATAAAGAGAATAGGACTTGAACTATTAAAT
This sequence comes from Manis javanica, assembly GCF_040802235.1. Lineage (NCBI taxonomy): Eukaryota > Metazoa > Chordata > Mammalia > Pholidota > Manidae > Manis > Manis javanica. The sequence continues at coordinate 222,279,928 of NC_133156.1, forward strand.
GATCTTTAATACAAGGCCTGTCTTTACCCCTCTGAAATATAAACTTTATACTTGCAAAACATATTTAATTGTGGTAATCCATAAAATGTGGCTTCAGTACAAGATAATGGTTTGTAAATTGTACTTGTTAATCCCTTCAGATGTAAGCAAATTCAAAATGTCGTTTTTTATTTTTAAAACTTACTCCCAAAATTACTGAGTTCAAAATCATCTATGTCTTTAGTAATAAAAAGTAAGCAAGACAGCCACAAAAAAACCATCTTAGTTCACAACTGGGTTCATTGTATGAAATTATATTCATTGCTCATACCAACTTTTTAGACATCTCTAAAATGAAATACATAAACACATTATCAGCCTCTCTTAAAAACAGAGGAGAGGAAAATGAAAATACCAACTCCTTCTTCCCCTGCACAATGAAGTTCAGTGTCTAGTACAGTATTGAGGTCAGTCAGTTGCTGACAGGTCTCATAACTCAATCGTGTTAAGGTGTTTAAGTCTTTATACAAACGGATCCATTGTGGCCAACATGCACTCTCCCACTCTTGGAGCAGAATTCTTTAGCAAAGGCATTCTAATCCTCCAAGCTAGTCATTTAAGCACAAAACATAAACAAGGGATCCCAATTATTAGAAATTGTTATTCACTCAACAAATATCAAGACAGTCCAAAAGAGCTGCCTTTCACATACATATGTGGGAGTCACTGAGCACTGGGATGTAAAGAAGCAGTTCAGAGTGTGGAGAAAGCTTCCCAACCTGATCATTTCTGCTTCTGACACACAGTAGACTAAGGTCAATAAACATATTTGAATGTATGTACAGATGAATGAATAAATAAGTGAAGTTCTCTGCTTGTTTAAGTATTAGTATAATCTATTAATGGTGAGAAGTGTTAAAACTTCCTTCATCAAATCTATTTTCCCCAGAACAAGTCCACAGCAACTTTTAACTTCACAAAGGGAAGTTCTTACTCTCCCCCTCTAATACCATGTTTGCATTTGCATAATGCTTTACAGTTTCCAAAAAACAACTTATCTGTTCTCTCATTTGATATTGTAAGATAGATAAGATAGACTAATCATCCCTATTTTACAGAAGAAGAGAGTATAAAATTCAGAGGTTAACACAGCTAATTAACAGGAAGGTCTAAACTGTAACTACTTTCTGAGTCATCTCCAAACACATCTATGAAATTGATCACCGTTTTAAACCAGATTACTCTTTCTTGGTTCTAGTACAATCATCAGCTACCTAGATTCAATGTACTAAAATCATTATTCTCATAATATCCTCCAATACACATTTTTCTGTCTTCCAATTTGTGGCAGGCATATTCTAAACCCTAATGAGTCCCCAAAGTAATCCCAAATGAGTCAAGATCTTGTATAAGCAATCTCTTCCCCATGATGGTTCAAACTGATCCCCTGAGGTCAGAACCTGTGACTTGCTTCTAACCAAGAGAATATAGCAAAGGTGATGGATGCCACTGCCTTGATTAGGACACATTATATGGCAAAGGTGAGAGATTGCTTTCATGATACATTATGTGAGTCTCCATCTTGACAGTTTTGTGGAACAGTCTCCTGCCAACCTTGAAAAAGCAAACAGCAATGATGTGTACTGCCTGCCTATGGCAAGGGTAATGTGACAAAGAAAAGTAGGCAACCTGGAAGAGCCAAGAGCCTCAGCCCTACAACTAAAAAGAACCAAATTCTGCCAACAACCACACAAGCCTGGATGAAGGCTGCAAGCTCCAGATGAGAACACAGCCCAGCTGACACCTTAAGTGTAGCTGGTGAGACCCTGAGCAGAGGAGCCAGCTACCAATGCCCAGACTCCTCACTCACAGGACTGTGACATAATAAATGTGTTTTATGCCACCAAATCTATGGTAATTTATTACCCAATGACAGAAAATTAATGCTGTATACAATTCTGAAAGCACTAAATCACCTTTTCTAATCAGAGATACCTCGAGGCTCCTATCCACAAAATTACTACCTGATGTTTGAGAGCTAACATATGAACATTACAGTAATACAGCCTCTTACTCCTTTACATTTGTTTCTTGGTTTAATTAACTGCTCTTCAGGTTGCAATATAATTGAATATGCCTTTGATGAGGTGGTTCTCAAAATGTAGTCACCAAACTGGACACAAATTCTTGGGCCCTACCCCAGATGTATAGAATCAGACACTCTTGTGGGTGGGACCCAGAAACCTTCTTTTAACAATTCCTCCAGGTGATTCTGAAGCATACTCAAGTTTGAGGATGAATGCTCTGGTGAAAACAAATATTAACAACGCCCCACAACTCCTCAGCTGCAGGACAAGCTGTCACACCATCAATTCAACAGTCAACACCTACCTATACCTTCTTAGATGGCTTCACATATAGCATTGAAGCAAGAGACAAGGTGTAATAAAATTCAACAAGGACTATTAAATTTACTAAACGCAAGGCATTGTGCTAGAAACTACTATGATATAAAAACACCAAATCTAAACTTAAAATGTGAAAAAAAGGGGGGGTTCTACTAAACTGGGACAGATATAAAAGGTTTCTTAAAGTATTTCTTATCAATAAAAGACTTTAAGAATTACACCCACAGACAACATGACTCAGTGGACAATGAGATCTCACTTCAGTGAGTATTGTCATTTAGATCCACGACCAAGTCAAGAGAGGAGTGGTGCGAGTAGACTGGAGAAGCTAGAGTAATGAGAGAAGAACAATCAAGTCATGACGACAAGCAAGTTTGATTGCTAGACTTACTCTATTGTAAATCTAAGGAGAGATGAGAAGATAAGTCAAAAAGAGCAGTTGTTTAGTGAAAATTTAAAATCCTTGCTGAGGAATCTGGTATCAAACACATGATAAACATGTGGAAGGTACAGCAAATTCTTAAACAGGAGAGAGATATTTGAGAAAACTTACTTCCTCTGCCTATTGTACTATCATATATGACTAAGTAGAGGAAGAAATCTGAGATCAAAAAGTAGCTGTGGGACCCAAGCTAGACAAAGACATCTTAGTACTCTTTCGATCTGTCCATTAAATTGTGACCCTTCATTTCCTTTCCTAAAATGTACTTTCTCTTGGTATAACTTCCTGAGGTGTGGGTACTCCATGTATTTGTTACACGCTAGCTAATGTTCACAGGCAGGAAAGCACAAATATCAACTTTTGTCTTATTTACTTTACACTAATATAGTACTATCTGCTGAGCACTTTACAAATATTAACTCTTTCATCTTTGATAATGACCCTATAAGGTAGGGACTACCTACTTCACAGATGAGGAAACCTGGTTAGAGAGACAAAGTTACATGTTCAAGACCACAGAGCTAGCATGTGGATTCTTTTTAACTTAGTATAAGTCCCAAAGCTAATTATTTAATCAAAAGCCTTTTACCTCTATTAGAGCTAATAATACAGGAAATGTTCTTAATACTCAACTGAATGTAAGATAAGTAAATACAGTCATACACTGGCTCCTAATAACAACTTAAAACTGGGGGAAGAGAAAATAAAATCAGTTTTCACCATTCATTTTCCCTATCTGCAAACATTAGACACAAACCCAATTATGCATGTCATTGAAGGTCTTTATACTAATGCTTATATATCTTGTACAAAACACCCAGTAACTTCAAGGCAGAGTCTGTATTTCATCTTTAGATTTGAGAGGCAGCACAGCATAAAGAACATGGACTTAAACCCAGAGTGCCTAGGTTCAAATCTCAGCTGTGGGACCCAACCTAGTTACTTAAATTCTTTGTGTCCCAGTAAAGTGGAGAAAATAATAGTATCTCTACCTCTCATAAAGCACTTGTGAAAATTTAATGAGATAATATATTTAAAGAACTTACAGCAACGCCAGGCATTCAGCAAATGCTATATGAATGTTTGCTGCTATTACTATTCTTTTACAATGATACTGCTCTTGCCATTTCAACATTCCTCCACTGAGCTCACTAGGCTTGGCTTGGTCTCTCACACAGCAGCCACTCCCTTGTGCCTCTACTTTACCAGGGTCATCCTGGTCTCTGTTCCTCGGTTCCCATCAGTCTCTCTGACTGGAACCTCTTCTCTCAGTTCTTCCTCATGCACTAGGCAAATTCTTGTTCTGCAAAACTCTTCACATTTAAGCATTACAGCAGTTAAGAAAGACAAGCCATCAGCAGTGAACTGGTATTTCAGAAAGCAGTAAAAGAACCAATTCAACATGTTTCTTCCAAATAGCACCTAAAATGTGGTAACTTTCCACCTACCACTTACTCTTCACCCTCTCACTCTGCAGAAGTTTTCCATCCATCCTTCTTTCACTCCTAAGACTTCTCTATCTCTGCCTGCTGCAAAAATAACTCTTTCTGTGAGACAATTGTAAATCTGTATCTAAGACCTCTAAAATGCTTTTCAAGCCCTACTAGTGTTCTTACAGGTGAGACAGGCCAGTTCCCCAAATCTACTGAAGACTGAGGCAAACTAAAAATAAGATATGCTTGAACTAACCCTAACAGGTAATGTTGTAATTCACATATTACATTGTAGTTGGCTTGCAGTCATAATAAGTGAAAATCAAAAGATCAAGAATTTCTCATGTTTCTACAGTGGCTCAGTAGGAAAGGATTCTAATCTGTGAAATAATTACAGAAATGTTCTCTAGTAGAGAACAATTCATCCACAAGTGATATTTCTTCACAGCATGAAGTTTTCTTTAATTCCAAGTAGACAAACTACACCTTCAGGTGGCCCTGCCCAAGAGAAGTGCCCTGTGATTACTGTTACCTTGCCAGATTCAGCATCATTTGTCATATACATTGTAACTGTGCTTCTATTCTGTTAAGGATCAATCTCTCACGAGTTTGGTTACTCGTGAGATATTAGTAATACCTACTGACTGGACTTTTAAGAGGACTACATCTAAGCCTTAACCCTCACTCCCTGGAGCTACTTCCTCCTCCTCTCCGATAGCACCCAGCACTGACCTAACTGCATTTATTAAATATTTATAACAGTCATCCTACCAGAACCTGAGTCATCCCAGACTCCTCCTCAGTTTTCATCTCCTGACCAGCTGCCACCACCACCTCCAGCGTATCAGTCACCATGTTCTATCAAATTTAAATCTGAAATCAAGATCACAAACTCAAATGTGCACAGCGATCAGGCAGGTAAAATGAACAGCTCCACATGAAATACAGACTAGGGGAGAAACAGCAAACTAGAAAGCAAATACCCTTTTAAAGAGGGCAAGCACTATTCAGCTTCAGGGAATTCTTGTCAAGAGGAAGCTCTGGGTCACTGTGGTCCACTCTTCCGGCTTTTCAAAAGAACCCAGAAATCTGGGCTTTTATGGGGAAGATACTATTTTTTTAAGCAAACTAGTGTGGGCCAAATTAAACATATTTGCTGGCCAAATTTAGTGGGCAGGTTAACCAGTTTTTACCTCTATCTTTAGAATCCCCACTCCCTTTGCAGTCCCTCTGGTTAGATTCAGGTCCCCTCATTTTTTACCTAGTTTTATGCAGGAGAATTTAAAAGGTCTACATATAACCCCTATTCCACCACCATTCACTCATTCATTTTCTGTAAGTTGCCAGCACAGTGAGTTTCCTAAAATTAAAACCTGATCCTGTTTAAAACTCTTAAGTGTCTCCCCAAAACCTCTAGTATTACAATGTGCCTAAGAACCACCTGGAGTATTTAACTTGCAGTTAAGAGCAATCTATCTAATCTGAATCTCCCAAGCTGAGCCTAGGAATCTGCATTTTAAAACTCTACCTAGATGATTCTGATGCCATTGATGCCGATAGTCCTTGGGCCACAGAAACACGAGTCTATAGGGTAAAATCCAGAGGTCCTCCTTTACATCAAATCATCCACCTCCCTCTCCAGTCTCACCTCCTGCCACTCCACCAATATGCCTAAACATCTAACTTCTTGCGGTTCCCAGAAAATACTCTCTCGAGCCTCCACCCCTCTGCACTCCACTGATCTCTTGTTCTGTAATGCCTTTTCTCCTTTCTTCCCCCAATGATACTGGGAACTACTCAGCGTCCTCTTTTTAGACTGGTCTCTCCTTCACCTCCATCCCTCTATGGAAGCCTTTCTGAGTTTTGACCCTCACTCTGGAGCTGCTTCTTGCTCCTCTCCCAGAGCACCAGGCATTACCTAACTACATTTATTAAACAGCTACAACTGTTCATTTATTTGTCCATATGCCACCAAACTGGGTTCCTTGAAGGTAAGAATTTTAGACTAGCTTAATTGTGCAGCCCCAAAGCTATGCCTGACACAGACTGGGCCCTCCATAAATGCTTACTGAATAAACACAATCAAACTGTATGAACCACTAAGGGTGAAGGCCAGATTCTAGTTCTTTAGCATTACCATGAAGATGCACATGGTCTCTCTTTACATCTCTCTTTACAACCTCTTAACTGCAATACTAATCAATCCCAATTATCACAATTCCTGTAACCAAGTTATTGTTGACAACCAAGTTAATTAACTACCATAACAGCAGAAACTAATTCACCATAAAACTATATTCTTGAAACCAAACAAGGTATTTCACAGAACACTTCCTCTCTGAGGCAAAACGATATAATCTGAAACTACCTGCTATACTATCGATTAAAAGTGTGCCTTCCCTTGGTCAGATTAGGTAAACTACAATACAAATTTCGCCCTTAGATAAGTGAGAAAATCCTTCAACTACAGAGTCCTATCCAAAGAAAGCAAAGGCAGAGAGGAGGAGTAAGACTCAGGAGAGTGAAATCCCTCAACATTTAATTGTCTGAAGGTACATTAATAAGCAACAGATAACAACAGCAGCTAAACCCCTGACATCTTCACATTCAAAACACAAAAGTACCTTTCCAATACCCAGTTCCCATTTACCATATTTCCAAAATGGTTTATATTCTTTTACACCTTCATTCCTTTCACCTGTGGAGTGCCTACTCTGTTCATGCGCTAGACCTTGGTCGCGTTGAACAGAGGTGTAGGCCCTGCTCTCCCTCATATCCTAACAGAGAAAGCAAACACTCAACTAATTAATTATTCAACTAACTTTTTAATACAACTAACTTTTTGTATGGTATGTTATGGTAACACAACGGAAAACACAATGTTAATAGAGCATAGAACACAGAATCTATCCCATGCTTTCTTCTGTACTGAAATAATTATCTTATAGTTTCTTATTACAGAAACCTAACTACCACTCTACATGTGCCCCCCTTTCAGCAGTAATTCTGAATAAATAACTGCCAGGTTTCCAACTGTAGCTCTCAGACATACCTCTAGGGAAGACAAAGAAATTAAACTAGATCAAAAGTAATTTTTCCACCAGCTGCTTTTATGGTATCAATTTTTTCCCCCACATTTCTTTGCTCTAATATACAGGGTCACATTAGGGAATAAAAATCCCTTTTGAGTGTTTATGTCTTAACCTATTTATGAGATAATCTTCTTCAAAGGCTATTTTAATTCAGTAAGAATTTATAAAAAGCACTTACTGTGGAAGACCATACAATGGGAATGTTTGATCTTCAGGAAAAATGGGTCTCTAGGTACAATTCATATTCCAATAAAACTGACCACACAGATTTTTCCTTTGGACACCTTTGGATTCATAATTTTAATATGAACACAGTAGTGAGTAAAGAAACCTGTACTTTAGTTTATAAATCTATGCCTTCTCCCCACATCCATTTTTTAAAGGAAGTCTCATTATACTAAAATAACATCAACAAACTTTATTTCAGTGAATACTGGACACTTGCTAAATTGACCTTTGTTTTCCAGAAGAGGAAATCTGCTGTCAAACACAGAAAGTCAGATAATGGAAGAGGGGGAGAGATAGGAACAGAAAATCACACAAAACTTTCCTGTATATTAAGACACCTATCTAATTGAAAATATCTAGATTATCTGCTTATGAGAAAAAGTAGATTTCCCATTACAGACACTACTGCAAATACGAAACAGCTCTTCAGTTGGCACTTACCCAGAAAGCTAGATCCTAATAAGGAAAAGTTTTATACATTAATATTTACAGAGCAGCAGAGGGGATTACAGAAAAGGGAGATAGTTTAGGGCAAAACAGGAGGTATCTGAATTACTAACCTTTAATGAAAGTTGTAAAACCCTGGCCTGGGTTACTAAAAAGGCTCTGGAATGTCTTTCCACTTCAGATTTTAAAACAAATCAACACCTCTGTTCAAAATGATACGGCACAATTTTTCATGAAAGCAGAATGTACTATGTGATCTTCCAAGGTCCCTTACAGTTTTTCCAATTTCAGTTAGACAAAACTCATTATGATCTTTTCAGTTATTCATTCACGCATTCCACAAATGTTTACTAGGTGCGTGGGATGCATAGTAGCACTGTGCTCAGACCATAGTGGTCCATAAGAAAGTCTAACCATTTGAGTATTACATTCTAATGAGGAGTCACACTAAAGAACTAATTCCATAAAAAAAGTAGAGCAAACCAATGTCACACTGAAGAACTAATTCCATATAAAAGCAAGTAACCACATTACCTAAAGATCTGAAAAAGAAAAAAGGGGACAGGGGAGATGGCTACTAATTCAGGAGGGGCAGACCATGAGTGGCATGACATGAAGCTATGACACAGACAAGGACCAGACCATTCAGAGCGAGATGGGTCATGTTACGGATTTTTGGACTTCATTCCAAGAGCAAAAGGAAGACAGTGGAGGGTTTTAAGCAAAGAAGTGATGTGACCAGATGCATATTTTTTTAAAGATCACTATGAAACATAAAGAAAGGCCTGAAAGAAAGTGGAAAAGGTCTAACAAGCTCTGAATCACCCTGTGTAACATACAGTTGTAATAAATGTCACTGCACATACTCTGAGTCTAAGCAGAAGAAAAAAAAAAAGGCCTGGAAAGCCAAAAGTGGATGTGGGTGAGCACAAAATAAAGTAGTATTAGATTATAATCCAAAGTATAAAATAAATATCCATGAATCCATACTGATATAAATAAATGATTGGATAAATATATACTGGGAAGAAAAGACAAAGTCTTCCATGTAGAATTCCTAATAAACTATGTCAATTCTCTGCCATCAAGTAGGTGGAATATAACTCTTCACTCCTTAAGTGAGGACTGTGAACAGTGACTTCCTTCCAAAGAGAATAACTTTACAGGGGGAAACCTGACAAACAACACCTCAACCAAATGATCAAAGTCAACATCAACAGTGAGACGTCAGGCTGCTAGCTGTACTCTTTGTATGATGCAAGAATGGCTTTTGTCTCTGGTTTTCCTCCCAAAACCCATAATCCTCGCCTAATCAGGGAAAAACTTGACAAATTCCAATTGAGACACATTCTACAAAATACCAGAACGCCTCAAAACTATCAAGGTTATCAAAAACAAGAAAAGTTTAAGAAACTGTCATAGCAAAGAGGAGCCTAAGAAAGCATGACCACTCAGTGTAATGCGGTATCCTGGCAGAGAAGGACATTAGATAAAAACTAAGGAAATTTCAATTTTATTTTCATGGACTATATTTAGTTAGTTAAAATGTATAAATATTGGTTCATTAATTGTGACAAATGTACCATATCAAAGTAAGATATTAACAATAGAGAACACTGTGGGAGGAGTATATCCGAACTCTGTACTGTCTTCACAATTTTTCTGTAAATCTATTATGAAACTATCTAAAATAACAAGGTTACTTAAAGTGTAAATGGGGAGTGGTAATGGAACGACTCTTTAGGCTAAAAATGATAAAACATACAGGACTTGGTGATTCACTTGCTGGTGGGAGGGGCAGAGGAATCAGGAGTGAAAGCGACACAGGTACCAAGGATGAAAGGTTACAGCCCAGATTTCAGGCTTGGACAACTGGACGGATGGTGGAGTCATTCACTGATAAGGGAGCAGTGGAGAAGAACCGGATTAGTAGGAAAGTTAACCAGCATTTACTGGAGGCCCATTACATACAGGCCAGGCCTTTCTCAAATTCTTCAGTCATTTTGCACGGGAGACTATTATTTGGCCCAAAGTCAAATAAAAAAATTAGAGCAAGTGGAATATGTGTGTTCCTTGTGTGCTTTTACTTCATGGGGCAGCCCGGGCACCACAGGTACGCTGAGGACGCTTCTTTCTTGGGAGGAGTGGAATGCACCGGCAGAACCGCCTCGGTAGTCACTCCCCCGCCCCGGCCCTCCTCTGCCAAATATTCATCTCTAGCTCTCGAGTTGTATGCAAGAGAGGCGGGTAGAAACTTGATTAAAATGAAGACAATAAAGACAGCACAGAAAGAAACTGTATCACCTCTCAGGCGGCTAAAAAATAATAACGATGAAGTACAGAAGCAAAGGGAATTCTCCCGCTCCACTCCCATCGAAGCGGTCTCCTAAGGAAAAGGCAGTCCCCCGGGAGGGTGCTGAGTCGGAGCGACGCCTTGGGTGCCCCCCACGCTCCCAGACCCCGGGAGAAACGCCCGCCAGCCCGCCCGGAGCCACGCGGCACAAGGTGACACGGACCGCGCCGGCCCCTCAGCCGCCTGGGAGAGGCCGGGGCGAGGAGGTAGAGGGGCGTTCGTGGGGCCCGCACTACCTTGTACTTATCAAAACCAGCCAGCTGCTCCGGGCTCACGTATTCGTAACCAGCCATGACGACCCGAACGTCGAGCACCCACTCAACAGCGACTCTCCGCGACGACGTGCAGACAAACAGAGACCACCCCGGCTGGGTAAAAGTGGAAAGACCAAGGTTTGCAGAGGAGGTTAAAAGAGCCCCGCTCCGCCACTGCGCACGCGTAGCCGTCCGGACCACTTCCGCAGCCTCCCAGCGCGCAAACGCAGACCTCACTTTCTCCCCGCCCACCAAGGGAGGGTCGCTAGCCAGCTCACGCGTCCGCCCCCTCACGCCGTCGCAATCCAATCAGCATGGATCGGGTAGAATTAAATCCTGCCTTCCAGGTCTCCTCGGCGCTTCATTCGCTAACGTCAAAATTGGTGAGCTGAGGTGAGGCCAGAAGGGAAGTGAAAGGTCATCTTCCCGGGATGCATTGCTTCTCCTCTTTGGGGAAGGTTCGGGAGAGTGTGTGTATGTGTGTGGGCGTGCGCGTGCGTGCGTGTGTGATGGGTTCTGCATTGAAATTTGGAGTTACCCTCTTAGTCTTGCAGAGTAGGGTGACTGCATGCGAACCAGTTCAGCGGTACCTCAGGGAAAAGGGCTATTTTCCCTCAAGCCGTAAAGCAAAAGCAGAAAAAGGGTCTGTGCCCAGCCTGCTTCCAGCTCCTGGCACGCACGGTACGCTGCACGCAGTAGGAGGTTAGTAGATAAGATTTCATGTAGAGAAGCCAGCGGAAGACTCGGTGAGAGGATTTCTGAGGTCGGTAAATGGATATGAAAGGGCAATGGAGAAAAACCCTTCGGGTCAGCGTTGTTTGTAGACCTTGGACTGCCTCGCCACACTATCACATTTCCAAATTAAGACTGTTAGTGTCACCCGACCAGATAAAAGCACTGTTCCCTGAGTCTCTAGAGATCCTTAAATGCGTTTGCAAGAAGTGTGTTTACATAACTGAAGCCATTTGTAGAAATAACACTATCATTGGCTAGCGTGTTTGAATCTAATAAGAAAATTGAGTAATACATAGTAACAGTTGCTACCATTTATTGAGCGCTTTATACTTAGGCAACTGTGTACTTTATCACCAACCCCCGTAACAACACTGTAAGGTGGGAGGCATTTTTCTTCTTCTCCTTGCAGATCAGGAATTCAAAATTCAGATTAGTTCACCTGCCCAGGATTGCTTAATTGCACAGCTTAGAAATGGTGAACCCAACATGAAATGAGGTCTTTAGAAAGAAAGCCTCTACGTAAGGGAGTCTCTCAGTCTCTTTGGGACTCTGAAACAAGGGTAATCATTTTGAGATCTCTTGTGTTCCTTACATTCAGTCATTCAACAAATACTTATTAGGGGCTCAATATAAATCAAGTATATTATTACTTCTGCATATGTCTGCTCTCCCCTTTTAAAATTAAGATTCTTACTTGGTACTAGAGATAAAGCATCTATCCTACATGGTAAATCTTAGATGATCAATAAACTTATGTGTCATTTTTCCCTCACTTGCCTTAAGTAGATTTGTATCTTATACATCTTAAATTTTCCCATGTTCTACAGCCCAGCGCCTTCCAAATAATATGTGATCAGTACATTTCGTTGAATGAGCAAAGATCTCTTTGATAGACTCTGAAGTTCCCAACTTTGAGAAGAACATTAGAAAATCTGGATCTCCTTTTAGGAAGGAAATTAGCTCTAATGAAAGAAAAGTTATGAAAGTACCTCTTCGGACATGAAAGTTATTTCCTTTATCCAGGCACACTATTTAAATCTCTTGTATGTACTGATAAGAAAACTGAATTGACACACCTTTATGATAAATACAGAGTTTTAAACAATCTATTAAACAGTTTGAGGCTATTGTCCGAAGTAACATACTACAGATATCCTCTGCTATGTGTTTCTTCTAATTCAATATGAAGAGGAAAAAAAAACGTAACTATAATTTTTAATATAAAACCTGTGCTTACCCATCTGAAATACGCACTTCATACTTGTAATACGTATTTTAGTTAATTGTAGTCATCCATAAATTGTGGTTTGAGTACATTAATAGCTCATAAACTACACTTATTGTTAATCGCTAAAGATGTAACAAATGCAAAATGACATGGTTGATTACGTAAAACTTTTTTCCTACCTCTGTTATTTTCTTCAGTTTTTTAAAAACAGCTTTTAATTTTGTGAAAGCAGTTGCAATTTGCTGCCTCTCTTCTGCAGAAGGTAACAGGTTTGAATCAATTATAAGTCAGTCTGAGAATTTCTAAACTGAAACACAACACAGAGCTTTGTTTATATTTTGACATCTGTCACTTACTGGGTGTGTGATCCCAGACAACTTACTTCACCTAACCCCATTTCTCTTTTTCAAAAAGAGAGTGTTAGATTAAATTTCTCAAATCCTATTCATCTCTGAAATTTAATAAAACTATATCATTTAGCATGTCCAAGACTAAGTGAACTGATCTGGAAAATGATTATAATTCTTGTCCTACCTTATAGTTACTACATAGAGCATGTGAAGTGATATAGCTTAAGCCTGTTAAATTAAACCCATACAAATACAAGATATTATTTTCCCCAAATTCCATGAACCCTAGACTTGGGTGAGCTTTACCAGGCACTCTCATCTGGGAAGAGAAAACTGCAGCAAACAAAGCTGCCTTTGTAACTGAATCACCTTCCTATCTCCTCTTTCCTGAATTTCATTCCAGGAGGCCTTTATCCCTAAGGCAGCCCAGGGCTGCCAGGAATCACTTCATTTGGGGCCTGGCTATTCCCTTCTGTGCCCTGTACTATCTGTTTCTTCTGCACCACAATCCTGAGTATAGTTTGTTACTGCCTTGCTTGCCTTGTCTGTGGCCTCATCCAATGAAGTTTATCTCTTCTACATTTCATACAGCCAAGATCAGGCTTTTTGCCTTCCAGAATGATAACCATAGAAAATAATTTCTGCTAAAAACAAAGTTATCACCTTTGCAATATAGCCTGGAAAATATTTTAGTTCCTAGAATTCCAATTTTACTTAGTCTAAAGTAAGTGGGTATCAGGTAAATGTAGATTGCGTGGAAAATTGGTAGTTAAGGACTAATACAGTTTATAACCCCAATATAAGTTATTAAAGCCATAAAAACGGGCAAGCTTCCCCAAGGAAGCTTGTAAAAAGATTGATTGGGTTTTCATTTTAAAATAGTAATAATGCCTTATACTCATAAACTCTGTGGTTCTCAGTACAGTTTGACACCTCACCAGGTCATCCTAACAATCCTGAGCCATGCGCTGGGTAGTTATTCTAATTGTACAGAATGGAACAACTGAAGAATTATATATATATCTTGCCCAAAAGTCACCTAGTTCATTTATGGTAAAACTAGAATAAGAACACAGGTCATCAGACTTTTGAGTTGAGTAATTCTTTTATTACACCATGCTTCTACAAGTTATCAGGGTAAAATGTTAAAAAAAAGAAAAACCAGTTCACAAATCAGGTTTTAAACCATGCTGGAGAAATCATTCTTTTAAAAGAAGACTAGGAAAGAACTCAACAGTCACTAAATTGCTTGCTGTTTCTTAAACCTTCCCAAATTGGATTTGGCCTGGTTTTTCTGTATTTTACATTTTTCAAACCTAATTCTATTAGGTAAGAATGTATAGAGAACGCTCTTTTGAGTGGGTCACCAGTCATATTCGCTACCACAGAAAAGTTCTGTGCAACTGTGCTGAGATTCAGCATAAACTAATGCTGCTTTGTACCTCCTACTTCCCGTCAGTGGATAGCAGTATCTGCTATTTTGTGACTAGTCATCCCACCAAACTCCCAATGTTTTTCTGGCAGTTTTGGGGCTTTTAATCCTTAGACAATAACTCAGTGGTGCCAGTAGTCATTCAAAACCAAGAGAAGCAAACAAGCAGTATAAAGGTTCAGAGAGACTGATGGGCCAGGTGATATGAGGTAAGTATTAAATAACAGACCTAGTAATTTATTTAGACCCTGTACGTATGTCCATTCTTATTTTGAAGATTAACATTTCTCCTTTATAGCCATGATTCATGAGTATGCCTGTTACATAAAAGGAGAATTAATTTTAGAAATTGATCTCAGGTAAAGTTTTGCATTGGACAAAGTCTTTTCAGCATTCTTGAAGTTCTGGTAGTGACCCAGCATCTCTGTTTTTTGAACAGAGAATTGATACCTCTCCTACACACACATCCTCCTCCCAATTATAACTGAACTAGAATGGAAGCAAAACTAAGAAAACCAAATAGAAATCATTCAGATGAATAGCCGCAGTGCCATCACCTCTGTCATGCCTTCCTCCTTAATGTCAGATCTACAGATATGAGACATAGCCACTATTTTTTTTTAATTTGAACATACAGCCCTGCAAGAGACCCCACTTTTAAGTAGGGAACATTGCTATCTTTATGAAACTTTGAGGTCACTGGAGTTTAGTGACATCAAAGGTTATTTAGTTTTGGGTGGACGAGAGAGGTACTAGCAGAAAGAAACTTAAGAGATGAGAGTAGAAAATATTGCTGTTATCCATTTTCCTATAGGAATCCTGGAGAAGACATTCAGTGAACAGTTGTCAACATAGATATCTACTACATAAGGCTCTGAGATCTTCCTTGATATTCTCAAATTGGAAATATATATCCAATATATATATTGGATATGTAGCCTACTCTACCAGAACTCTAGCAGAAGCTAGCGCTATTTTTATGAAACAAGACATATCAATATAAAAGAATGAGAAAAGTAGCAACTTCATTATCTAATGTGTATCCTGTTGAATACTAGCCCTGTTCCAAATACAGGTATCATCATAAACCTTGGAGATACAAATTGAACAAAACATGGAGCCCAGTCAAGGAGTTAGTTATCACCTTCTGTGAATGATCAGCATACCGTCCAATGTCCTGGTTCTTCAAAGGTTCTCTCCTTCTTCCTTCCTCCACTCACCCCCATCTCCACTTTTAAAAATTCACTGTTACAGTGTGAGATATTTTGTCTGGTCAGAGGATTGACTTAAAAGATAGGAAACAAAAGGTGAAATAAAAACTCTAAAGACTGAGATTGATTGTACAGGGATTGATTTAATATTTAGATAAATAAACTTGAAGATGGGAGTACAGAAACACTTCAAATATACTGATGATACTTAGTCTTTCAAAGGCTGCAAGAAAATACACTTTAAAAAGTTAAACAGATATAAAAGTTATTTATTGGAATATAACAAATCACAAAAAACATAGCAGCCTAAAATAAGAGGCATTTACTTGCTCATAATTCTGTGCTTAACTGGGCAGCTCTGCCAGTCTTGCTGGTCTTATTACTGTTCCAAGAAGACTGAAGTAGAAGCTGTAAAGCCTTTCAAGGCCTAGGCTCACAGTCACACAATGTCACTTCTGTCTTATTCTACCAGTCAAGGCAAATCACAAGGCCAGCCCAGATTCATGGGAAGGCAAACAGATTCCACCTCTTAGTGGATGGAATGTCAAAGTTCCCTTGCATGGAGCCTGCACAGAAGGATGGGAGGAATTATTGCAACCATATTTGCATACAATCTACTACTTGAGATTACATGCTAAAGCTCAATGACAAGGCAATAAGCAAACTGCTTTAGGAAGAGACTTGGAAACCAGTAAGTTACACTTGAATTGTTTTAAGGTATGGAGAAACAGAATGTCAAAACAAACTGAAGTGGTAAAAAACCCTGTCACAAGGCCTTGTTCAGCCACCATAGGCCATCTCTTCCAAACTTCCCTCTCACTCTTCAACCAACTTCAGTTTGGTTTCCAACAGCATTGACTCCACTGGATTGGTGGCTTCCAGGCTCCTCCACTAAGTCGCGATACCAATTGACACTTTCAGGCTTCTTATTTGACCTACTGGTTAACACTACCTGGAATATTTCCTTGAATCACCTCCTCTCTCGATTGCTCTCAATCACTTTTCTCTTTCATCTCTCTCTGATTCCTCTTCTCAGCACCTGTACACACGCACACATAAACGTGCTCAACCTCCCAGGAATAGAAGAGTATTCATAAATCCTCACTCACTTCAGGCTGTATTTATAGTTTCTATTCCTTTGTTCATGCCTGGCTAACTCCCTCTTAGCCTTCAAGATTCTCACTCAGTTCCATTTCTTCCAAGAAACCTTCTTTGTTCCCATTTACAACCTATTGACACCTCCTCTAGTAAGAGTCCACTCTGTTCCTCTGTACTCCCACAGCATCCTGTGTATACTTCTTTCTTCATACTTACATGTTATGAAATTATGTTTCTTATCTGTCTTACTGGACTGTAAGTGCCTTGAAGGTAAAGACCACATCTGTATACCCTACATCTATACATAGCATAATGCCTCATACTCAATAAGCCTTCAGTAAGCTTTTGTGAATTAAATTGAACTGTGAGGAAATTAAGAAATACATGTTGCTGGCACCAAGTGCTATAAAACTCCTCATATTCATTGATCTAGTAATCCCACCTTGGGAGAGTATACTTCCAGGCAATAATCTAAAAGAAAAGAATGTTGGTTACAATGATTTGTAAGGAATCATATTTGTCACTGCAGTAGAAAAATGCAAGCAATAAAAATACCCAGTGAAATAAGAACCCAAATGGTAAACTGGTATATCAACGTGATAAAAGTTCAATACGTGCAGGTTTTCCAGGACAGCCTTGGGTGCGGATACCTCTCCTGGATGGCCCTGGCTCTTCCTGTTGTCTTCGAGACTGAAAAGCTGTTGATGCTGCACCTCCAGCAACAGCAGATGCTTGTAGGTCTCAACACACAACCCTTGGGAAGAATGCCAGGGGATCTACCTTCTCTGGACCAATCTAGAGTGTTGCTGCTCTAGTTGAGCTGACTTGGTGGGTAAAACTTGAAATTCACTAGTGTTTGAATCACTGATTTTTTTATTACTTTCCTTTTTATTTTACATTTGATGCATTGATCTATCTAAACCTGGTGAGAGCTCTCCCTCCTTTGTCTCAGAGTCCCAACCCTATCTGCCCTCCCCACTGTCCTCCCTTCAATCTTCCAGAGATCTTCAAGGTAGTCTTACTCCAGCTCTGGTCACCCCCAGCCCTTCACCAAGCTGCTCCTAATCAGATTTCCCCTCACTCTCCCGTTGTAGGATGGAAACTCATGCCACTAGAAGGGAAGATCTCTGACCAGTAACAACTGTTTGGTTGTTATTTTAGAGTGAAGATCTTAAGTAGGGTAATGGGCACTTTATGAATCAGAGCGTATGCATTAGAGCTGCAATATAAAGCAGCCACTGTGGATTCCTGTTTGTTGGAGTGGAGGTGGGAGGGCCCACATGAGGGTCAGCCACAGGATGGGACTGGGGGCATCAGAGACGAGCTCATTTCCTCTATGAATTTTGATTGTTAGATTCTGTGTGTGTGTGTTTGTTTTTTTTTTTTTGAGAGGGCATCTCATATTTATTGATCAAATGGTTGTTAACAACAATAAAATTCTGTATAGGGGAGTCAATGCTCAATGCACAATAATTAATCCACCCCAAACCTAATTCTCGTCAGTCTCCAATCTTCTGAAGCATAACGAACAAGTTCTTACATGGTGAACAAATTCTTACATAGTAAATTAGTTCTTACATGGTAAACAGTACAAGGGCAGTCATCACAGAAACTTTCAGTTTTGATCACACATTATGAACTATGAACAATAAGGTCAAATATGAATATTTGTTTGATTTTTATACTTGATTTATATGTGGATCCCACATTTCTCCCTTTATTATTATTTTTTTTATTTTTAATAAAATGCTGAAGTGGTAGGTAGATGCAAGATAAAGTTAGAAAACATAGTTTAGTGTTGTAAGAGAGCAAATGTAGATGATCAGGTGTGTGCCTGCAGACTATGTGTTAATCCAAGCTAGACAAGGGCATTAAAACATCCACGGATGCAAAAGATTTCTCTTAAAACAGGGGGGGTGAGGTTCTAAGCCTCACCACTGTTGATCCCCAATTTCGCACCTGATGGCTCCCCTGCGACTGTGCCTGTCTTAGGTTGTTCCTCCCTTTAGGAATCTTACCCGTGTCTGGCTAACCAGTCATCTTCCGGGGCCATACAGGGAGATGTATAGTTGGTAAGTGAGAGAGAAGCCATATTGTTTGAAAAGGTTAGCTTTTTACTTGTTTGCAGATTTATGCCCTGTGTCTTCTATGTCCAGCAGTTGTCTTGAGGTATCTTTACCACTTGGAGGGATTATGATACTCGGTAAATTAGATATGAGGCACGAATACTATTTAAGGGTTATAATTAGGAAGGAAGAAGAAAAGCTATAGAGGTAGCAGACAGAAGAAAACATGGGAGGATTGATTATTTCTTTGACATATCTTCTTGTAGAATAACTTAAGCATGTATAGGTTTTAAACTACTAATTAAATTACACACACACATTAACATAATAGGAATACAGTTACATAACCAAAGCAGATCTATAATTACCAGCCATCTCCAGTGAAGCCAAGAAAACCAGTTAGGCACCCTAGGCATTTGTGAAAATTTGTCGATGATATGATGGATATTGTCCAACTGAACTTGAACAGTCTGAGAGAAATCAGACAAATTAAAACAACCCATTCCTGGGAACTGTTCACATCCCATATGTTCTTTTAACAGTAGATAGTCTGTAGTTGTAAGATTTTTGGAGCGCTACAACTTGCACTTCTCCTAATTCTTGGTTCAGTTCCAACAGTATAGATCCAGTCAAATTTGTTGTTTTACTGAAAGCACAGGTCAGCTTAGATATCTCCTTCTTCATTCCAATGGCAAGTCCAGGAACTGGTGGGATGGACGCAGCTACAATTGCAGCATCGCCTGGATCTCTGTTGAGGTTTTTTGATGATCATCTTCTGGTATGACTCTTCCAGAGAGTGCTGATGTTGGAAGTTCTTCATATCGTATCTTAGTTCATTTTCTGGGTAGCCAAATTCGGCTTTGATCCTCTGTATAAACACAAACAGACCCTTTGCCCACACTTTGATATGCCCTTTATACCATTGTGTAGAACTCATTGGAGGTCACCACCCAGGAACTGCTTTTTTTTTTTAAGAGAAAGGAATATTATCAGAAAAGTGTACCTCCATAGCTGATCATCTGACACCCTTTAAGTGATCAAAATTAAGGATATTTAAAGCATGCATTAATCGTTGATTTACAATTAGTTTTATCCTATCAAGGAGTAATCCTTTTCTTTCTTTCTTTTTTTTCTTTATCTTTAATCTACACTTACATGAAGAATATTATGTTGACTAGGCTATCCCCTATACCAGGTCCCCCCTATAAACCCCTTTACAGTCACTGTCCATCAGCATAGCAAAATGTTGTAGAATCACTACTTCTCTTCTCTGTGTTGTACAGCCCTCCCCTTTCTCCCTCCCCCCATGCATCCTAATCTTAATACCCCCTTTCTTCTTCCCCCCCCCTTAACCCACCCTACCCACCCATCCTCCCCAGTCCTTTTCCCTTTGGTACCTGTTAGTCCATTTTTGGGTTCTGTAATTCCGCTGCTTTTTGTTCCTTCAGTTTTTCCTTTGTTCTTATACTCCACAGATGAGTGAAATCATTTGGTATTTCTCTTTCTCCACTTGACTTATTTCACTGAGCATAATACCCTCCAGCTCCATCCATGTTGCTGCAAATGGTAGGATTTTCCCTCCTCTTATGGCTGAGTAGTATTCCATTGTGTATATGTACCACATCTTCTTTATCCACTCATCTACCGATGGACACATAGGTTGCTTCCAATTCTTGGCTATTGTAAATAGTGCGGCGATAAACATAGGGGTGCATCTGTCTTTCTCAAACTTGATTGCTGCGTTCTTAGGGTAAATTCCTAGGAGTGGAATTCCTGGGTCAAATGGTAGGTCTGTTTTGAGCATTTTGATGAACCTCCATACCACTTTCCACAATGGTTGAACTAATTTGCATTCCCACCAGCAGTGTAGGAGGGTTCCTCTTTCTCCACAGCCTCACCAACATTTGTTGTTATTTGTCTTTTGGATGGCAGCCATCCTTACTGGTGTGAGGTGATATCTCATTGTAGTTTTAATTTGCATTTCTCTGATAATTAACGATGTGGAGCATCTTTTCATGTGTCTGTTGGCCATTTGTACTTCTTTTTTGGAGAACTGTCTGTACAGTTCTTCTGCCATTTTTTAATTGGATTATTTGTTTTTTGTTTGTTGAGGCATGTGAGCTCTTTATATATTTTGGATGTCAAGCCTTTATCAGATCTGTCATTTACAAATATATTCTCCCATACTGTAGGGTTCCTTTTTGTTCTATTGATGGTGTCTTTTGATGTACAGAAGCTTTTCAGCTTAATATAGTCCCACTTGTTCATTTTTGCTGTTGTTTTCCTTGCCCGGGGAGATATGTTCATGAAGAAGTCACTAATGTTTATGTCCAAGAGATTTTTGCCTATGTTTTTTTCTAAGAGTTTTATGGTTTCATGACTTACATTCAGGTCTTTGATCCATTTTGAATTGACTTTTGTGTATGGGGTTAGACAATGGTCCAGTTTCATTCTCCTACATGTAGCTGTCCAGTTTTGCCAGCACCATGTGTTGAAGAGACTGTCATTTCGCCGTTGTATGTCCATGGCTCCTTTATCAAATATTAGTTGACCGTATATGTTTGGGTTAATGTCTGGAGTCTCTAATCTGTTCCACTGGTCTGTGGCTCTGTTCTTGTACCAGTACCAAATAGTCTTGATTACTATGGCTTTGTAGTAGAGCTTGAAGTTGGGGAGTGAGATCCCCCCTACTTTATTGTTCTTTCTCAGGATTGCTTTGGCTATTCGGGGTCTTTGGTGTTTCCATATGAATTTTTGAATTATTTGTTCCAGTTCATTGAAGAATGTTGCTGGTAATTTGATAGGGATTGCATTAAATCTGTATATTGCTTTGGGCAGGATGGCCATTTTTATGATATTAATTCTTCCTAGCCATGAGCATGGGATGAGTTTCCATTTGTTAGTGTCCCTTTTAATTTCTCTTAAGAGTGACTTGTAGTTTTCAGGGTATAGGTCTTTCACTTATTTGGTTAGGTTTATTCCTAGGTATTTTATTCTTTTTGATGCAATTGTGAATGGAATTGTTTTCCTGATTTCTCTTTCTATTGGTTCATTGTTAGTGTATAGGAAAGCTACAGATTTCTGTGTGTTAATTTTGTATCTTGCAACTTTGCTGTATTCCGATATCACTTCTAGTAGTTTTGGAGTGGAGTCTTTAGGGTTTTTTATGTACAATATCATATCATCTGCAAATAGTGACAGTTTAACTTCTTCTTTACCAATCTGGACTCCTTGTATTTCTTTGTTTTGTCTGATTGCCGTGGCTAGGACCTCTAGTACTATGTTAAATAACAGTGGGGAGAGTGGGCATCCCTGTCTAGTTCCTGATCTCAGAGGAAAAGCTTTCAGCTTCTCGCTGTTCAGTATAATGTTGGCTGTGGGTTTATCACAGATGGCCTTTATTATGTTGAGGTACTTGCCCTCTATTCCCATTTTGCTGAGAGTTTTTATCATGAATGGATGTTGAACTTTGTCAAATGCTTTTTCAGCATCTATGGAGATGATCATGTGGTTTTTGTCTTTCTCTTTGTTGATGTGGTGGATGATGTTGATGGATTTTCAAATGTACCATCCTTGCATCCCTGGGATGAATCCCACTTGGTCATGGTGTATGATCCTTTTGATATGCTGTTGAATTGTGTTGTGCTAAAATTTTATTGAGTATTTTTGCACCTACATTCATCTGGGATATTGGTCTGTAATTTTCTTTTTTTGTGGGGTCTTTGCCTGGTTTTGATATTAGCGTGATGTTGGCTTCATAGGATGAGTTTGGGAGTATTTTCCCTCCTCTTCTATTTTTTGGAAAACTTTAAGGAGAATGGGTATTATGTCTTCTATGTGTGTCTGATAAAATTCCGAGGTAAATCTGTCTAGCCCCGGGGTTTTGTTCTTGGGTAGTTTTGTTATTACCATTTCAATTTCTTTGCTCATAATTGGTTTGCTTAACTTTTGTGTTTCTTCCTTGGTCAGTATTGGGAGGTTGTATTTTTCTAGAAGTTGTCCATTTCTTCTAGGTTTTCCAGCTTGTTGGCATATAGGTTTTCATAGCAGTCTTTAATAATTCTTTGCATTTCTGTGGAGTCTGTCGTGATTTTTCCATTCTCATTTCTGATTCTGTTGATTTGTGTTGATTCTCTCTTTCTCTTAATAAGTTTGGCTAGAGGCTTATCTATTTTGTTTATTTTCTCAAAGAACCAGCTCTTGGTTTTGTTGATTTTTGCTATTGTTTTATTCTTCTCAATTTTGTTTATTTCTTCTCTGATCTTTATTACGTCCCTCCTTCTGCTGACTTTAGGCCTCATTTGTTCTTCTTTTTCCAGTTTCGATAATTGTGATGTTAGACTATTCATTTGGGATTGTTCTTCCTTCTTCAAGTGTGCCTGGATCGCTATATACTTTCCTCTTAAGATTGCTTTCGCTGCGTCCCACAGAACTTGGGGCTTTGTGTTGTTGTCATTTGTTCCTATATATTCCTTGATCTCTATTTTGATTTTTTCTTTGATCCATTGATTATTTAGTAGCATGTTGTTAAGCCTCCATGTGTTTGTAAGCCTTTTTGTTTTGTTTGTAGAATTTATTTCTAGTTTTATACCTTTGTGGTCTGAAAAATTGGTTGGTAGAATTTCAATATTTTGGAATTTACTGAGGCTCTTTTTGTGAGCTAGTATGTGGTCTATTCTGGAGAATGTTCCATGTGCATTTGAGAAGAATGTATATCCTGTTGCTTTTGGATGTAGAGTTCTATAGATGTCTATTAGGTCCATCTGTTCTAGGGTGTTGTTCAGTGCCTGTGTCCTTACTTATTTTCTGCCCGGTGGATCTATCTTTTGGGGTGAGTGGTGTGTTGAAGTCTCCTACAGTGAATGCACTGCAGTCTATTTCCCCCTTTAGTTCTGTTAGTATTTGTTTCACATATGCTGGTGCTCCTGTGTTGGGTGCATATATATTTTAGAATGGTTATATCCTCTTGTTGGACTGAGCCCTTTATCATAATGTAGTGTCCTTCTTTATCTCTTGTTACTTTCTTTGTTTTGAAGTCTATTTTGTCTGATATTAGTACTGCAACCCCTGCTTTCTTCTTGCTGTTGTTTGCCTGAAATATGTTTTTCCATCCCTTGACTTTTAGTCTGTGCATGTCTTTGGGTTTGAGGTGAGTTTCTTCTAAGCAGCATATAGATGGGTCTTGCTTTTTTATCCATTCTATTACACTGTGTCTGTTGATTGGTGCATTAAGTCCATTTACATTTAGGGTGACTATTGAGAGATATGTACTTATTGCCATTGCAGGCTTTAAATTCGTGGTTACCAAAGGTTCAAGGTTAGCTTCTTTAGTATCTTACTGCCTAACTTAGCTCGCTTATGGAGCTGTTATATACACTGTCTGGAGATTCTTTTCTTCTCTCCCTTCTTATTCCTCCTCCTCTCTTCATATTTTGGATGTTTTGTCCTGTGCTCTTTTTGGGAGTGCTTCCATCTAGAGCAGTCCCTGTAAGATGCCCTGTAGAGGTGGTTTGTGGGAAGTAAATTCCCTCAGCTGTTGCTTGTCTGGGGATTGTTTAATCCTGCCATCATATTTAAATGATAGTCGTGCTGGATACAGTATCCTTGGTTCAAGGCCCTTCTGTTTCATTGTATTAAATATATCATGCCATTCTCTTCTGGACTGTAGGGTTTCTGTCGAGAAGTCTGATGTTAGCGTGATGGGTTTTCCTTTATAGGTGACCTTTTTCTCTCTAGCTGCCTTTAAAACTCTTTCCTTGTCCTTGATCTTTGCCATTTTAATTATTATGTGTCTTGGTGTTGTCCTCCTTGGATCCTTTCTGTTGAGGGTTCTGTGTATTTCCGTTGTCTGTTCGATTATTTCCTCCCCCAGCTTGGGGAAGCTTTCAGTAATTATTTCTTCAAAGACACTTTCTATCCCTTTTCCTCTCTCTTCTTCTTCTGGTACCCCTATAATACAGATATTGTTCCTTTTGGATTGGTCACACAGTTCTCTTAATATTGTTTCATTCCTGGAGATCCTTTTATCTCTCTCTATGTCAGCTTCTATGCATTCCTGTTCTCTGGTTTCTACTCCTTCAATGGCCTCTTGCATCTTATCCATTCTGCTTATAAATCCTTCCAGGGTTTGTTTCACTTCTGTGATCGCTTTCCTGACCTCTGTGATCTCCCTCCGGACTTCATCCCATTGCTCTTGCATTTTTCTCTGCGTCTCGGTCAGCATGTTCATGATTTTTATTTTGAATTCTTTTTCAAGAAGACTGGTTAAGTCTGTCTCCTTCTTAGGTGTTGACTCTGTGATCTTTGTCTGCCTGTAGTTTTGCCTTTTCATGGTGATAGAGATAGTTTTCAGAGCTGGTAGGAGTGCCGGCTGGAAGAGCTTTCCTTCTTGTTGTTTTGTGGCCTTCCTCTCCTGGGAGAATAGCGACCTCTAGTGGCTTGTGCTAGGCAGCTGCTTGCAGACAGGGCTTCTGCTTCCTGCCCGGGTGCTATGGAGTTTATCTGCGCTGTTGCTGTGGGCGTGGCCTGGCTCCAGCTGCTACTCCAAAATGGTGGAGCCCCATTGGAGGGGGAGCGGCGGGAGGCTATTTATCTCCATAAGGGGCCTCCATGCTCCCTGCTGCCCAGGGGTTTAGAGTGCCCAGAGATCCCCAGATTCCCTGCCTCTGGACTAAGTGTCCTGTCCTGCCTCTTTAAGACTTCCAAAAAGCACTCTCCAACTCAAAACAACAACAACAACAAAATTACATAAATAATTTTTTTAAAAAAAAGGAAAATGTATGATTTTCTTTATCCTCAGGCTCCGGTCTCAGGTACCCGCTCACCGGTCTTGCTGCCCTGTTTCCCTAGTATTGAGGTCCCTGTCCCTTTAAGACTTCCAAAAAGCACTCGCAAAAATAAAAATAAAAAAGAAAGAAAATGGCCGCTCCCTTTTCCTGTCCTCCGGCGTCAGCCTCAGGCACCTGCTCACCGGTCCTGCCGCCCTGTTTCCCTAGTATCCAGGACCCCACACATGCACTGTGTCTGCGCTCTGGTCCAGATGGCTGGGGCTGGGTGTTCAGCAGTCCTGGGCTCCTTCTCCCTCCCTGCTGACTCCTCTCCTCCCACCGGGAGCTGGGGGGAGGGGTGATCAGGTTCTGCCAGGCCAGGGCTTGTATCTTACCCCCTTCGCGAGGCACTGGGTTCTCGCTGGTGTGGATGTTGTCTGGATGTTGTCCTGTGTCCTCTGGTCTCTATTTTAGGAAGAGTTGTCTATGTTATATTTTCGTAGATATATGTGGTTTTGGGAGGAGATTTCTGCTGCTCTACTCATCCCGCCATCTTGGCTCCACCTCGTCTGTGTGTGTTTTAAAAAACGAAAATCATAGAAAAAAAAAATCCCTGCTCACTTTTTGTCTTTAAATATTAAGACGCTTCAAACTGGAAGAAAAAAGAAAACTGTGTTTCTAAATATGTGTTATATACTGCATCCATAAACTTATCTTTTAGCAGAAAAGGCATAAGGATGAGTCAATGTTCTCTTAATAGTCAAGACCAGGAAAGGTTCCTCATCCCTCTATTTAGCAGCAGCATCATTACTCATTTTAATTATAACGTATAGAAAGTGATGTACCCAGTTTCCATGTAAAACACCACGAATTGAAACATGATCATCTTTTACTGGATGTGCTTCAGATATTTTTGTTTGTTTGTTTCAGCTAAAGCTCCAGCTCTACCCCATCTCTTTCCCTTTTGTCCCCAGAGTTAACCACTCTTTGAAGTTATTATTATTCCTGTTCATATTTTATACTTTTATTACATATGTTCACATCCAGAATCAATACAGTATTATTTTGTGCACACATGTGCATGTGCATGTGTGTGTAATGGTATTTCACTATTTGAAACCTCTTACATTTTTTTATACTTACATTGTTTTGAGGATGATCCAAATCAATATGCATAGCTAGTTCATTTTCATTTCTGCATGGTTTTCAAGCATGGTAGTCTATTGTAGAACTATCTACCATTTGTTTAACCATTCTTCTGAGGGACAGTAAGTCATTTCCACTTCTTTGGCCATTCTTTGGTAAATTTCCTTTCTGAAATTTATTCTAAACACACAGACTCTCAAGAAGAAACTATCTGAGAACCACATTCAAGTAAATAACATCTTCTCTGTGTATTTCTTTTGTATGTGTGAGAGCAATATGAAAAGTTGTCACTTTGTTTTTAAAAATAAGAACAGGAAACAAAACAATTTTTAAGTAAACAACTCAAAATCAAGTATACAGTTTGTCTCATTTTATGACCAGAAAGGAAGCCAAATGTACTTCAGTTTCTACATTATGCATTTCTCAATTTGAAAAAACTTTTTGCAGCATGACTGCATGGCTGTGATAATCTGATATCATAAGTATCAGCTGATGCCCAAACACAGTGAGGTCTTAATTGAATGCAAACTCCACGTTGGTGGGATTTATTCTTTAGCTCTGAGATAAAAGTCCAAACTAATTCTGCTCCAAATTTGGAGAAGGTGGTACCAACCCTCATTAATGTTTCACCTGGTATCATGTGATCAATTCACTTCCCCTTGACCATTGTGACCCAAAGTGGCCTCTGCCTGTCTCATTATACCAGTTTAACTTGAGGAAGCTGATTTTACCTTTTAAGGATATTTTTTAAAGGAGTCACTTGAGTGTTCTAAGAATATTTGAGAATATTCTTAGGTGTTTCTGAAATTCATTTAGGGACATGTTTAAAAAAACAATAATAATTACAAGAGTGCTACCCACTTGCTACAAAGAGAACAAGAGTTTTATGGGAATGGATGTGATTGCCATTCTGTAATTCACTTATGAATTGTTTAAAAATACATGTAATAAAGATGGTTTATCTAAGAGTGCCATGTGCATGCTATTTTGAGAAAAGAGTTAGTTAAGGTAACGGGTGTGATAAGCATTCTGTAATGCACTAAGAGGTGTGTTTTAAAACACATGTAATATAGACAATTATAAGTGCTATGTGCATGCTACTTTGACAAGAGTATTATTTCAGGGAAATTTGAGTAATTTAAGAGAGAAGGAGCTCAGGAAGTCAACTCCATGGAGATTAAAGAGCTTCTAGGATCATCTTCCAGTTGCAAATGCATGGATCTGACACTAAGCAGCATACCGTAGACTTACAATGGCACTAAAAGATAGACCATCATGCAGGTCTCCAGTGGGCCACTGTGCGGTACATGTATGCAGTAGGAATAAAACTGCAAAGACTTTGAAAAGGGAACTGATGTTGAGAACATAATCCACAGTAGGTTGGTCAGAACTTACTACCTGAACCAAACCAACAAATCAGTTGCCTGCTAACAAAAATATCAACATTTTCCATGGAATTTAAACAAGATCCATACTCTCATAACATAATATTCAAATGTCCAGAATACAACCCAAAATGTTTTGGCATATGAGGAACCAGGAAATCTCAACTCATATGGGAAAAGTAATCAATAGACATCAATGCTGAAATGATACAGAAGTTGGAATGATCAGAAGACAAAGCAAGAATTAGAAAAGTGTCATAAGTATGAACACACTTCAATGAATGAAAAGATGAAAAGTCTCAGTACAGAAATAGAAAAATATAAAGAACCAGATGGAAATATTAGAACTGAAAAATACAGTAACCAAAAATTTTAAAATCATGGCATGATCTCTGTATTCATTTCCTACTGCTGCTCTAACAAGTTACTACAAACAGAGTAGCTTAAAACAAAAGAAATGTAGTGTCTTACACTTCTGAGGGCAGAAGTCTGAAATGAATCTTATAAGGTGAAAATCAAGATAAATATAAAGTGCTTTTTGTGTATAGTATGAGGCAGGGGTCCAAATTTGTTCTTTTTCACATGGATATCCAGTTATGCTATTCCCCCACTGAATTGTCTTGGCACCTTTGTCAAAATCAATTAACCATAAATGTTAAGGTTTATTTCTCTATTCTCAATTCTATTATATTGATCTATACATTTGTCCTTATTTAAGTAGTCTTAATTACTCTAGCTTTGTAGTAGTTTTGAAATTGGGAAGTCTAATTCCTCCAACTTCATTCTTTATTTTTGAGATATTTTGGCTATTTCTGGGTCCATTGCATTTCCAAATGAATTTTAGAATCAGTTGGTCAGTCTCTGCAAAAACAGACAGCTGAGATTTGGATAGCGATGGTATTGAATCTGCAGATCAATTTGGGAAGTAATGCCATCTGAACAGTTTAAATCTTCTGCTCCACCAACATGAATGTCTTTCCACATATTTACATCCTCTCTAATGCCTTTCAACAGTATTTTCCTTCCTTTTCAGTGTGCAAATCTCACACTTGTGTAATTTCTTCCTAAAACATTTAATTCTTTTTGACACTGTTCTGAATAGAATTATTTTCTAAATTTTCAGATTGCTCATTGCGAGTGTATAAAAATACAATTAATTTTTGCATTCTGATCTTATGTCCTGCAATGTTCCAAACTTGTTTAATTAGCTCTTGATAGAATCCGTACCTGAGTACTGCCTTTTGAATAAGCCCACCCACCATCTCTGAGAGACCTAGGTTTCATCTTAGGCTACAAGCATCTTCCAGAGGACACGTCAGCAAGCCACAAGCCACCTTCCCCTGACCCCTCCCCTCAAAGAGCTCGCCAAAACGCTGGCCATAAAAAGCGTCTTGACCTGTTAGAGAACCTCTTTTCTTTGTTCTGCTGGCCAGAACAGAGGGGTGTGTTAGGGTCCAGGCTTCCGAGGCTTCTCCAGAGAACAAACTACACAAGCATAGAGATGTAAATTCAAGCAAAGTCTTTATTCAGCCAGCTAGCTGGGGTCCAAGTCAGCCCAACGCAGCAGGTCTCAACAAGGACCCCGAGCACTCAGAGCCAAGGGTTTATATAGCAATTTCAAAGCACTTAACTCATAGCAATTTTCTATAACTATACATTATTCTTGCAAGACATATATCCTGGGGTTAAGCAAGGGCAGGGTAAGACTACTCCTCAATGGTTAGGGAGGTTCTGCATGATAAGCTTGGTATGTAAGATTAACTGACCAAGGTTAGCTGACCAAGGGTCATAGCTGCCCACCACCCGGTGCTCATGATTAACTTGTTTCTCAAGGCCTTACCCAGGCCCAGGGATTTTTTTTGTTTTTTTTTTTTTCCTCTGAGTCACACTGTCAGAAAATGGTTTCTAGGTTTCTAAGATGGCTATGCTTATGCTAATTTACTAATCTTACTAATGCTTAGATTCTACATTTCCCCACTTTCCTTTGACCATTCCAATCATGGA
The DNA here is from genome assembly GCF_040802235.1 of Manis javanica. Taxonomy (NCBI): domain Eukaryota; kingdom Metazoa; phylum Chordata; class Mammalia; order Pholidota; family Manidae; genus Manis; species Manis javanica. Next base: position 222,309,986 of record NC_133156.1, read on the forward strand.
ATGTTTGTTTCTTCCTGCTGTGTGAGTGAATGATACTGCGGTCTCAGCATTAGCACCTGAACAGCACTCACTCTTTCTCTAACAAAGGCTATTAGCCGGTTTAAGATACAGGGACCTAAAGTGAGAAGCAGTATAAAAATAAGCAAGGGCCCTGCCAGGGTGGATATCAGGGTTGTAAACCATGGGGATTTAGTAAACTAGGATTCAAATAGCCCTTGGCTGGCCTCTCGCTCTCTCTTCCTTTGATCTGGTGTCTCTCTAAGTTTAGACATTGAATCTCTTACTATTCCGGAATGGTCTGCTGTTAAGGTTTAGCTAAGTTTTATTAGTTCTTTTTCCTGACTCTTAATGCTCTCTGCACTCCTTTACAGGTGCCTCTCACGTTCAGCAATGAACCTCCTTGGACTGTTCAGCTCACATCCCCTCTCTTCTTTCAGCTCTAAGTTTTTAGTAGATTCCTTAGGATTTTCTAAATATAAGACCATGTCATCTGTGAATAATTTTACATTTCCTTTCCCATCTGGATACCGTTTAGTTCTTCTCTTGCGTAATGGACCCAGCTAGACCGTCCAGAACAATCTCTACAACCTGTTTTGGCTGCTCATAGACCTTCTTTGGTTCCTTGTAGATCTCAACCACGTTCCAAATGGTTGTATTTGCTAAATTAAGGACCTCTACATAGATAGGTAGGGTAGTCATGAGCTGACTTTCACAGAACTACTTGATTCTTATGCACATACTTTTCATAACCACCTCTTTTCATATTATATTCATTTCTTCTCCTTAGGAAAGTGTTCTTGAAGAAGTACCTTCCTTGTGGAATCAGATTCTATCTTATTTTTAATTCATTGCTGTTGCCAGAAAGTCCTATTAGTCTATATTTAAATTGATCTATCTTAACTCCATCAAGATTTCCTAGATTCAAAGTCAGAAGACCTGGCTTTAAGCAGGGCTCTGCCATCCACTAGCTATGCGATCTCCAGCAAGACAGTTTCCCTCTTAGCTCCTAATCCTCTTCTGCAAAGTGAGGCAGCTGAAGTAGATACCTCAGCTGAAGTCCCTCCCCATTCTAACAATTTATCATTTAAGAGGTCTAAAAACTTAATGAACGCCATGCCAGAGAGAAAGAGAACGAGAAGTTAAGATTCGTATGGGATAAAGGTCTAAGCTGCCTTTATTCTTTAGTAAACTATTAGTAGTTTACATAGTAAGGGGCTTTTAAGATAGATACACATAAGAGAAGGCCAGATTGCAAACCTTTGTTATCAAAGACACTTCTGACATGGCCTGAAGGGCTCAAAGCACAAAGGAATGCAAAGCAAACTTCCTTTGCCTAGGGTACAATCTAGAAGCTCAGAGAAGCTGCCAGCAAGAGTGAAAACTTACTGGTTTCAAAAAATCTTTATATGAGACGGGGGCAAAGGCCAATAGCCTTATGGTTGATCCTGGTCTTGGGAGTAGCTAGGTGGAAGCCATAAGGACTGTTTGTCTGAACTCCACCCTAAGTCTGAGACCTGATTCAGCCTGCGGGTGTTTCCTGACAAAAAGCAACACTTGAGCAAATGAAGGCCTCTCAACCTGGTTGGTCCAAAACAGAGTTCAGACTATGAGAGTTAATAGTTCTGTTAGTGTAAGATAAATTCAAACCAAAATAAACAGGCAATGAGAGGCAACAAAGGGCCAGGCAGTTTATTTGAACGCAATACCGGGCAATGTTCTCCAGTCTGGCTAGCTACAGGTGGGGGGTGCGGGGGAGTCGCATGTAACTAGACATGTGGGGAGTTTTTAAAGAAGGTAGGGGGAGGCAGACTTACAGCACCGTGAGGATTCGCTAGCCTAAGGCACATTTTTCTGGTTGTGAGGGGGCAACAGCCGGGGACTTTGGCACGTCATCAGTGTCTGATGTGGAAGGGGGCAGCAGCCAGAGACAATAGCATGCCATCAGTACCCGAAGTGCTCACCCCTCCCTCCGGGGCCTCCAGCCTTACCGTTAGGAATTCTTTCCATTATAGAATACAACATTTTAAAGTATAGAAAAGTAGGAAAGCATACCAAATCCTACCACTTATACTTAGAGCCACTGTGGGTCTCAATTCTGCCTCTGTCTTCTGCACTGCCTGCTCCTCAAGACTTTCTAGAGCAATGTCCAGGACCACTTTGTGCTTTGACTGACTCCCTTGGGTGGCTGTGGCAGATGCTCTTGTTGTCCCCTATGCCTTGGCCTATCTGAGACCCCTGTGGTTGCAATAGACAGCTTCCACATGCTAACAGCACCGCAACTCTGATACTTGAGAATTCTGACTGGTTCTCAAACCCTATTCTTCACCATTTTCATGTTTTCTGAAATCAGTTATTTACAAAGTCTTTCCTGCCATGCATATATTTGCTCTGTGGCTGCTCTTCCTTAGCAGCTATCCTAGGAAGAGGGGATTGGAGGCGGTGGTGGACAGTGAATTGTATGGGGCCCGTTTTTCTGCTCTAAGTACTCTGTGTATGTGTCAAGCAAGTGAGTGCATGTGCATGCACAGAGTTCAATCAACTTTGCTTTTTCAATTCAAAAAATACACGCCCAACATTAGAAAAATAACCTTTCAAACAGCACACAAACCTATCTAGACCCTTAATCTCCTTCCCCAGAAGCAACAATTGCCAAGTTTCTGACATATTCTTCCAGAAATGTTCTACGTATAAAAAGCACAGGCACCCAATATAGATTCCCTTTTTTAAATGAAGGGGATCAAAATATACACTTTAAACTTCACCATATATACTGGGGTTCCTCTGTGTCTTGCCAGCCCTTCTCTGGAAATTTGCACCACTGAGCTACTTTGCTTTTTATTTTTCCACAACAGTGTTCTGTGGTCAGGAACTCCCATAATTTACTAACCTATCCCTTTTGAATGGACATTTTGTTGTTTAACTCATTCGCTATCACAAAGAATTCTGCCTTGAACGTCGTGCTACATAATTTTGTACGCACGTGCAAGTACACTTTGTCAACACTGCATATAATCAGTATCTTGTCTTTTGATAATTGGTAGGTGACAGAGTATTTTCTTATTTCGGTTTTCATTTCTCTAATCCTAAGTTGGATGTCTTCATATGTTTATCAAACTGTTGATATTTTCATTCCTATTTTTTGCCCATTTACTGTTTACTGATGTGTAGTTTTAAAAATTCTTATGTTACGATTAGCCCTTTATTCCGTCACAGTGCTACAAATATGTTTCCTTTTGCCTTTTACCCTTTTTTAAATTTCAAATTTAAAACTTTTTAGATAGTCTAATTTATTTCCTTTTTAGCTTTCCTGTTTTGTATCCTGCTTGGCAAAGCCATCCTCCTTTCAAAATTATTTTGTGAAATTACTTGATAATTTCTCTGGTCTTCTTCCAGATTCTGTTACGTTTAAGACTCTTGTCTATCTGGAGATTGTTTTAAGATAGCAATCAGCTCTGATGTGTTTTCTAACCCTGGGTCTGTGATCATGATTCGCTTTCCTGTGCTTTCCAGAGATCTAGATTTCCCTGTCACATTCAATAAGTGACTGAATGTGGCTTAATGACACATTGCTGGTTGTGGCCCAGGACCCCTAAGTCTTCTTCTGCTCACTGAATTTCTGGTCCAGACCCAAGGAGGAAAATGGGCAGTTCACTCTCACTGGGGCATGTGGGTTCCATGTGACTTGGATGCTCATGTAACTCAGTCACAGGCTATAGATGCGACCTGGCTCACCTCCACTCTTCCCCCACATCCTATCTGTGCTCTGCCAGCTCTTTTGAAAAAATTTGCATCATGCCGCTGCAGAAGGCACTTGAGGACTGCTTCACTGAGCCATGGCCTGTGCGGCTGTCTCCATACTCCTCCTGGCCATGACTCTCCCCCAGGTGGGGTCACCAATTGCCCGAGAATCCCAACCTGTGAGTAATCCTGGGTGAAGACAGGGGTGTTCAAGCAGCGATGGCAGTGGTCTCTCAGTATGAAAGGCAGCAAGGTGTGGAATGAAAGGACAGGTAAAGGGGTAATGGATAGAGGGAGAGGAAGAATTGCATAAAAAACAAAGAGGCTGGTTTGTTATAAGATCTCGAGACTTCAGTGTTATTTTCTATGGTTTGGTGAACAGCTTTTGTTTCTTTATTTGAGCCCCTGTGAACTGCAGGAACGCTGGCTACACTTTGGATAAATGCTTTTCCAGTCAAGCTTTCAATTTAAAAATTAAAAGAAAAACTTTCCAAATTGGGGACCCATTGGTGTAGAGGACAGGAAAGAATCTGAAGACAGGCATGAAGTCTAGATTAGTACTGTCTGATTTACATTTTCTCTCAGGTGGGTCTATCTGTCTCCTCTCTATACCATATCCTTATCTATATCCATACCTGTTTTTAGATAGATACCCACATACACATGCAATTTTGAGAGAGGAAGTAGTGATAAGGAAATAAAGGGAACCAGAGGCTAAAGGAAGGTGCTGCCTTCTGCTCACCCTCATGGCAATTCCCATAGGGGGAATAGAAGTTCCCAAGTCCCTGGGCCCCTGCCAGCTCTGCCCAGCCCTCCCCACAGGAGCTCCGGACCCAGCTGCTTCAATTAGCCTAGAGGCCTGCGGACAGGTAAAGTCAGGAAGGAATTAAGCAAAACATATTGACTCTGCCGGGTGTGCCTGGTTCCTGGGTTCAGAGGAGATTTGCAGGCCCTGATGGAGTCCCTGGGGCTGCATCGCTGGCACCTACTACCAGAAGACTAATGTCTCCCCTTTGCTGTGTCCGCTTGATACCAGGCAGAAAGATGAGCTTCAGAGAGATGGAGTCATGCCAAATTGGCCATGCTGAGCCGTGAGCCACCTGGGGAAGAAGGTGTCCCTGGGAGAAACTTGGGGTCAGCCTCTCCTCAGAGGGCTCTCCTCTGTGCTCTGTTCCAGGGACAGAGTCAGGCTGGAGGGGAATCTGGGAAGCGACTAGACCAAGAGACTGAAGCAGGTGGTGAGTGGACAGACAGGAGGGGCGGAGCGGGAGCGGGGTACTGGCGGGAAGAAAGGACAGGAGGGATCCGGGGGCAGCAGGGGTTAGAGAGAGCAGCAGACCTGGCACAGGTCCAGCAGGTCCAGACACCAGTTCTCTAGCTGTGAAGCTGTGAGAAAGCCATCCGTCTCTGAGAACCTTGTCTATAAAATGAGGCTTGCTGGGAGGCTGGCAGTAGTCTGAGTGCACTGCAGCAGGGGGGGCCATTTCCCCCCTGAACCTTACCGGCTCCTCGGCAGGCTATTGGGGGGGTGAGGGTGTGGGGGTGTGCTCCAGCTTCCTGGCCGTGACCAACCAGGTGTGCAAGGCAAATGTGGCCTTGCTGCCTCTCCTCTCCACCTGTGCCCTCTGCTCTTATAGACTCAGTCCTGGTCTCGGTCCATGTAGAGCTGGACTTTGCAAATGAGGCCTGGCTACTGGCACTCTCCAGAACCCCGACTATCCCCACCGCCTTGGCCTCTTCTCCATCAAGAATTCTGACTAGCCTCAGCCTCACGACAGGTAGGGGGAAATTCTACTGCCCCTGCCTCTCGGCGGCTCTTACACCACCTCTGGGAGGAAGTGGGGTTCAGAGAGAAGGGAACAAGGCTTCCCAGGTCTCCCACCCACTGCCCTCCACTGCCCTTTTCAGGCCCGCTCTCCTGAAGCCCCGAGAGTCCCTCCTATTTCCTGGAGCATCTGCACGGCCCAGTTCTCTCCTCCCTTCCCCACGCTACAGACCTTTCCTCTCCTGCTCCACGTTCCCATCTTCTAAACTTTGGCAGAGTCCCCAGGGGCAGACAGTGGTGGGCTGGACTTCTCTATCCCCTCCCCTGATGACTTGCCCGGTAGGACCTCGGAAGCTTTGAACCCTGGCTGAGGAGGCAGTCCCTGATGGGGTGGGGGTGGGGTGACTGGGCCACCTGTGACTTTGGGGTTGTCCCAGATGCCCAGTCCTACACCCTCTCAGGTGTAGGGAGTTGTAGGTCCTGACTGCCTCACACAGCCTTCCCCCTTCACATCCCCTTCCCCCTGTCACAGAGTGTAACGTCCACTACGGCAGGGGCACCGCTTGTGCTTGCCTCTCTGGGTACCAGTGGAACACGAGTGTCTGCTCCCGTCACCGTCCCTGCCAATCCTCCCACAACCACCAGCCCTGCAGCTGTCTTGTCTTCAGCCGTCCTGAAGCCGGGTACTGCCAGCTGCTGCCACCTGGTGAGGAAGGTTGGGGACTTGGAAACCAATACCAAGAGCGAGAGAACCCCTCTCTGTGTTGTTTTCCCCTCTGACCCCTGTATTCTGCCAGCTGGTACAAGCCCAGCAGCTCCACTTGGTGGGAGAAAATCACAGGACCCGAGCTCGGGACCTGAGTAGTGAGACTAATGGACAAGAAGACTCCGGAGACATGTGGACAAGGAGAGAAAGTGCTGTAGTGACATGGCTCTTGACCCCAGCGGTCCCATGTTACCCGGGGGGACAGGGAGTGATAGGCCAAAAAGGTGGCATTTGGTTCCCAATGACAGATAGGGTCTTCCGGGCTGGGCTGCAGTAGCTACACTCACCCAGGAACAAAACAAAACAAACCAGGCTAGGAGGGGAGAGGGGTGAGGAGAAACAGGCTCAGATGATGAGGAAGGGGTGAGACTCAGCTGCCCGGAGAGCCACTGTACCTGCCAAGGGCCCCCTGTCTCCTGCCACCCTGCAGTCCCCGGAACCCTGCTCCTGAACTCCTGGCTACAGATGCCTGGCAACACGCTGAACCTGACCTTCCTCACCAGCCATGAGACCACCGACCTGAACTGGCTCCTGTGGCGCACAGGGAACTCCAGCCCTGTCCTCCTGCAGCCAGGGTCCCGGGTGTCCCTGACCTCTCATCCAGGCCAGGTGGTCCTCAGCATCTTCAACATCTCTCATGAGTGGGCAGGTAGCTGGGCAGCCCTTCCCTCCTCCTCCCTCTCTTCTCCTTCCCTCTACTTTTGTCTCTTCTTCCTGCCCTCTTCATCTTTCCATTTATTCATTATGGGGAACGAAGGCTTAGGGGCCCATTGATGTGAAAAATTATAATGAGAAAATGCTGAAAATCTGGGCTCAATTTTGCCTGAGAGCAGATGTTTTTTCAAGAGGCTGAACTGGAGAGGCTGGTGCAGGAAGGACCTCTACTGGCAGGAGGGAGGTTCACCTCAGAATCCAAGGCGACAGGCTAATAGTAAAAAAGGGTCAGGAACTCCTTGTCCAGATCTCTTCTTCCTCGCAGGAATCCTCTTGGGGACAGGGATCTTTCTTGCTGGGGTTCAGCAGAGGCTGGACCAACAAGGCGACCTTGGGCGTGGCTTGGGAAGCAGCAGATTGAGTGGCAGAGTTGGGGCCAGAGCAGCGGGAGTTGCAGCAGCTGTGTGTCTGCAGGGGAGTACCAGTGCTGCTTTGAGGCCCAGGGATTCAGGTGGGAGCTGTACCACGTGGTGAGAGTGCCCCTGCAGGCAACAGATGTGGCTCGGCTTCCAGACCAGCTGTCCATCTCCTGTGCCACGTCTCCCGGCTTCCAGCTGAGCTGCTGTGTTCCCAGCACACACCCCACCTACGTGGTGTCCTGGAGCCCCGGAGAAGGCAGCAAAGGTATGGAGAGGGGCCAGTGCTTGGGGGTCAGGAGCTGGCCTTCCAGCTCACAAGACACAGGCTGCAATTCACCCTGGAGTCTGGGGCCAAGACCAACTCCTTTTAGTGCATAGGGCAATCCCAGCTCTGTTGATACAGAAATAACCAACGAGTACAGATAACTTTTGCAAAATGTTCCATCCACAGCGTCTCGCTGAACTCTCACAAGACACTTCACGAGGGTCGTTTGGTGACAGTGTGCATTTCACAAATGAGGAAACTGTGGCTTCAAGTTCTGGGACTAGTCAGAGACCCCCGGGGTGCCGTTCACCAAAACCCGGGTTCTTCCTCCTGTAGTCTGATGCCCATGTACTCAGCTCTTCCCTGATGCTGCATCTGCTTCTGAAATTGCTAGAAAGACTGGAAGAGCATCCCTGGGCCTGCTGGGATATAGGTGTGCTACAGGCCCAGTGACTGTCTCCTGTCTCACCTCACCCTCAGCTTCCTTACTCAACACGTCAGGCCACCAGTGTCTTGTGCTGCACATTTTGCACTGCCCGGCAGCTGACACCACGTACACTTGTGACCTGCAGAGCCCAGGACTAACCCCTCTCAGGGTCCCTGTCTCTGTCACCATCATCCAGGGTATGTGGGACTTGGGGTACAGCTGGCAACCCCCCACCTGCCTGTCCTGGGAGCTCCTCCTGGACATTCCCTGCACTGGGCAACAGGGTGGGGCTCCAGAGCCTGCCTGGATTTCTGCCCAAGGAACAGCCCAGGGTAGACTGTGGTCTCTGTGCCCTCCCTGATACCATTCTACAGATGGAGACACCACTTGCCCCGAGGACTCCTCAGCTACTGCCTGGAATGTCACCAAGGCTGGTCATGTGGCACAGGCCCCGTGTCCCGTGAACAGGACGGGCATGGTGAAGAGGACCTGTGGGCCCAGTGGGGCCTGGGGACCCACCCACAGCAGCTGCACAGACACGGGGCTCCTGGCCTTGCTTCATAGAGCCCAGGTAAAGCTTCTGGCCCTGCTGCCCACATGCCTTGCCCTCAGTGACCTACCCCTTCCTCACTCAGGACCCAGGTTTAGAATCATTTGCCCCTGAGACCCAGCATGTAGGTTAGTCCGCCCCTCTGAACTGCAGCCTTGGGTAGAACCAGGAAGGAGGTGTGGGAGCCTTGGCATGGCTAGCTCTCTCCAGGGGGGGAGGGCGCTATTCCCAAACCTTAACCATCAAGTGTGGGTTCCACTAACGCTGGTGTTAGTTCCTTCCACATGGTCACCTTGCTTTGTACTTCTTGTTCCTCTGGGGTGGGGTGCTACATGGGGAGGAAGAGACTGGATGCATTAGGAGGGTGCCCTCCCCTGTGAGGACTCACCCACCATTCCCTTCCTGCCATCTGTCTGTCTCAGCTGCTGCAGGCAGGCCAGGGCTGGCCTGCTGATGAGGTGCCACAGATCCTGGCACAGCTGCAGGAGCAGGTGATGGCAGTGGACTCGCCCTCAGATTTATTGGCGCTGCTGGGCACCATGACACTTGTGGCCAAGGTGGTGGTGAATGCCAGAGTACAGCTTAACTACAGTGCCGTGGAGGTGAGATCTATGAGCCATAGCAGGAGCTGCCTGGGTAGTGGGAGCCAGCAGCTCTTCACCTCTGGGCACATCTGTCCCTTAGACATCACTGTGGGCTATCAGATGGCAGATCGTTTTAGAATCTGCTCTCCAAATCCTGGTCCATCTCTGCTCTTGGACACCAGTGTCCAAGGCTTTGGAATGTGGAGAAGGCCTGATATATAAAGAAGGAAACACATGTAAAGGGGGGGGGAGGCAAGAAGAGGTGTGAAGATAGGAGTTCAGAGGCATGCACATGCAGATGTGTGGCTATGACAGGAGTCCCTTCAGCCCGACCCCTCCATATGCAGGGTAGGTAGCTATATGGAGATACTGAAATGACACTTGACTTTGCAGGACTCACCTAAATCAGTTATCAGTATTGGCATCAGCCGGTGATTCAAAGCCTGTAGCCAGAAGAATAAGTGGGGCAATGACACTACACACCCTTCCTGTCTGGGAACATGCAACACATATGGGTGTACAGACATGCATGTGGCCCTTATTTCAGAACATTGTGCCCTCTACCTCTGAGCAGTGTGCCTAGCTTAACAGACTTGTGGAGGTCACAGAACTGGAGGGCATCTCCTTAGGGATGGAGGGGAAGAAGGCTGTCAGATGCAGGGACTTGCTGTGCATCAGGAGACCACCTGCTTGAAGATGCCCAGCAGTTAGCTGAGCAGCTCCCCGTTCCTCCTACCTAGAAACTTTCCCTTCACAGGCCTGCCCACCTTTCTCCTGTCTCCCCACTGGAATAGGAATGGTGGGTTTTGGGGTCTGTAGTTCCCAATGCCCCTGGCTAGGAAAGAAGGGCTCATTTCTCTGTTGGGTACCACAGGCTCTCCTGAGAACCACAGACAAGGTCCTAGACATGGACAGCAGTTCTCTGTGGACCCCAGTCCAGGCCCAGAGGCCCTCGGTGGGCTCAGATCTTCTGCTGGCTCTGGAGACCCTGGCACGCAGCCTGTGCCCACAGGATCACCCCTTCTCCTTCAGCCTGTCCAACGTGCAGCTGCAGACCCAGCTCCTGGGACCCACATTTCCTGCTGACTACAGAGTCTCCTTCTCCACTCAGCCCCCTCTGGACATACAGATTCCCGGGTGCTCACTGGCCCCACTGGGCCGTGTTGGAACCAACATCAGTATTACTAGCCTGATGCTGCAGAAACTAGACCGCCTTCTACCCTCAAACTATGGACAAGGGCTAGGGGACTCCTTCTATGCCACTCCTGGACTGCTATTCGCCATCTCCATCATGGCAGGTGGCCAGGCCTTCAATCAGGGAGAAGTCATCATGGACTTTGGAGACACAGATGGCACCCCCCACTGTGTCTTCTGGGACCATGATCTCTTCCGGGGCAAGGGGGGCTGGTCAGATGAAGGGTGCCAGGTGCAGGCAGCCAGTACCAGCCCCACCACTCAGTGCATCTGTCGGCACCTCACTGCCTTTTCCATCCTCATGTCCCAGTACACTGTTCCAGAAAACCCCACACTGGAGCTGCTGACCCAGGTGGGCTTGGGAGCCTCCATTTTGGCACTGCTTGTGTGCCTGGGTGTGTACAGGCTGGTATGGAGAGTTGTGGTCCGGAACAAAGTTGCCTACCTACGTCACGTGGCCCTTCTCAACACGGTGCTCTGCCTGCTGGCTGCAGACACCTGCTTCCTGGGAACCCCACTGCTGCCTCCAGGGCCCCAAAGCCCACTCTGCCTGGCTGCTGCCTTCCTCTGCCATTTCCTCTACCTGGCCACTTTTTTCTGGATGCTGGCTCAGGCCCTGATGTTGGCCCACCAGCTGCTCTTTGTCTTCCATCAGCTGTCCAAGCACAGGGTGCTCTCCCTGATGGTGGTCCTCGGCTACCTGTTTCCCATGGGGTTTGCGGGAGTTGCCTTGGGCCTTTACCTACCCCGAGGGCAATACCTGGGGGAGGGAGCATGCTGGCTGGATGGGAGGGGAGGGGCACTCTACACCTTCGTGGGGCCAGTGCTGGCTATTTTGGGTGTCAACGGGCTGGTACTAATTATGGCTGTGCTGAAGTTGCTGAGACCATCGCTGTCAGAAGGGCCCCAAGTGGAAAAGCGCCATGCTCTTCTGGGGGTGATCAAAGCCCTGCTCGTTCTCACACCCATCTTCGGCCTCACCTGGGGGCTGGGCCTGGCTACTCTGTTAGAAGAAGTCTCCGTAGTCCCTCACTACACCTTCACGATTCTCAACACCTCCCAGGTGGGTGAAAACGTGGTGGCTGTGCTTTTCGCCCTTTTAGATGGTCTAAGTCTCTGCCAGTCCCTTCTCAGGGAGGCATGGTGGTGGAGCAGAAACACAGGCTCGGGAACTTTAGAAAGCTCAGGCTTGGATCCCAGTTCTTCCACCAATCAGCTAGGTAACTGTGGACAAACCTCTCTGAGCTTTGGTTTTCTTATCTGTGAAATAATACCTGGTTTTGTCAGAGAAGTCAGGGAACTGTCAGTACTGAATCCTATGATATTGCTGAGGTAATCCTAACGGTTAAGAAAAGCACCTAAAATGGATCCTGTGCACCAAATGATGTTGACACAGAACTCGAGATGGGACACTTCAGGATGTGAATTAGACAAGAGGACAGAAGCTGAAGGGAGAGGGAAAGGGCTGATTTCAGTTGATTCCTTCCTCCTCTGCCTAACTCATCCCCACGTCCTTTCAGGGCGTCTTCATCTTGTTCTTCGGCTGCCTCATGGACAAGAAGGTACGTCTGGCCACCTAACCTCTGCCTGACTAGTGGTGCCAAGGCTGGAACTTGGGCCAGCATAATCCAGGCATTTATTTCTGCTGCAGGTACAGGAGGCTTTACTCAAACGCTTGTGCCACACCCAACCTCCCAACTCCACCATCTCCCTGGTGAGTTCCTGGCTTTGAATCCCCAGTTCTCCCAAGAGCATGTCAGAAGCAGGTGTTCCAGAGCCTTCCTCAGAGGAGATGGGCACAGCTTAGAAGCCAAGAGTAGATTGGGGTTGTTTTTAGAATGAGCACTTCTCAGTGCTTTTCTCCAGAAGTGGAGAAAGCAGCCTCGTCAGGGCAGTCAGAATCAGGTTCCTGGGTTCCTGATCACAACCGGGACTCCTGCTAACTCTCTTGTCCCTGGTTTCTCCATCTGAAAATCTGCCTCCAGTTACCATCTGAAGGGAAACGGTAGGACAGGTGTGCATGGGAGTCACTGTAGCTAAGAGCAAAGTACCTAGATCACAATAGGAGGGCAGGTGATAATGGTAAACTGGATACAGCCTCTGTAAGAGCTGACAATATAATAAATGCCCTGCAACTGGGCCACCTCACCCCTTCCTAGGGCACAAATGACACCTGCATCCCAGAACACAGCAAAGAAAGAAGTGAAAATGCCAGGTGAGAATTAAGCTTTCTTGGGAGCAGTGTGAGCAGCACAGGGTGAGGAATGCAGTGAAGGTTTTCCTGGCAAAGCTCTTGGCTGAGGTTCATCCTCATATACCTGTCCCAGCCCAAAGAGTGGAAAACACACTATCAGTACAGACATTTCAAGGTGGGCTGGTGAATGTGGAGGCCTCAAGAGAGCAAATGGTATAGCATCTTCAATTGCTTTCCCAGGAAGCTGCAGGGAATTTCTTCTCCACCAACCCTTGACTCTGTTCACTGAAAATTCCTTTTCATATTATCAAGTTTAATTATCCTGTAAAGCCCTTGCTTTGAAGGAACTGCAATTGCTGGGCTTGGTGTCTGGAGGGGAGGGCAGCTGAGGAGGCGGTGCAGGGTCTCCTTTCACCAGCCCAGACCTTCAGGGTGAGCACTTTCCCGGGGAGGCAGAAGCTACAGACAAACTACATGCTCAGCCTGTTCCTCCAAGGGAGTAGAGGGAATGTTTGAATCCACCAGAGTGCCCCTGGCCCCATTCTCCTAGCCCTTCCCCGCCCAAAGCTCAGGCTGCAGGAAAGACAGGCTGTGTTTCCATTAGTCATAATCCCTTCTTTTGGAACTCCCGGGTCCCCACCCTAAATTACCCAAACAAGAACAGCATAAAAACCTAGCTAAAGCTGCCTAAGGAATAAGCCTGCATCTGCTATAAGAATAATGAACAGATATGAAAATTCAAAACAAGTGCTAGTAAAACTGTCTCAACCAGTTTTTAACTACTCAACAGCTCATATTACAGATGTATTTGATCAAAAGCTTTCAACTATTCAGTGATTTCTTTTCTGATTACTTCTTTATAGGTACAAAGAAAGGATGACTTAACTGACAGGAATTCTGATGTTCCAAATGGAAGTGAGGGACAGAAATCGGTTTGCTTCTTTTTAAAGTTTAGGAAAAGATGAAATTAATAGATCCCTATTTCTTTAACCTTTAAAAAAATATTAACATAACATGACAGTTTCATGGACGTAGGCATGTAGACCAAAAGTCACTGGTAAGAGCACATTTGTTAAGAATGTATCAGACATTTTAAAGTAGACGGAGAGCACTGCAGACTGCCCAGAATTCAGGAGAAAAGATGACAAATGCTGACAGTTAAAAGTAAAGGGACCAAGCTATGACTACACGAAAAGAAGAAATACTTAAGAAAAGCCTTTCGAGGACCCCAAGATGTCCAGCTAAATTAACTTACAGAATCCACAAGAGGATGACAACAGGATTCTAGAAACCTTTTAGATAAATGAAAATATTCTGAGTGGGTCTCTGTTAATTACAAAATTCATGGATATTTTTATAAAACAGAATGGGAACACTTTGTTGAAATAAAGATGTGTTATCACATGCCACTGAAAACACTTCTCTTACAAAAGCTGTACCTTCATTTAAACCATTTGTGTGAATATTTTAATTACACATAAACTGGCCCAAGTATTTCTCTAAATGGTTTCAATCAAGAAGTCACCAACTCACCGGGCAACAGCAATGTTCCTATGCCTCCCTCGTACTTGTTCCAGCCCTGGTGTGTGCCAAGCAGCTGCTGAAACAGTGGGGACTGTGCCTTGCTGGTTTTCCTGATGACATAGTCACATCGCAATTTCACTTCCTTATTAATATTTAGTCTCAATATTTTAAATTATAAAATTATTTTTGAACAATTCAAATAATCACTTGTACTTTAGAAGCAGCATAGACTGCTTTTCTGAGTATGTTTTTAAAAAATGTGTTCTCATTTTCCTTCTCAACTGTGAGCACATACTCAATGCATGCTCTGCTGCAAAAATACTTTAGAATTGATAAATGAAATAATGTTAAGCGTTTGTTCACTTGGCTCTCAGCATAAAAAAAAGGACTATAAAAGGAGGGAGGCTATAGAGGCAAATACAAGAAAGTGAGATTTAGCAGTGATTCCATTTCTAAACAGATGGCTGAAAGAAATAAGTAGGCAAGTGAACAGATAAATGGATAAAGGATATGCATTCCATGTTTACACCCTTAAAATAGATGCACTTAGTAACTAACAACTTAGGATAACCATACAAAGGAATGCTATGTGGTCATTAAAAATTATGTATAGCTACACCTACTAATATGGAAAAATGTTTTGGCTCTATTGCCAATAAAATTCATAGACCTAAGCAACATTCACAGAAATGGTCACATTTGAGACGTTTGCTTCATCGAAGTACTAAGCATACATATTTAGTGTAATCTGGTTGACAAAAAACTGAGGACTTTTATTATGTTGAACAAAAATTTTAAATTTCTTTTCATTTAAATACTGGAAAACAAAAGCATCTTCAAACAGAGCATAAACATCTTCAATGGAGCAATGGGGAAAAAAGGCGTTAAAGCAGGACCCTCTTTATGTTCCTAGCAGCCTCATGGTTGACGAATATGGTTTGATTACAAATGAGTGATCAAAGGCAAAATCTGCCAGTAAGCTGAGAACCACACTTACCTCTTATAAAAAAAAAATAAAGCAAATAGTTCTCCAATACTTTTCCATTTTATTAAGGTTAACAAACATGGTATTTATGTATGTAAACATTTACTGTTAAGTTTTCAGTGATGTTTAGATTCTAAATTATCTTTCCATACTTAAGTTCATGTAGGCACACTGGTGTGTATTTTCTAGAAAACACTTATCTTTAGGTAATAAATAGGAATGAGCATAATTTGCAAATGTTACAAAGATGATTCCAAATCTAATTAACTTCTTTCCCAAGCTGCAACCACTCACTAAGCCTTTAATGAAAAGAGAGACCAAAAGCGATTGCTTCAGCGTATCACTGGGTGAGATTCCGGTGACTAAGAAATCCCTGAAAGCAGTAAGCTGTGATTATTGGAAAGCTCAGAACACCAGCAAAGCTACTGCAGAGTGTTTACCAGAAGGCCATAAATTTGTTTTCCTCAGAGGAGCTAGAAACTATAGATCTCCTTTAGTAATGCACTGAAATGGCATTGCCTAGCGTGAATGTTACACAGAAATTCAGGTTGCCTCTTCTTGATCTATTATTTTGGATAAGCTTCTACTATCATAGCATGGCCCTGTAAAGGAAAAAAAGTTCAGTGAGAGCAATGAAAGGAGATGAATCCAGCCAACAGAGGCACCAAAGAACATGGGAAAAATACAGCTCTGGAGTTTGATTCTGGTTCTGATCTTCAAATACTGTGTGATCTTGGAGAAGTTATTAGCCATTCTGGGCCTCAGTTTCTTTTGTAAAATGGGGCTCATGGTGCCTATGTCATCGTGGTTTATGAGCATTAAATTAGCATGCTGTGTGTACATAGACATGTATTTATGTACACATACGTATAAATACACACATCAGAGTCTGTCCAGTAGTCTGATTCCCAGTAGATGCTCTATAAATGGTTTCTATTAAAAGTGATTTTGTATTTTCCATAATGAGCATATATTAACTTTTAAAAACACAAATCATAAACATTGTTTTAGGAAAAAATTAGTTTCGATTCATGGCCTAGTATGTGGTCTATTCTGGAAAATGTTCCATGTGCACTTCAGAAGAATTTGTATCCTGGTGCTTTTGGGTGTAGAGTTCTGTAGATGTCTGTTAGGTCTATCTGTTCTAATGTGTTGTTCAGTGCCTCTGTGTCCTTACTTATTTTCTGTCTGCTGGATCTGTCCCTTGGAGTGAGTGGTGTGTTGAAGTCTCCTAGGATGAATGCATTGCATTATATTTCCTCCTTTAATTCTGTTAGTAGTTCTTCAACATATGTCGCTGTTCCTGTATTGGGTGCATATATATTTTTAATGGTTATATCGTCTTGTTGGACTGACCCCTTTATCATTATGTAATGTCCTTCTTTATCTCATTACTTTCTTTGTTTTGAAGTCTATTTTATATGATACAAGTACTGCAACACCTGCTTTTTTCTCCCTATTGTTTGCATGAAATATCTTTTTCCATCCTTTGACTTTTAGTCTGTGTGTGTGTTTGGGTTTAAGGTGAATCTCTTGTAAGCAGCATATAGATGGAACTTGCTTTTTTATCCATTCTATTACTCTGTGTCTCTTGATTGGTGCATTCAGTCCATTCATTTAGGGTGATTATTGAAAGAAATTTACTTATTGCCATTGCAGGCTTTAGATTCATGGTTAACAAAGGTTCAATGGTAGCTTCTTTACCATCTATCTATCTAACTTAACTTGCTTATTAAGCTATTATAAATGCAGTCTGATAATTCTTTATTTTTCTCCCTTCTTATTCCTCCTTCTCTATCCTTTACATGTTAGGTGTTTTATTCTGTACTCTTTCTGTTTCCTTTGACTGCTTTTGTGAATAGTTGATTTTATTTTTTGCCTTTAGTTAGTATTTGGTTGGTCTGCTTTCTTTGCTGTGATTTTATTTTCTCTCGTGACATCTGTTTAGCCTTAGGAGTGCTTCCATCTAGAGCATTCTCTTTAAAATATCCTCTACAGGTGGTTTGTAGGAGGGAAATTCCCTCAACTTTTGTTTGTCTGGGAATTGTTTAATCCCTCCTTCATATTTAAATAATTGTGCTGGATACAGTATTCTTGGTTCAAGGCCCTTCTGTTTCATTGCATTAAATATATCATGCCATTCTCTTCTGGCCTGTAAGGTTTCCTCTGAGGAGTCTGATGATAGCCTGATGGGTTTTCCTTTGTATGTGATGTTTTTTCTCTCTCCGGCTGCCTTTAATACTCCGTCCTTGTCTTTGATCTTTGCCATTTTAATTATTATATGTCTTGGTGTTGTCGTCCTTGGGTCCCTTGTGTTGGGAGATCTGTGGGCTTCCATGGTCTGAGAGACTATTTCCTCCCCCAGTTTGAGGAAGTTTTCAGCAGTTATTTCTTCAAAGACACTGTCTATCCCTTTTTCTCTCTCTTCTTCATCTGGTACCCCTATAATGGGAATATTGTTGCATTTGGATTGGTCACACAGTTCTTTTAATATTTTTCTTTCATTCCTAGAGATCCTTTTCTCTCTCTCTCTGCCTCAGCTTCTCTGTATCCCTGTTCTCTGATTTCTATTCCATTCATGGTCTCTTGCACCTCATCCAGTCTGCTTTTAAGTCCTTCCAGAGATTGTTTTATTTTTGTATTCTTCCTTCTAACTTGATCCTTTAGCTCTTGCATATTTCTCTGCAGGTCCATCAGCATGGTTATGACCTTTATTTTTAATTCTTTTTCAGGAAGATTGGTTATATCTGTTTCCCCAAGCCCTCTCTTGGGTTTGTCCGGGTGATTCAGGACTGGACCAAATTCTTCTGCCTTTTCATGGCGATAGAGGTAGTCGTAGGCAGGGGGCCTGTGTGTCAGCTGGGAGGACAAACTCCCTTTCTGCTTGCTGATCGCACTGCCCCTCTCCGCTGCCTGTGTCAGTTACCCGCACACCAGGAACAGCGCTCCGGGAAGTCCATAGCCCTGCGGGAGGAGGCAGCCGCACCAGGTGTGCTCTCCTGCGAGAATGGTGCCCCTTCACGTCCTGCCCCGGCTTCCTCTGTCTGAGCCGGGCAGCTGCACTCCACCGGCAGCCCGGGACCTGGCCAGGTCAGCTGTGCACCGGGAGGTGACTCTGGGCAGCTGCTCAGCTGCTTTTGTGGGGTTGCGCCTGTGGGGGAGTGGACGGAAGGCTGTTTATCACTATGAGGGGCTTCAGAGCAGCGTGGCCTCCCAGGGAGCTGGGGTGCCCAAAGCTCCTCAGGATTCCTAGCCTGCTGGGCTGAGTGTGCTGGGATGATGCTGTCCAGATGTGAGGCCACTGTCTCTTTAAGGCTTTCAGAAAGCACTTGCTTTTCTTTTGTCCCAGGGGAGCCGGCAGCAGGGACCAATAACAGGTTGCACTTTTCCTTTTCCCTAATATCCAGCGCACCATGCAATGCGTGTCTGTGCTCCCAGTGCAGATCACTAGGGCTGGTTACTTACCAGTCCTGTGCTTCCACTCCCTCCCCGCTCCGACACCTTTCCTCCCGCCAGTGAGCTGGAGTGGGGGGGGGGGCGCTAAGGTCCCGCACAGCCGTGGCTTTTATCTTACCACCTTCATGAGATGCTGAGTGCTTGCTGATGTAGAAGAAGCCTGGCTGTTGTACTGTATCCTCTGGTCTCTCTTTTAGGCGTAGTTGTGTTTGTTGTATTTTCAGAAACATATATGGTTTTGAGAGGAGATTTATGCTGCCCTACTCGCGCCACCAACTTGGCTCCTCCCATCATTAGCTTGGATTTAAATGGCACCTTCCTTCCAAAGTACTATCAGAATTAAAGTTGTACCTTCTAATCCTCTGCCAAAATAATTTTCTGGTTGTCTGTCAGCAGAAATATTGCTCTAAGGATGTTTTAAAGAATGAAATCAAACCTTCTTGGATGAGCTTCTTTTGTTTCTAAGAAAATGACTTTCCAAGAAGCATGTATGAAGCTGCAGTGACATACCTGCCCTCCAGCTGCACAGGCAGCCACTAAGCCATATTGGCCTCCTTCCTTCCATAACCTATTGGCAGCTGCCATGACCGGCCAACAGCCAGTGGCTCCAAATGGGTGGCCCAGAGACAGTGATCCACCCCAGTTGTTTAACACAGATCTTTGAGGGGCTGGCAACAGATCCATCTTCCTAGACAAAAGGAAGGTAGCATTCTTGATGGAAGTCTCTCTTCCTACTGTGCAGCTGCTAAGTACAAGGAGGATCCTCTGTCCTCACTTTCCTGCTGCTAAAGATTCAGATTCTTACTCGTACTGCTGAAGCGTCAGTATAGGAAAGAGATTACAGAAAGAAATGGGTTACACCGTATTCAGAAAAGAAGGTAAATGAAGAAACTTCACTACCATTTATTTACAGCATTATTTCCATAAAGAAATACTCTGCAAGCCTTAAACCATCTGTTTAAAAATAAACATTTATAATTTCTGTACATTTGTATACACACACACATACACACAGGTGTGTATCGTGCACAAATGATGGCATTATACACACTGTACTTTGCTTTTTATACTTAACATATCTTCTAGATCATTCTATATTAGTATGTAAAGATAGGTCTTATTATTTCTAGCAGATACCAAACATACCCCCAGTATATTTTTAGGTTAATGACTTGTTCAAAATATAAACACCAAAACAATATAAACAGAAGAGAACTAGTATTTCATTTAGTTTTAAACTAATTACCAAAGTCCATTATCAGCTTTTGAAGAGATTGGGCCTTACTTGGGGACAAAAAGTGGCACAAAAGTCTAAGGAGAACTGCAGTTTGATTGTAGGGAATTTCTGTGCAGGTCTAGGATCATTCTGATTCCACACGCTTGGCATTGTACTGTGCCAAGGTTTGGATCAGCCCATCAACTCCAATTCTGCTACTTTCCAGAAGGCAAAAGCAGAGGATTAAATGCCCTTCACAATAACCATGGGCCCTGAATTCAGACTTCAGAAGAGGCCCAGAAACAATGTATTTATCTCAAGACAAGGAAAGGATATCCCTGTTGGAACTACACTACCCAGAGCCACACTAGGTTTTCAAAACAGGGCTGGTTCAATCTAACATTACACTAGGCTTGCTCATGAAAAAGGATGAAAAACAAATGTTATCATATTATTTGACTTACTCTATTCATTTCATGAAAATGCTATCCATATATTAGTCTACTAACAGTATTACCTACTGGGTTACACAAAGACCACTTTTGAAAGTGCCTTAAAAGGAGTAAATAAACTATGTAGGGTGATGGATATGTTCATTAACTCGATCATGGTAACCACTTCACAATGTACATACATATTAAATCCTCACATTGCATACCTTTAAAGGAAATCACATTGTACAATCTAAATATGTACAAGTTTTTATATATCAATAATACTTACTAAACGCCAGCGGGGAAAAGGGTGGGGGGAGAACAGAAGGGAGGGAGGACACAATCATTCCATACTTACGAAGTGCCTCATAGTAAAAATGGAATGCGAATGCCCTCCATCACGACAATATTCCTTATATTGGGTTTGGCTGAGGTTTTCTTCGATTTGGTATGGACAGCTTTAAGATAAAGTTCAAAGAACTATCAATTAAACATTTGAAGTTAGATGACCTTAAACATTTTTTAAAATAGGCATTCTAGGAAGAATCACATGATTCAATGCCAAGTTGCATTGCCATTTACAAAACCAATTCAATAAAAAAAATTTTCTTAAAGCTAAGAAACTGACTACCATTTACAAGTTCCCAAACTATATTTCAGGTAAACTCATGATAATTACACCTAATACTAAGGGTTTTTATGCCATTAACAAAGTTGTTTCTTCTGTCCATCAGTAGATGAATGAATAAAGAAGATACAGTACATATACACAATGGAATATTATTCAGCCATAAGAAGAAAACAAATCCTACCATTTACAACAACATGGATGGAGCTAGAGGGTATTATGCTCAGTGAAAGAAGACAGGTGGAGAAAGACAAGTTGTCAAATTATTTCACTCATCTGTGGAGTATAAGAAGAAAGGAAAAACTGAACGAACAAAACAGCAGCAGACTCACAGAACCCAAGAATGGACTAACAGTTACCAAAGGGAAAGGGACTGGGAAGGATGGGTGGGAAGGGAGGGATAAGGGAAAAAAGGGGCATTACAATTACCACACAGAATGTATGGGGCAGGCACCAGGAAGGCAGTATAGCACATAGAAGAGAAGTAGTGATTCTATAGCATTTTACTACGCTGATGGACAGTGACTGTAATGGGGTATGTAGTGGGGACTTCATAATCGGGGAAATCTCGTAACCACAATGTTGTTCACGTAAGTATATATTAATGATACCAAAAAAATTAAAATAAATAAACAGATTCTTGTTTTCAAATGCTTGACAATCTATAACATTGAATGCAACTGATCTGACAAGTAAGTCTGTCCTTCAGATTAGAAGTTGCCAATAGCTCATACTGTTTACTCTCCACATAGCTTAATATTCTTGCCTTTCTATGCAGAAATAAAGGCCATTTGTTGGGTGACTATTGCCATTCTGTAAAAACCTACAATGCTTCTCATTTGTTTTATTCAATTTGTCACTATTTTCAAGCTAAGAGTCATGATAAAACGGGGAACAAAGATCCTTCTGACAGCTTTAACAGAGATGTGTTAAAGGAGATAAAGGCACAGGAAGGTAAGTGAGGAGACTGGGGCAAACTCATGCATGTGGCTAAAGGTCAGGGTAAGGCAGTGTCAACAGGAAAGGAAAGGAAGGGACTAAGGCAAGAGATTTTATAAAGGAAGATGAGGTATCTTGGTGCCCAGTCAGAAATGGGAAGAAAGGAAAACAAAATTATAAAGGAAGCTTAGAGACTAAGAAAACCTGGCTACTCTACACAGAATGAGAACTGTTTTTGGAAGAAAGGTGACTTAGTTTTTAAAAATGCTGATTTTGAGCTGACAGAGACATGTAGGTGGGTACGTCCATTTGACAGGTAGCTAGAGATGCAAAACTAAAGCACCCTTAAGAGAAGTGAGGTGTAGGTGAGAGAGCTACGAGATTTTGCAGTTTAGAATACAGAGAAAAGAACAGACATGTTTTGTAGTGCCTGCTCACCTACAATACCTTCTAAAGGGGCTACCCTGATTGGAGTGTCTGCCAGAGGGGCTGCCACAGACACCTTGTCCCTAAGCCCACAGCCAAAGCTGATTAGATTCAGGGTAGGTACTGGACAACCAAAAGTCAATCCCCAGAGTGGCCAATCAGTAACCCATGTCATCTACCTACAAGTGATAAGTAGTGCCAGTCAGATTCTCTCTCTTAGGAATCTAAAGCATAGAAGTACCATTTAATTGAAGCTGAGAAGATGTCATGAGGAAGGAACAGGGGGATGGTAAACTGAAGTCATTTGTAAGCCAGAGTTCGGGGCAGCAAAAACTGAGTGAGCAAAGAAGCCAGCAAGAAGTGGAAAGGATATAGACAGAGAAGCAGAAAGGCCAGGAAGAAATATACCATATGGCCAGGAAAGAAACAAAGTTGCTTAGCTCCTGGTACTTCCCCAGTTGTAGTACACTCAAGGCCTCTTTTTTTTTTTTAAGTTATGATTGATATACATTCCTAAGAAGGTTTCACAAGAAAAATAATTTGGTTGCTACATTCACCCATATTATCGAACCCCCCATACCTCATTGCAGTTACCATCCATCAGTATAAGATGCTACAGTCACTACTTGTCTTCTCTGTGCCACACTGTCTATACCATGACCCCCAACACACACCATGTGAACTAATCATAATACCTCTCAATCCCCTCCTCCCTCTCTCCCCAACCCCTCCCCTTTGGTAACGGCTAGTCCCTTCTTGGAGTCTGTGAGTCTGCTGCTGTTTTTTTCCTTCAGTTTTTCTTCGTTGTTAATATTTCACAAATGAGGGAAATCATTTGGGGTCGTTCTCTGCCTGACTTACTTCACTCAGCATAATACCCTCTAGCTCCATCCATGTTGTTGCAAATGGTAGGATTTGTTTCTTTCTTATGGCTGAATACTATTCCATTGTCTATATTTATCACTTCTTCTTCATCCATTCATCTACTGATGGACACTTGGGTTGCTTCCATATCTTGGTTATTGTAAACAGTGCAGCAATAAACATAGGGGTACATATGTCTCTTTGAATCTCAGATCTTCCTTTCTTCGTGTAAATTCCTAGGAGTGGAATTCCCAGGTCAAATGGTATTTCTATTTTTAGTGTTCTGAGGAACGTCCATATTCCTCTCCACAATGATTGAACTACTTTACATTCCCATAAGGAGCAGAGGAGAGTTCCCCTTTCTCCACATTCTCGCCAGCATTTGTTGTTCCTAGTCTTTTCCATGTTGGCCATTCTAACTGGTGTGATGTGATATCTCACTGTGGTTTTAATTTGCATTTCCCTGATAATTAGTGATGTGGAGCATCTTTTCATGTGCCTTTTGGCCATCTGAATTTCTTCTTTGGAGAACTGTCTGTTAATATTCTCTGCCCATTTTTCAATTGGGTTATTTGCTTTTGGGGTGTTGAGGTGTGTGAGTTCTGTATATATTTTGGATGTTAACCCCTCATCAGGTAAGTCATTTACAAATATATTCTCCCATACTGTAGGATGCCTTTTTGTTCTGCTGATGGTGTCCTTTGCTGTACAGAAGTTTTTCAGCTTGATATAGTCCCATTTGTTCATTTTTGCTTTTGTTTCCCTTGCCTGAGGAGTTGTGTTCAGGAAAAAGTTGCTCATGTTTATATTCAAGAGATTTTTGCCTATGTTTTCTTCTAAAAGTTTTATGGTTTCATAACTTCACTCAAGGCCTCTTATCTTAACTTGAATGGGTCCGTTACTTATAATAAGAGACACTTAGTTTTGTGATTTCCCTACATGTGAAGGCTGAGAGAAGACGTGGGACAGAAGGTAAACGTGAGAGGCAGTAGAATCAGGAGAGAACAGTGCATGAGAGCAAAGGCAAGAGGGTATCAAAGAGTACAAGGTGGTCAAAAGTATCAAAGCTCAAGGAGAAAGAGGTCTGAAAAAGGCCACTAAATTTGAAGACTGCAGATTAACCATGACTGACCTGGGAGAGAAACTGATGGCCAGGAAAGTCAGATGACATGCCAGCACGTCACTCTACTTTTAAAGAACTGAACACACGTCCCTTTTATACACTTTGAGATAAAATCCAAACTGTTAACTCTTCTAACAAATTCCCTGCTTTACCTTGTTCCACTTAACTATACGGAAGTTTTTCCCACTGCTGTTCAACATGTAAGAGACGAGCAAGCTCCAGTCCCTCACAACCTTGCTCATTACATCCTCCTTGCCTTCATTCACGCATCCTCTCTTCTGATTGGCCCGTTTGTCCATTTAATTTTTACCTGTCCCACAAGGTCTTGTTCACATCCCACCTCCAAGTAAAGCCTTCCCTGATCAGTGATATACAGTTCATGCATGTAAACATCTATGGCAATCTCTGGGTCAAAAATTCCTTCTTACAAACAATTTAGCACATTATAAAGTAATTATACTAAAGCTATAAGCCACATTTTAAAATAGTATTCATTATGTATTAAACAGTCACCCAGAAGACTCTCATTCTCCATCATATGAACATTGGTTCCTAACCACATTGGAATATTCTCAAAGGCTCCTTTTCATATATTTATGGAGCTATGCGCACACAATAGCAAGACATTGTAAGAATCTCAATTGAATATCTGGGTTCCATTTCCAGTCTGCCAAAAGTTTCTCATTTACAAACATGGAAGCTGGACTACATGACCGCAAATACTCCTCCTCCCAACTTCAAAACCTAGGAGTGTATGGGTGACTGATATACATTCTGTATTATATATATATATATATATACAATAACATCAAAGCAGATAAAAGATGTATCATGTATCATACCACTGTAGCATGTGTTACACCACATAAAACCATTGAAATCAATCAAAATTTCCATAAGACGCTTACA
Organism: Manis javanica; assembly: GCF_040802235.1. NCBI lineage: Eukaryota > Metazoa > Chordata > Mammalia > Pholidota > Manidae > Manis > Manis javanica. The sequence goes on from NC_133156.1 coordinate 222,335,046, forward strand.
TTTCCAGTCCATCCGATGACTGAAATATAATAAATCCTGTATCCCTCTATTCTAATTCCTTCATTCTAAGAGCTCTGTCAAGCAGGAATATTCACACAAGCTTCAGGAGGAATTAGTTAAAAAATTATTGCAACCTAAAACCTGTTTAGTGAGGGAGCACATGGCTGCTACCTCCCTTCAAATCAGCTGACATTCTTTTGTCTCTCCATCACCTTCTTGCACCACTATCATTATCAGTGTCAACACAAATCACTTGTAGGGTGTTAGCCACTAGCGATAGGAAAAGGTTTACAATATAGCTGGGGAAACAGACACACAAGAACAGATAAGGAACAGTACGCAGAAGAATACTCTAAATGCTAGATTAATGCTTTCCCTCACTGGTATTCAGTATGACCTTCACCCAGCTGGCAAGAATCAGGTTTACTTTTGTGACTGGAAAGCAAAGGCCTAGATAAACACTAGAATTAGGGAAAAGGTGAAATGAGGCAGAAAGGAATTATTCTTCAAACAGCTAATCCAAGTCTACATTCTATTTAACATTTAGAAGCCCACAGAAAATATATTTGTTATACGACAACATGAAACTTTTGCAAGGTGGAATTAGGCAACAGATCTCTGAGAATATACTATTTGTAAAACAATATAAAAATATCATCTTGATATTGAGTTTACAGTTTTCAAAGTGCTTCTAGTTATCTCTGCAACTATTTGAAGTTAACAAGACTAGAACTGTTATTGTTTCAGACAACGAAACTAAAGCACAGGGAAGTGACATGACCAGTTCAAGGCCATACTGCCCAGAAACAGGTAGAACTGGAACAGAGTAGAGGTCTTCTAAATCCTACTAAGGTGCTCTTTCTGCTAAGTCATGACCTAAGTAGGAACACCGCAATAAAATCAAAACCAAAAGACATAGGTCAATACAGGACCTGGGCAAGGAGAACAATGAACTTGTGAGGGAGGCCAGAGAAAATACATACCAACAGCATGTTCTGTAAACATAGATAGTCAACAGTGAAGTCACGGAGTTTACCACGGGACTAAATGACCATAGAAAATCTACAAATTTCCTTACCTTTTCATTTCATATTGGCCAAACAACCTTCTTTTATTATCTACTTACCCACTCACCTCTTTCTCAGGAATGGATCCTCCGGTTTATCAGAGAAGAAGGTATTTATTAATAGAGAAGCCTATCAGTAATGCCAAGTTAAAAAGTTAATTAGTGGCTCCACAATACTCTAAAGAGTGTTTGTGAGCTAATCATTTCCCGGACTGACAGCCAGTGAGTGAATAAACTGATCAGTAAGGTTCATGAACATCCAACTCTATCTGGCTCCAAATTCCAGAAAGCAGCCTCCTGTCAAAATCCTCCAGCCCAACCCAACACCATGTAACATCATTACTGCCTGGCCCTATGTTGTTTTAATTTGAAGGCAACAGTGATGTTCATGTTGCTCATAAAAAAGGTGAATTAACAAATTAGTTTTGGTTTTTATTAAGAATTCATAAACCTAGAATCTAGAATCTAACATTTAAATCAGAAATGTTTATTTTACACAGTATTGTACCTGGGGCAGCTTGTAGCTGGGACGAACAGCTCAGAGGTCTTAAAGCTGGAAAAAAAAAATAAAGTTTACAAAATGCAATACAATTCAGTAAGTAAAACGCTTATAAATCCAAATCTAATCTTACAAAAGAAAAACCAAATTAAACTTACAAAATCTGTGGGCCCATTTTGACGTACTGGGAAGACTTTTAAAAGTGTAAGTCAAGATGGAAGTCATTGTGAAATCTAAAAAGAAGATGAGAAATACATCCTGGATTATTTGAATGTGTAGTTTATTTTGTAATCTATGATCTCTGATAACCTCATCCATGGCTACAATAAAATACTTACAATTTAATCTATTACAACCCTCTTTCTTCTAATATTATTATTACAATGTTGAAACCACTTTCAGTATGAAACCACTATTCTATTACACCCTTCATAAGGGATGACAACACTGAGACATACAAGGACTGAGGGCTTTACCCAACAATCCATACCTAGTAAGAGGCGGAGCTGGGATTTGAGGTCAGACAGTCTAGCTCCAAAGTTTATGCTCTTCTCTAGGGCCAAAGAAGTTGAGAGATTGCTGAACAGGAAAATGAAGCCCCCAGTGTTAACTTCCTGATTTTGAAGATGGTATTGTGATTATGTAGAATGCCTAATGGAATGTTTGTATTTGAAGGGAATACACAGCAAAGTATTCAGGAATAGTTTGGTAAATCATCCACTTACTCTCAACAGCTGTAAGAAAAAGTTGTGTACTGCACTTGCTACTTTTAATATAAGCTTTATGCTGTTCCAAAATAATAAAAACTGTTCAAACCCCATACTAAAAAATGTTCAAAAAATATTAACCACTGCCCTAAATTCCTAAAAATGAGTTCCAACAAATTAGTAGGGAAAAAAATGGACAAAAGATATGAACAGTTTACAGAAATGGAAATAAAAATGGCTTAGATACATGAAAAGATGTTCAAACTCACTCGTGAAATGCAAATTAAGAACACACAGAGATACAATATTTGAACTCTCAAACCACAGACTCAAAGGTTTGTTAGACGTGTGCTGAGAGTACGCACAAACAGGCACTCTCATATCCTGCAGCTGAGTGTGTAAACTGGTGCAGCCTATAGGGCGTGTAATTTAGCAACTGTCAAAACTACAACTGCACCTGACTTTTGATCCAACAATTCCACTTCCATGAATTTACTTCACAGATGTTATTTACACACATGGGACATGACCTTTGTTGTCACTATCTATAATAAGAAAAGATTAGAACAACCAACAGAGAACTGGCTAAGTAAAAGGCTTCCAATGTATGACATAAACCACCCATGCTATAACCACCCGGTGAAATATTATACAGCTATAAAAGATAAGTAATTTATATGCCAATGTGGAACCCTTTCAGATCTGTATTAAGTGAAGAAAGCAACATGCAAAATAGTGTGTAAGCTGCTATCATTCATGTTAATAAGAGAAAAAGTGATATATACATTTCCTTGTAACTGCATAAAATATTCCTGCAAGTAGAGATAAGATGTTAAAGGTTGCTGGAAGGAAGGGAACAGTTAACGTGACGGGGCTACGGAAGATCTGTCAGTGTACATCTTTTACAATTTCTCAATTTAGGAACACATTTTAACTTCAAAAACAAATGGTAACAATAAACTGGTGAGATTTGCCATTGAAGGCCGTGGTAGCCAGCCTCCAAGATGGTCCCAATAATCTCTGGTTTGGTATTCACACCCTTGCACAGTCGCCTCCCACACTTTACCACAGTTGGTTTGTGTAAACAAACAAAATGTGTCAGCAGCAATTGTATGTCACTTAGACTACAGGAAATACTGCAGTTTTGGTCTTGGTCTCTCTGAGGTCCCTCACTCTGGGAGAAGACAGCTGGCATGTCTGGAGCAGCCTTATCAAGAGGCCCATGTCGTGAGAAACTGCTGTCTCCAGCCAGCAGCCACTTCAGTGAGCCTGGAAGAGAAACCGCTAGCATATGAAGGCAGGCAGGCAAACTTCCAGGTGACGGCGACCGTGGCCAACCATCTCACTGCAATCCTGCAGGAAACTCGTCAGAACAACCCAGCCAAGTGGCTCCCAGAAACTACAGGAGATAGTACATTTTTTATTGCTTTAAAATGTCACATTTCTGGATAATTTGTTACACAAATACAATAGATAACAGAAAAGCCTTGTTTAACTTCTCTTGGGTCTTTATAGACTAAAAAGACCCTATGGCTAAAACGGAAAATAAAATCATTGTTCTCCAAATATGTGGATTGGAAAGAGATGAATGAATCCAAGCTCTGGGTTCACCAGCCTAGGGATACTCAAAGGCCTTTAGCCAGGGAGACAAAAAGTGGCCATGAGACGGGCACCACTGTCTCTAGAAGCTACACAGGATGCCACATGAGTCTGGCATACAAATTCCCTTAAGAAAATAAAGTTCATCCTGAAATAGAGTTCATGAAAATAGCTGAGAAAATGTTGATAAAGAAAAAGGGGGACCTTGCTCTAATAGTTATCAAAACTTGCTATAAAACACTAGTAATTAGATGTGCAATTCTGGCACAGGAAGAAATTAATCAACAGAAGAGGATGTAGCAAGTTCAGAAACAGACTCATGTGTATGAGAATTAAGTATATAATAAAGATAGCACTTCAAGTAAGTGGGAGAATGATGAATTATGCAATAGATTTGCTGGGCAAATGGCTAACCATTTGGAAAGAAATGTAGGTACATAATCCATACAGTAAGTACAAGTAAATTCCAGATGGATTTATCTAAATACATATTTTTTAACACAAAAATACTAGAAGACATCTGAAATTTTTTATAATCCTGGGTGGGAAAAAGGCTCCCTACATATGACACAAAACCCAGGGGCCATAATGGAAACGAATAACTAATAAATCTGGTTTACCAAACATTTTAAATATCTACACACCAAAGATACTAAAATAAAGTTAAAAAGTAAACAATATATTCACAAAAAATATTTGTAACATGTAAAACAGACAGAGGATTAATACCCATAATCCATAAAGAGCTCTGTACATTGCAGGAAAAAGAGGAACAATCTTTAATGGAATCTGATTTTTAGCCCAATACCCACTTCAACCCATTATGTAGATTTACATAGGGTTGAATCTAGTCCAACTTCAGAGTTTAAGCCAATCAGAAACATCTCATTCTCTTTGCCAAGGACACTGGTTCAGGTTAACCTATCAGGTATGGAAGGTATTACCAGACCACTGAAATTGATTTCAGGGTGGTCTAGTCGGCCTGACATTGAAATCCTCTGCCTGGAATTCTGGAACACAAATCTCTCCTAAGGTTTTGCACAACCACAGCACTTTGCGAACATGAAAAAAGCTAATCTAAAGATAGAGCTAATCCCCAAAGCGGACAGAGCAGAGAATTTCAGAAAAACTAGAGCCCTGATTGAATCATCTCTGAAACCCACCATCGTGGTGTTGTGCTTTTCAGTTCCGTGAGTCATTAAATCCCATGCAATAAGCCAATTTTCAATGAATTTTCTGTTATTTGAAACTGAAAGACTTCCTCCTAATACATGACCAAAAGGAAAAAATAAAATGAAAAATTCACATTAGAAATTAAAATGTCAATTTTAAAAGTGCAACCTCACTAACAGTAAAAAAAATTGAAGTAAAACAAGATACCATTTTGGGATTATCAGATTGGCCAAAAAAAAAAAGTTTGGTTAATATAGAACTCTAGTAAGAAGGCATCTATTTAGGTATCTGCATGGCAGTTGACAGAAGCGTAAACTGCCGAGATCTTTTTGAAAGACAATTTTCAGTTACCTATCAAAATCTGAACTGTGAATTTCTGAGACCAGTAATTAATTCCTCTTACCGGTCTTTAACCTATAAATACTCAAGGGGTATGTGTAGCATACATAGATCTCTGGCCTATAGAAATACTCAAGGTGTTCACGGTAGCATTGTTTACATTGCTGGAAAACAAACTAATATAAATACACATCAGTAGGAAATGGTTAAATAAATTATAATACAACAAACCATGGAATACCATGTAGCAGTTTGGAAAGAAAAATGAAACATAATGACATACATGTATATACTGACATGGAAGATGCCCATAATACATACAAAGTGAAAAATATATATTAAGATGCAGAATATGTATAGTGAGACTCATTTTATGAAAGAGAAAATAAAGTCCATAGAGTCTTAGCTGCAAGGGATAATTTTATTGTTTACTTAAAATTTTTACGTGCATTTTGTTTTTAATGTACAATTCTAGTTTTATTTAAAATCTACATATATTAACATTTTATACATAAAAAAATAATAAATGCATAAAAAAACTCTGGAAAAATGTGAAGCTTAATGTTAATGATAGTTATCTCTGGATGATGGAATTATAGGTGTATTTACTTTCTTTAGACTCTCCTGTGGTTTCCGAAAAAAATTATATAAAATATATATTCCTTTAATAATTCTTTTTAAAGTAGAGATTTCAAAACAAAGAGGGACTAGCAAATTACTCTATGGGAAGGTTGAACTTTACTGTCATTTGCTCTAACCTTTAAGAAATACACATTTTGACTCAAGGATTTGGGGTAGGGGGTGGGCATGGAAACTCTAAGTAGCACGAGCTTGAGTAGGGTTCAGAACTACGGAAAGATGGAACAAGTTGCAGACACCTACGAAAAAAGGGGCTAGCCAAATAATGAAAGCAACATGGAGTGTCTTTAACAGCTCATCTTCACAATATTAAGACACGATGTAATGGTTAAGAGTACAGACTCTAAAACCAGGCTGTCCAAAGCCAAACCCTGGCTCCACCCTAGCTGTATGAGTTTAAGCATAACTTACTACTAAGGCAGAGAAAGATTAAGCAACCGGGTAATTCAATCCATCTGTAAGATGTAGAATATTCCAGTACCTACCTGATAGGATTTTTGTGAGGAATAACTACATTAATATCCTTAATGCACTCAGAACAGTTCCTGATACACAGTAAGGGTTATACATGTATTTACTATTCATAACAGTGCATGGTGGTATAACTGTACTTAGTTCCCCTCTGTGGAAGCCACAGTAAGAAACGTAACATTTCTGTCCTGACAGAGCTTATGATTTTGATAAGAGCACAGGGTAAAAAAAGTTATGAGCCAAAAGAGTCATCAAAATTAAGGGTTGGCAAAGGACAACCCCTGGGCCTTGAGCTAACAATACTTTTTACATTTCAATCAGGTGCTGAGTAAAACAAAACAAAGACTTTATATAAGGCAGAGATCAATGTGGGTTTGCAAAGCCTAAACTATTTATCTGGCCCTTAAGGGAAGTTTGCCACCCCTGATCTAAATAAGTGTTATATGGAATTCGGAGCAGAAGAGAGCATTAGGTGGACAGGAGACAAGCTTTGAATTGTAAAAATATTTTGAGTTGGAGGGCCTATGAAAGTCATAAAGAATCCTTTTTGGTAAGTGAAATCATCACTAGTCATCCAGTTCCTGTAAAGTGCTTACAGCAGTGGAGGACTCCCTATTTCACTGCAGCTTCAAACAGAAACCTCTCTTCTTTCTTTCTGTACTTCTCATTTCAGCCTCGACTTCCTGCCATTTCCCTCTGGCCACTCTTGATCCCCCTCTCGCGGAACAGTCAATGTGGTGAGCAGTCAGACATATTCCTGGCTCTGCCACCTAAAGGAAAAATAACATAAGCTCTCTGAGCCTCCCAAAGTTCAGCTAGAAAATGCGAGTAACAATTTGAGATCAGGAGGATTAAAAGAGATTGCGTGAAAGTGCCTAGAGGGCTCTCAACACTACTTCCTTTTGGAATCAAATGCCTTTACTCGAGGACTCGAGACTATCTTCCCAGCACAAGAACAGCTACCATGGGGTGCGGAGTTCTAGACTAGAAGTTAGTAGGTGTAGGTTTAAGTCCTATTTCCAACCACCTGTGATCATGGGTAAAATCACTCTGATTCAAGCGCCTCACCGAGGAAGTCAAGGGGACACGTAACCAGACAATCGCCAGTTACCTTTTGGTTGTTAGATCCTCTGGAGCGCTGGTTCACCAAGCAGTAAATTGAAATATCTCAACTCCCTCAAACTCAAGTCCCAAAAGATCACATGATCGAGTCCCACTCCCAGTAGCAGGAATGGGGTAAACCCACGCCGGTTCTAAATCTCTGTGCTGCGAACCCGGCTACAGGAAAAGCAAGTGAACAACAAACACTGCCTATACACAGACAAGGAAACAGTTCGTTACTCTGCGACGGTAAATTAAAAACACAGGTGATACGGCTGTGAGAGCTACACAGAAAGATAGTCCAAGTCACAGCGCCGAACGCGTTGGTACTGGAGGACCCCACTGGAAGAGCTTTCTTCGCTTGTGTTCTCTCCAACTCCAGTCCCCGAGGAGGGGTATGGCCGCCGGCACCGCGAAAAATCTGGGAACGGAAGTGCGGCTCTCGCTGGGGGAAAGGCCAGGCGGAAAGCCGAGCGCAAGCACAGTCTCACCTCAAAAAGACTGCTTACAGCCCAACTGCCAAGCTAGGTTCAGATGCAAGTGACGGGACGCGTCCCGACTAGGAGGCGGGTCTTGCCTAGGCTTAGGTCCTTCCTAAGTCCGGGCGCTTCCCGGGTCTCTCGGGCTGCCAGGCGCTCGCCTGACTGGAGAACCCAATACTGTTTCCCTCTCCTCCGTGAGTCTACTTCCTCCCAGAGGAGAAAGTCCTTTCAACCGTATTGGCCGCAACGTAGGGCCGAGTTAGGGGGCCGATGGCAACTCGGAATCGGAGTTTTAGTCAGGCAGTACACCGGGCGCCTAGCTGGAGCTAGGCTGCTGGAGGAAAAGTCCTTTGCCCGCTGCCCCCACAGGAAGCTCTTTCTTCGTTCGTCCCTTTCATCTCAAGATGGTGGCTTTCCGGGCAGTTGGCCTCAGCCGCTTCAGTGAGTCCAGGGCGCTGAGCTCTTCAGGTGAGGCCCTGCGAATGGCAACGCGCAGCCCGGGTGGATTTCTTGCGGAAAGTGGGGCGGCCCCGGAGCCCCTTCGCTGCCGCCTCCCGTCCCTGCCCCGGGACGCGGCCTGGAATGCGGGAGGCGGGAGTGATGCTGTCCTGGGATCCGGGCTTCTCTGTCCTAGCGCTGGGACGGACACTTTCTCTTTCACGACCCCGAGTCCTGCAGCGATTTCAGGCTCTGTGATCCCTAACGTATCTGGGTACTGTCCACTTGATCTGGCACTTGGCGCAGGTCTCCCTGTCGCACTTCTGTGTTCACGCCTGTTTTATTTACTTTCTTGATAGCCTTGGACTTATCACTACCAGATCAGGAGTTCCAGGAGGACTGGGACAGGTCCAGTCTGTCACATACATCCCTCCACAGCACCTTGCCTGCAACAAAAGCCAGCTTAAAAACTTAGATGGCATTAACGAACCTTGCGAATTTCGGCGCTCTTAGCTCTTTTCCCTCGAAACCATTTTTCTGCACGTTAACACGATTCAGTAGGAACCTTAACTTTTGCATTTCCAATAATCCCATTGTGAACGCATAGTATATTAAATTTCAAGGGAAGGTTCTGCAACTTGATAAATATTTTTTAGATGCAAAAACCTTTATGTTAAGGACAAAATTTTGCATAATGTTAAGAACTACTTCTAAGATTATTTCTGACGATGCGCAGTTAGCTTGCATTAGCTAGCTTCAGGCTGGCAGTTAAGGGTTAAAGTGGGTGCTTGTGGAAAATCAAGCATTTTCCGCCTGTCTCAAATCTGCAAGGTAAATGGGACTTTTTATTGCACGTTTTACTTAAACCGGTTACTTAATTAGAAATTTAATTTGTAATATGCCTTTCTCCTGAACCGCTAGGATGGTACGCTGTTAGCTGGAGTCTCCCTTTCCTGTAAGGGATTAATTTTGTATGAATGAATGTTTATCTGTTTTCTTATTTCAACCGGGGTATTTAGTCTCCACAAGAAAGCTGTGTGTGTGTACCAATAATAATATTACAAAAATATTGAAGTGTTTTACACATTGGGGCAAGGGATTAAGAAAAAAGAACCACCCATTCTCTTCCTACTCACATAACTACTGTTAGTTAGCATTTGGTCACGTTAACCGTATGGTTTTGTTTTGTTTTCCTGTTTTCCACATTTATGGTTTAATACTTTAAAAAAGGTCAAATGTGTATTTTTACACTTGCCCCTTCATTTGTTTTAAGGTACTTCTATGTTTTAGCAGTTGGTGTGACACTGAGCTGGTAATCATGCCCTGTGGTTTCTAGTCACTAACTAGCTATGTGACTTTGAACAAATATTTTATTCTAATTCTCACAGGGCTTTATTTTCCTCACCAGTAAAGTAAGTCACTGAGACTTTGGGTTTTCTTTGACATTAAAAATAGCATGACAGAGCAATTAAAAGCACTAAAGTTGGACTATGCCTTCTAGGTTTCAATCTGGCTGTGCCTTTTACTCTCTGTTGACCTTGGGCAATTAATTTCTATGTATGTTTTTTCCTTTGTGAGATGGGGAATAACACCTTCTTGTGAGGTTTAAAGGAGTTATTTTAGGTGTACAGCAGTTTTTTCATGAAGTCAGTCAGCCATTGTTAAGTCTTCCCTGCCCTAAAGAAGCAAGACTGAGTATTCTGGAAGTAATTTTTGCATTTCAGATGTATAATAAAAAGTGAGAAGCTTAGTTTTTCTATATTTTTGTATAGAAATATTTACACACACATAAAAATATATATATATATGTTTTGCATTGTGTTTTCACCAGTAAAAAAATATGCCTTAGTATAGTTATGGCCCATTTTAATAACAATTTGTAAATTTTCAGAGAAAGTCTGGAAAGTCAATGTAAAATACGTGCACACCTGAATTGCCATTTAGACTCAACTGAATAGTCCTTCACCCTGAAAATCTGTGCCAAGGCATTGCCAAGCATTTAATGAGATTATGACATTTACCAGTGGATGATTAAATTCTCTTGAAACTAGTTTCTAATTCTTGAAGTTGTAACCCATTCTGTCTCTGAGTACTATAGTTCTGAATATGACTGTCACATGAAAATCACCTACCTCAATGAAAATATCTTGTTCTCCATTCCTACCCTTGAGCTACATGCCTTAGTAGCTCAAGTAGATTAAAAAAATTTTTTAATTGAAACATAGTTAATACACAATCCGACATTGCTTTCAAATATAGAACACAGTGGTTCAGCAGTTACCCATATTACTAAGCATCACCACTCCTAATGCAGTTACTGTCTGTCAACATACAAAGGTGTTACAGAACCATTGACTGTATTCCCCATGCAGGCTGTACATTTAAATTTGACTCTCAAATCCCTTAATCCTGTCCCTTCTCCCAGAATTGAATATTGGGAAAAGTTGTTGATTGTTACAACCAAAGTTGGAAGTTACATGTTCATATTTGAAATTTATATCAGCATAATCCACCCCTCTCCACTGCTGTGGTCTTAAGTTATTAGGTGTCTTATTGAGTTACATTATTAAAATGATTAAAAAGTAGGACAAAGGTTTCTCTCCTTATTGCTAGCACAGTAGATGTAGGCTACAGTTCACCCGGTGCTCTAATGTAAGCTCTTCTGATTAGGTAAAGCATCCTAAGGCTAGATGCCAACAGCAGAGCTTCCTTGTACTCCAACTTGGTTTTGTTGACTAGTTTAGGATTCTTTTCCAGATATGTTTGCACATTTACTAACTTTCGTGTCGTTTCTGTTTCTCTATTATTTAGAAGAAGGTTTGTGTAGATGTGGGTGCGGCAAAGGTCGTTTAGTGGGGTAGAGTTTAAAATAATTTTAACTAAGCTAATGAGCACCCACCTGTTGTCTCAAATATTTGGTCTTTAAAATTGTAACCCCTTCCTAAGCTCCCTCACCGGTTCCATTTTCTCTTTTGCTTAAGACCTTATCTTCTAACAGACCAATTTACATATTTTGTTTCTTGGTTTTTGTGTTCCTGCTCCATCCCTCCCACACTATTCCCAGTCAGCCCATTCCTACTCTAATCTGCTTTACCCTGCTAGCAAGAATTGCCTATTCCCTGGCTCCCCTCCCCTGGCATTTCTACATTACAGGCAAACTGCTTTTTTGTCCAGGCCTCTTTTTACTTCTTCATTATCTCTGCTGAATAGGAACTAATTCTTCCCAGATGTTCTATCCCCCTGTCAGCATAGAATATAAACTTTTTTTGTCTTTGTTCATTCCAAGTTCAAACCTAGAACTGTACATGACATACCGTAGGTCACAATAAATTTTTGTTGTTGAAGGAATGACTGTGAGATGATGTTGGAAGAGATTACAGTTGCAGGAAATACCTGATACAGATCCAGCGATTAGAGGACAAAACAGTAAATAATAGAAATCAAAATTTGGGCAGGAAAGGGAAAGGCCATTGTAGATCTCAAGATCAGGCTTTGAGGAAAGGTTGGAGTCATGACACAAATATAAAGAAGGAAGAGTGATAAGTGTAGATGATACAGATTTCCAATGATGGAAAAGGGAGGAAGGGAAACATATCATTGGTGAAGTAGAGGCACTGGGGATTGAGGAGATAGCTGGCTCCTATCTTAACTTACTTGTGTGTAGCCACTTGAGTTAACAGCTACCTTTACAATCATGACATCACTTTTATTTCAGTCTTCATGACAATGCTAAAATGCACTAAGAGACTCGTACATGGTCATACAAGTAGTAAATGATAATTTTGATGTTTCAGCCCAAGTCTTTTGACTCTTAGGTCCTTTGTCTTTGCGCTAAGACAGCTTGACTTGGATTGCTTAATGAAAAATGCAGTCAGGACTCGAGATCACCCACTTTGTTTCTGCTGCCATCTACATGGTTTTCTTTTTTTAATAATAGGTCGCTTTGCCTTTCAAACCAGTATAAATCTGCTGTTTTCTGTGCTTGCTTTTCCCCTTTAAGAACTGCTTGACAGAGAGAAAGATGGAGGAAGAGTGAGCATTAACTACTACCGATGGGCCTCTTCTCCACTCCACCATCAGTGGGTTCTCCAGATTAATGTTCTCACATGCCCATTTGATTGCTGTCCACTTCAGTTACTTTTTTAAAAAGTACAGATTCTGAGGCCCAGCCACTTTGATTCTGATCCTGCTGTCCCAGGTTGTCTGTCACTCAGGGATCTGTGGGTGTATTTGAGCCTCCCCAACTGATTCCCATGGCCAATACAGTCTTGCCACTTTTCAGTACTGCCATGAGAGTCACAGTCCGGCTGGGTATGTTGGATATTCTCTTGGGTCCTGCTTTGGTGGTATGGAATAATTCCCCGGTCCAGAAGAGTTCTTGCTTCTTGGTCAAGCACAGACCATCCTTAACTTGGAACTGGATGTGGTTCTAGGGTTTGTTTATAAATCACACAGAAAGTCTTTTTAATTGAGTTGATGTTTTAAATTGTATTTGAAATACTACTGTGATATAAAATAACCAACGTGGTTTGATTTCTTGTCCATTGTCCTTGATAATGATTGCATGCTAAGGCAAAGTCGTAGGCTTGTTTGACATCCCTCAAAATATGGTCCAGATAAAGAAAGGTAGGAGATTTACAGAATGAGACAGAAAGCACAGAGAGAGCAGGTGTTCACAAGCTGGTGGAAAAGGTTTAGCCACTGATATTGGTAGGGAGTTTAACTTTTTTTTTTTCTAACACTAGCACTCTTAAATTAGGCAGGCATTCCACATTCCTAAATTACGTTTGTGGATTCCAAGACCATTTAGCCCATATAGTAACCCCAATGCAGTATACGGCAATGAAAATTAGAAATAAAAATGTTTTAATACAAGTAATTAAGGATTAAAATAATACTTGGGGAAAGCTGGTGTAATTAGGGGAGCTACATGAAGGAACCACTGGATATTAGTTTTGTTTTTTGTTTTTTTTTGAGATGTAATTGACATAGTGTATGTTATATTAGTTTCAGGTATATAGCATGGTGGTTTGACATTTGAATACACTGGAAAATGCTCACTACAATAAGTCTTGTCATCATCTCTCACCATACTAAGTTAATACAGTATTATTGACCATATTCTCCATGCTGTACATTACTTCCCTGTGACTTACTTATTTTATAACTAGAAGTTTGTACTTTAATCTGCATCACACATTTCATACCTCCCTCTCCGCTCCCCTCTGGCAATCACCAGCCTGTTCTCTATGAGTCTGGGTTCTGTTTGGTTTTGTTTATTTTTTGCATTCCACATATAATCAGGCAGTATTTGTCTTTCTCTCACTATTTCACTACTAGTTCTTTCTTGCCTGTGATACTAATTTAAAACTTATGCCTTTTCAGAATTCGAAATAACAGTCATAACCATGCTCATGGACCTGCAGAGAAGTATGCAAGAGATAACAGATGAAGTTATAAGGGAATTTAGAGAAATAAAAGAATCTCTGGCAGGACTTAAAAGCACTCTGAAAGAGGTGAAAGAGATCATTAATGGAACAGAAATAAGACAGCAGGAAGACAGAGAAGCTGAGGCACAGAGAGATAAAAGGATCTCCAGGAATGAAAGAAAATTAAGAGAACTGTGTGACCAATTCAGACGCAACAATATTCGCATTATAGGGGTACCAGAAGGAGAAGAGAGAGAAAAAGGGATAGAAAGTGTCTTTGGAGAAATAATTGCTGAAAACTTCCCCACACTGGGAAAGGAAATAGTCTCTCAGACAATGGAAGCCCACAGATCTCCCAACACATGGGACCCCAGGAGGACAACACCAAGACATATAATAATTAAAATGGCAAAGATCAAAGACAAGGACAGAATCTTAAAGGCAGCCAGAGAGAGAAAAAAGGTCACGTACAAAGGAAAACCCATCAGGCTATCATCAGACTTCTCAGAGGAAACCTTACAGGCCAGAAGAGAATGGCATGATATATTTAATGCAATGAAACAGAAGGGCCTTGAACCAAGAATACTGTATCCAGCACGGTTATCATTTAAATATGAAGGAGGGATTAAACAATTCCCAGACAAGCAAAAGTTGAGGGAATTTGCCTCCCACAAGCCACCTCTACAGGGTATTTTAAAGGGACTGCTCTAGATGGAAGCACTCCTAAGGCCAAATAGATATAACCAGAGAAAATAAAATCACACCACAGAAAGCAGACCCACCAAATATGTAACCAAAGGCAAAAAATAAAATCAACTATTCACAAAAGCAGTCAAAGAAAACACAACAGAGTACAGAATAAAACACCTAACATATAAAGAATGGAGGAGGATTAAGAAGGTGGAAAAATAAAGAATCATCAGGCTGTGTTTATAAAAGCTCAATAAGCGAGTTAAGATAGACAGATAGTAAAGAAGCTACCGTTGAACCTTTGGTAATCACGAATCTAAAGTTGGCAAAGGCAATATGTACGTATCTGAATAATCACCCTAAATGTGAATAGACTAAATTCACCAATCAAATGACATAGAGTAATGAAATGGATAAAAAAGCAAGGCCCATCTATATGCCGCTTACAAGAAACTCACTTCAAACCCAGTGACAAGCACAGACTAAAAACCAAGGGATGGAGAATGATACTTCATTGAAACAATAGGGAGAAAAAAGGACGTGTTGCAGTACTTATGTCAGAGAAAATAGACTTCAAAACAAAGAAAGTAACAAGACAAAGAAGGACATTACATAATGAGAAAGGGGTCAGTACAACAAGACGATATAATCATTATAAATATATATGCACCCAATATAGGAGCCGCAACATATGTGAAAGAAATACTGACTGAATTAAAGGAAGAAATAGAATGCAATACATTCATTCTAGGAGACTTCAACACACCACTCACTCGAAGGGACAGATCCAGCAGACAGAAAATAAGTAAGGACACAGGCACTGAACAACACACTAGAACAGATGGACCGAACAGACATCTACAGAACTCTACACCCAATAACAGTAGGATTAACATTCTTCTCATGTGCACATGGAACATTTTCTGGAATAGACCACATACTAGGGCAGAAAAAGAGCCTAAGTTAATTCCAAAAGATTGAAATTCTACCAACCAACATCTCACACCTCAAAGGTAGAAAACTAGAAATAAATATTACAAAGAAAACAAAAAGACACAGAAACACATAGAGGCCCAACAACATGCTCCTAAATAATCAATGGATCAATGACAAAATTAAAATAGAGATCAAGCAATATATGGACACAAATGACAGCAACAGCACAAAGCCCCAACTTCTGTGGGACGTGGCGAAGGCAGTTCTAAGAGGAAAGTATATAGTAATCCAGGCCTATTTAAAGAAGGAAGGACAATACCAAATGAATAGGCTAAAGTCACAATTATTGAAACTGGAAAAAGAACAAATGAGGCCCAAAGTCAGCAGAAGGTTGACATAATAAAGATCAGAGAAAAATAAAAAGTTACAAAAAAGTCAATGAAACCAAGAGCTGGTTCTTTGAGAGAATAAACAAAATAGATAATCCCCTAGCCATACTTATTAAGAGAAAAAGAGAATCTACTCAAGTCAACAGAATCACAAATGAGAAAGGAAAAATCATGACGGACTCCACAAAAATACAAAGATTTATTAGAGAATACTACAAAAATGTATATGCTAACAAGCTGGAAAACCTAGAAAAAGTGGACAACTTCCTTAAAAAATACAAGCTTCCAGGACTGGCCAAGGAAGAAACAAAATCTAAACAGACCAATTACCAGCAACAAAATTGACTCGGTAATCAAAACACTACCCAAGAATAAAACCCCCGGGCCAGATTGATCCACCTCTGAATTTTGTCAGACATATAGAGAAGACATAATACCCATACTCCGTAAAGTTTTCCAAAAAATACAAGAGGAGGGAAAACTCACAAACTCGTTTTATGAAACCAACATCACCCTAATACCAAAACCAGGCAAAGACCCCACCGAAAAAGAAAATTACAGACCAATATCCCTGTTGAACATAGATGCAAAAATACTCAACAAAATATCAGCAAACCGACTTCAAAAATACATCAAAGGAATCATACAGCACAATCAAGTGGGACTCATCTCAGCGATTCAAGGATGGTACAACATTCGAAAATCCATCAACATCATCCACATCAATAAAAAGGAGAAAACCACACGATCATTTCCATAGATGCTGAGAAAGCATTTGAACAAAATTAAACCTCCATTCATGATAAAAACTCTAAAAAAAAATCGGTATAGAAGGCAAGTACAACATAATAAAGCCCATATATGAGAAACTCACAGCCAACATTATACTTTACAGTGAGAAGCTGAAAGCTTTTCCTCCAATATTGGGAATAAGACAGGAATGCCCAATCTCCCCACTGTTATTCAACATAGTATTGGAGGTCCTAGCCACAGCAATCAGGCAAAATGAAATACAACGCATCCAGATTGGTAAAGAAGAAGTCAAACTCACTATTTGCAGATAACATGATTTGTACATAACCCTAAAGACTCCATGCCAAATCTACTAGAACAAATACCCAAATTCAGCAAAGTTGCAGGATACAAAATCAATACACAGACATCTGTTCCTTTCCTATACACTAATGATGAACTAACAGAAAGGGAAATCAGGAAAACAATTGCATTCACAATTACCTCAAAAAGAATACCTAGGAAAAGACCTAACCAAGGAAGTGAAAGACCTATACCGTGAAAACTACAAGGCACTCAGGAGAAATTAAAGAGGACACTAACAAATGGATACTCATTCCATTCTCTTCACCAGGTAGAATTAATATTGTCAAAATGGCCATCCTGCCTAGACCAATATGCAAATTCAATGTAATGCCTATCAAAATACCAACAACATTGTTCAACAAACTGAAACAAATAATTTAAAAATTCACATGGAACCACAAAAGACCCCGAATAGCCAAAGCAATCCTGTGAAGGAAGAATAAAACGGGGCATCTCACTTCCCAACTTCAAGCTATACTACAGAGCCAAATTTATCAAGACAATTTGGTGCTGGCACAAGAATGGACCCACGGACGAATGGAAAAGAATAGAGTCCAGATATTAACCCAAACATATACGGTCAATAAATATATGATAAAGGAGCCATGGACATACAATGGGCAAATGACAGCCTTTTCAACAGCTGGTGTCAGCAAAACTGTACAGCTACATGTAAGAGAATGAAACTGGATCATTGTCTAATCCCTTACACTAAATTCAAAATGGATCAAAGACCTGAATGTAAGTCATCAAACCATCAAAGACTTAGGAAAAAACAGGCAAAAATCTCTTGGACATGAACATGAGCGAATTCTTCATGCACATATCTTCCTACGCAAGGGAAAAAAAAGCAAAAATGAACAACTAGGAAGACATCAAACTGAAAATCTGTGAAGCAAAGAACACCAGCAATAGAAAAAAAAAAGGCATCGTATAGTATGGGAGAATATATTCATAAATCACAGATCCAATAAAGCGTTAACATCCAAAATATATAAACAACTCATGCACCTCAATAAACAAAAAGCAAATAATCCAGTCAAAAAATGGTCAGATGAAATGAACAGACAGTTCTCCAAAGATGAAATTCAGTAGGCCAACAGACACATGAAAAGATACTAGTGAAATGTAAATTAAAACCACTATGAGATATGACCTCACACCAGTCAGGATGGCCAGCATCGAAAAGAAAGCAAAAAATGTTGACAAGTATGTAGGGAAAGGCAAACCCTCCTACACTGCTGGTGGGAATGTAAATTAGGTCAACCATTGTGGAAAGCAATATCAAGGTACCTCAAAATTCCATTCCTAGGAATTTATCCTAAGAATGCAGTATCCCCATTTGAAAAAGACATGTGTACCCCTATGTTTATCACAGCTCAATTTACAATAGCCAAGAATTGGAAGCAACCTAAGTGTCCATCAGTAGATGAATGGATAAAGATGTGCTACATATACACAGTGGAATGTTATTCAGCCATAAGAAACCAAATCCTACCATTTGCAAAAATATGGATGGAGCTGGAGGGTATTATGCTCAGTGAAATAAGCCAGGTGGAGAAAGACAATTATTGAATTTCACTCATGTGTGGAGTATAAGAACTAAGAAAAAACTGAAGGAGCAAAAGAGCAGCAGACTCATAGAACCCAAGAATGGACTAACAGTTACCAAAGGAAAAGGGACCAGGGAGGATGGATGGGAAGGGAGGGAGAAGGCGGGTGGGGAGAAGGGCATTACGTTTAGCATGTATAATGTCTGGGGTGTGTACACAGAAGGCTGTACAGCACAGAGGACAGTGATTCTACCGCATCTTTACTGATGGACAGTGACTGCAATGGGGTATGTGGGGGGATCTTGGTGTTGGGGAGAGTCTAGTAAATAATATTCCTCATGTAATTGTAGATTAATAATACCAAAATAAAAAAATTAAACAAAAATTGCTTGTTGCCTTATAGCAAATCACAAAAAACAGCAGCTAAACTAATAGCCATTTATTTGCTCATAATTCTGTGGGGCAGCAATTTGGGCTGGGCTTAACTGGGCAGCTCTGCCAGTCTTGCTGGTCTTATTACTGTTCCGAGAAGTCTTAAGTAGAAGCTGTAAGGCCTTTCAAGGCCTAGGCTCACAGTCACGCAATGTCACTTCTGTCTTATTCTACCAGACAAAGCAAATCACAAGGCCAGCCCAGATTCAGGGAAAGGCAAACAGATTCCACCTCTTAGTGGATAGAATGGCAAAGTTCCCTTGCATGGAACCTGCACAGAAGGATGGGAGGAATTATTGCAACCGTATTTGCACAGAATCTACCACTTGAGATTAGATGCTAAAACTCAATGACAAGGGAATAAGCAAACCGCTTTAGGAGGAGACTTGGAAACCAGTAAGTTACACTTTAATTGTTTTAAGGTATGGAGAAACAGAATGTCAAAACAAACTGAAGTGGTAAAAAACCGCATCACAAGGCCTTTTTCAGCCACCAAAAGCCATCTCTTACGTCCAAACTTCCCTCTCACCCTTCCACCATATTCAGTTTGGTTTCCAGCGGCATTGACTCCACTGGATTCTCTGCTTCTAGGCTCCTCCACTAAGTTGCAATACCAGTTGACACTTTTAGTCTTCTTATTTGACTTCCTAGTTTACAGTACCTGGAACGTCTCCTTGGATCACCATACTCCCTCGATTGCTCTGAATTACTTTTGTCTTTCATCTCTGATTCCTCTTCTCAACACCTGTACACCCACACATACACGAGCTTGACCTCACAGGAATACAAGAATATTCATAAATCCTCAGTCACTTCAGGCTGTATTTATAGTTTCTATTCCTTTGTTCATGCCTGGCTAACTCCCTCTGAGCCTTCAAGATTCTCATTAAGTTTCATCTCTTCCAAGAAAACTTTTGCTCCCATTTCCAACCCATTTCCACTTCATCCAGTAACAGTCCACTCTGTTCCTCTGTACTCCCACAGCATCCAGGGTATACATCTTTCCTCATACTCATATGTTATGAAATTATCTTAACTGTCTTAACTGGACTATAAGTGCCTTGAAGGTAAAGACCACATCTGGATACCCTACATCTGTACATAGCATAATGCCTCATACTCAGTAAGCCCTCAGTAAGCTTTTGTTGAATTAAATTGAACTGAGGAAATTAAGAAATACATGTTGCTGGCACCAAGTGCTATAAAACTTCATATTCATTGATTAGTAATCCCACCTTGGGAGACTATACTTCCAGGAAATAATCTAAAAGAGAAGAATGTTACAATGATTTGTAAGGAATCATATTTGTCGCTGCAGAAGAAAAATGCAAGCAATCAAAATGCCCAATGAAATAAGGACCCAAATGGTAAACTGATAAATCAATGTGATAAAAGTTCAATACGTGCAGGTTTTCCAGGACAGCCTTGGGTGCGGATACCTCTCCTGGATGGCCCTGGCTCTTCCTGTTGTCTTGGAGACTGAAAAGCTGGTGATACTGTAGCTCCAGCAACAGCAGATGCTTGTGGGGCTCAACACACAGCCCTTGGGAAGAATGCCAAGGGATCTACCTTCTCTGGACCAATCTAGAGTGCTGCTGCTCTAGTTGAGCTGACTTGGTGGGTAAAACTTGAAATTCACTAGTGTTTGAATCACTGATTTTTTTATTACTTTCATTTTTATTTTACATTTGATGCATTGATCTATCTAAACCTGGTGAGAGCTCTCCCTCCGTCTCAGAGTCCCAACCCTATCTGCCCTCCCCACTGTCCTCCCTTCAATCTTCCAGAGAGCTTCAAGGTAGTCTTACTCCAGCTCTGGTCACCCCCAGCCCTTCACTAAGCTGCTCCTAATCAGATTCCCCCTCACTCTCCCGTTGTAGGATGGAAACTGATGCCACTAGGAGGGAAGATCTCTGACCAGTAACAACTGTTTGGTTGTTATTTTAGAGTGAAGATCTTAAGTAGGGTAATGGGCACTTTATGAATCAGAGCGTATGCATTAGAGCTGCAATATAAAGCAGCCACTGTGGGTTCCTGTGTGTTGGAGAGGAGGTGGGAGGGCGCACAGCAGGGTCAGCCACAGGATGGGACTGAGGGTGTCAGAGACGAGCTCATTTCCTCTATGCATTTTGACTGTTAAGACTGTGTTTTAAAAAATGAAAATCATAGAAAAAAAAAGTCAGTGCTCACTTTTTGTCTTTAAATATTAAGATGGTTCAAACTGGAAGAAAAAAAGGAGAAAACAACTGTTTCTAAATATGTACTATATACTGCATCTATAAACTTATCTGTTAGCAGAAAAGGTATAAGGATGAGTCAATGCTCTCTTTAATAGTCAAGACCAGGAAAGGTTCCTTGTCCCTCTATTTAGCAGCTGCATCATCACACATTTTAACTATAACGAATAGAAAGTGATGTACCCAGTTTCCATGTACAACTCCACGAATTAAAAGATAATTATCTTTTACTGGATGTGCTTCAGATCTTTTTTTTTGGTTTCAGCTAAAGCTCCAGCTCTACCCCATCTCTTTCCCTTTTGTCCCCAGAGTTAACCACTATTTGAAGTTATTATTCCTGTTCATATTTTTATACTTCTATTACAGATGTTCACATTGAGAATCAATACAGTATTATTTTGTGCACATGTGTGCAAGTGTGCGTGTGTGTAATGGTATGCCACTATTCCAAACCTCTTAGATTTTTTATACTTACAATGTTTTGAGGTTGATCCATATAAATATGCATAGCTAGTTCATTTTCATTTCTGCATGGTTTTCAAGCATGGAAGTCTATTGTAGAACTATCTACCGTTTGTTTAACCATTCTTCTGAGGGACAGTAAGTCATTTCCACTTTGGCCATTCTTTGGTGACGCGGTCCAGCCACGCCAAGTCGAGCAGGTCCTGAAGTGCGGAAGGGGGGCAAAGAAAACAGAAAGAACTGGGAGGACTGATGCTCCTGCACATCACCAGCAAAGCTTTATTGGGTACCAGGGTATTTATACAGCAAACACATACACGATTTCAGAAAATAGGCTTATCCAATAAACAGTCAAGCACAGTATTGATGTCAGCGGCTGCCGGGCAAAGGTAGGCACAGCAGGGCTCCTTCAGTTGCTCCTGGAATGCGTGAACAGGATGTTCTTTGTTCTCCATTCCTGCCACATCAACAAGTGGGGGAAGGGGCATACCCTGCTCCCCACGTCTCCCCCTTTTTTTATTTTATAAGAGGGTGACAGTGCCTGTCTTAGGTGTTCCTGGATGGCTCATCTGGACGTACCCATCATTGGTACCCACATTCCATCATGAGGGCCCTGACTTAGGTTGCCAGGTCTCCAAGACACTTACCCATCATTGACTATCCTGTTCCCTTCTCAATATCTGGCATCAGGGGGTGACTTTTCAGCTGAGGCATATGTAGCTCTGCACCAAGGTGCAGAAATGCTTTTAAACTCATTTTTAGGAAACAAGGCAACAAGAACACAATGAGAAACATACACACAATGGCTGCACATAATGATAACAGAAAATGAGGCAAGACTTTAGAATTTATGATTTACAAGTGGGGGGGGGGCATCTGCAATTTCAAATGATGCAGGTCTCTTAAGGCTTGCCGGATGAGTTTCCACATGCTGCAAAGGACACAAGGCCCTAGTAACAGCAACAAAAGCTATAAAATGCTTAGGGTTAAGAGACGTGCGGCAGCATGCCAGAGACTATTCAGGGAGTCCCTGAACACGTCTTTTATCCGATTTAATATATCAGATGCAGTTTTGGTTGCAAATAATATTTAAAGAGTTCTGTGGTGGCCGGGGATATAACTCCCCCTTTTGTTTTTTCCAAATGAGCTTTAAGGGTGCCGTGGGCACGTTTTACAGTGCTTTCCCTTGTGGATTATATGGTATCTTAGTTTTGTGGGAAATATGCATTACATGGCTGAGATCGAACATGTTGAAAGACAGACATAATTTGAATATATATATATAGGTTTTAACAAACTACTAGTTAAGTTCCTTACATACATTAACAGAATAGGAATACAGATACATAACAAAGACAGACTTACAATTACTAGTTATCTCTAATGAAATTTAAAAAACTAGTTAGATAGCTTAGGCATTTGTAAAAACTTATTGACAATATGAGGGATATCATCTAATTGATTTTGGGTAGTTTGAGAAAAATCAGACAAATTGAAACAGCACATTTTTGGAAATTGTTCACATCTTACATGCTCTTAACAGCAGACAGTCCACAGCACCGCGATTCTGAAGCACCACAGCTCGCAATTCTCTAGTTCTTGGTTGAGTTCAGATAATACAGAAGCAGTCAAATTTGTTGTTTTGCTATATGCACAGGCCAGAGTAGATATCTCTTTCTGCATTCCAATGACAAGTCTAGGAACTGGCAGGAGGAACGCAGCTGCAACTGCAACAGCGGGAGGATCTCAAAGTTTCAAGTTTTCATGACAATCAGATGGCAGAGCTCGGAGAAGTCTCTTGTGCTTATATTCAGGTGGTCTATTAGAGCAGGAAGAATGCGTCCCACCTCACAAACACCTTGATAGGGTGAATAAAGGGCTTGATATGTTTTGTTATTACACAAAAATACCCAACCATTTGGAAGTCTATATCTAGAAGACTATTTTACAATGACTGAAGAATTACAGTAAGAGGGTACATGAGTACAATCAATACATACACAATCAGTAATTATAGTAGTACTAACAGGTAAATTTAATTGGGCATCAGGAGTAAGCGTCTTAGGGGGAAGAGTGACATTTCTGTAACATAAAACATTCAGTAATAAAGTTTAGCATTATACTTTTTGACAGTGCTTTCCAGGTAAATGTATATCAGGTAAATAAGCCAAATTAGTCAAATATTTTCTTTGATGAGAAGAAATTCTCCTGATATGTTCCAGGGGCCCTCTGGAAAATATCAGAGTTAATTGAAAGGTAAAAATACCTTTTTAAATTTTGGTTCTGGGAAGCTGTCAAAAGCTTTTAAGGCACTTGCCTAAATAGAATTATAGTTATTAAATAACACTTATTATTTAGCCAGAATAATAATAAGAAAGTTTAAAAGCAAATGCAGAAGGTTACATAGTTAACAACACTTAGCTTACAGTCCTTTTAATATTAAGATCTCATTTTCTTAAATACTCAATTGATTGAGACTTTAAACATAAGAAACATTTAATAAACAAACAACTTTGCAATCTTTCAACATTAAAGGTAGACTAATAAACTCTTGTTCTTTTAACAAACAAAAATTTTAGTCTAGCTATGTACTTGATATCAAGATTTCTATGCTTTAATTTCACATAGCATGATTATATCTTTTCACATAGCATGATTATATCAATCTTTTATAAACCTTTTACAACTTTTACATTGTGTTTTCTTTCTTTGAACAAACAGCTGTACTTTAGAACAACAAAATAAATTTCTATTCTTTATACTTTCCCTTATTAAAACACACATCTGTAACATACTAAAATATTTTCCTTATTATATCAAGTAGTTTTCCTTAGAACTTAAAACTATTTGGTACATTAACTTTCAAAGAACACTGAAAAATATACCATTGTAAACTGTTACAATAGCATTCTTCAGATTGATACATTTATGAACATATTTTATCATTTTTGTAAATGTGCCTTATAGCACAATTTCTCATTAAGTACAAAATATGTCTATATAGCTTAGCAAACATTAAGAATATTGGTTACCACAAAAATTCTCAAGCTGTTTGCAGATACATACACTATTATACATTAATACAGTATTATTATTAAAAAGTTTACTTGCTACACTTGTTTACTTATTTTTAGCAACCATGCTAAATTACTTACAAAACTTTTACCAAACATTAGACAAAGTCAAGCTTTTCTTTAAGTGTTTTCTTGAAATATTTAACAGGTAACATCAACTTAAATGACTTTAAGTAAACTATGGCAGCTAATAACTATAAGGACATGTCCATATCAGTTAGGCTTAAATTAGCATTAATGCATAATATTTTTTATTAGATTTTCTGGAAGTTTTAGAATGTCCAATTTTCACAAGCGCTTGTTTTTGTTTTTGTTTTTTTTTGAGAAAATTGATAGCTTTATTCTGTTGAATCTCCCTAATAATAAACATGATGTATCTCTACATTTGTTTAGGTCTTCCTTTATTTCTGTTATGAGCATGTCATAATTTTCACATATGTATCCCATATATGTTTTATTATATGTATACCTAAATATTTTGTTCTTTTGGCTGGATTATAAATACTATTGTGCTTTTTATTTTTTATTTATTTATTTATTTATTTTTTGAGAGGGCATCTCTCATATTTATTGATCAAATGGTTGTAACAACAATAAAATTCTGTATAGGGGACTCATGCACAATCATTAATCAACCCCAAGCCTAATTCTCAACAGTCTCCAATCTTCTGAAGCATAATGAACAAGTTCTTACATGGTGAATAAATTCTTAAATAGTGAATAAGTTCTTACATGGTGAACAGTGCAAGGGCAGTCATCACAGAAACTTTCGGTTTTGATCACGCATCATGAACAATAAACAATCTGGTCAATTATGATTATTCGATTGATTTTTATCATTGATGTGTATGTAGGCCCCACATTTCTCCCTTATTATTATTATTATTTTTATTTTTAATAAAATGCTAAAGTGGTAAGTAGATGCAAGATAAAGGTAGAAAACATAGTTTAGTGCTGTAAGAAAACAAATGTAGATGATCAGGTGTGTGCCTATAGGCTAAGTATTAATCCAAGCTAGACAAGGGCAACAAAACATCCACGGATGCAGAGGATTTCTCTCAAAACAGGGGGGGTGAGGTTTTAAGCCTCACCTCTGTTGATCCCTAATTTCTCACCTGATGGCCCCCCTGCGACTGTGCCTGTATTAGGTTGTTCCTCCCTGAGGAATCTTACCCGTCTCTGGCTAACCAGTCATCTTCCGGGGCCATACAGGGAAATGTAAGGTTGGTAAGTGAGAGAGAAGCAATATTGTTTGAGAAGGTTAGCTTTTTACTTCTTTGCAGATTTCTGACCTCTGGGTTTTATGCCCACCATTTGTCTTGAGGTATCTTTACCACTTGGAAGAATTATGATACTCGGTAAATTCAATATGAGGCACGAATTCTATTTAAGGGTTGTAATTAGGAAGGAAGAAGAAAATCTATAGAAGTAGCAGACAGAAGAAAACATGGGACGATTGGTTATTTCTTTGACATATCTTCTTGTAGAGTAACTTAAGCATGTATAGCTTTTAAACTACTAATTAAATTCCGCACACACATTAACGTAATAGGAAAACAGTTACATAACCAAAGCAGATCTACAATTACCAGCCATCTCCAGTGAAACCAAGAAAACCAGTTAGGCACCCTAAGCATTTGTGAAAACTTATCTATGATATGATGGATATTGTCTAACTGAATTTGAAGAGTTTGAGAAAAATCAGACAATTTAAAACAACACATTCCTGGGAACTGTTCACATCCCATATGTTCTTTTAACAGTAGATAGTCTGTAGTCTCAAGATTTTGGAGCGCTGCAACTTGCACTTCTCCTAATTCTTGGTTGAGTTCCAACAGTACAGATCCAGTCAAATTTGTTGTTTTACTGTATGCACAGGCCAGCTTAGATATCTCCTTCTTCATTCCAATGGCAATTCCAGGAGCCAGTGGGATGAATGCAGCTACAACTGCAACAGCACCAGGATCTTTGTTGACATTTTTTGATGATCATCTTATGGAATGACTCTTCCAGACTATGTTGATGTTGGAACTTCTTCGTATTGTATCTTAGTTCATTTTCTGGGTAGCCAAATTAGGCTCTGATCCTCTGTATAAACACAAACAGACCCTTTGACCACACTTTGATATGCCCTTTATACCCTTGTGAAGAACTTATTGGAAGTCACCACACAGGAACTCCTTTTTTTTTTCAGGGAAAGGAACATTATCAGAGAAATGTACTTCCATAGCTGATCATCTGACACCCTTTAAATAATCAAAATTAAGGATATTTAAAGCATGCATTAATTGTTGATTTACAGTTAGTTTTATCCTATCAGGGTGTAATCCAACTTTTCTTTTTTTTTATCTTTAATCTACAATTACATGAAGAATATTATGTTTACTAGGCTCTCCCCTATACCAGGTCACCCCTATAAACCCCTTTACAGTCACTGTCCATCAGCATAACAAAATGCTATAGAATCACTACTTGTCTTCTCTGTGTTGTACAGCCCTCCTCTTTCTCCCACCCCACCCCTTTATGCATGCTAATCTTAATACCCCCCTTTTTCTCCCCCCCTTATCTCTCCCTACCCACCCTTCCTCCCCAGTCACTTTCCCGTTGGTACCTGTTAGTCCATTCTTGGGTTCTGTGATTCTGCTGCTGTTTTCTTCCTTCAGTTTTTCCTTTGTTCTTATACTCCACAGATGAGTGAAATCATTTGGTATTTCTCTTTCTCCACTTGACTTATTTCACTGAGCATAATACCCTCCAGCTCCATCCATGTTGCTGCAAATGGTAGGATTTTCCCTCTTCTTATGGCTGAGTAGCATTCCATTGTGTATATGTACCACATCTTCTTTATCCACTCATCTACCGATGGACACTTAGGTTGCTTCCAATTCTTGGCTATTGTAAATAGTGCTGCGATAAACATAGGGGTGCATCTGTCTTTCTCAAACTTGATTGCTGCGTTCTTAGGGTAAATTCCTAGGAGTGGAATTCCTGGGTCAAATGGTAGGTCTGTTTTGAGCATTTTGATGAACCTCCATACCACTTTCCACAATGGTTGAACTAATTTGCATTCCCACCAGCAGTGTAGGAGGGTTCCTCTTTCTCCACAGCCTCACCAACATTTGTTGTTGTTTGTCTTTTGGATGGCAGCCATCTTTACTGGTGTGAGGTGATATCTCATTGTAGTTTTAATTTGCATTTCTCTGATAATTAGCGATGTGGAGCATCTTTTCATGTGTCTGTTGGCCATCTGTACTTCTTTTTTGGAGAACTGTCTGTACAGTTCTTCTGCCATTTTTTAATTGGATTATTTTTTTTTTGTTTGTTGAGGCATGTGAGCTCTTTATATATTTTGGATGTCAAGCCTTTATCAGATCTGTCATTTACAAATATATTCTCCCATACTGTAGGGTTCCTTTTTGTTCTATTGATGGTGTCTTTTGATGTACAGAAGCTTTTCAGCTTAATATAGTCCCACTTGTTCATTTTTGCTGTTGTTTTCTTTGCCCAGGGAGATATGTTCATGAAGAAGTCACTAATGTTTATGTCCAAGAGATTTTTGCCTATGCTTTTTTCTAAGAGTTTTATGGTTTCATGACTTACATTCAGGTCTTTGATCCATTTTGAATTGACTTGTGTATGGGGTTAGACAATGGTCCAGTTTCATTCTCCTACATGTAGCTGTCCAGTTTTGCCAGCACCATCTGTTGAAGAGACTGTTATTTCGCCATTGTATGTCCATGGCTCCTTTATCAAATATTAGTTGACCGTATATGTTTGGGTTAATGTCTGGAGTCTCTAATCTGTTCCACTGGTCTGTGGCTCTGTTCTTGTACCAGTACCAAATAGTCTTGATTACTATGGCTTTGTAGTACAGCTTGAAGTTGGGGAGTGAGATCCCCCCTACTTTATTGTTCTTTCTCAGGATTGCTTTGGCTATTCAGGGTCTTTGGTGTTTCCATATGAATTTTTGAATTATTTGTTCCAGTTCATTGAAGAATGTTGCTGGTAATTTGATAGGGATTGCATCAAATCTGTATATTGCTTTGGGCAGGATGGTCATTTTTATGATATTAATTCTTCCTAGCCATGGGATGAGTTTCCATTTGTTAGTGTCCCCTTTAATTTCTCTTAAGAGTGACTTGTAGTTTTCAAGGTATAGGTCTTTCACTTATTTGGTTAGGTTTATTCCTAGGTATTTTATTCTTTTTGATGCAGTTGTGAATGTAATTGTTTTCCTGATTTCTCTTTCTATTGGTTCATTGTTAGTGTATAGGAAAGCTACAGATTTCTGTGTGTTAATTTTGTATCCTGCAACTTTGCTGTATTCCAATATCAGTTCTAGTAGTTTTGGAGTGGAGTCTTTAGGTTTTTTAATGTACAATATCATAACATCTGCAAATAGTGACAGTTTAACTTCTTCTTTACCAATCTGGATTCCTTGTATTTCTTTGTTTTGTCTGATTGCCGTGGCTAGGACCTCCAGTACTATGTTAAATAACAGTGGGGAGAGCGGGTATCCCTGTCTAGTTCCCGATCTCAGAGGAAAAGCTTTCAGGTTCTCGCTGTTCAATGTAATGTTGGCTATGGGTTTATTATATCTGGCCTTTATTATGTTGAGGTACTTGCCCTCTATTCCCATTTTGCTGAGAGTTTTTATCATGAATGGATGTTGAACTTTGTCAAATGCTTTTTCAGCATCTATGGAGATGATCATGTGGTTTTTGTCTTTCTCTTTGTTGATGTGGTGGATGATGTTGATGGATTTTCGAATGTTGTACCATCCTTGCATCCCTGGGATGAACCGCACTTGGTCATGGTGTATGATCCTTTTGATATACTGTTGAATTCTGTTTGCTAATATTTTATTGAGTATTTCTGCATCTACATTCATCAGGGATATTGGTCTGTAATTTTTTTTGTCGGGGTCTTTGCCTGGTTTTGGTATTAGGGTGATGTTGGCTTCATAGAATGAGTTTGGAAGTATTCCCTCCTCTTCTATTTTTTGGAAAACTTTAAGGAGAATGGGTGTTATGTTTTCTCTGTGTGTCTGAAAAAATTCCGAGGTAAATCCGTCCAGCCCCGGTGTTTTGTTCTTGGGTAGTTTTTTGATTACCGTTTCAATTTCTTTACTCGTGATGGGTTTGTTTAACTTCTGTGTTTCTTCCTTGGTCAGTCTTGGAAGGTTGTGTTTTTCTAGGAAGTTGTCCATTTCTTCTACGTTCTCCAGCTTGTTGGCATATAGGTTTTCATAGTAGTCTTTAATAATTCTTTATTTCTGAATTTCTGTGGAGTCTGTCGTGATTTTTCAGTTCTCATTTCTGATTCTGTTGATTTGTGTTGATTCTCTTTTTCTCTTAATAAGTTTGGCTAGAGGCTTATCTATTTTGTTTATTTTCTCAAAGAACCAGCTCTTGGTTTCATTGATTTTTTCTATTGTTTTATTCTTCTCAATTTTGTTATTTCTTCTCTCATCTTTATTATGTCCCTCCTTCTGCTGACTTTAGGCCTCATTTGTTCTTCTTTTTCAGTTTCAATAATTGTGATATTAGACTATTCATTTGGGATTGTTCTTCCTTCTTCAGGTGTGCCTGCATCACTATATACTTTCCTCTTAAGACTGGTTTAACTGTGTCCCACAGAACTTGGGGCTTAGTGTTGTTGTTGTCATTTGTTTCTATATATTCCTTGATCTCTATTTTTATTTGTTCATTGATCCATTGATTATTTAGAAGCATGTTGTTAAGCCTCCATGTGTTTGTGAGCCTTTTTGTTTTCTTCATACAATTTATTTCTAGTTATATACCTCTGTGGTCTGAAAAATTGGTTGGTAGAATTTCAATATTTTGGAATTTACTGAGGGTCTTTTTGTGAGCTAGTATGTGGTCTATTCTGGAGAATGTTCCATGTGCACTTGAGAAGAATGTATATCCTGTTGCTTTTGGATGTAGAGTTCTATAGATGTCTATTAGGTCCATCTGTTCTACTGTGTTGTTCAGGGCCTCCATGTCCTTACTTATTTTCTGCCCGGTGGATCTATCCTTTGGGGTGAGTGGTGTGTGGAAGTCTCCTAAACTGAATGCATTGCAGTCTATTTCCCCCTTTAGTTCTGTTAATATTTGTTTCACATATGCTGGTGCTTCTGTTTTGGGTGCATATATATTTAGAATGGTTATATCCTCTTGTTGGACTGAGCCCTTTATCATTATGTAATGTCTTTCTTTATCTCTTGTGACTTTCTTTGTTTTGAAGTCTATTTTTTCTGAAATTAGTACTGCAACCCCTGCTTTGTTCTCTCTGTTGTTTGCCTGAAATATGTTTTTCCATCCCTTGGCTTTTAGTCTATGCATGTCTTTGGGTTTGAGGTTTCTTGTAAGCAGCATATAGATGGATCTTGCTTTTTTATCCATTCTATTACTCTGTGTCTTTTGATTGGTGCATTAAGTCCATTTACATTTAGGGTGACTATTGAGAGATATGTACTTATTGCCATTGCAGGCTTTAAATTCGTGGTTACCAAAGGTTCAAGGTTAGCCTCTTTAGTATCTTACTGTCTAACTTAGCTCAGTTATTGAGCTGTTATATACACTGTCTGGAGATTCTTTTCTTCTCTCCCTTCTTATTGCTCCTCCTCCTTTCTTCATATGTTGTGTGTTTTGTTCTGTGCTCTTTTTAGGAGTGCTCCCATCTAAAGCAGTCCCTGTAAGATGCCCTGTAGAGGTGGTTTGTGGGAAGTAAATTCCCTCAGCTATTGCTTATCTGGGGATTGTTTAATCCCACCATCATATTTAAATGATAGTCGTGCTGGATACAGTATCCTTGGTTCAAGGCCCTTCTGTTTCATTGTATTAAATATATCATGCCATTCTCTTCTGGACAGTAGGGTTTCTGTCGAGAAGTCTGATGTTAGCCTGATGGGTTTTCATTTATAGGTGACCTTTTTCTGTCTAGCTGCCTTTAAAACTCTTTCCTTGTCCTTGATCTTTGCCATTTTAATTATTATGTGTCTTGGTGTTGTCCTCCTTGGATCCTTTTTGTTGGGGGTTCTGTGTATTTCTGTGGTCTGTTCGATTATTTCCTCCCCCAGTTTGGGGAAGTTCTCAGGAATTATTTCTTCAAAGACACTTTCTATCCCTTTTTCTCTCTCTTCTTCTTCTGGTACCCCTATAACATGGATATTGTTCCTTTTGGATGGGTCACACAGTTCTCTTAATATTGTTTCATTCCTGGAGATCCTTTTATCTCTCTCTGTGTCAGCTTCTATGCATTCCTGTTCTCTGGTTTCTACTCCTTCAATGGCCTCTTGTATCTTATCCATTCTGCTTATAAGTCCTTCCAGAGTTTGTTTCACTTCTGTAATCTTCTTCCTGGCATCTGTGATTTCCCTCCAGACTTCATCCCATTGCTCTTGCATTTTTCTCTGTATCTCGGTCAGCATGTTTATGATTTTATTTTGAATTCTTTTTCAGGAAGACTGGTTAGGTCTGTCTCCTTCTGTGGTGTTGCCTCTGTGATCTTGGTTTTCCTGTAATTTTGCCTTTTCATGTTGATAGAAAAATTTGCAGAGCTGGGACTAGTGATGGCAGGAAGAACTTCCCTTCTTGTTGGTTTGTGGCCTTCCTCTCCTGGGAGAACAGTGACCTCTAGTGGCTTGTGCTGGGCAGCTGCTCGCATGCAGGGCTTTTGCTTCCTGCCCGGCCGCTATGCCGTTCATCTCCGCTGTTGCTGTGGGCATGACCTGGTGCTCTGGCTGCTGCTCCAAAATGGTGTAGACCCATTGGAGGGGGAGTGGCCAGGAGGCTATTTATCTCCGTAAGGGGCCTCCGTGCTCCCTGCTGCCCAGGGGTTTAGAGTGTCCAGAGATCCCCAGCTTCCCTACCTATGGGCTAAGTGTCCCTCCCTGCCCCTTTCAGACTTCCAGAAAGCACTCGCCAAAACAAAACGACAACAACAACAACAACAAAAAATGGCTGCTCATATTTCTTTGTTCTCCTGTGCCAGCCTCAGGTACCCGCTCACTGGTCTTGCTGCCCTGTTTCCCTAGTATTGGGGTCCCTGTCCCTTTAAGACTTCCTAAAAGCACTCGCCAAAAAAAAGAAAAAGAAAAAAAATGGCCGCTCGCATTTTTTTCTCTGGTGCTGGCCTCAGGCACCCGCCCACTGTTCTTGCTGCCCTGTTTCCTTAGTATCCAGGACCCCATGCATGCACTGTGTCTACACTCTGGTCCTGATGGCTGGGTCTGGGTGTTCAGCAGTCCTGGGCTCCCTCTCCTTACCTGCTCTGACTCTTCTCCTCCCACTGGGAGCTGTGGGGAGGGGCACTTGTGCCCCATGTGGCTGGGGCTTGTATCTTACCCCTTTGCGAGGTGCTGGGTTCTCGCAGTTGTGGCTGTGGTCTGGATTTTGTCCTGTGTCCTCTGTTCTCTATTCTAGGAAGAGTTTTCTTTGTTATATTTTCATAGATATATGTGGTTTAGGGAGGAGATTTCTGCTGCTCTACTCACGTCACCATCTTGGCTCCCACACAAGCGCTTGTTTTTAAATCAATTTTATTAAT
This sequence comes from Manis javanica, assembly GCF_040802235.1. Classification (NCBI taxonomy): domain Eukaryota; kingdom Metazoa; phylum Chordata; class Mammalia; order Pholidota; family Manidae; genus Manis; species Manis javanica. The sequence goes on from NC_133156.1 coordinate 222,368,413, forward strand.
ACCTTCCAGAGGTAGAAAATATTTTTTTGTTACACACTTAGACACACAAACATACAGACCGTGATATAATGACTACAGTTAGCAACACTTTTCATGTAAAAACATATACACAGACAAACTGACATAAAGATTTGAGTTTCTAATATTTAATGGTTTTCTTTCTTCTTAGTTTATCTGATTAAAAGTACTTCAGTTTTCCTGAAGGAACAAAACAGCAGCGGAATCACAGAACCCAAGAATGGACTAACAGGTACCAAAGGGAAAGGGACTGGGGAGGATGGGTGGGTAGGCAGGGATAATGGGGGGTGGGGACGAAGAAGGGGGATATTAAGATTAGCATGCATGGGGGATGGGAGAAAGGGGAGGGCTGTGCAACAGAGAGAAGACAAGTAGTGATTCTACAACATTTTGCTATGCTGATGGACAGTGACTGTAAAGGGGTTTATAGGGGGGACCTGGTATAGGGGAGAGCCTAGTAAACAAAATATTCTTCATGTAATTGTAGATTAAAGATAACAAAAAAAAGAAAGAAATAAAAGTGGGATTACTCCTTGATAGGATAAAATTAACTGTAAATCAACTATTAATGCATGCTTTAAAAATCCTTAATTTTCATCACTTAAAGGGTGTCAGATGATTGGCTATGGAGGTACATTTTTCTGATAATATTCCTTTCTCTTAAAAAAAAGAAAAGAGCAGTTCCTTTGTGGTGACCTCCAGTGAGTTCTACACGATGTTATAAAGGGCATATCAAAGTGTGGGCAAAGGGTCTGTTTGTGTTTATACAGAGGATCAAAGCCAAATTTGTCTACCCAGAAAATGAACTAAGATACGATATGAAGAACTTCCAACATCAGCACTCTCTGGAAGAGTCATACCAGAAGATGATCATCAAAAAAACCTCAACAAAGATTCAGGCAATGCTGCAGTTGTAGCTGCCTTCATCCCACCGGTTCCTGGACTTGCCATTGGAATGAAGAAGAAGATATCTAAGCTGGCCTGTGCATACAGTAAAACAACAAATTTGACTGGATCTGTATTGTTGGAACTCAACCAAGAATTAGGAGAAGTGCAAGTTGTAGCGCTCAAAAATCTTACGACTACAGACTATCTACTGTTAAAAGAACATATGGGATGTGAACAATCCCCAAGAATGGGTTGTTTTAATTTGTCTGATTTCTCTCAGACTGTTCAAGTTCAGTTGGACAATATCCACCATATCATAGATAAGTTTTCACAAATGCCTAGGGTGCCTAACTGGTTTTCTTGGTTTCACTGGAGATGGCTGGTAATTATAGGTCTGCTTTGGTTATGTAACTGTATTCCTATTATTTTAATGTGTGTACGCAATTTAATTCATAGTTTCAAACCTATACATGCTTAAGTTACTCTACAAGAAGATGTGTCAAAGAAATAATCAATCTTCCCATGTTTTCTTCCGTCTACTACTCCTATAGCTATTCTTCTTCCTTTCTAATTGCAACCCTTAAATAGAATTTGTGCCTCATATCGAATTTACTGAGTATCATAATTCTTCCAAGTGATAAAGATACCTCAAGACAAATACTGGGCATAAAAGTCACAGGGCATAAATCTGCAAAGAAGTAAAAAGCTAACCTTTTCAAACAATATTGCCTCTCTCTCACTTACCAACTTTACATTTCCCTGTATGGCCCCGGAAGATGACTGGTTAGCCAGAGACGGGTAAGATTCCTCAAGGGAGGAACAACCTAATACCGGCACAGTCGCAGGGGGGCCATCAGGTGAGAAATTAGGGATCAACAGAGGTGAGGCTTAGAACCTCACCTCCCCTGTTTTGAGAGAAATCTTCTGCATCCATGGATGTTTTATTGCCCTTGTCTAGCTTGGATTAATACTTAGTCTACAGGCACAGAACTGATCATCTACATTTGCTCTCTTACAGCACTAAATTATGTTTTCTACCTTTATCTTGCATCTACCTACCACTTCAGCATTTTATTAAGAATAAAAATAATACTAATAATAAAGGGAGAAATGTGGGATCCACATATAAATCAAGTATAAAAATCAAACAAATATTCATATTTGACCTGATTGTTTATAGTTCATAATGCGTGATCAAAACCGAAAGTTTCTGTGATGACTGCCCTTGTACTGTTCACCATGTAAGAACTTATTCACTATGTAAGAATTTGTTCACCATGTAAGAACTTGTTCATTATGCTTCAGAAGATTGGAGACTGATGAGAATTAGGCTTGGGGTGGATTAATGATTGTGCATTGAGCATTGAGTCTGCTATACAGAATTTTATTGTTGTTAACAACCATTTGATCAATAAATATGAGAGATGCCCTCTCAAAAAAAAAATTCTCAGCATATTATCTGGCACATGTATGTGTTCAATAAATGTAACTCTCAATGTCACTGTTAAAATAAATAAATAAATAAATAAAATAAAATAAAATAAAGTACTTCAGTTTTCAAGAATACACTCTATGGACAAGCAGTTTACATAACTGGGTTAAGGTTTAGACGGCCCCAGACTAACAGGGTCGATGAAGGCTCTGAACTGATAGGAATCATGTGTGTCCAGGGGGCTGGAAATGAAATGCAAGTACAATTCTAGCTCCAGTCATTTAAAGCCAGGCTGTTTTGCAGAAGATAAATTTCTTCTATCTCAGGGAGTTTAGTTTAAGACTTCTCAATTCTCAAAGACAATGATGAACTTAATAAGTAGAATAGATGTTCACTAAAAGAATTTAGAAAACTAGCTCCATATTATAGTAGTTCATGGAACTTTTGACTATTTTCTTCCCTTGTGGCAAAATATATTTAGCTGCATAACATTATATTGCATACTTCTTTTAGGGGCCAAGCCTCTCTAATTAGAGAGTTTGTGCTGGGGCCAGGTTTGTGTGCAGAAGATAAGATACTTCTTTTTAGAGTTTAGGGATTGAACTGCTCTCAGTTTTCCTAGTTTTTTCTGCCCGAGCTTTAGTCATTCCTCAAGAGGCCCCTGACTGTCTGATAAATGCAGGGACTGTGTGACTTTTCGCTACTAGAGCCCTGATCTGAGTCACAAGCTTGTTTGGCTTCCCTGGGGCTGCTAAGGAGGAAATGCTTAGCTCCAGGATGACTGCCTGTAAGGAAAACAGTTAATAGAATAGAGCTATTTACATGTTGATCTGAGGGTGCCGCTTAATTACAGTCTCTATTTACATTACAGAGGAGAAAGTAACTCAGGTCTAAGAGGACTGCTTTGAATAGGGAGCAAGGTAAAAAAGCAATCTTTAAGGTCAATGATAGTCATATTCCAGTCTTCTGGAATCATAGCCAGAAAACTGAGGCGTTGTTGTAAAGGTCCCATAGGTTTAAGAACCGCATTAATTTTCCTTAAGTCATGTAAGAGTCTCTAATTAAGGTCCACAGGCCAAATGTGTCCACCAGAACCTTTTTTGGACTATGGGTAGAATAATAAGATTGAAGTCCCTTTCCTACCTCATTCCATAATTCTGTGTCTACTGTCCCTTCTTCCGGGAACCAAGGGCACACATTCTCAATAAAATCTAAAAATCTTTCTAATTGGGGTTTCCCTACTTTATTTCCTCTGGCGGATAAGAACCTCTTTAGCCCACAAACATATAACTGTTTGCTCCCTGCCTGTCCCTTATTGGACTCCCAGAAAAATCACTTACCACATCCACGTTGCTTGCATGCCTCTTCTCTCACACATCTTCTCTGGTTACCCAGGCCAAGGCTTTCTTTTCTCGACATGGTGACCCCACCTTCTCCCTCTCCTTCAGGTCCCTATTTGGGCACCACTTGACTCGGTCCAGCCGCGCCGAGTCGAGCAGGTCCTGAAGTGCAGAAGGGGGGTGAAGAAAACAAAGAAAGACAGAAAGAACTGGGAGGGCTGACGCTCCTGCGCATCGCCAGCAAAGCTTTATTGGGTACCAGGGTATTTATACAGCAAACACATACACGATTTCAGAAAATAGCCTTATCCAATAAACAGTCAAGCACAGTATTGATGTCAGTGGCAGCCAGGCAAAGGTAGGCACAGCAGGGCTCCTTCAGTTGCTCCTGGAATGTGTGAACAGAATGTTCTTTGTTCTCCATTCCCACCACATCAGCAAGTGGGGGAAGGGGCATAGCCCACTCCCCGCACTTTGGTAAATTTCCTTTCTAAAATTTATTCTAAACTCAGAGACACAAGAAGAAACTATCTGAGAACCACATTCAAGTAAATAACAACTTATTTGTGTATTTCTTCTGTATGTGTGAGAGCAATATGAAAAGTTGTCATTTTGTTTTAAAAAATAAGAACAGGAAACAAAACATTTTTTAAGTAAACAACTCAAAATCAAGTAAACAGTTTGGCTCATTTTATGACCAGAAAGGGAGCCATATATACTTCAGTTTCTAAACTACACATTTCTCAATTTAAAAAAACTTTTTGCAACATGACTGCATGGCTGTGATAATCTGATATCAAAATGCTTTTATTTTTTCAATAAATCATTTATTTGCTTGCTTTTATATTTTTAATATAAGTACCAGCTGTTGCCCAAACACAGTGAGGTCTTAGTTGAATGCAAACTCCACTTTGGTGGGATTTATTCTTTAGCTCTGAGATAAAGGTCCACACTTACTCTCCCCCAAATTTGGAGAGGGTGGTACCAACCCTCATTTCTGTTTCACCTGGTATCATATGATCAGTTCACTTCCCCTTGACCATTGTGACCCACAAGTGGCCTCTGCCTATCTCATTATACCAGTTTAACTTGAGGAGGCTGATTTTACCTTTTAAGGATATTTTTTAAAGGAGTCACTTGAGTGTTCTAAGAATATTTGAGAATATTCTTAGGTGTTTCTGAAATTCATTTAGGGACATGCTTAAAAAAAAACAGTAATAATTACAAGAGTGCTACCCACTTTCTACAAAGAGAACAGAGTTTTAAGGGAATGGATGTGATTGCCATTTTGTAATTCACTTATGAATTGTTTAAAAACACATGTAATAAAGATCGTTTATCTAAGAGTGCCATGTGCATGCTATTTTGAGAAGAGTGTTAGTTAAGGGAACAGGTGTGATAAGCATTCTGTAATACACTAAGAGGTGTGTTTTAAAAACACGTGTAATAAAGACAATCATAAGTGGTATGTGCATGCTACTTGGACAAGAGTATTATTTCAGGGAAACTTGAGTAATTTAAGAGAGAAGGAGCATAGGAAGACAACTCCATGGAGTTTAAAGAGCTCCTAGGATCATCTTCCAGTTGTAAATGCATGGATCTGACACTAAGCAGCATACCATAGGCTTAGAATGGCACTAAAAGATAGACCATCACCCAGGTCTCCGGCAGGCCACTGTGTGGCACATGTATGCATTAGGAATAAAACTGCAAAGACGTTGAAAAGGGAACTGAAAGGCCCCCACCAGTAAGATGGCAAACTTCCGGCTTCTCTTCTGGGTCCTCAGTTCCTGACAGCACCACCTGAAGACCAATCACCTCTTTCCCCACTCCCACTCCCAGCACCTAGCCAATAGCCACCAGCCCCGTAGAAGTAACACCACAATCACCCCATGCCCCTTCCTATATAACCCAGCACCTTTCCCCAATAAAGCGGATTTCTCTGGTGAATTGCTGCTGTGTGTCATACTTTTCCTTTCATTGGTGCCAAAACCCGGGAGACGAGACACCACAACTGGGACCCGTCTTCCCCCTGACACCAGCAGCAGCTTGCCTTCGTCCTCTTTTCCCGGCGCTGGCTCATCACACTCACCACTCCTCTCTGGCCTTTAGGTAAGTTTTCCCCCTGGAGAGGACCACTCTTCCCCAAGTTATCACACTGCCATTGACTGTGATCATCTGGCAAGGCCCTGATGGTCGAGGATGAGGAGGGAACTCTCCCTGCCTCAGGCCTTCATGGCTGTGGAGGACCCTCAGGCCCCCCCTCCAACAGCCATAAATGAGGTGACTCCTTTGCGGATGAGAATGTTCCCTTTTCCCCCCTCCTCCTTCCATTCTGTCTGTTGAAATCCATTCCATCTGCCAAAAATTCCTAGTACTAGGTACCTCGTGACTCCGGCACTCTGCCTTCTTAGGGAAGTCTGGGTGACGACCCACACTTCCTAAGAAATTCCAACTCATATACGAGTTTCCGCAGACCACCAAGGATCATCAGGGACGCCCTTTGTCTCCTTGCAGTCTGCCTCCAGTCTGAGGATCTCCGTTCGTCTTCCCCTGTTTGTCTCCTTCTCTGTCCTTCAGCCATGGGAGCCTCCTCATCCCTCCCTGAAAGTTCACCTCTTGAATGCCTGCTCAAGTATCTAGCCACCCTCTCCCTCACACCTGATATAAAACCAAAACTTCTCCGTAAATTCTGCTCCCAAGATTGGCCGACATACCCTCTAGACAATAACAACCAATGGCCCGCAAGGGGAACTCTTGATCCTAACATCACTCGCAATCTTTGTAACTACTGCCAGCACCTGAAAAAATGGAAGGAGATTCCCTATATCGAAGCTTTTCGCCTCCTAGCTCAAAATCCCAGCCTCTGCACCACCTGTTCCCCGCCCCAAGTTCTCCTAGCCTGCAAGCCATCTCTCTCCCATCCCCACACTCCCAGTCCCTCTTCGATTACCTTTGACCCGGCCGATGAGCCTCCACCATACAGGCTTCCCCCTTCAGTCCCTCCCCCTCCTGCAACCCCTCCACCCTCCACTGCCATCGCTGCTGCCTCCCATCCTCTCCCTTCCCACTCCTCTCCTTCCTCCACCACCGTCTCCTCCCCCACCTCACCCCCTCTGCCTCCATCCCCCTCACATTCTCCCCTCCAACAGATCAAGCCTTAGCCTTTCATCCCCCCTCTAACTAAGTCCCAAGAGTCTCCTCCATCTTTGCCCCCTCAGACTTGGTCCCAAGGGCCTCCCAAAATTATCATGTCTTTGCCCCCATCACCTGTTTCCCACCCACAGACTGAGCCAGAACCCTTCAGTCCCCCTCAGACTCGGTCCCGAGGGCCTCCCAAAATTATTGCCCCCCTCCGGGAAGTAGCAGGATCCGAAGGCATCATGCGCGTTCATGTCCCTTTCTCTTTAGGAGATTTAGCCCAACTTGAGAAACGCCTAGGTTCCTTTTCCACTGATCCTACAACATACATCAGGGAGTTTCAATGGACCCTCCAGTCTTACAGCCTCACACATCATGACATTTTCATGCTCCTGGCCAATACCCTCCTTCCTGAAGAGCGTAGATGAGTTTGGGACTTCGCCCAAATGCACGCTACCGAAACCCACAGGACTGACCCCACCTATCCCCCTGGCCCCACTGCAGTCCCCAAACAAGACCCACACTGGGATTATAACACCGCCGTGGGTCTCTGCTCTCGAGATATCTTCGCCTGCTGCTTAATAACAGGTCTAAAAAAGGCAGCTCGTAAAGTAGTCAA